>NC_089271.1:65182700-66382700 GCF_963930625.1 Muntiacus reevesi
AATCTTCATCTCCCCCAGCTGCCCCCACCCTGCACTGAACACCTACACCTCTCCTGCCTCTACCTCCTATGCTGCATGCACGGAATGATCCAGATGAATCTGTTTCTTGCTGTGTAATGCCCTGCCCCCACCTCCTGCCCCAGCCCCTGGCAGAGAGCTCTCCTCGCCGCAAGGGCGAGAGGAGCATGTGCCAGCTTTGAGCTTGTGGCCCTCCTACCCTGGGTGTGCCCTGCTTCGCCCCCGGCCCCTCTCCAAACAAGGACTCACTCAAAGGTGCTGGCATAGCTCTCCCCAACAACCCCTTCCTGGATGCTAACAGCGTGGAAATCAGGGAGACGGGATCTGCAGACAACTTTTCCTAGCCCACCATCCCAGACAGTGCAGGAGCAACATGGACGCAACTTCTCTTGTCCTGTTCACTCCCCACCAGCTCTTTTCCCTTCTGCTTTTCCCTTGGTCACTGCGAAGCACCCGATCAGGCAGCAGCAATTAAGCAGAGGGTACCTTCCCTGCCCTCCTCCCTCTGTCTGGATGGTGCCCACCTCCCTTCTTAGCATCTCTCCTCGCAGAGAAGCCTGTGGTTTTCCTCTGTACCTGTTGGGGAGGCCCTCAGCTACCATTCAGGCCAGTGGGAAGGTAGGAAAAATTTTTGCCAAGTTTAATTACAGTTTACTATCAGAAATCAGCAAATAGATAGGTGTCTTGCTGAAAGCCTGCCATGCTCAGGCCCAGAGGGTTGTCCAGCCTTTTCCTGGGGACTCAGCTGGCCATCTGATTGAAGGAAGTTGTCCAGAGTCAAGCAGTCCTAGGGGAAACCCTAGAACGGGAGTCTCACGGGGTATAGTGGGAGGAAGCTACAAAAAGTGACCTGGGATGTGCTGCCATGCAGGCTGATGGCCATGGGGGCCCACGTGTCAGAGCAGGTTCTGGTTTGGCCTCCTGGATGGGCTGAATTGGGGCCCCTATGGTGGACTGAGCCAGTAGCAAAGGTTCTGGGCATTGGAGTTTCTTTGGAATCTTCCATGAACACACTCTTCTAAGGCCACCATTAGGTGAATGGCCTAACCGCCAGCTGCTAGCATCCTGCATCTCTGCCACAGAAGCTCAGGACTTGCTGGTGTTAAATAGAGATGCTCTGTACAGGCCACGATGGGAGCTTGAGGGTAACTTTCCATGTAACTGCTGGTGCTACAGCTCAGGGCAGTTACTGACTGCCATTTCATCTTTGAAAAACTGGTCTGCATCTTCAATGCCAGCTCCAGTCCAAGGTCATCCTGGAGGCGGTAACTACTGAACCAGCTTCTGGCTGCCTGAAAAGGGAGTCTCATGACCAATTCTCCTTCTCTGTCTCACTCCACCTCCTGCCCTGCTTCACGTCTTAGCCTTTGGCTTCCCCCAGCACTGCACCTGCACACTCACTATCCCTAGGCAGTCCCAGAAGCCTTGGCTGAACATTCATGTTCACTGGGCTAACTAGAGAAAGACTGGTTAGTCTCCCAGGCCCAAGCTGCCTACAAACTGGTCAAAGAGGGGAGGGAAGCACTGGAGACAGTCAGCTAGTGATCTAAGGGAGGGAGCAAGGCGTTGACTGTGGGAGGCAGTCTGTCCTGTGGTTACTAGGAAATGCTTTATGGAGAAAAAACACCTCCTCCATTGCCCACCCTTACATGCAGATTTCTTTCCTCAGAGCACTGTCTCAGACCTGTGTCTCCTCCGACTCTACACCCTCTCCCCTGGTGGTCGAGACCACACCCAGAGACCACCTCCAGAGGCTTGGCCTCCAAATCTCTACCTCCAGCTCAAACTAACATAGTGGATTGCTCCATCTCCATCTGAATAGTACACAGGGGTCTCACACTCAGCCGAGCACATTTTCTTGTTCCACCCTTTGCCCCTGCAGAGAAGCTTCCCTTTTTGTTTTCCATTTTCACTTGCTGACACCACCATCTCTCCAAGAACCCAAACTAGACACCTGGGAGTCAGCTCTTCTTGCTGCCTCATCTCATACTTAACACTCATCCACCCACCCATCCATCCATTCATTCAACAAGTCTTTATTGTCAAGTCTTCTCTGAGACCTGGAAACCCCTCCTCTTATCACACTGTCAGTATCTGAGTCTAGGCCTTTATTATCTCTGGCTCTTTCCAGAACTAGGCTCCCTGCCTCCACATTTGCCCTTCTCCCAGCCATGCCTAGCAAAGTCCCCAGAACGATTTGCCCCACACTCCCTTACTATGAACCCAAAGCTTGCTAATTTCAGGAGGGGAGGTCAGGATTGCTCCCACCATGTACCCTGCACATCCCAGGTGGCCTGAGATCATTTGAAGGTGATATAGACAAAACTTTTTTCACCTTTCAGAGTTCTGGGCATATTTTAATGTGCACTAGGAAAAATATAACTAGTAAATCCAACCCACAGTTACTCATATATTTTTAATTAGGGCAAGATTAAGCATTTTTAGAGTAAATCTCTTTTAATAAAATGGCCAAGTAAGTAAATAGTAGTATAGGTGGTGCATGAAAAAAGTTGAGAACGCAAAACAGTATTGCCTGAGGTTTGGGAAGCACCAGTTTCTAGGGTAAAATATATGTTCCTTAGCACAACTTAGAGACCTTCCATGATTAGACCCCACCTACCTCTCTGGCCTTACCTCCTTTCACTTTCTGTTGAACTTGATGATCCACCCATCTTGAATCACTTGTGGTTTACCAAATAAACCATGCCCATTCAACATGTCCATGCCTTTACAAGTGCACTTTCCTCTGCCTGGATCCCTGCCTCTAACCACCTATCTTCTCTTGGCAATTTCCTAGCCATCCTTCAAAACCCTGATTAGGTGTCACCTCTTCTTTAAAACCTTACCTGACCAACCTCCTTCCTCCATACAGAATTAATTAACAGAGTTCATCCTTCATTCCTCTGTACTAATTTGGGAACTTGTACATAATTTTATCATTGCTGGCATTGTCTTTTTTTCAATGTGCTTTTCTTCTGTCTTTTTAAAAGTAAAGCCTTTTATATATTTTTTTCCATTTTTTTAACTTTTATTTATTTATTTATTTTTCACTCTCTCTCTCTCTTTTTTTTTTTAATTAGTTGGAGGCTAATTACTTCACAACATTTCAGTGGGTTTTGTCATACATTGACGAGTTAGCCATGGAGTTACACGTATTCCCCATCCCGATCCCCCCTCCCACCTCCCTCTCCACCCGATTCCTCTGGGTCTTCCCAGTGCACCAGGCCCGAGCACTTGTCTCATGCATCCAACCTGGGCTGGTCATCTGTTACACCATAGATAATATACTTTAAAACTCCTAGAGGAGAACATAGGCAAAACACTCTCCGACATAAATCAATCACAGCAAGATCCTCTATGACCCACCTCCCAGAATATTGGAAATAAAAGCAAAAATAAACAAATGGGACCTAATGAAACTTAAAAGCTTTTACACAACAAAGGAAACTATAAGTAAGGTGAAAAGACAGCCCTCAGATTGGGAAAAAATAATAGCAAATGAAGAAACAGACAAAGGATTAATCTCAAAAATATACAAGTAACTTTTTCCATTTATTTTTATTCGTTGGAGGCTAATTACTTTACAATATTGTAGTGGTTTTTGCCATACATTGACATATTACTTGGCCTTTTATTTTTAAGAACAGTTTTAAATTCACAGGAAAATTAAAGAGAAGGTATAGAGATTTCCCATATACCTCCTACCCCCACACATGCATAGTTTCCCCCATGGTCTACATCCCCACCAGAGTGGTACATTTGTTATAATTGATGAATCTACATCGACACATAATAACCAAAAGTCCATAGTTTACATTATGGTTCACTCTTGGTGTTGTACATTCTATGGGTTTGGGCAAAGGAACTATATCTATAATTACAGTATCATACAGAATATTTTCACTGCCCTAAAAATCCCCTCTGCTTCACCTCCATCTCCCCTCCACCACCACCACCAATCCCTCTAGCATCCACTGATCATTATAATATTAACATAGCTTTGCCTTTTACAGAATATCATATAGCTGGAATCATACAGTATGTAGCCTTTTCAGATGGTTTCCTTCCAGCATTGTCATTTTTATGGTTGTTGTTACATGCTTATATGCACTAGTAAAATGTGAACTTTTCTAAGGTAAGGCCTAAAATTGGGCTTCCCTGGTAGCTCAGCTGGTAAAGAATCTGCATGCAATGCGGGAGACCTGGGTTCAGTCCCTGGGCTGGGAAGATCCCCTGGAGGAGGGCATAGCAACCCACTCCAGTTTTCTTGCTGGGAGAATCCCCATGGACAGATAAGCCTGGTGGGCTACAATCCATGCTGTCTCAAAGGGTTGGACATGACTGAACAATTAAGCTCAGCATAGCACAAAACTTATTTACCAGAAGTTGGAGAAAAACTGTTAACCAGATCTTGGACGGCTTGGGTTCTGATCTCTCTTGGCTATGAACCAGCAGTGTGATCTTAGGCAAGTAACTCACCTCTGCTACCTCCATCCTTCCTTAAGGGGGATTCTTATCACACACACCTCTCCCCACCCCTGCCAAGGGGGCTTGGGAAGATATGATATGAGATGCTAGGAGAGCTTTTAAAAAGTTGAGATTGTTTTTCAAATGAAACAAGTGATTGTAGTTGTAGATGGAGAAATAGCATGGGTCTTGCCCTGAGAATGGAACCAGGAGTGAGCTTGGTGTGTTTGGGGGACCATGGGGAACAGCCAGTGCAGTTGCAAAGCAGGTGGAAGTGGACGGTGGGGGCAGGGTAGTCACAGCATGTGGAAACCCACCATGACCTTAGAACATAGTGAAAAGACTTGTCTACCAGGCTCGTGAGCTGGAATTGACTTCTCATCAACTTTCACACCCCCTTTCACCTCTTGAGTGAGTGTAGCCATGTTGCCCTATGAATCTGTATGGACTTTAGGGGAGATACATGCTAGCACCATCCTAACTACATAGTATTTGCATAGCTGTGCACATATGAACCATCTATGTGAACAAGTATCCCACACAGAAGAGACAGGGAACCAATATCACACACATACTGTATGCCAGCACTTTTTAAATTTATGTTTAGTTGATTTACCGCATTGTATTCACTGCTGTACAGCAAAGTGATTCTGTCTTACATATATATACATTATTTTTTAATGTTTTTTCCATTATGGTTTATCATAGGATATTGACTATACTTCTCTGTGCTATACAGTAGGATCTTGTTGTTTATCCATTCTGTATATAAATGCCAGCATGTCTCATTTACAATGTTGCTTAACCCTCAGAACAATTTCCAAGCAGGGACTGACTTTTTTTGGGGGCGGGGTTGTTTTTGGGAAAACGATAGAGAAACATTTTTTTATTTTGATAATTCTCATATATTGCATTCAACTTCCCATTAGTATAGCTCCTATTTGTTCTGTGAAACAGTTTTCAAAAATGGTTTGCCTGAAGGTGAGATGACAAGTCACAGTCTTGGACTTGATCAGTCTCTCCTTGTAAATGGTCCACACCAAGTTTTACTGCTCCCTCCCCACCCCCATCCCCACTTTCCTCCTCCAGGTACCCCTCACCTTTTCCCCCAGAATGCCTCTGACCTGTACCAGCTGGAGCTAACCTCTGCTCATGGGTAGCCTTGTCTCTGCTGGGCAGGCAGGGACTATTGATGCCATTTTACAGAGGAAAACACTGAGACTCAGGGGTGAGCTGCCTCATGGTCCAATAAAAAAGAAATTGTAGAGGCAAGATTGGAAGCCAAGCCTGTTGGACTGTCAAAGCTTGTGCCTACTGCACCATGCCATGTGCTTTTCAACATCTGCATCTGGGACAGGAGTTAGTAACCCTGGAGACCGGGTGCGGTGAAGGGTGAATTCTATGGTTCTATGCTGGTAAGGCTAGCAGATTTCTATGACAACAAGGACTGCAATTCCCAGCCTTGTAGAAGTCCCACCATATATCTGTCTAATGACATGTTTTGGTTGTTGGAATAACTGAATTCATTTGAAGCTCCATGTTGGTTCCAGAAGCTAGAGCTGATTCCTGAGCTAGTGAGAAAGTGGGGGAATTCTTGAGTTTAAGCCAAATTGGGCATTGAGAGGGGCTTCCAAAGTGGAGATAACTGATATCATACTGGTTTCCACCTCCCTTTCCACCTCACCAAGCAGCCACACTGTCATTGAAAGCAAGGTGACCTGTGCTTCAAGATGAAAATGAGTCCACCATTCTCTCCTCTATACCTAAAAACAATGGAGAAACAATCTCACTGCATTTACCAGACATTTTTGTAGTTAACCTAACCCTTTCATAGTCCACAAGCTCATGGAATCCTCAAAATCTTTGATTTCACTTTGATGGATGCTGAAGTTGCAGAGACTTATAAAGGAGTCAGGTAGCCTCTGTTCCCCTGGGAAAACTTCTTCTCAAAGGCATAATTCCTAATCCAATTTAATGAGCCCATTGAAAGGTATGGAAGAAATTGAAACTCTAGGCCATCAAACAAAATATTTCCTTGTGCTCCTCACCTCCCACAAATGACAGACATGTTGAAGGTATAGGCATGGGCCCTGGGCTTAAGGCCAATGGTGATACTCCCACATTCCTTAGACCAGAACTAGAAGAAAACAAAAAGTGGGTATAAAAAATTACAGTAACCCCCCTATTGTCAAATAATAGGATAATGGCTAAGTAAATCTGATGCAGCCAACCTCACTGAAGTGCAGTGGAGTGCTAAAGAGCTAATTATGAAGACAGTTGAGCAACACGGACAGTGCTTATAGTAAAGTACAATATACCATGCAAATGGCATGATACAAAATTTTATTGAGGCTGAGCTTTACAAACCCTGTAAAAAAAAAATGTCTGCTCATGAGCGAGGATTGGAAGGGAATTTGTGGAAAAAGCAAAACTTGATTTATTGTGGGTGGCAGGCTTATTGGTAAATTTTTCTTTCTAGACTTCCATTAACGTTGTTGTAATGCTTGTGCAAAGAAAAATAAAAACCATTAACATATAGAACAAGCACCCTGGCAAATCATTCTGTCAGGCTGAGACACCAAATCATATCATGTCCCTGAGCCAACAAACATAGTTGAAAGACATAAATGCAAAAGTCTGCGCCTCTTTTTATGGAAAGAAGCAGTCACAGGAAACGGGGAAATGTGTGGATTTAGTGTGGGAAACCTCAGGTTTGAATCCAAGCTCTGACCCTTACCTAGGGTCTTTAGCAGAAGTAATTTTACTGCTGTAGCCTCAATTTCTTCATCTGCCACAAGCGGATAATCATAATCACCACCACCACTTTACAGGGCTGTGGTAAGGAACCAATGGTGCAGGATGTTCTAAAGGGCTTTTTGTGAGGTGTAAAAATGCTGCACAGTGTAAGCCTTATCATGGTATAGATATAAAGACTTGGAAACAAAAGTAATAGGTATTGTTTGCCCTTGTTCCACCTCAGCTGACAACAAAGCCAGGCTGGGCCTGTGCCGCTGGGTGGTTTCAGATGTCTTCTCTGATTATAGAATGCCAGTGAAATGTGGTTAAGCAGGTGAAGCTTTCTGGTTTTAGCCATAGTTGGGGAATATCTGGGGCAATGTTTTAGGTTTTTCTCACCTAAAATGTTTAAAATTCATGGAGAGATGAGAATCATGGATGTAGAACTTGGTGAAGACTTCCACAGCTCCTTGGGTTCTCAGCCAGACTTGGCCACCTATTAGCTATAGGCCTTTGGGCAAGGGACCTAAGCTCTCAAAGTCTCTGTTGCCTCCTTTATCTGGTAGGATTCATAGTGTCTCCCTCATAGGGTGGTTGTGAGGATGAAATAAGATTCAGCGTGCAAAACCCCTGGCACATAGTAAGCAAGGAGAACAGGTGTGCTGCCATCATCACTGTCTGAAATTGTCAGAGGAAGAGAGGTCTCTAGGAATCACCTGATTCCAAGCTTCTCAATGGGTGCTGGGAGGGGTATGGAGGGAGCTCTTGGGGGAGCACAGTGTGTACATATTATAATATTTGCATGTCAATGTTGAAAAGTCTTCTATGGGAAAAGTAGACTTTTTGTGTATCGTGGTGAGACCTGGGTATTTTAACCCACTAGACTCCCACAAACCTTGCATTTTATAGACCCACACAAGCGAGGTGATGTGCCTATAGTCACCTAACTACAGAGATGAGATTAATGTGGGCCACAGTCCAGCTGCCCTCTGCCCCTGCCCTCACCCCTACTCCTGTTACCACTGCCCAAGAGATGTCTTCATGGCCTCTGGGATTTCCTCATCACCCTGGTGGAGACACCCTGTGCCACATAGCCACAGCCATATGACCAAACTAAGAGAAGACAGACAAAGCTTTGACATGGAGAAGAGGCAAGAATGATGCTTGAGATGATGAAGAAAGATGCCCCTGCAAGGTGGTCCTGCATGCTGACAGTTCAGCACTGCATCATCCCCAGGTGGTACTTCCAAACAATCTAGGCTGACATGGCCTCCTAAGTGCCATCTGCATCCCTGTAGAGTAAATGGTCTTTGATGAAACCTTCATCTTTCTCAACAGCAGATTTTCTATTTAAAAAGTCAGTCTCCTGTCAAATTCTCCAAGAGCACAGATGGAGGGCTGTGGGATCCCAGAAGTGAGATGAGGCTCCCAATTGCTCCCTGCCATTAGAGTGGAGAATGTTATCCACGTCTGGTTTCTGGCATTGGGGAGGGTAGCACAGAACCACCTCTGTGAATTCCTTTTGTGGAATTTGTAGACTTGGAGGTTGGTGGGGAGTGGGTGCGTTTACTGATTAGGTCCTTTAGGCTTGACTCAAAGATGTACCCACCTCCAGTGCCACACAGGAGATAAAAGGCACATACTATGTCTTGCATAGTGCTCCTTTGAAATATTCTCACCCACCTAGCAGCCTGGAACCTTACTCCTGCTTCTGAGAACCTAACTTCAGGGGCCTGACTCCTGGGATTTCTGACTTACTTTCATTGCAGAACACTGATACTTCCCCCATCTCTCTTTCCAGACTCTTGACTACCCCTGTCCCTGCACCATGGATGTCTTTCTGGACATTAACTCCCACCTTTGGTTCTGTCACCAGCTCCTTCCTCTTCTCTGGATACTTCAGGGCCTGGCCTAGGGGACAGGAGCTGTCTGATTAGGGTAAAGGGCAAAAGGGGGAAGGGTGAGATCTCTTTTGGTGGCCACCCAAGCCAGAGTCCTGATCCAGAGAGCCCAAGGTCACACCGCTTGTTCTGAGGATGAAGAAAACCACCATCCCCATCATCGTCAGGCTTCCACCACCATCCCCCAAAATGAAGTGTATGTTGTAGAAGCTGACACACACCAATCATTTCCCTGCCCAGGGGCAATTGTTTGCCCTGACTCCAGCCGAAAGAACACAAAAACCTGAGTTGGGGGACAAAAGATAGATATCAGCTGAGACTCTTAATTGTGGAGTCTTCCCATCCCAAACAATGTGGCTTCAGTTAGGCGTGATGGTGGCCCCCTATCACAGCAACAGCAGCTAGCTCCAGCCTAGAGGAACCCAGGTGAGAAGAAGCTGCCAAGGGGGATGACAGACTCCAATGTGAGCCAGGCAGGCCAGGGATGATAGTCGATGGGAGACCAAGTTGACCATCAATGTTTTTGAAGCGGGGCCCTCCTGAGCCTTAGGGAGAGACAGTGGAAGACATAGGCCAGCCCCAACATTGCTTCTGTCGAACTAGGCAGCATTCTGAGCACTTTGCAGATATTAACTCATTTGATCCACACAACAACCTGATGGTGTAGGTACTTTTATTATTTTCTAAAGGGATATATAGTTTAGAAACTGTCGATTATGTAACTAATCTATAGATTAGAAACTGAGGATCAAAGAGGGTAACTTGCACAAGGGCACACAAGTGAGACTGGGGTTTGAGTCCAGATAGTAGGTATCTCAAGTCTGTCTTCTTAACCACTCTGCTAAGCTGCCAATGTAGGAGAGCTAAGCCAGTCAGGTCAATTTGCCTTTAACCCACTAGTTGGGTTAATGCTGAACTTCAGTCTCCACTAAGAATTAGTGTAATGATTCCCAACCTGAGGAGATTTAGAACACCATCAATGCCTAATCTCCATGCCTGAGAAATTCTGGTTTAATTGGTCTGAGATGAAGTCCAGTACACAGGGGATATGGAAGATAGGGTGAGCGGCAATTTTGGTGAGAGCTCCTCGACTTAAAAACACACAGCACCTCTCCTATTGTGACAAACATCTAACTCCCAGCCAGAGCTCTGTCACTCCCTCCAGCTATGGCTCTCTTTCCTCTTTAACCACAGCCAGACTTCCTGAGAGTTGTCTCCCCTCCTCTCCCATTTCCCTCCTTAACCTGCTGCCGTCTGGCCTCTGCAAGCCGGCCTTGCCCCTCTTGATACTGCCACAGCGCACATTCACTGCTTGGTCCTCAGCCTACTTAAATTCTGAAATGCAATTCATGATGTCAATTGGTCCTTGCTCCTAGAAGCTAACCTTCTCCCAACCTCGGGGTCACAAACCCGTTGTCCTTGTCTGGAAATTTCATATCAGTCTTTTTAGATGTCTTTTTGTCTCAAGCCATACAAATATTTTCTGGGGGCAGGGCCTCCAAAGACCCACAACCCTGCCCTTGAGGAGCTAAAAGTCAGCACAGGAGGGGTTCAGTATCCTCGTCCTTGAGGTGACAAGGTGGTTTCCCAAGGGAGCCCCCCAACTCCTTCCCTCAAGCTGCCTCCCTGTCTCTTTGCACTTCTGGCAAAAACAGGAAAGAGAACAAAGCTCTGACTAGGTCTTTTCAATCTGTGAGCAAGAACTCTCCATACTTCTCTTCCAGTTAAAAGCCGGTTACTGGGACAGGGCGCAGGCCATGTGCCTGTGGTCTTTTTGCCAGAAGAGTCATGGAGTCCCTCTGCAGTGAGCTTCTGGCATGCACCGATTGTTTCCTGGGCCCTTGTGTTTCTAAACACACAGAAACAAATTGAACAAAAATGCATTTTAAATGTTTTAAAACCTGCAATTCTCTCCTGTTTTGTGTCCTGGGAAAATAGGCTTTGTTAGCATTTGCAGCACTGATTCTAGAATGCTGGGAGGGTGGAGATGGGAGAAGCAGTGAGGGAGGCCAGCAGGGTTCTCCACCCGATGCTATGGAGAGAAAAGGTGGACTCTGAGTCTCACTATTCTCTGGCTGTTGGGCCTTGGGAAAACCCCTTCCCTCTCAGAGCTTCAGTTTCCTCCCCTGGTACTGGGACCCATCATCATTAGCCCCTCTGTCTGTGGCAAGGATGCTGGGAGATGACGCCTATGTGCTGGAGGCATGATACTCTGCTGGAGTAGGCACTCCCTGGGAGTTATGGAAGCTGAATTGAATTGTGTTCAGCCATCATGCACAGACTTGGTCTAGGCCAAGAGAGAAAGTGTGTGTGTGCAAGAGAGATTTGCAAAAAACAAGGCCTATCTCTCTGCACGTCTCTCCTCTGGAAAGGAAGGGGCCCGCACGGTGACAATAGACCAGGGGCGCTGACTCAGACAGCCAGTTCCTGCTCATTTCCCCTCGCCGCAGGACAGCAACGGAGCGGGAGGTCAGCCCTCCGTGGGGCTCTGATTCAGGCCTTTGGCTGAGAACCTATCCTAGAGAAAGACGAGACCAACTCACAAACAGGTCTCTCTGTGAGAGGACGGACTGGACCAGTGTGGCTGTGGGCAGGCAAGTGGGGGCAGTGGGGAGTGGAAAAAGAGAGAGAGGAAACTCACTCTTTGAATCCTGCGTTGCTTTCCCTGGGCTGGGCGGCCTAGAAACAACTTTACGGGCAACAGAGCATGTGACTGAAGGGGCCAAACTGACCTGGCTGAGGTGCTGGGAAACGGGGTTCAGGAGGAGTCGCTGGGTGCCCACGGAGGAGCCCAGGAAAGGGATTCAGAACAGCGTGGAGCTCCTTGGCTCCCTGCCCCCAGTGTGGAGTTGCCGGATGTGGAGTCTTAGTCGTCCACACCGCTAGGATGGAGAGAGCCGAGGCTATCACCCTCTTCTGGAGCCGGGGAGGTGAGTCGCATGGAGGAGGAGCAGGTTCACGGGCTCAGCAGAGGTGGCATGGGGAGGAATCAGTGCTTGCTGAGGGAGAGGGTTGAGCACTCGGAGGTATCCTGAGGCAGCCTGGACTGTTTGGGGGAACATAGGTCCCTTTTTAGTCCTAGAGGCATCTGAGGAGGGGCAGGCTAACCACTTGGCAGAGGGGCTATAAAAGGAATTAAAAATTGGGTGGCTCTGGAGGAGGGGAGGGTGGATGTGATCACATCCCAACCCTGATAATCTGGCATTCTAGAGGGATAAGAAAAGTGACTGAAGAATTGTAAGTGTGTGTGTAAGAAACATTGTCTCTCTTCTTCTATAAATCGACTTAGCATGCTCTCTGAAGCCTTGTCCCTTGCATGGTGGAAAATGCTGTTTCCGTCACCCTCAGGGCTTTACCCAACTCCTGGACTGCTGCTAAAATGCTGATTTTTTTCACAATACCGACAGGGAGAACAGGGAGGGGCAGGAAAGCGGTGTCTGTCGCTAGTCATCCGTCAACACAGGTGACTACTAAGGGACCAAGTGCTTGCTAAGTGCAGGTCAAGCCAGAAGTAGTGGCAGTAGGGTGGAATAAATTTCAGGGTCCTGAGCTACACCAGGGGGCTCCTCTCTGTTTTGTGTGACAAGGATGTTGCCTGCCCTTGACAATGTTCCTGAAGAACTAGTTACAGCTGCAGAGGCAGCTAACAGGAGCAGGAGTTGGCCCTCTGTGTCAGACTTCAAAGGAGTTTATGAGCTAAAGGAGTTTGAAAAGCAGAGTGCTGGCACTGTGTGAGGACTACATGCTGTTTGGCATGGAGAAGAAGCAGAGGAAAGTGGTCTTTGGTCTTCGGGTCTTTGAGGGAAAAGGGAATTGAAGGGGGCTCAGGAGACAGAGCTGTGTGACCTATAGACAAGGAGAACTTTCTAACAGACTCTTCATGGGCTGCCTTGCAAAGGAGTAATGAGTTTGAGTACCTTTGGGAAATCACAGGGTGAGCCCTTGAGAAGACAAGGGCAAGTGAGAGCTGGCCTTCTTCTTCCAAGGTGGAGCGAGGGGGGGCACCAGGATTACCTGGGCTGCAGGGCTGGCTCCATCTTGCACTGGGTTCCCTTCTCCCATCCCTCTGGTGGCACCTTCCTCTACCTCCCTCCTGCTGGGCTCCCTGCTTTGACTCTTGCCCCTCTCCAACTCATTCTCCACTCAGCAGCCAGAGTGTGACCTTATAAAACAGCCCCAGCTGCTCAAAAATCCTCCAATGGCTGCCCACCACCCACTGGTACAAGTCCAGATTTATTTCTCTTCTCTATTGCCTCCTTTCTACTCTCTAAAAACAGTGCAGAGATAAGATCGTTTCTCACTCTCACGCAGATCTGACATTTCATAAATCTATGTCCTAGACAGCTGGAAAGGGCTATATTTAACCTTCCGCCTTGTAGCTTATAATGGAGGGACTCGCTTCAGGCGCTGCCTTCTAATGCTGCTGCAGGAGACCAGTGCCTTTTCTTTGTTCTCTGTAAGACCGAAACCACAGCCAGCCTCTCCTTCCAGTGGAGGCAGGTCATTTACCCCAGAACATCCACCCTCCCCTCTGTCTCTAGGTGAGGGACATCCCTGTCCCACCCCCTGGAGTGTGCCCCCTCAGCTTTCTTATCTGCAAATACCTGAAAGACTCTCTAGGAAACCTGTAACCCAATATGTGGGACAGCAGATGAGCTCAAGAATAGGACAGAGCACGGGGCCAGGAGGAATGGGCTGGACTAGGCAGGGGAACCAGGAGAGAAGAAAACATCTCATCAGAGGTCTTGCTGTGGACACAGAAAGGGGGAAGGGAGTAGCGCTGAGTAATGTGCTGTGGACCCTGTATACGATATTTTGCACACATTGCCTGGTGCGATTGTCCTAGCAATCCTAGGAGGTAAGTACTGACAGTACCCACCATCGTCTCCAGTGAGGAGATGGGCTCAGAGCAGTTTAGTGACTTTACCTAAAGTCAGACATAGCTGGAAAGTGACAGAACCGGCATTGAACGTAGACCTGTCAAACTCCAAATCCTCCCCAGCTGAGTAGGAACTGCCCTTTGGAGCAGCTCTCCCTCATATCCTTGCGTGTCTGCAAATGCTAGAGCCTCTTGAAGGCTCTGTCCATGCTGCCCATCACGCAAGCCCCAGGCCCACCTCAACCTCCACCCCTAGCTGTGAAACCCAGCCCAGGAGATCTGGTCTTCTGATGGTGCCCCCATGCTCTCAGGCCTGATGGGCTGACTTCCCACATCTCTGCTTCCACATTCTGTTCTCTTCTGCCTTGCAGGTAGCAGCTACTAGGACCAGTATTCTCAAACAATATGCTTGTTTGAGAAAGAAATATGATTCTTTCTTCCATGTCTGCCCCCTAGACTGCTAACACTAACACCCTCTGTGGCCTTAGACAGATTGTGTCCCTGCTCTGGTCTTAGTTTCCCCAGATGTAAAGTGGGAAGATAGGATGTTCTGTAAAGGTCCTCCCAGTTCTAAGAGCCTGGGTTGCCCAAGATCCTGCCCCTCTCCCAGCCCCACCCTGCTGCTTTCTCTCACACAGTGGGGGGTATGATGGTCACCACGGGCACTGATTTGGAAACCTTCACTAAGCCAAATGAAAGGACAGCTACATCAAAGTAACTGCCCCAGCGCCAATGGACAGAACAATCAAGTGGTACTAACAACCACATTTGTAGGGCACTTCATTGTTTATACCAACTGCTCTCACAGCCAGCAGAGTGCTAGGGAGGGGGACTCCAAGGTGATTGTAATGGTACATGGTACAGCTTTAAAAAACACTAAATTACATAGTGAGAAAATTATTCTTGCTTCCTTCTCTTTTCCAGCTTTCTGATTACATCAAGGAAAAAAGCTCAGTGTGATACTATTCTTCACCCTCTGTAATGCTTGCTAATCTTTCGGAACAGAACGAGAGCAGGCCTCAGGCTCAAAGACAGTGACAGGCAATGATATCTACATAGAATTTAATTACTCTGTTCTATTTCTTTGCATTTATTTTTACAGTTACTTTCTATTTCTGGCAAGTGTTATTCTTTTTGGTTTTTGGGTGCCATATAAAAAATTAATATACATTTCTTTAAACAAAAAAAAATTCATATTGAGAAAAAGATGAATAGTAAATACAACCAGCGGTGCCTAGATATGGCAAAACTTGTGGAAGTGGTTCCTAAATGGTGGAAGCTTGGGCAACACTGAAAGGCGGCATTCATTCAACACCAAGATCCTCAGTGTGGCCCATAGGACCCTGCGCAGTTTGCCCCTGCTAGTATCCCAGACTTTGTTGTCCCTTACTCCCTTTCCTCCCACACTTTACACCCTTTCATGCCTGCCAGCCTTTACACATGTTGTACCCTGTGCCTAGAGTGCCTCTCCCACATCCCCTGTCCACCCATCAAACTCTAACTCAGCCTTCAAGACTCAGATTAAATGGCACCTCCTCTAGGGAGCTTTCCTTCAGCTAAGCACTAAGTTCATTTATTTCTGTATTATAGTGTCTCTCTCATGGCTGTGTTTATTTTCTTCTAGGCTAGTGTCTTCTACCCTATTGGTTCCAAATGCATTTTGTAAGAAAGAGAGAGAGAAATAAAAATGTAACTGTGAGAGAGGCGTGTGGACAGTGACTGGGCCCCTGGGGATTATTACAGCTCCTGGGATCACTTGAAATTGAGACTTCCCAAATGCTGATCCAGAGCCTACAGAGGCCACAAAGCCAACCTGAGGGCTGCCTCTGAGGGACAGTTGCAGGCCACATGTAAAACGTTCATTGGGGTGTGTTTGAGATCAACACCTGGGAGCTAAGAGAAGACAGCAGGATTGGTTCAAGGAAGAAGTTGGGCTGGCATAGCTCATGACAGCCTCAGCTGACCTTGAGGCGCTCTGGAACTGGGTTGGCCCTTCAGAGTTGTTCTGAGTTAGGGTGAGGGGCTCAGACGTTGACATCAGCCCATATGGACCACTTATTAGATTCAGGCTGTCCCCAGGGAGGGAGCACAGTCTTGGGCGAGGCAGCATGGGTCTGAGGAGGCGGCTGGGCAATCCTTGAAGAGGACTGTCAGCCAACAACACTCAGTCCTAGGCAAGTATGTGAAGGAGGGGTATCACTGTGTTCATGACAGGACCTTGTCTTCCTCCCAGGACTTCAGTGCTGGGAGGGCAGGGAGAATAGTACAGTGGTTTAAAGGGCAGAATGTAGCTGTCAAGAGTTGGAAACTGGAAAAGTCTAATAAATGTTCATTTAAAAATGAATGGCCGAGTATGAGGTTCAAGGCAATGTGCTTAGAGGCAAACAAGTCACAGGTAATTTCTGGTATAATTAGGGTGACAGATATGGAAAAAAAAAAAAACCTATTCCAGACAACATGTGTAGAACAATGTATACCAAAGACCATGTTGCCACAGCATCTTGTTCTTGCTTCTGTTGGAGGCTTTAGCTTACCACCCTTCTGACAACCCTCTAAGGAATGAATTCTTGTCCTCACTCTACACATGTGAAAACTGAGAGTCCCAGATTTGCTCTAAAACTCACTGCCACTCAGATCCCCCAAGCAAGCAGACCTAAACCACCCAGCCCCTCTCCAAGCCACGTGCAGTCCTTTACAAAGTGCTTATTACATATATTCTATCTTGTCACAGCACTGTGAGGGAGCAAAATAAGGGTGCCAGAAAAAAGTTGTTTTTTACCTTTATTTTCTTAACCTGCTTGCTATGCTTTCTGATATATTCTGATCATATTAATAACAGTGACATTCTTTTTTATTCTGTTTTTTTTCCCTACACATTCTTAACCACCTGTGAAATTCTTTCACTATATTCATCTGTTCTTCCATATTTTATCTCAAAAATGAGAATATTATGATCAAAATCCATTTCATTCCTTTTGCACTGTGAGGGGCAGAATTATGTGTGTTTTTGTTTTTTTTTAATTTCAGCCTTACTCAGAAAGGCAAAAATTTCTTGGTTTGAAACGTTAAAAATGTATGAAACCAAGAATATCTCTGATTCTACATGTGATTAATACTCTAGGAGAAATGTTCTGTGGGGGAGATTGTATAGTTTGAATAAAAGGCCACATAGGAGCAACTAAAAATCCCCCTTGAGGGGTGAAACAGATCACCAGCCCAGGTTGGATACATGAGACAAGTGCTCGGGGCTGGTGCACTGGGAAGACCCAGAGGGAAGGGGTAGGGAGGGAGGTGGGAGGGGGGATCAGGATGGGGAACACGTGTAAATCCATGGCTGATTCATGTCAATGTATGGCAAAACCCACTACAATATTGTAGAGTAATTAGCCTCCAGCTAATAAAAATAAATGAAAAAATAAAATAAAATAAAATAAAAATCCCCCTTGAGGAGCTGGGTCTTGGGCAGGGTTGCTGCTCCTTGCTCCCTCTACCACCACCCCAGGCTGTGCCCTCTCCCCATCTTTGTGCCCACCATCCTCCTCAAGCTCCAGGCTGAGGTTTTTCTTCTCTTCATTCCCAGCCTTAAAGATTTTCTGTCAAATGATGATGAAGGCAAATTTTGAAGCTGCCCCCCACCCCCACAATTCTAGCATCTCTCCCAATAGATTCTATTGTAGTCTCTCTGGTCCCAGAGTTCATCTAAAGCAAAGCTTTTCTCTAGAGTTTTCCTAGCAGAAGCTGTCACATTGCAGAGAACCAACAGTTGCTCTGTGTTGTGCAGGAGAAAAGTCTCCATATGTTCCCAATGAAAATAAAGATTTACATGATCTGTGTCCATGCCTAGCCCTGCGTGATACTATTTGCCATCACTATTACGGGACCATAATTAAAATTTCCCCTATCGTTATAACTACTAAAATACCATGCTGGCCTCATGGGCTAAAGAGAGCAATCCTTTCTACTCATTTCCTTGACTTCCTTGTAGGGAGCTTGCAATAGGTAATAGGAGCTGAAGTGAGGTACAGGAGTCAATTTTGTTTTAAAGTTTAGAAAGGTAAATAAATCACCCTTATTGAAGTGTAACTTTCAAAAAATTAAAAACATGACTCTCGTTGAAATATATAGTGATCACCTATCAAAAATTTGTTGAACTCATTGATGAAATAAACAGCATTATGGTAAAGCTGGTTTTAAAAGAAATGAGATTTTAGCAGTCCCTCAAAAAGTTAGATATAGAATAACCATGTGATGATGTGAAGTCGCTCAGTTGCGTCCGACTCTTTGTGGCCCCATGGACTGTAGACTGCCAGGTTCCTCCATCCATGGGATTTTCCAGGCAAGAGTATTGGAGTGGGTTACCATTACCATATGAGCTGGCAATTCCACTTCTAGGTATATATCCAAAAGAATCAAGAATAGGGACTTGAACAGATACTTGTACATTAATGTTCATAGCAGCATTATTCACAATAGCCAAAAGGTCCATTGTTCACAACCCAAATGCCCACCAATAGATGAATGAATAAACAAGATGTGGTATATCCATACAATGGAACATTATCCATCAGTAAAAGGGAGTGAAGTTCTAATGCATACCACAGTACGGATTAACTTGAACACATTATGCTCAGTGAAAGAAGCCAAACCCAAAAGAAATATTGTATGATTCCATCTATGTGAAATATCTAGAATAGGCAAATTCATAGGGACAGAAAGTAGACTGGAAGTTACCAGGGGTTGGGAAAAGATGGAAAGGGAAATTATTGCTTAATGTTCTTGTTTGGGATGATGAAAAATTTTGGAAATGGATAGTGGTAATGGTTGTACAATATCATGAATATAATTAATGCCACTGAATTATCTGCTTGAAATGATTTTAATGACAATTTATGCTATATATGTATATATACATATAACTTCATTAATGCTTCCCTATAACTTCATTAAAAATAGTAAAAAAAAGTGTGAGAGGCCAAAAGATATTGGAATTTTCAAAAGAATGCTGGGATAAGATAAAAAAAAGCTGGATACAAAGCTAGTTCTACAAGATAAAAAAACTGTAATCTTTGGGGCTATTTTTTTTTACTAGACAGAAATAATTTTCATTTCTACCAGGCAAAAATCACCTGTAATTTATCAATCTTCTACTAGCTAAAGTTTAACTTTACAGAGTGGGCCTTAATTAATACTGAATAGTCAAACAACAAAGATTTAGTGTATAGCACAGGGAATTGTATTCAGTATCTTGTAATAAAATATAATGGAAAAGAATTGGAAATAAAGACTATAGATATATACAGATATATGTATAACCAAACCACTTTGCTGTACACATGAAACTAACACAACATTGTAAATCAACTATACTTCAATTTAAAATTTTTTAAGTAGTGAATAGTCAGTCACATAGATGATGCTCTCCTGTGTTCTTGAAATGGCATTCAGTAATATTTTTTGCCGTGTCAAGTTTCAGATAATTCTTCTTAACACTTCAAATAATACATTATAAACCACAGCTCTCATATGAATCTCCATGAAGAAAACTTAACTTTAGTTTCAAGGCCTGACTCTCATGGCATTAACATCTTGGTGGCATCTTCTGGGTAGCACCCAGCAAGTACAGCCCTTGGCTACTTGTCAGGCTCACTTCAGTCCATGCCAAATCCAGTATGAATCCACCAGACTAGTCTTTCAAAACATCACTTTCACTGTGTCCCTCCTACACACAAAACTGAAATCACTCCTGATATAGTCCACACTTCCCAGACTGTTTCGCAGAAGCCTCTGGAATCTAGCCTGGCTCGAAATTTGAAAGAAAGCTTTCAAGTTTCATTGCCCTCAGTCCCAATCGGGTGGGTCTCTCCAAACTCCTTGCTGAGTTTCTGACCTTCCCTTAGGCAGACACTCCCATTTTATGTCTCTGGCCCATCTCTTATCCTAATAGGCTTATGGCAGTTTCCCAAATTTCAGTCATCCATGTACTGCTGTCACAAATTTTGTTTGCTATCTGTCCTGTTTTCTGATTAAAAAAAAATTATTCTCTTTTAAAAAGTTACTTGCCCAAAGCTGCAAGTTTGATAGGCTGTTTAAAAAACAAAAATTCACTGGTGTACCACTTCAAATCACATTTATTTTATACTTGGTTGTATTCTAATTTTTCAGTGTGTTTGGCCTCACTTGAAGATGGTAAGCTCCTTGAGGACAGGTACTATGGTTCTGGTGTCCTTCATCACACAGCACTGGCCTAAGCCCTTGGCATGTACTCACCACAAAACCTTTGGTTGACTGAGTAGCTGTCTTCCTTGATAAACTTCTCAGAACACTGCTGACTTTCCCTCTGTCCCGTTAGTGTGCAGAGAAATGAAAATGTACTCCTGGTCCTCCAGGGACTTATATTCTGTCTTGAAAAACAAAAGTAGGTATTCTTGGTGAGTCCAGCAAATGTAGCTTCCCCCTTGTCCATTTTCTACTTATGTTACCTTGAAGAAGAAACCTCCCTGCCCCTCAGTTTCCTCATCAATGAAATGAAAATAGCAATGATCATACCTGCTTTCCCTCCCTCATAGAATGGACGGGAGACTCCAATGAAGTGATAGTCATGTAATTGCTTTGTAAATAAGAACATGATATCTATATTTTAGTTAAATATTTCCATAAAGTTTCCATAAAAATACAAGATGGCCAAATAAAAAATGTCATAAGGCAGTTTCCCAAGCTCCACATGAGTCCCTCTGGTACTCACTTACTAATGGGCAGAATGGTTCCAGAAGGCTTCTTGAGATGGGCCATGAAGCAAGAGCAGAAGGTCAGTAAGGAGTGGAGGTAGGGAAGGGGAGCAGAGATAGGTGTGGAGCATGAGGGAAGCAAATTGAATAGGGAAGAAAAACAGACACCTGCTTGGGGCTGATGAGGAGTGAGGAGGCCAATTGGGATACACAGAGCAAAGTGTGAAGGGGCAGTGGGAGAAACAGGGAGGTGAGCCAGACCCGGAGGCCTCCAGTCCTGCCATGAGGTCACTGGGTAGCTTTTGAACAGAGGAGCAATCTAAATCAAGCTTTAGAATGCAGCTTTCTCTAAGATCAGATTTCTTGTTTTCCTCATGATTTACTTACCATTTGTATGTTTTTATTATGAGATAAAATATAGTCATTATGCCAAAAAATCACAAGTAAATCAACAATTATTTAGGGGGTTAAAATAGTTCCCCTCTTATCTCTCCTCCTTCTCCTCCTAGCCACTCCCAGTCACTTTCAGAGACTACATCTGTTCTTTGCATGTTGTGACTCATTCTAGATCTTTTCCTATGAATTCGCCCGTGTATGTGTATCTTTTTACATAAGTGGGATTCTCTTATACATCTTGTACAGAGCCTTGATATTTTTAACCTAAATATGTCTATGGACAATTTCTGTGGCAGAATCTCTTCTTCTGAGTGGCTGTATAGCATTCTTAGTAAGAATATATTGCAACTTGTTTAACCAACCCCTTGTTGATGAAGACTTCTGCAATTAATTTTGCTTTTTCTTTTTACTTTCATGTCTTTAAGTAACATATGCATGTGGCAAAAGAAACTCAACAGTAAAAGCAGAAAAAGTAGTTCTCCTGACTATCCCTAGCCCCCACCCCCACTTTAATAGCTCCCCTTTCAAGAGGCAACCACAGAGACCAGTAGTTTGTGTGTCCTTCCAGAAGTGATCTATGTAACCAGAGATGATTTACGCATATACATGGATCACTTCTATGTATGAGAGAGAGAGAGAGAGAGAGTGTGTGTGTGTGTGTGTGTGTGTGTGTGTGTATGTGTATGGAGAAGGAAGGACTTTCCAGGTGGCACTAGTGGTAAAGAACCTGCCTGCCAATGCAGGAAATGTAATAGATGTGGATTTGATCTTTGCGTCAGGAAGATCCCCTAGAGGAGGAAATGGCAACCCGCTCCAGTATTCTTGCCTGGAAAATCCCATGGACAGAGGAGCCTGGCGGGCTACAGTCCATGGGGTTGTAAACAGTCGGACATGACTGAAGTGACTTAGCACATGGAGAAGGAGAGAGGGAGGGTGACAGAGAAGGAGAGAACATTCTATATCAGCACATATTTTAGCTGCATGATTCTTCTTAATGGCTGCAGAGTGTTTTATCATGTGACTAAACCACTGTTTATCTAGCGTATCTTCTATTGAAGGGGTTATTGCCAGTAGTTTGCTATTGTACATAGTTTTATTTGTTTGTTCAGTTGTTAAGTCATGTCCGACTCTTCACGAACACATGGACTGCAGCACATCAGGCTCCTCTGTCCTCCACTGTCTCCCAGAGTCTGCTCAAAGTCATGTCCATCGAGTCCGTGATGCTATCTAACCATCTCATCCTCTGCCACCCCTTTCTCCTTTTGCCTTCAATCTTTACCTGCATCAGGGTCTTTTCCAGTGAATCAACTCTTCGCATCAGCTGGCCAAAACATTGGAGCTTCAGCATCAGTCCTTCCAATGAATATTCAGGGTTGATTTCCTTTAGGATTGGATGGTTTGATCTCCTTGCTATTCAAGGGACTCTCAAGACTCCTCCAGCACCACAATTTGAAAGCATCAATTCTTTGGTGCTCAGCTTTCTTTATAGTCCAACTCTCACATCCATACATGACTACTGGAAAAACCATAGTTTTGATTATATGGACCTTTGTTGGCTAAGTAATGTCTCTGCTTTTTAATACGCTGTCTAGGTTTATCATAGCTTTCCTTCCAAGGAGCAAACGTCTTTTAATTTCATGGCTATAGTCACTGTCTGCAGTGATTTTGGAGCCCAAGGGAAAAAAAATCTGTACATAGTAGTATAATGTATGTCTTTATTCACTTGCCTTCATGTGTACGTTGCCTCTAGTGTAAATTCCTAGAAGTAACATCGTTGAGTAAAGTTCAGTTCAGTTCAGTTCGGTCACTCAGTCGTGTCCAACTCTTTGCAACCCCATGGACTGTAGCACGCCAGGCCTCCCTGTCCATCACCAACTCCCAGAGTTTACTCAAACTCATGTCCATTGAGTCGGTGATGCCATCCAACCATCTCATCCTCTGTCATCCCCTTCTCCTTCTGCCTTCAATCTTTGGGTAAAAGGAATGTGTATTTACACTTTTGACAGATAATGCCAAACTATCATCCCAAGATGTTGTTCCAGTTAACCCTTCCACTAGCTGTGTGAATCCTGTCCCTATATATCCTCTCCCCATCACAGTGGGTAATAAAAATTTTTTCATCCATGCCAGAGGAATAGGATGAAAGGCTGAGATGGTGGGGTGGGAGTGTTGTCAGGGAAGGCAGAGATGGCCAGGTTGTTCCCATGTTCCCCATGGGTATGGCTGAGACTCATAACAGCCCAATGGTGCTTGTAACTCAAAAACATTGTATCCCCAAGGCCTTAGGTGTCTAGTGGCACCCAGAAATTACCCATGATCCACAAGCCCATGTGATGCAGTCTTGGATTGCCCAAAGAGATCCTTTTGGTTCTTGCCACCCTCTTACAGCCTCACACAGAACCTCTTCTGTACATCTTCATGTGCATCACCAGCCAGGACCGAGAAGCCTAGATGACATTCTGCTAGTGAGCAGAATTTTTCACCCACTGTTCCCAAATTCACACACACACACACACACACACACACACACCCCAAAAGGACTAACTATAGAACTCAACACCCAGGTTCAGAATGCAAGCCCAGACCTTGGGAAGCACAGCTCACATGCAGTCTGGGTTCCCAGACGCTTGAGGTTAATCAGTTGCAAGAACAAGGGTGTGCCTCAGTTTCCTTGGGCAGCAGGCCATGAGTGTGAGGATTCATGCATAAGTGAAGGAGAGGAAGTCACCTCCAGCAGCCACTATTCTTCATAACTAACGCATCAGCAGTGCTTTACAAGACGAGCAAAGTGTCTGCCACCTCTCCCACTCAGTCGCTTTCTGCCATTCCCTCTCCTGCTGCTCCCTGTGGCTTCTGCTTACTGCTATCTCTCTGGGCTTCTGGACCACCCCCACAGCTTGTGCTCCCCATCTGTGTATGTCACATCACATTCCCCAGGGAAGGAGTCTCATTGGGTCAGTTGGTCACTCTGCATTCTGGAGTACCTGTCTGTCTGGGTCCTCACTGCAGAGCACTCACAGACCACTGGGTGCCCTCAGAGCCAACTGGCAGATGACTTCCTTTGACTCAAGCACAGACTCCCTAAATTATTCAGTCACAACCAAAAGAACAGTGCCTGGCACAGAGTAGCCACTCAATAAAATATTTCTTGAATGAATAAATAATAATCCAGAATCAAGAAATCACTTCTGTACACTTTGTTCAGAAGGGGCTATGGGTGAGGCAGGCACACAAAGCATTGTGGGACCCCTCTCTAAGGTCACATTTAGCAAATTAATTACTTGGATTTCTGATATACTTCTGTCTCAAATGCAAAGGTGCAATATTATAAGAAGAATGCAGACAGACCTGAACTCAAATCCTGACTATCACTAACTCTGCAGCTTTGGGCAGGTTCCTTGACCTCTTCATGTCCTTACCAATAAAATAAGCCTCATAATATATCTGGGGCTTCTCTGGTGGCTCAAATGGTAAAGAATCTACTTTCAAGGCAGGAGAGGTGAGTTTGATCCCTGAGTCAGAAGATCCCCTGGAGAAGGGATTGGCAACCCATTCAGTATTTTTGCCTGGAGAATCCCATGGACAGAGGAGCCTGATGGGCTATAGTCCATGGGTCGCAAAGAGTCGGACACATCTGAGTGACTAACACTTTCACTTTCATAATACATTTATCTTATGGTGTCATTAGGAAAACTAGTCTAGACAAAGAATGCAGTGCCTAGTACTTAAAGGTGTTTAAGAGGCATTATCTATTGTGGTTATTAAAGTCATTTTAAAAAGTTAAACCTTCTGGCTTTATCCATTAAGCTCCCAGTAAATGAGAGCATGCTTGCAATTTTAGAGATTTGCTTGAATGTCTCAAGTCAAATACTCCCAGGCACCACAAACATTTCCTCTTATTGATGTTTGTTACCAAAAGAAAATGCCTTTTCTTCTTTTTCTTTCTGTTCAGCATTTAGCTTTGAAACAAGGCAAGTCATCTCATCAATTTGCAAATGTTCCTTTCAAATACTTATGAATTCTGTCTCCTTCTGGTAGTTCCACAGCATGAGTTCTAATTTATTCCTTGGACTACTTCCCTATTTTTTTTAATTGATTTCCAAGAAAGGCACCTTCCCAGCAGACTGGAACTCTAGTCAGGTCTCCATGTGGCAGGAGTGAGGGTATCTCCATCTAATACATCAGCAGTTATGTCACCTCCCTGGTACCTGGACCTGTGCTGTGAGCAACATTATTTCTTCAGTCCAGGAGTCAAGGTAGTAGGTGAGAAAGGGACTGCTTATGGCTTTCTTGCAAACTCTGTTCTCTAGGGTAGGGGTCCCACAAATTGTTCATCTGCCCCGCTCTACACTGATGGACGTTGAGAATGTTTCTAGTTTCACCCAAGTACTAACAACAGGGTGATGAGCATTCTCATACATTTATCTGTGTATATACTGGGGCTTCCCAGGTGGCGCAGTGGTAAAGAACCTGCCTGCCAATGCAGGAGATGCTAGAGACTCAGGTTCGATCCCTGGGTCAGGAAGATACCCTGGAGAAGGAAATGGCAACCCACTCCAGTATTCTTGCCTGGAAAATCCCATGGACAGAGGAGCCTGGCGGGATACAGTCCATGGGGTCGTAAACAATCAGAAATGACTGAGCAATTGAGTATGCGCATGTATGAATACTTACCTAGTCTAGCTGTATGAAAGTGTAGTTACTGGGTCAAATACAGTATGAATAGTTACTTTGGATAAATATCAGAATATTGCTTCAAAAAAGCTTTTAAAATTTATACTTCCGTCATTTGCCTCAACTATTGCATGCCTAGGTATATATCCTAGAGACACTCTCATACAAGTGTACAATGACACATATGCCATGAATGTTCATGACAATGTTGTTTACAAGAGTAAAAGCTTGAGAAACAACAGGAGGACAGATAAATAAAATCATTGATTATTGTGGATTAAAACAGTGGAATACTACACAGCATAAAAATGTCTGAACCAACATCAATGTGACTATTTCTCACATATCTAATGTTGAACAAAGAAAGCACATTGTAGAAGGATATATACAGTTCAGTAATAATTGTATAAAGTTTAAGAACGTGCAAAACAATACTGTATATTGTGTATTGTTTATGAGCATATGCAGACTATATTTTTAAACATGCATGTGAATCATAGCCTCTCAATTCAGGGGATGGCTGCCTTTGGGAGGAGGGACACAAGAGGCTTCAACTGACCCTGTAATATTTTATTTCTTTAAAGAAAATATTCTAGGACAAATACTGGGAAATGTGTTGTTCCTAATACTTTTCTGTATGTTTGAAATAGTTCAACATCTTCAAAACAGGAGGAAAGAAAAGCAGGGCAAACATTCCCTCTACTCTTTTTGTGAAGATGAGAGAACTGAGGCTGAGACAGGTTCACAGCCCCTCTGGAGTTCACCCTTTTGTTCAGGGGCAACCAGTACACCAGAGAGACCAATAATCTCTATGAGAATGGAACTCGCACCCTGATTCACTGAGAACCTCCTTCTGTTTCAGACTCCAGTATAAATCCTTGAAGTAGATTGCTTGGGAGATAACATTATGATGCTTGACTTCCTGACCTAAGAGGGTGACCACTGAATTTTTGCTATTGTCACCCAAATGCTGGAGTCTGCCTGCCCACCCATCTAGGGATTCTGAGTGTACTCAAATCAAGTGCTTGGGGCAAATGTTAGATCCAATCCTGATTTGGCAACACCCTTTACCCTACCGTTGCACCACAGATGCAAGGAAACAGGCATATTGCCAAGCTCTTCCTAGAACTGAAGTTTTGCCACAATGCCTCCTGCAAGCAGCATTGCCCTGATTAGGTGACACAATAGAACCATTAGGCCTTATCAGCAGCACTTGGTCTAAAACAGAAACTAGGAGGGATAGGAAGGGCAGTCCTCAGTGCTTGGCCCTGTTGCCATGGCCCCTGTTGCCACGGTTCCCAAGCACTTTTGCTTACTATTTCTTTCAACCATTCATGGCATCCATCAGCAAGCAGGGCCTAGAAGCTCTCTGAGGCAGACCAGGGAGAAAGTGGTTAACAGAAAAGGTAAGAGTGAGTAGGGAAGTAGTTAAATAAATGAAAAGAATTTGGTGTATAGAAACATGAGGACGAGAAAACAGTTTCTTTTAAGGACTCTTCTTGAGATGTGATGGATCGAGGTGGCTGGGTCAGAATTAGCTGAAAAGTGCCCATTATGCAGCTGCTTTGGGTTTCAAGTATAGCAACTCTGTGCCCTAGATTTTCCAGAAAAGTCCCAGTTTAAAGTATTGGGTTCTGTTTGTCAGACCAAGGATCCTGATTTGAGATTCAGAAAAATAAGGTCACTGTAGTTATAGTAGCTCTCTAAATTATCCAGGAAAAGCTGACTTAGAATTCACTCTGCCCCCACTGGGTGGCAGGGAATCCCCACAGTGCCTGCCCCTGGGCCCTGAATAAGGTGGCCTTTTATACTGCCAACAAGCATGAGAGTGCCTCCTTGCCCTCCACACCCCTGTAGCTCTCTACGGGGTGTATAGCCAGAAAGGGATAGGTTTTGGCCCCCATAAACCTAGGTTTCAGTATCCTCTGCATTAATTCTGTCAGTTTGGACAGTGCTCTGAGCCCCAATTTCCTCGTCTGTAAAATAAGAACAGCAATACCAGGTTTATTCCAAGCAAACATCAAATGAGAGATATTTACCTTTAAAGCTCAAACAAAAGTTAATTATTAAAATTAATCCCTTCATTCATCCAATAAGTGTCTACCACATGTCAGGCTCATATGAGGCCAGTCCTGGGAGTACAGACATGAGCAAAACAGACAAGGTCCCTGCTAGCATGGAACTTTCAGCCCAGGGGAGGTGGCAGACATCAGCCAAAGAATCACCCATTCAAAGTTCACACAGAGGAAAGATGAGGTAGAGCCGTTCTTTCTAAAAGCTGGCTCTGGCTGCTTTGTAGAGTGAGGCAGTGAGAGAAGGGGCTGGAGGCCACTTAGGAGGCTTCTACCAGCCACAGTAGCGTGGGCTAGGGTGGTGGCAGTGGTGACAATGACGGTGAGAAGGGGTCAGATTTTGGATCTATTTTGAAGGTAGAAGCAACAGAACTGGATGATGGACTGACATTTCGGAGTGAGGAAGAAGCAAGGAGGTATCTTAGCTAGCTGTGTCCCCAGGACTGGGGCCACTGGAGCCACAGAGACAGTCCCAAGGCTGCTGAGGGAGTCCATGTGAAGCTTGGGTTTCCTCTCTTCTCTGTAACTCAGATGGTAAAGAATCCGCCTGTAATGCAGGAAACATGGGTTTGACCCAGGGTTGGAAGATCTCCTGAAGGAGGGCATGGCGACCCACTCCAGCATTCTTGCCTGGAGAATCCCCATGGACAGAGGAACCTGGCGGGCTACAGTCCATGAGGTTGCAAAGAGTCAGACACAATTGAGCAATTAAGCACAATCACCCTTCTGTAGAATGGTACAGTTCCCATCAAATCAGTTTGCTAGACTTGATCTTAATCGTTTAGTATTTAAAATTTTGCTCTGTAGTTGATAATAAAGGCAAATGTATGGCATTCTGTCTTTACAATGAGTGCAGATTTCCTCTTAAGGGAAATCCTTTGCTTCCAAATTTCAAATGGAAATTTTATTTCCAAATAAATTTTATTTAATTGAAGGATAATTGCTTTACAATACTGTGTTGGCTTCTGCCATACATCAACATGAATCAGTCATAGGTATACATGTGTCCACTCCCTCTTGAACCTCCCTCCCACCTCCCACTCCATCCCACCCCTCTAGGTTGTCACAGAGCACCGGTTTGAGCTCCCTGAGTCATACAGCACGTTCCCACTGGCTATCTGTTTTACAAATGGTAATGTATATGTTTCCGTGCCACTCTCTCCATTCATCCCACCCTCTCCCTACCCTCCGCATCCACAAGTCTTTTCTCTATGTCTCCATCAAATGGATTGTTACTTTAAAAACAATATAGTTTCCGTTCATTTAGGATGCTGAAAAACTTATTCAATCTAGGTGATCTCAGGGCCAGCATATGTTATTTAAATTGCATTCCTTTCAAAGCTCTGGCTTGGTATTTTTTTGTTCTGAGAGGCTGGGAGAGAAGAGGGCCTGAAAGGAGAGGGGGAAACAGGAAGGCCCAAAGACAAGGTTGAGTTTCATAACAATAATGGACCATACTTTATGGTTTTCAAAGGAGTTTCATGTCAATTATTTGTTGTCATGTTTTGCAAATTCAGGACCAGAGCTATGTCCTGACTCCCACTCTGGTGATTTTGCTACTTATAGCACTGCCAAGTCCTTAACTTTGGGGGCTAGGTGGGGGAGGAGCGGAGCTCTCTATGAAAAACAAAAATGTTTCAGTAGATGTACAAGACCCTTCTTTATCAAAGCAATTAATTTCATTTGCATTGAGAATGATTGTTAAAAGAAAATTTGGTATTTTCCCACACTACTTTTCCCCTACACACATCAGCAGGGCTTTCATTTCTCAATCCTTGCCGGCCCACCCTTCAGAAGCTATTATCTGCTTGACAACTGGCTGAGACCTCTTGTCTCTTTTCCTCTCTCAATTAAACACTAAGGATTGAGGTTCCCATCTGCCCTGGAGCAGACAAATCTTTTGTTATACCTGTTTCCAAGAAGCTGAAGAGTTTTATTGCTTTCTCCAACCTCTGTAGTTCTCTTTTCAAAACACTTGACCCTCAACTGCAGATGGTACATGAAATTGGTTTCCCAAACTTTGAGCAAGGCTCTCCAAAGCCCAGTGCTTCAACCCTGCCTCCACCCATCCCTGAACCAGGAAAGAAAAAAAACACACGTTTTCCTAAGTTGTTTTTTTCCCTCTTTTCTAAGCAATCTCATCTTAACATGAATGTGGCAAACTCCTAGGGAGAAATGGTAGAATGTATCTCCACTGAGTAGGTTTTTCTCTCCATAGTGGATGGGGCTGACATGGCCGTCTTTGATAATGCTGTGGGTAATTGAGCTTTATCTAGGATGGTGCCTTCCTCTTCTATAGGAAGACAGAGGGAGCCTCAGGTTCAAGCTGAGCAAGGAGCCAACAGATGTGGAATGGCTCCCCATGCACAGGGTTTTGAGGGTGAGAGGAAAGGGAAGGTGAGGAAAGAAAAGGGCAGAAAATGAGGAACAAGAAACAGTAAGGTGAGAGGGGTATTTGCAAGTAGAAATAAAGCTATGAAAAGAATAATAGAACCTCTAATTTTTTTGGTTGAAAAATATTAATACTTTTATATAAACTATTTAATAAATTATTTTCCAACATATAAAATTTAAATGAATGTAGTGGTTTCATTACTGCAAAAATATCACATTTGTCATTAAAACTTCAAATAGCACTGAAGAGTTTAAAGTGAAAAATCTGGGTCGAAGTCCTTCCCCTTCCCTCTCAAAGCCCTCCTCATGGCCCCCAGAGGCCCAGTAGTGGTAACAGTGTTTGTGTGTCCTTGTCAAACAGACTTGCTCTGTTCATATGCAAACTTAAGTGTGCTTTCTAGATGCATAAATGAGATCATACTATTTATTAAGGCCCATTCCTAGCCCTTTTCTCCTTAAAATTAATAATAACTATCTGGAATTTTCCCATTTCTTTTTTAATTTAATTTTTTGGTAGTTTTAAAACAAAGGTTTTTTTTTTAATTGAAGTATAGTTGATTTACAATATTGTGTTAGTTTCTGGTGTACAGTAAAGTGATTCCATTATACATATATATATTCTTTTTCATATTTTTATTATAGTTTATTACAAGATATTGAATATGGTTCCCTGTGTTATACCTTGTTGTTTATCTATTTTATATATCCCAGACACCTAATATACCCCTCCCCTACCATTTCCTCTTTGGTAACCATAAGTTTCTTTTCTATGTGAGTCTGTTTCTGTTTCGTAAATAAGTTCATTTATATCATTTTTTACATTCCACGTATAAGTGATATACAATATTTGTCTTTTTCTGACTTACTTCACTTTTTATGATAATCTCTAGATCCATCCATGCTGCTGCAAATGGCATTATTTCATCCTTTTATGGCTGAGTAGTATTCCATTGTACATATATAACACATCTTCTCATTTATTTTCATTGAAGTATGGTTCATTTACAATATTTGACATATTCCCATTTCTTCTCATAGAGATCTACTTCATTCTTATTAATGGTTGCATGACATCCCATTGTATATGTGCCCTGTGGTGTATGGAACCCTGTTGATGGACATTTAAGTGAAATAGGGAGCCCAGAGCAGCACCACCCAATAGAAATAAAATGTGAACCACAAATGTGAGCTGCCTATAGAATTTTGAAATTTCTAGTAGTAGCCACATTTTCTTCTTGTTGATTTGAGATGCCACTTTTATTTTTATTTTTTTTTTTTTAAATATTATTTTATTAGTTGGAGGCCAATCACTTTACAACATTTCAGTGGGTTTTGTCATACATTGACATGAATCAGCCATATAGTTACACGTATTCCCCATCCCGATCCCCCCTCCCACCTCCCTCCCCACCCGACTCCTCAGGGTCCTCCCAGTGCACCAGGCAAGAGCACCTGATTCATGGAGATGCCACTTTTATACATTAAATTGTTTTGGACTATTTTATTTCATTCACCAATTTGCCTATTTCTACCCCATTTTCAGTAGCCACATTTAAAAAGTAAAAATAAAAAAAGAACTTCTAGAAACAATTTTTAGCATAGTTGATTTTTTCCATTATATATCTTGCTTCAGTTCATTTCCATACTCAAAAAAAGTAGAGATGAAATTTTTATGAAAAATTTTTAAATACTTTAGTATAAGATTGTTTTTCATTGAAGTATAGTTGATTTACAATGTTGTGTGTCAGGTGTACAGCAAAGTGAGTCAGTTACATATGTGTGTGTGTGCATGTATACATGTATATATCATTCTTTTTCAGGTTCTTTTCCATTATAGGTTATTACAAGAGACTGAATATAGTTCCTTGTGCTATACAGTAGGTCCTTGTTTATGTTTTATATACATTAATGTGTATCTGTTAATCCTAAACTTCTAATTTATCCTCTTCCCACCCTTTCCTTTTTAGTAATCATAAGTTTATAAGAAAGAGATGAAAGTAATCTTAAGAATATATTTTATTGAATCCCATGTATCAAAAATATTATTTCAACATGAAATCAATATTAAATATTATTAGTAAGATATTTAACACTCTTTCATACTCAGTCTTTAAAATCAGGTGTGAATTTTACACTTCTAGCACATTTCAGTTCACACTGGCCAATTTCAAGTGCTTAAGAGCCACATGTGGCTGGTAGCTGTGGTCCTGGACAATGGAGGTCAACCAGACAGAGGCCCAAAATATCACCCAAGTTGTGTGTCTCTGTGGTGGTAGGAATGGATTAGAATGACAGAAGCGGAGGATGAAAACCTCAGTGTCACCACTTGGGACGACTCCTGGGCCCTCTTGGGTCGTTTGTGTGTGGATCCCCATAAATTTGCTATATGCTGCCCTGGTGCAAGGCAAAATAGCTGACCCACGTACAAAAAGCCCAGCTCTTTACCCCCTGAGGGGCTCTAGCTCTGCTGGCCACAGAGATAAAGAAAGGGCCTTGAGTGCTCAGGAAGTGATTATCTGGGGCCTGTCACAGGTTCCCCTTTCTTTGCTTCCAGAAGTGCATCTGTTCACAGCTTCTCGTTGTACTTAATGAGCATTGTACCCAATGCTCCATTTCCTTTTTTCAAAAGTAGAGTGGTGTGCCAATGGGGCTCTGAGGAAAGCCCTTCACTGGTGTCAGGGAGGGTGTGGTGGGAGGAACCCACACTGTGGCTTACTCAACTGTAAGATCTTAACCCAGAGGCTCCCAGAGCTACTCTGTTCCCTGGTGGTGGTGGCAACAGCCATGGTAGCCCAGCCTAGAGCACAGAATGGTGAGCATGGACATGATTTCATACTGCAAGGGGATTTGCAGTGGGGTTGGAGGTTGGAGGTTGACGCCTGGATGGGTGCTGGCAGTATGGGAGGAGGCAGGTGGCTGGAGGACACTGAGGACAGGGAGGCCATCTTTGGCCAGGTTTGGGAAGCATTTGGACTTCCCAGCAGGCTTGAGGGCTTGCCCCCAAATTGGCAGGAAGCTGAGAAATATTATCTCCTGCAGCACAGCATGCTGTCCCTGGGCAAAGGCAGTGGCCCCATGCCCACTGCCTGACTGATTTCCAAACCAGCCCTACCCCAGCCTAGCCTTTCCCTGCTGGCCAGCCACAAGAATCCACGCATGGTGGTGAGCTGCTCCAAGGGCTCAGAGTGGACTCTGAGACAGGAGAAAGGGAGCTCTTCTTCACTGGCCCCACTCCCAGTTTCCAGCGACTGCCTTACATGGGGGTGCTCAGCCTTCTTTATGATCCAACTCACATCCATACATGACCACTGGAAAAACCATAGCTTTGACTAAACGGACATTTGTTGGCAAAGTGATGTCTCTGTTTTTTAATATTCTGTTTCTAGGTTTGTCATAGCTTTTCTTCCAAGGAGCAAACGTCTTTTGATTTCATGGCTGCAGTCACCATCCACAGTGATTTTGGTGCCCAAGAAAATAAAATCTGTTACTGTTTCCACTTTTTCCCCATCTATTTGCCACAAAGTGGGACCGGATGCCATGATTGTAGTTTTTTGAGTGTTGAGTTTTAAGCCAACTTTTTCACTCCTCTCTTTCACCCTCATCAAGAGGCTCTTTAGTTCCTCTTTTTTTTTTCATTTTATTTTATTTATTTTTTTTTGAGTGTGCATTTTCTTTTTTTTTTTTTAATTTTATTTTATTAGTTGGAGGCCAACCATCTCACAACATTTCAGTGGGTTTTGCCATACATTGACACGAATCAGCCATAGAGTTACACGTATTCCCCATCCCGATCCCCCCTCCCACCTCCCTCTCCACCCGACTCCTCTGGGTTTTAGTTCCTCTTCACTTTCTGCCATTAGAGTGGTATCATCTGCATATCTGAGGTTATTGATATTTGGCCTGACAATCTTGATTCCAGCTTGATTCCATCTAGCCTGGCATTTCGTATTGTGTACTCTGCTTATAAGTTAAATAAGCAGGATGGCAATATACAGCCTTAACATACTCTTTTCCCAGTTTTGAACCAGTGTATTGTTCCATGTCTGGTTCTAACTGTTGCTTCTTGTCCTGCATACAGTCTTCTCAGGAGACAAGTAATGTGGTCTGGTATTCTTATCTCTTTAAGAATTTTCAACAGTTTGTTGTGATTCACACAAAGGCTTTAGCATAGTCAATGAAGCAGCAGTAGATGTTTTCTTGGAATTCTCTTGCTTTTTCTATGATCCAGTGGATGTTGGGAATTTGATCACTGGTTCCTCTGCCTTTTCTAAAACCAGCTTGTATGTCTGAAAGTTCTCTGTTCACGTACTGTTGAAGCTTAGCTTGAAGGATTTTGAGCATTACCTTGCTATCATGTTAAATGAGCATAATTGTACAGTGATTTGAACATCCTTTAGCATTGTCTTTCTTTGGGAATGGAATGCAAACTGACCTTTTGCAGTGCTGTGGCCACTGCTGAGTTTTCCAAATTTGCTGACATATTGAGTGCAGCACTTTAGCAGCATCATCTTTTAGAATTTGAAATAGTTCAGCTGAAATTCCATCACCTCCACTAGCTTTGTTTGTAGTACTGCTTCCTAAGGCCCACTTGACATCACACTCCAAGATGTCTGGCTCTAGGTGAGTGACCACATCATTGTGGTTATCCAGGTCCTTAAGACCTTTTGTGTGCAGTTCCTCTGTGTATCCTTGCCACTTCTTCTTAATATCTTCTGTTTCTGTTAGGTCCTTGCCATTTCTGTCCTTTATTGTGCCTATCTTTGCATGAAATGTTCCCTTGGTATCTCTAATTTTCTTGAAGAGATCTCTAGTCTTTCGTGTTCTATTTTGTTCCTCTATTTCTTTGTATTGTTCACTTAAGAAGGCTTTCTTATCTCTCCTGGCTATTCTCTGCAACCTTGCATTCAGTTGGGTATATCTTTCCCTTTCTCCTTTGCCTTTTGCTTCTCTTTTCTCAGCTATTTGTAAGATCTCCTCAGACAACCACTTTGGCTTTTTGCATTTCTTTTTCTTGGGAATGTTTTTGGTCAACATCTTCTGTACAGTGTTATGAACCTCTGTCCATAGTTCTTCAGGCACTCTGTCTTTCAGATTTAATTTGAATCCATTTGTCCCCTCCACTGTATAATCATAAGTGATTTGATTTAGGTCATACCTGAATGGCCTAGTGGTTTTCCCTACTGTCTTCAATTTGTCTGAATTTTGCAATAAAGAACTCATGATCAGAGCCACAGTCAGCTAGCTCCTGGTCTTGTTTTTACTGACTATATAGAGCTTCTTCATCTTCAGTTGCAAAGAATATAATCAGTCTGATTTTGGCAGCTTTCTGCCTGATCCTTTAAGCTGAGGCCTCCCAACAAGTTGAGCCTGGGCCAGAGTAAAAGTACTAGGAAGACAGAGCAGCTTCACAGCAAATCAAAGTCCCATATGCATACAGTGGTCTCATCCCAGTTCCACTGTGCCAGTCCCCTTCTCCAGCTGACCAAAGGGTGGAACCCTGCTGATTAAGACTCATCCCTGAATGTCAGTAGCTTAGCGCAGAGCCTGGCACATACATGGGAGCTACCCAGTAGAGTTTTCTTGGATTGATGGATGGATGGATGAGTGGTCATGTTCTAGATTTTGTCTTTGCTATACCAAAGACCTCAAACTAAAATCTCTCGTATCACTTTTGTTCCTTCTACTCCAGGCACCTCAGCTGCCACTGATCTCTACTAACTAAGAAAAAGTCATGAGTACAGCCAACCCAAGGACTCCTGAGGGTAGGCTGGGAGAATGATCTCACTGCACATTATTGCTTCTCTCTCTTCACATTATTGCTTTTAGGGTCTTCTGGGCTGAATCATCCTACTTTGAGAATCAAAAGCATAGGATTGGATTCTAGTCTCAAGCCTGCTTTTTCTTATTTACATGACCTTAATCAAAAGTTACATAGCCTCTCCAAGACTTAGTACTCTGCTTTGTAAAATAGAGCTGAAAATATCTATCTGGGATTGTGGTAAGGAAACAATGAGAAAATGTGTTAGGATGAACCCTAAGAAATTGCCCCAAAACAGTTGAACACCAACAGTTTTGTACAATTCAACCTAATATATAAAGTGCTTCATCTTTTTCATCAGAATACAGGTCAAACTAATAGTAGCAGCTACTCCTCCACCAATCACAGCTGCAGGCATTTCCTGGAGTAGTTTGGCCTGGGAAATCGGGACCAGGTATTTTTAAGAGACTAGACTGGTTCATGGAAAGCAAAGGAAGTGAGAAACAGGGTGACTTCTGGCAGCTCCTACCTGGGAATGATTTACCCAGAAGAGCACAGTAGGAGTTGGCAGCTTCTCCTGACCTGGGCAGGAGTGCCCACTTCATAAGTCAAGTTCCAAGGCAGAGATGGCCTAGGACGGACTTTCCTTCCCAGGAGCAGAGCCACAGGGGTCCCAGATCATCAGGCATTTGGAAGAAATTGAAAGCAGCTGCCTGCCAGATTTTTTATGCCTAGTGGCAGCTGTCAAACCCAGCTTCTCTTAATCCAGCAAAGATCCAGGCCTGACAAAGCTCCAATTTGGAACCAACAGCCATGATGATCACACTAGGGAAAGCCCTCTCACCATCCTACATATCTGCTACTCAATCCCAGCTCTATCTGTAAAAGTCATGGGGTTTCAAGTGGGAGGGGGATGGGAGAAGTCCAAAGAAATGCTCATTGACTGGCTGTGCCTTGGATGCCAGTGCTCCAGGCCGATGGAGACCACAGGGGCACTAAGCAGATATTTATAGAGTGCCTACTCAAGGTTTCCCAATGAGGACACAATTGTCATTTTGGTCAATACAGTTCATTGTACTGGACTGTCCTATGCATTGCAGGACAAGTAGCATCTGACAACAAGATAAGGATAGGGTGCACCTTGTAAGCCTAAGAGCCAAGTGAATCCCAGTCACTGAGGCTCAGGAGAATGGCCCCAGCAGAGTGGTAGCCTCTCCATCACTCTGAGTGGCACCTTGAAGATGACTTTTTAAAGTAGATACTCCACAACTATGTGTTGGCCTGATGGCCATGAGCTATCCCATGAACCCAGTGACTGGGTAATCTTGACTGGGCCAGTGGAGATGTGTAAAATCAGTCAGATGGGGCCTGGGACCTCAGGGTAGAAAAGCCAGGAAAGATATCCCCCAAGAGCTGCCCGAATGGGGGTTATACCCCCGGCAGGCAGTGAACCACTCTGCTCAGGGACCCAAGCCCTGGCCAGCCTGTGCCAAAGAGTCCACACAGAGGGTGGGGCCAACTCAACCCCAGGCCTAAGTGCCACTTACCCAGCATCAGGCAGGATGGGAATGGGATGTGTGAAATTTTTTCAGGGAAGTGTGATGAATCTCCAAGCTGAGCTACAGCGTGGACCCCGCCAGAGCACAGAGGTGCTTGACCAGGAGTCCATGTACTTGGATGGAAAAAAATTACAAATTTATCTTCACTAACCTCTAATTGAAATTTTGACTTCCCTTCCATTATGAATGCAGTTGTATTAGCACTACCAGCGACTTTGTCTCCAATTAAAACTGCAGAGATTTTTATATTACTCTTGCCGTGGACTTCCCAGGTGGCACAGTGGTAAAGAATCTGCCTGCTAGTACAGGAGACTCAAGCAACATGGATTCGATCCCTGGGTCAGGCAGATCCCCTGGAGTAGGAAATGGCAATTCACTCCAGTATTCTTGCCTGGAAAATCCCATGAATAGAGGAGCCTGGCGGGCTACAGTCCATGAGGCTGCAAAGTCGGACGTGACTGAGCACACACACACCACCACACCACTCTTGCTGCAGATATCTTGAAATATCATTACACTCATAGCCATGAGTGTGGTAGTTGTTACTGGACCTGCCATTAGATCATATTACTCAATATGCTAATAATGAAACATCCATTACTATATCACAAATTTTAAAACATACATGTTTATAATAATCTTTAAAAATAATTGACTTCCCTTGGTATCCTATGTATCTTATTTTATGCTCATAGAAACATTCCAAGAAAGGGTCCTTAGGTATCATCAGACTCCCCAAATGGTCCAAACCATAAATGTGTTACGAACTCCTGGGTTTGAGATTTGGCAGGAAATCAGGCCAATTGTGGTCAATGGGGGAGGCCTGGATGCCAGAAGAGGCAACACAGGCTTGTGCTCTGTAGGCACCAGAGGATGCTAAAGATTTCTAAGCAGGAGACTGCCCAAGATGATACTGAGGTTTCCAGCCTGGGATTCCAGAGATGGTGGTAGCATTAACAGAAATAAAGAAGTCAGGAGGAAAGGTCAATTAAGGTAGTGGGAGAGGCTTTTGTTTTAAACATATTAAATTTGGGACTAAAAATTGGACATCTACGTGAAATTGTCCACCCAGCTCTGGAAAATGCAAGTGGGCAGACTGGGAGAGTGGCCATTGCAACAGAAAAGATTTGAGGGGGTCATCCTTCAAGATGGTCATAGAAGAGTTTAGAGTAATTGTAGCCTTCAATAGAAAAAAGACAGTGGGAGAAAAGAGGCCAAGGCAAGGGGCTGTCATAGGCTGGATTCTCTGGGAAACAGATTCTGAGACAGAGATTTGCATGCAGGTATACAAGGAGAATGGCTTCTAGAACAGCACCTATGAAGAAGTAATTGAAGCAGGATTGGTCAAAGACAAGAGTTGAACTGCAAAACATAGTCATACTGGAGACCTTAGCTGATCCCATGAGGAGTTCTGAACTGGGATGTCCTTCATCGGGTCCCAAATGTGGCCGGGTGACTGGGTCTTTCTCTTCCTACCACCCTCGCCCCCATATTTTGACTAGTCTTTGGATATAGGCTGCCCTCCCCCAGGGCATTTCCTTGGATAGGGACTCAACCATGAGCCAACAGCCAACATCCCTAGCAACTAGGGGGATGAGTTCTTTGCTCCTGAATGAGGGAAGGGAACAACTTCAAGTCTGCTGTCCCAGCCCTGCGGAAAGTGCAGATAACTACCCCCAACCCTGCACAGGCCTTTGAGGAAGTCCCATCCTGCAGTCGACAGCCAGTTGTAGGAATCTAGGGACAGGGAGCTATGGCCTAAAAGGAATTTGAGTCTTTGGTGCCTATAATACAGAGTTCTCAGTATTTACTCCAACTCCCATTTGGGGCTAAGCTGGGGGGAAGTTGGAGAGAGCTGAGCCATTGCTCTCCTCTGCTGTTTGTTTTTAAGAGGTTACCAAACTAAGCAAAGCAACCACAGCAGAAACAAGTTCTGTGGCCTCTGGGTCCCTCCCTTCCCTTTGGGGTGACCCACATCTCAAAAAAGGGATGTCACCACAATTGAGGTGAGAGCCCTGCTCACAAGGCCTGCAGTCTGTCCAAGAAATGATACTGTTACAGCTGCCAAGTAAAAGGAGGTTGGGCTTCATTTTGAAAGTGACACATGTACAAACTAGACTTTTGGTTTTGACATTTATGTCCTGAGACCAAAAAAGCAAACTAAATAGCAACCAAACTTATTAGGCACAAGCTCTTCCCAAAATGCAAAATCCAGAAAAATTGATCCATTTGTTCATTCATTCTATAAAAAAACAGCAGGCTTTGAGTTTGCAAAATTATAGGCCAACTGTGGCCTGAAGGTCAGTTTTTTCTTGTTATTGTACATAGTTTTAAAAATAATTTGTTAGTTGCCAACTCACTTTTTAAAAAATTCTAAGATCTGACCACAATGAGCCTGTCAGTTAGAACTGAGAAGTCCTGTCCCCTTGTGAATGGGCATACCTCCTATCCCCTAGTTTACCTCAGGCCCCATTCAGCCTCCTGCTCTCCTGAGTAGGGGCCCTGCATGCCAGCATTCATGTTCATGAACACTTGTTCAGTCGTTCAGTCCTGTCTGACTCTTTGCCGCCCGATGGACTGCAGCACTCCAGGCTTCCCTGTCCTTCACCATTTCCCAGAGTTTGCTGAAACTCATGCCCATTGAGTCAATGATGCCATCCAACCATCTGGTCTTCTGTTGTCCCCTTCTCCTCCTACTCTCAACCTGTCCCATCATCAGGGTATTATCCAATGAGTGGGCTCTTCACATCAGGTTGCCAAAGTATTGGAGCTTCAGCTTCAATCAGTCCTTCCAAAGAATATTCAGGGTTGATTTCCTTTAGGATTGCCTGGTTTGATCATGAACACTAAAGTCAGCAAAGCTGGATGCTGAGGCTGCAATGCTGGATGAGTGTTACAGCTCTGCTCCCAGGACTGTCTCTGCCCTCTTCCACTCATCACCTAGTGTGGGACTCAGACCCGCCAACCTAGACATTGCAGATCTGTTGTGCACCAACAGACAGGGCTTTGGAGAAGAAGCCACTGATGTGGTAAAGAGAAGTTAGGAAAACTTCAGAGATTCTAGGAGGACCAATAGACTTCTACTGGGTAGAAAAAAGGGCAGGGGTGGGGGAAAGAGGCATGTCAGTACAAAGGAATGCCTGGAGAATGGCATTTCTAAACAAAGTGGCTCGTGTGTAATGAAGAGGAGTGGAAGAGGTCTTGCCAGCCAGGTTGAGGGTTGGCATTTTACTCGAGAGGTTTTAAGGCAGAGGCATGAGCTGATCTGACTGATGTGACCAGAATATGACTGTGGTGGCCCCATGGAGAGCAACATCCCAGGCAGGGAGGGCAGGCAAGAGGTTCTTGGCAATGCTTAAGTGAGAAGTCATAGAGATTTTATTTGAGGAGATGCCAGTGAATGAAGGAAGGAAGGGATTCATGAGGGATTTAGGAGGTCAGACTGACAGGTCCTGGTGATTCCTCAAGGTGGATGGGAACTTGCGCGCTGTAGTGCACTGCTGAGCTCTGCTGGTGGCCACTGTAGCAGGTGTCCTTTGTTCAGGACTTATCCATCCGTTAATGCACTCCGACCTCAAAGCCAAAAACAGCAAATGGACTGTCATTCCACAAGGCAACCTGATCCTTGAGGAACTCCCCAGTGTCCCTCCTGATACCCTGGCACCCATCCTGACCTTAGCTGTAAGGACAGTTTCCTCTGCTTCCAAGCAATGTCCTGGGCAGGGACTGTGCCCAATCCTGGTCATCACTGTATGCCCCAATGTCTATGTGCCTGGTACACAGAAAGGACCCAATAAGTACTGAATGAATGAACTACTTTTTGGCACCTAATGTGTGTCGGGTGGGCTTCCCAGGTGGTGTTAACGGTAAAGAACTCTCCTGCCAATGCAGGAGATGTAAGAGACACAGATTCAATCCCTGGGTTAGGAAAAACCCCTGGAGGAGGGCATACAACCCACTCTGGTTTTCTTGCATGGAAAATCCCCATGGACAGAGAAGCCTGGCAGGCTACAGTCCATGGGGTTGCAGAGTTGAACACGACTGAAGCAACTTAGCAGACATTCACATATGTCAGGTACTTAGCAAATATTTATTCATTTGATTGATTGATTCATTGATTGATTCTTGAAACATCCCCATGAGAATAAGCCAGGTATGCTTATGATTCCCATTTTTTAGATGAGGAGAACGAGGCATGGAGGGGTGGAGAGACTTGCCCAAGATCATGGGGGTTAGGAAGAGACAGAGCTGGCATTTGACTCCTGATTGATGCTACTTCCCCTACAATACATTGCTCCAATGTGTGCATCCAAAAAGGATCTCAACTGAGAAAGTCCAGCTTGTTCCATTTTTTCATTCTTGTTTATTTAAAAAACCTAATTTAGAGAAGTTAGATTTGCACCTCAGAATGCAAAGCAGAGTTCCCAGTCAGTGAGAAAGTCATCCTACCCCCGTGGGAGATGCAGCTGAAACCCAAAGGACTGAGCATCCCCTGGAGGATGCAGGAACAGAAGGGTGAAATGCCTCCCTGTGGCTCAGATATCTTTTCTCAACCAACTTCTTGTTATTCAGAGTGTTATGTGAGGACCAGCAGCAACAACAGCACCTGGGTCTCAGTTAGGAACACAGCATCTCGGCACATACCTCTCTCCACCTACTGATTCGAGCTTTCATTTTAACAAGACTCTCAGGGGATTCTTATGCATGAAAAGTTGAGAAGCAGCCTTTGAGATTGACCTGACTCCTCACCAGATGGGAGCTCCCTGAGGGCAAAACTGTGTCATCTTGTGCCCCCAGGGTCCTTGCACAGTGCCAGGTACCTAGCAGGTACTCAGCGATGTGTGTTGAATGAGTAAATTTCTGAAGGAATCTAGCCACATACAACCAGCTTAGGTATAGGTAGAATCATGTACCAGGCACATTGTGCAGCCCTGCCTGCACTTGTCACCTGCTCTTGTAAGCTGCCCAAGGCAGAGGTCCAGCCCTGGGGCTCCCTCCCGGCCTGTGGTCCCATGAGGGAGGCCCACGAACAGGAGGTTTGTCTCTATAGGTCTTAGACTTTGGATAGGACGCTAAACAGGCTTGCTTCCTCCATCCTGAAAACCCCAAGGAGGAACTTCTGAGGCACCTACACTCTGTTTTTTGCTCTCTTCAGAAGGCCTGGCCTCCTTAGCCCAAGTGACCGCCACCATCCCCATGTCATTTCTCAAAGGCATTCCCCTCCTGGAAATCCAGATCCCTTCCAAGGTGCAGAAGGTGCTGCCAGGTGCTGGCTATCAAGCCCTCCATGAGCATGCAACCAAAATAAACCTCTGTTGATATGGAAACGGGTCGAATTATTTTAAGAAAAAAAAATTGCTCCTTCATTAAGTCATGTTGTTATGGCAACTGGGATTAGGAAAGTTACTTGGCCAAGGAGGTTATGTTCAATGTTTTGGGACTGAGACTTTTCAGAAGAGCAGAAAACAATTTGTGAGCTCATCTCACTGTCTCCTGGCTCTGCCTAGAGTAGGAGGGGGAGGGGGAGGAAGTGGAGGGCCAATTGAGAATCAGGCCGTCCCACCTGGATGGGCTTGTGTAAGGGGACTGGGGACCACTCTCAGGAGCCCTGCCTGTGGTGATGCAGGCTGAGGTCATAAAGGATATGTGGGAAAGGAAACTACTGGGGAAGAGGATGTCCTGACCAGAGGTCCAGCACCGCATGTGCAAGCAAGCCCACTACTCTGCTGCCAGAGGAGTGCTGCAACTTCCTGGAGTAAGGGGAAGGTGGGAGAGTTGAAGAAAAATCACAATAGCTACTCTTGATTGGGTCTTTACTGTGTCCTGGGCAGTGACCTAAGTCCTTGACACTCTCACATTCAATCCTCTCAACAACCCTGCCAGGTAGTATTATTACCTCAGTTCTTCAAATAAGGAGACGGAGTATTAGGTCAATGGGGTGACTTGTCAAAAGTCACACAGGAAGTGCAGAGCTGGGATAGGAATCTTAAGTCACTGTTTGCGGCCTCTGCTGCAAAGTCAAAGGACTAATCACTGAAACAAGAAACCAGGTATTATCTTAAGCCCTCATTCATTCATTCAGTTAAAAATCATTTATGGAGTACCTACTCTGTGCCAGGCCCTGAGAAGAGCACACACATATTGCATCTGCTTCTTGCCTTCAAGGAGTCAGAAACCTTGTGGGGTAAACCTTGCAATAAGGTGGGTACCAATACAGGCTGCCCCAGGCAAGATGCTAGGCAGTCAGGGAGCCCAACAGCCCTGAACAGAAGAAATGGCAGATCGGCCTTTCCTCGGAGGGGCCCTGCTCTCCCTTCCTGCTTCCCTCCCTTTCAGATATTCCAGAGTGCTCCTTAGACTCAGGAAACACTGTCCTTTGGCATGGAAAACAGAGAGGTTGAGGGGCTCAGGCCAACAGAAGAGAGGGGCAAGAGCACCTGAGACTCCAAGGGTCAGGAAAGGAGGCCAGTCAGAGGGCCCAGCCTTGGTCAAGTTTTCTGCTTCCTTCCATACAAGTCTGGGGAATGCACCATAAACCTCACAGTGACAGAGATTAGGAGGCTGCTGTGAGGTGTCCTGGTCCCACTAGAAAAAGTGGGTTCCATCCGGCTAAACCGAGTCATTGTGCACCAAAGGTTTTCTTAACACATAGCAAAATTTGTTGCTGCTTTTTAAATTGCCAGTTAGTATTATGTGAATAGTGCTGAGGCACTTGGCCCTCTTTTCTTTCTAGCCTCAAATAGGCTACTGTTGTGAGATTACCACCAGTGTGTTGTGTGCCGGTTTGCTGTCTGCATAGGCTGGGGCCTGGCTGAATAACAACTTAAGCAAGAGGCCCTAACCCAGCCCAAGACAAAGCCTTCAGAGCCTGCCTGGAGGATCATCAACCTGGGACCCAGTGGGTACACCCTTATCCCAGCACAGCTTAGTCAGTGCTCAGCAGGGAACACAAAGGGGTTCCATCTGCACTCCAGAGACTCATTGAGGACCCTCACACACACACACACACACACACACACACACACACACACACACACACACACACCCCAGGTCTTGTGCAGTTTTGAGTGGGGGAATAAAATTTGCTAGAAATCAAACCTCTCCATTCCCATTTACTCCTCACTGTAAGGTACATGCTATTTTCCTCATTTTATAGAAGATAAAATGGAGACTCTCAGAGGGCTAGGGAAATGCCCATGGTCACACAGATGGAAAGTCACAGAGCTGGAACTAAGAAGCACAGAGGTTCTCATCCCTTACTGCTTCCTGGGCTAGAAGAACCCCCCAGAAAACTGCCTTATGACTCTGTTGACTGCCTCAGCAGCCCCAAAGACTATTTACATTCTGCTCAGTGTTAGCAAAGCCACTGCCCACTAGAATCACTGGGGATATATCTGGTTAAGAAATCATATCTGTTTCTGCAAACTGGGTTGGGAAATTAACTGTCAGAGAGACCTGAATTTAAGTGGAGGGCTATTGTTTACTAGCTGGGTGATTTACAGAGCCTCTCAATCTCATTTTTAAATGAAAGTTTGTTGTAAGAATTAGAGATAATATATACACAGGGCTTACCTAATGCCTGATATACAATAGGAACCGAATAAAGGGATAGATAAAAGAATCATCTGGAGAGTTTTTGAAAACAGCCCATGTTGGAGCCCTACTCCAGACCAAGTAAATCAAAATCCCTGAAGGTGGAGTCCAGGAATTAGTATTGTTAAGTTCCGCAGATGGTTCTAAGGTAGAAGTGGGGTTCCAGGAATGAGGCCCATGGCCCCTCTCCACAAGGAACTCCCAACAAATGGAAAAGACAGAGGCAAGCAACCACAGCCCATAGAAGCCAGGACTGCAACTGGGTACTGGTTCAAGGACTGGGTTGCTGCTGACTGCAGGCGATAAAGCGCCACCTAAAGCTAAATTAAAGCATTACAGAGAATTCCCTGGTGGTCCAATGGTTAAGACTCTGTGATTCCACTGCCAAAGGTGTGGATTCGATCCCTGATTGGGGAACCAAGATCCTACAGGCCATGCCAGGCGGCCAAAAACAAACAAAAAAAATTCAGCAACAAGTAGCAGTTCCACAGTAGCATGTTAGCAGTGAGGAGGGGCTGCACTGACCCTCTGCACACTCACACTCAGTCCCCCTCAGCATCAGGAGTGGATATTTGCAAGGACAGCTGGCTGGAGTGGGCTTCCCTGATATCTCAGTTGGTAAAGAATCCACCTGCAATTCAGGAGACCCCGGTTCGATTCATGGGTTGGGAAGATCTGCTGGAGAAGGGATAGTCTACCCACTCTAGTATTCTTGGGCTTCCCTTGTGGCTCAGCTGGCTGGAGTGAGAGTCACTCGTTTATTCATTCAGCATGCATTTACCGAGCACCTACTGTATGCCAGGCACTGTGGATACACTGGTGACCAAGACAAAGTCCCTTGCCTTGGGGAGTTTACCTCCAATGAAAGGCAAACAGATAGGAAACAATAAAATCAATAAACCAGAAAAGTTTCAAATGGCAGAAGCACTATGAAGGAAAGCAAGCAGAGATGTGGCCAGGATGACTAGGATCTGGGCACCATAGGATTGCAGGATCAGAGAAGCTCTACCTAAGAAGGTGATATTTGAGTGAAGACCCAAATGAAAGAAGAGAGCAAACCATGTGACTACCTGGTAGAAGAGTGTTCCCAGGCAGAGGGAGCAACCAGTACCAAGGCCTTGAAGTGGGAATGGGCCTGGCATATTTGAGAAGCAGCAAGAAGGCAGCAGTGACCAAAAAAGAGCTTGCAAGGAGAGTGGTAAGTGATGAGGCCAGAGAGGAAGCCAGAGGCCAGATGATGGTAGGGACTTTTCATCTTCATATAATGTGATGAGAAGCAACAGAAAGGTGTGCTGGGGAACAATAGGATATAATAAGCTTTTTTCTTTCAGTTCAGTTCAGTTGAGTTGCTCAGTCATGTCCGACTCTTTGCGACCCCATGAATTTTTTCTTTAGTAACAGGTTTATTGAGATATTAATATAATTTATATGCTATACAATTTACCCATTTATTTATTTATATTGAATATAGTTGATTTATTAATACAATGTTGTATTAGTTTCAGGATTACAGCACAGTGATTCAGTTATATCTATATATGTATGAAAATATATGCATATATCTTTTCTAGATTCTTTTCCATTATACTTTATTACAAGACATTGAATATAGTTCCCTCTGCTATACAGTAGGTTCTTGTTGTTTATGGTTTCCACATAGTAGTTTGTATTTGCTAATCCCAAACTCTTAATTTATCCTTCCCCTACCCTTTCCCCTTTGTAACCGTAAGTCTGTTTCATATGTCTGTGAGTCTAATTCTGTTTTGTAAATAAGTTCATTTGTATCATTTTTTAGATTCCACATATAAGTGACATCATATGATATTTGTCTTTCGCTGTCTGACTTCATTTAGTATGATAATCTCTATCTAGGTTCATCTATGTTGCTGAAATGGCATGGTTTCATTCTTTTTTATGGCTGAATGATATTCCGGTGTGTGTGTGTGTGTGTGTGTACACCACATCTTTTTATCCATTCATCTGTCAGCGGACATTTAGGTTACTTCCATGTCTTGGCTATTGTGAACATTGGGGTGCATGTATCTTTTCATAGTTAACCCATTTAAAGCATATAATTCATTGGTTCTTAGTATATTCCCATATATGTGCAACCATCAACAGTTTAATTCCAGAAAGTTTGCAACCCTTTACCCATTAGCAATCACGTCCTACTTTCACCATCACCTACCCTGGCCACTGGTAATCACTAATCGACTTTCTGTCTCTTGGATTTGCCTAGTCTGGACATGTCACATGAATAGAATCATACAATGTGTTACCTTTTGTGACTAGCTTATTTCACTTAGCATAATGTCAACAAAGTTCATCCATGTTATAACATGTATAAGAACTTCATTCCTTTTTACTGGCAAATAATGTATCATTGTGTGGATATATCGCATTTGGTTTATCCATTCATCCATTGATGGGCATTTGGTTTGTTTCCACCTTTTGGCTATTATGCATAGTATTGCTACAAGCATTCATGTACATGATTTTTTATGAACATATGTTTTCAATTTTCTTGGGTGATAGCTATGAGTAGAACTGCTGGATCATGTCATAACTCTGTTTAATCATTTGAGAAACTGCAGTCTGTTTTCCATTGTGGCTGCATAATTTTATATTTCCTCCAACAATGTATTTGTGGCCAATTCCCCCACATCCTTGCCAACACTTGTGACTATCTGATTCTAGTCATCTTAGTGAGTGTGAAGTGGGATCTCATTGTGGTTTCAGTGTGCTGATGACTAAAGATGTCAAGCATCTTTCCATGTGCTTACTGGCCATTTATGTATGTTCTTTGGAGAAATGTCTGTCCATTTGTACATTATGTTAGTATTTGTCTTTTTAGTATTGAGTTGTAAGAGTTCTTTATATACTCTATTGATAAATACAAGTTCCTTATCAGGTAGATGATTGGCAGATATTTTCTCCAGTTCTGGGAGTTGTTCTTTTCACTTTCTTGATGGCATTGTTTGAAGCACAAAAGGGTTTTTTTTCTAATGAAGTATAATTTATCTTATTTATTTCTTCTGTTGCTTATGCCCTTGGTGTCATATCTAAGAACCCATCTCCTTGTCCCTTAACTTCAAGAATGACTCTTCTGTCCACCACACTGGAAACAGATTGGAGGCAGGGACGCAGAGTACCAAGCAGAGGTAGAATGACAGTGGCCATGAGGGGTCACTCTGAGAACTCAATGCAGAACCTCGACCTCCTGATTGAGTGCTGAGCTCCAAAGCCCACAAAACTGCCCAGACCCGGACACAAGCATTTACATGCTGTCCTTGTTTTCTTGCCTTTCTTTTATGCAAATCCTGCATGCACCTGGTTGGACAACTCAAAGGTCTGAAAAATAGGCTCAGATGTGGATGGCCTTGGGTGGCTGGGGAGGAGCCCCTCTCACACTAACTCAGCGTAGGACCTGGGAAGACACCTTTCATCTTTCTGGGCCCAAGTTTCCACATCTCTATTATGTGAGGAGCTGGACTTTGGTCTCTGGCTGCCCACAGGCTTCTGGGTCTTCACGTTCCCAGTCTCACAGGGTAGCTAAATGAGACAGGCAGAAAAGATTTATTGTAGGAGTGAGAGCAAACCATGAAGCAATATTTACAGTATGATCCCATGATTTGTTTGGCATAGGAAAACTTCCGGAAAGATACACCCAAAGTATCAGCAGTGCTTGTCTCTGGCATGTGGAAGATGATGTGTTTTTTTTTTTCCTCTTTCAGTTTGCTTGTATGTTCTGATTTTTCACTTTGATAAACATGTTTTGCTTTTGTAACAAGGAAAAAAAGAAAAGCATAAGAGAAAGAAAGTAAAATTGACATTTTAAAATTAAAATTTATTTATTTATTTTTGACTGTTCTGGGTCTTCGTTGCTATGTGGGCTTTTCTCTAGTTGCGGCAAGCGGGGGCCACTCTCATTGCGGTGCACTGGCTTCTCATTGCAATGGCTTCTTGTTGTGGAGCATGGGCTCTAGGAGTGGGGGCTTCAGTAGCTGCAGTGTGTGGCTTCTAGGACATGGGCTTCAGTAGTTATGACACACATACTTGGTTTCTCTGCAGCATATGGAACCTTCCCATGTCCCCAGCATTGGCAGGTGGATTCTTAATCACTGGACCACCAGGGAAGTCCTAAAATTGACATTTTTTAAAGAGAGAGATTGCCTAGAGGTCATTAACAGGGAAAGGGAGCAAAAAATATAGTCTCTACCAGAGCCATGAGGTGCATGCTCCACCAAGGGAGGTTGGGTGTCCCAGAAATTGAACTCTGAGGTGGAGATGGGTGTGCAGGAAGTTTATTAGGGAGGATCTCAGGATCTGCAGCTTTGGAAAGAGGGTGAAGAAGCAGGGTTGTGCGGGTGGGACAAAGTGCACTGCTGTCCTAAGGCCTTGCTCAATCAACCTAAGTGGGAGGCTCTGGCTCTGAGCCGGCAATTCAGAGTTGGCTTGACTGGGGATGAAAGAGCCACCCTAGGAAGAAGGTATGACATTTGGCAAGGAATCCCCACAGATTCCCCAAAGCAAAGGAATCCCCAAGGAAAGCAAAAGAATCCCCAGAGCAGTACAATGCTGCCTAAGGCAGCTCTGTAAGCACTTAGGAGACTAAATTGTTTGTCCCTGAGGTGAGATCTGGGCAGCACATCAGTGTCTGCTATGAGGAGACTGCCTGGCAAAGGAGACCTCCGTGAAGGGCAAGGCTATAGGCAGATGTTAGAGGGGTTTTCAAAGAGGAAAGCATCAGTTTTGAATTCAAATGCCTGGCTGCTCTCCCATTCTGAGCTCTAATCTCTATTCCAATTTGTCTCCTCAGGCAGTGACCTTTGAGGGCCACTGATGGGCCAGCCTTTAGTTTAGGTTTTTTCCACAATCCACAACACTACTCCCAACTTTATCTCCTAGGATACTTTCATTGCATACATTTCAGTACAGACAGAATGGAAATATTCTGAGTACATTTTATCAATGAGGAATCCTAGGTTCAGAGAGGAGACCCAGCTAAGTTGTGATGACGTAGGCTCAGAGCCAGCTCTGTCCAGCCCCAGGTCCCACCCTCTGTGTCCCTGGTGACACAGCTGCCCAGACTTTCTTTTTTCTTTCTTTCTTTTTTTTTTTTTTTTTTTTTGCTGCCTAGACTTTCAAGTGATTTGCTTTGTGATCAAATGGACTAATCTGTTCCTTCTCATTATTGCCAAACCAGTTTGTTCCCTATGCCCACCAATCAGTTTCCAGATGAGGCCGTCTCAATCCTGCAGATCACAAAATGCACTTTTACTTAGTTGATGCAACATAAAATCGCCCTTCCTCTCCTGGAAAGCTGCTCTCTTGGGAAGGGAGCAGAGCTCTCTTGCACCTGAGCCTCCCCAGTTTGGGGGGACATGGGAGGTTGAAGCCAGTCTGACTGAGTTAAGCTTGAGTTAATCTTATTAACCTGTGAGATCAATTGACTGAAGGCACCAGGCAAGTGACAGCACAGGCATTAATTCAGTAGTGACCAGAGCAGCCTGACAGCCAGGGACTGATTTATCAGTCCTTTTAATGGATGGGATTGCATTTAGCTAATTGAGTCTGAGACTGGCATGAATATGCACTCTCTTCAGGCAACCCCCTTGTGACATGGTGCTCCTGGGTGGATGTCCTACAGAGGGAATAGGGAGGAAAGAAGAAGCAGGTAGCAAGTAATGCCCCCTTCCTGTAAGGACTGGTTTGGGGACCCAGGTACCTAACTTGCATGCTGCTCTCAGGAGGCAGTGGTTCCCAAATGTGATTCTCACACCAAGGGATAAGCATCCCTTGGCAACTTGTGAGAAATGCAGAATTTTGGACTCTACTCCAAACCTACTCAATTATAAACTCTGGGAGTGGGGCCCAGCGATTTGTGTTTTAAGAGGCCCTCCATGGAATTATGATTCTCAGTGAAGTCTGAGACTCACTGAGGGAGTTATGAGCACAAACTCTGGCACCAGGCAACCTGTGTTACTAGCTATGACTTTGGACAAAAGACCTAACTTTTCAGTATCTCAGTTTCTTCATCTGTAAAATGGAGGCTATAATAGTACCTGCCTTACAGGGTTCACAACAACCCTGCAAGATTAAACTTGCAAAGTGCCTAGACCAATGTCTGGGACATGGTAAGGAGCTATATTTATAAATGCTGTTTTTGTTGTTGTTCAGTCACTAAGTCACATCCAACTCTTTGTGACCCCATGGACTGCAGCATACCAGGCCTCCTTGTCCCTCATCATCTCACGGAGTTTCCCCAAGTTTGTGTCCATTGAATTGGTGATGCCATCCACCTATCTCATCCTCTGCCACCCTCTTCTCCTTTTGCCTGGTGTAACATTTATAAATGTTAACAACTGTTATTGTTGGAAACAATGGAGCCTAGGGCTTCTGTCTGCTCCTTCAGCATGACAGTGATTCTAAGTAAAAATCAGGGTCATAAAGTTTCTATGATTTGATAAGTAAAAAAAAAATGGTACAAAATTGTATCCTTACTGTTATTGTACTTATGTAAAACTGTGTATGCTCATGAACAGGGTAAAATCATGGGTGATTTCTTTCTCTAATCACAACATTTGCATGTGGTTAAATATATCTTTTGAATCAAAATATTAAATAAATCCGATTAGACAAGAAAAATGTATTGCATCATAGATAACCAATGGGTGGAGTTGAAGAAAAGACTTCTCTAGAGCACTCAAGGTATAGGACTGCCATATGTTGTCCCTGTCTCCATTCAGGTACAGGAGGGCAAAACTCAAAGTCCCTCAAGGTTAAAATTGAAGAGATGTGAGCCAGAGTCTGGTCCAACTAAAGAACCTCAATAATGACACCAAAGATGGCTAGGAAGTGGGCATGAGGGCTGGACAGTGAACTCATCCTCAGAAAGGGAGAAGCATTCCAGCTGAGACTCAGCATGGTCTTGGAAGCTCAGACCTTGCTGATTTCTTGGAAAAGTCTGAATATTTGGTGAGAGCTTCAACTAGATCTCCATCTCTAAAGGAATAAGTCCAACTAGCTGGCACGTCTATATCCCCATCTTTCCACCTACATATATATTTAGGTACCAGGGGACTCCTGATTGGACTGTAAAATCCTGGCATAAGGTCAAAATAGCTGACTTTAGGATCAAGGTCTAGGTCAGATTACTGGGGTAGGTAGGTAGTAAGTTTGAAACTTCAGGCACGTATGCTACTCTCAGCTCTACTTTCCTCTTTTAAACTCTGCTACTTAGAACAACAACTCTCCAGTTAGAGTTTACTAAGATCTCTACAAGTAGTATTTCTTTGTACCTTGGTAACCGTTTACTTTTAAATGGTAGCATATCTGTTGATACATGGTCACTATGGAATCTACTAAGACATACTAGAATTTCTGCAGTTTATCAATTAGCTACCATGATCTTGGGCTTCGCTCGTGGCTCAAAGGTAAAGAATCCATAAGAGACACAGTTGATCCCTGGGTTGGGAAGATCCCCTGAAGAAGGAAATGGCAACCCACTCCAGTATTCTTGCCTGGAGAATCTCATGGACAGAGTGGCCTGGCACAAAATGGCCGAAAATAGTCAGATAAGACTTAGTCACTAAACAACAACAACCCTGATCTCATCTTGTGGCCTTTGTTTTGACACTTGAGTATGATATTGTGGTACACTTCTGACTTACCAAGGTTCTTTTTCATGTATATAACAGCTTTATTGAGACATAATGCATGCATTTACCATACAGTTCACACATTTTTAAATGTACAATTATGCGGTTTTTAGTATGTTTAGAGTTGTGCGACTGAACAACAAGAACAAGAGTTCTGCAGTGATCACCCCAATCTTGGAACATTTTCAATACCCTGAAAGAAACCTTAAACCCCCTTCCCAGTCCTAGATAACCACAAATCTACTTACTATCTCTATGGATTTGCCTATTCTGGGCATGCCATGTAAATAGAATCATTCACAATGTGGCCTTTTCTGTCTGGCTTCTTTGGTGTGGCATAATGTTTTCAAGGTTTATTGATGTTGTAGTATGTCTCATTATTTCTTTCCCTTTAATGACTGGATCAGTTCAGTTCAATTCAGTTACTCAGTTCTGTCCAGCTCTTTGTGACCTCATGGACTGCAACATGCCAGGTTTCCCTGTCCTTCACCATCTCTCAAAGTTTGCTCAAACTCATATCCTTTGAGTCGGTCATGCCATCCAACCATCTTGTCCTCTGTCATCCCCATCTCTTCCTGCCTTCTATCTTTCCCAGCATCAGGATCTTTTCCAATGAGTCAGCTCTTCTCATCAGGTGGCCTAAGTATTGGCGTTTCAGCTTCAGCATCAGTCCTTCCAATGAATATTTAGGGTTGATTCCCTTTAGGATTAACTGGCTTAATCTCCTTGTTGTCCAAGGGATTCTCAAGAGTCTTCTCCAACACCACAGTTCAAAAGCATCAATTCTTCAGTGCTCAGCCTTCTTTTTTGGTCCAACTCTCACATCTGTACATGACTACTGGAAAAACCATAGCCTTGGCTATATGGACCTTTGTCAGCAAAGTAATGTCTCTGCTTTTTAATGCGCTGTTTAGGTTTGTCACAGCTTTTCTTCCAAGGAGCAAGCATCTTTTAATTTCATGGCTGCAGTCACCATCTGCAGTGATTTTGGAGCCCAAAATAATAAAGTCTCTTACTGTTTCCTTCGTTTCCCCATCTATTTGCCATGAAGTGAGGGGAACAGATGACATGATCTTAGTTTTTTGAATGTTGAGTTTTAATCCAGCTTTTTCACTCACCTCTTTCACCTTCATCAAGAAGCTTTTTAGTTCCTCTTTGCTTTCTGCCATAAGAGTGGTGTCATCTGCATATATGAGGTTATTGATATTTCTCCTGGCAATCTTGATTCCAGCTTGTGCTTCATCCAGCCCAACATTTCACATGATGTACTCTACATATAAGCTAAATAAGCAGGGTGACAATATACAGCCTTGACAAAAACAACTAGTCTGTTGTTTCATGTCCAGTTCTAACTGTTGATTCTTGACCTATATACAGGTTTCTCAGGAGGCAGGTAAGGTAGTCTGGTATTCCCATCTCTTTAAGAATTTTCTACAGTTTGCGATCCACACAGTCAAAGGCTTTAGCATACAACTGGATAGCATTCCACTGTATGGCTACACCATATTTTGTTTATTTTTTATCTATTCATCAGCTGATACACATAGGTTGCTTCCTCTTTTGGCTGTTGTAAATAATGTGGCTATAAATATTCATTTACAAGTTTTTGTGTGGATGTGTATTTTCATTTCACTTGGGTGTATGCCTACTAATGGAAATACTGGATTGTATGACGACCCCATATTTAACATTTTGAGGGACTGACCATTTTCCAAAGCAGCTGCACTATGTTACATTCCCACCAGCAATGTGTAAGAGTACCAATTTTTTCACATCCTCATCAACATTTGTCTGATTTTTTGATTCTAGCCATCCTAGTGGGTGTGGAGTGGGATCTCACTGTGTTTTTTATCTGTATTCTCCTAATGACTAATGATATTGAACATCTTTTATGTGCTCATTGGCCATTTGTATATCTTGGAGAAAAGTCTATTCAGATCTTTTACCCATTTTTGAATTCAGTTATTTGTCTTTTTATTACTGATTTGTAAGAGAAGTTTATGTATTCTGGATACAAGTCTTTATTAGATACATGATTTGCAAATATTTTCTAGCATTCTGGAAGCTATTTACTTTTATGTATTTAGTTATTTATTTTTGTCTGCCTTAGGTGTTTGTTGCAGTGCATGGGCTTTCTCCAGTTGTGGCAAGTGGGGGCTGCTCTTTAATTGTGGTGTGTGGGCTTCTCGTGGTGGTGGGTTCTCTTTGTTGTGGAGCACAGGCTCTAGAGTGTGCAGGCTTTAGTAGTTGTGGCACGTGGGCTCAGTAGTTGTGAGGCACAGACTTAGCTGCCTCATGGTATGTGGGATCTTTCTGGGCCAGGGATGGAACCTGTGTCCCCTGTATTGGCAAGTGGATTCTTAACCACTGGATGGCCAGAGAACTCCAGGCTTTTTTACTTGCTCAATGGCATTATTTATAACACAATTTTTTTAAATTTTAATAAATTCCAGTTTATCTATTTTTTTTTTGTTATTTGTGCAATGTGTCACAACTAAGCAACTGTTGTGTAATCCAAGGTCTCAAAATTTTACGTCTATATTTCCTTCTCAGTTTTATAGTTTTAGTTGTTATGTGTAAGTCTTTTATCTAATTTGAGTCTAATTTTGTGTAAGTGTAAGAAAGAATCCCCAAGTTCATGCTTCTACATGTGGAGATCCAGTTGTCCTAATACCACTTGTTGAAAAGACTGTTCTTTCCCCATTGAATGAATTTGGCACCCTTGTCAAAAATCATTTGGTCATGAGTATGAGTTTATTTCTGGATTCTCAATTCTGTTCCATTGATCTATATGCTACCCTTATACTAGTAGCACATTATTTTAATTACTGTGCATGTGTGCTCAGTTGTATCCGACTCTTTGCAACCCCATGGACTGTAGCCCACCAGGGTCCTCTGTCTGTGAAATTCTGCAGGCAAGAATACTGGGGTAGGTTGCCATTTCCTACTCCCAGTATCTTTGCATAGAGTTTTGAAATTGGTGGGAAGTGTGAGTCCTCCAACTTTGTTCTTTTTTAAGTTTGTTCGGGTCACTGGAATTTCCATATGAATTTTAACCTCAGCCTGTCAATTTCTACAAGGAATTCAACTGGACTTCTATCCAAATTGCATTCAATCTGTAGATCATTTTGGAGAGTATTGATGTCTTAACAATGTTTAGTATTTGGTCTTTCCATCTGTTTCAGTCTTCTTTCTTTTGTAAGTTTTCAGTGTACAAGTCTGGCACCACTTTTGTTTAATTTTTTCTAAGTGTTTTATTCTTTTGATGATATTGTAAAAGGAGTTATTTTCTTAATTTTACTTCAGATTGTTCATTACATGTATATAACAATACAATTTTATATTGATTTCATATCCTACAACTTCGTTGAACTCATCCATTACTTTGAATAGTTTTTAGTGGATTCCTTAGAATGTCTATATATAGGATCATGTCATCTGTCCTTCTTCCTTTCCAGTCTTTCCAGTGCCTTTTATTTCTTTTTTCTATCAAATTGCTCTGGCTAGAACCTCCAGTACAATGTTGAGCAGAAGTGGCGAGAGAGCATACCCTTGTCCATTCCTGGTCTTGAGGGAAAACTTCTAGCATTTCACTATTTTGATGTTCTTGTGGGTTTTTCACAGATGCCCTTTGTCAACTTGGAAAACTTTCTTTCTATTTCTATTGGTTGAGAGTATTTTTTTTTTATCATGAAAGGGTGTTGGATTTTGTCAAATCCTTACTCTGTGTCTTTTGAAATAATTATGTTTTTGCTTTTTATTCTATTGATATGCTGTATTTCATAAAATGATTTTCAAATGTTACAACAACTGTGCATTCCTGGGATAAATCCTTTTAAATTTATTTATTTATTTATTTTTTTTTTTTTAATTTATTTATTTTTAATTGAAGGATAATTGCTTTACAATATTCTGTTGGTTTCTGCCGTATGTCAACATAAATCAGCCATAGATATACATATGTCCCCTCCCTCTTCAACCTCCCTCCCACTTCCCACCCCACCCCACCCCTCTAGGTTGTCACAGAGCCCCAGGTTGAGTTCCCTGAGTCAATAGCAAATTCCCACCGGCTATCTATTGTAAAATAGATATGTAAAACAGATATGGTAATGTGTATGTTGCTGGATTTGGTTTGCTCATATCTTGTTGAGGAATTTTGTTCCATAATAATATGAGATATCAGTCTGTAGCTTTTTTGTTATGTTTTGTATCAATTTTTGTTACCAGGATAATACTGGTAACTCAACTCATAGAATGAGTTGAGAAGTATTACTTCATCTTCTACATTTTGAAAGAGTTTTTTTTAAGAATTGACATTAATTCTTATTTAATTATTTGGTAGAATTCATCAAAGAAGCCATCTGTGTCTGGGCTTTTCTTCATGGGTAGTTTTGATTATTAATTCAATCTCTTTACTTAACAACAGATTTATTTGGAGTTTTTGTTTCTTCTTTGTGTCTTTTCAATAGTTTGTGTCTTTCTAAGAATTTATGCATTTCATCTAACTTGTATAATTTATTGTCATACAATTGTTCATAGTATTCTTTTATAATCTTTTTTATTTCTGTAAGATGGATTGTAATGTCCCCTTTTTAATTTCTGATTTAAGTAATTGGGATCTTCTCACTTTTATTCTTGGTCAATCTAGCTAATCAAAGTTCTTTTGAATTCTCATTTGATCCTCAGTTTCTTTCTGCCTATGTTTGGGAGACTTGGTCAACCTAAGAACATACATATATTTCTTTTATAGTCAAAAGAATAAGTCTTCTTCACCTTCCAGCACATGAAGCTCTCAATCTAAACCCCCAAAGCATACTATCCTGTTCCCTTGGCTAACTGAGGCAGATTCATTGTGAACCAGCCTCTTTATTAGCCCCTGGCTATAGTTCATAAGACTATCACAATCTCAACCACTCATTTTAGAAATTAAGCTGCAGTCCTTTTAGCACACTGGCCATAAGCCAAGTATTGCTCATTTCTGAATAAATATGGGGACCTGGGGAAGAGCAGAAGCCAGCAGACCCTGGCTAGCTAGAATCCCCAAGCAAAGCATTGTGAGTAGACCTGAGGCCTGGTCTTGATAAACAGTGCTCTTTGAGTCTTGAATGGGAACAGAGGCAAGTTAGAAAGGCCAGAGACCTACTGCTGTTCTGACCATTTGTCTCCTTAGCCATGGCACCCAGACTGTGCTGCCCTGGTTGGCAGGAATTCAGCTGACAGGTGGCAAAGTCAGGAAGTCAGGAAAAAAGCATTTGGTGTTTTGGGAAAGTGCCAATTTTGACTGGTGGTCTGGGGTGGATAGCACAGTTGGTGATCTTTCCCCTCTCTGCAAGCCTGAAGTCTGGCTGGGGTGTTGGGGGTAGAAGCATCTATTATCTCAGAAAATGTCTTTGAGCCAATAAAATGTTCGCTTAAAGATTATTTCCAGACTAATAGGAAATCTGTATGTGCAAGCAAGTCCAAATTTTAAAAGGGAGCAAAACCCACTGAGATTTCACTGGAAAGGAAGTGGCAACAAATCAACTCTTAGGGATGAGTGTGTGGTGAGCTTGAAACTCAAACCAAGTGTGACAGCCTCAGCCCCACCCTGGGCTGCTGACTCAGGACCAAGAGGAAGAAGGAGCTGCCAGACCATGATTACTGTAAACAGTTCTTGAAAGAGAAACCACACACTTGTCTTTCTGCCAGCCCCCCAGCTTCTCCTTAGAGCTTCAAATGCAGCTATTGTCTTTTCTGTGACACCGTAGGGCAGGGCTTCTCAACTTGAGCTCTGTGGACCTCCAAGCAGTGTGTGGAAAGAATTTAGGGGGTCTATGAACTTGGATAGGAAAACTATTTGATCCTTTTCCACTAATCTCTAACAGAAATTTAGCATTTCCTCAAATTGGGAATGTAGGCAGCAAGCCATAATAGTATTAACAGTGTCTGTGACTTTATCTGCGATCAAAATCACAAATATTTTCATATCGGATTAGAGTTATTGTATCTCCGAAAAGTTATTTATGCTCATCATCACTTCAAAACCTCTAATCTATAGACTTGCCACTCAGTCTTGTAACTTAATGCATTATTAAAGTAATATAACTAGATCACAATTTCTTAAAAGTATTCTTATAACCATTTCAATATGATTCATTTCCTTTGTAATTCTACACATTATATTTTATGCATCTGAAAACCATATTCTGAGACGTCCAGAGGTTTGACCAAACTGCTAGAGGGACCGATGACCAAAAAGAGACTGAGACCCTTGCCCTATATCTTGGTGCTCTCCTGCTCCACTGGCTTCATTTCTGATCCACAAAACTTTCTGTCTTACTGGAGGGCTCAAAAACACTTGTGTGCTAGTGCTGTGACATTAAGCAAATTCAAATTTCCCTGCTGCTTCTTAATCTGCAAAGTGGGAAATAATAACACTACCGACTTACCTACTTTTATAGGGTTTTTGCAATGACTCAATGAGTTAATAGCACTTAGTCCCCAACAAATAGTAACTGCTCATAAGTATTAGTTATTTTTATTATTGTTGTTCATATTGATTATCTCACTAATATATATCTTCTAATATATATATATACATATATATGTATATATATATATACATATATACTATTGCTATCTCTGTTTTTAGAAAAAGGAAACTGGAGCTTAGAGAGGTGAAATGACTGACCCAAGGATACACACAAGGAAATGGTAGAGCCAGAGTTCAAAGCCAGGTCTGTGTGACTCTCAAGGCCAGCAGAGGTCTCTCTTCAGCACATGGCTGATTAGAAGCAACTGCCTGTCTCCCCCAAACAGATGGGGACCATCAAGGGAGTAGTCATTTGGGGATGAACAACAAGCTCTGCACACTCCTGAGTTCTCTTCCCCAACTTATTCCTACTGTCCATACCTCCAGCTTGATGGGGGGAAGAGGGTGCTTCCAGCTCCACTTGCATACCATCAGGCCGCAGCCAGATCTCAGGAGGCCAGTTCTCCCATCCTCCCAAAGTCTACTGCCAGTGCAGCGCCTACATGGGAAGGGGACAAATGAATACCAAGCTCATTTAGGGTCATGAACCAGCCTCTACTCAAGCCTTACAGAGCATTGGAGTTGGGGCAAGGGGAGCGACTGGGGACTCAGAAATGGATGAGCTTGTCTGGGCAGTGAAAGCAGCATCAAGAAGGAAGTGGTCTGGGAGCAGAGGAGATCGCCAGTTGGAGTGGGGCCAGGAGTGCTTATGAATTTTTAAGGCAGAGGGAATAGGGCATGCAAAGGGCTAGAGGCATAAAAGAGTCTGGTATGTAAGGAAAGAAGAAAGTAATTCAGAATGTCTGGGGTTTGAATTGAATGGAAGAGGGAAGAAGGTTGGCATGGGCAGATGAGATGGTAGTTTATTTATAACCAGATAGTGAGGAAGGCTGCAGCCATGAAATTAAAAGATGTTTGCTCCTTGGAAGAAAAGTTATGACCAACCTAGACAGCATATAAAAAGCAGAGACATTCATTACTTTGCCTACAAAGGTCCGTATAGTCAAAGCTATGGTTTTTCCAAATGATGTGAGAGTTGGATGATAAAGAAGGCTAAGTGCCAAAGAATTGATGCTTTTGAACTGTGGTGTTGGAGAAGACTCTTGAGAGTCTCTTGGACTACAAGGAGATCAAACCAGTCAATCCTAAGGGAAATCAGTCCTGAATATTCATTGGAAGGACTGATGCTGAAGCTGAAACTCCAATACTTTGGCCACCTGATGTGAAGAGCTGACTCATTGGAAAAGATCCTGATTCTGGGAAAGATTGAAGGTGGGCAGAGAAGGGGATGACAGAAGATGAGATGGTTGGATAACATCACCGACTCAATGGACATGAGTTTGAGTAAACTCCAGGAGTTGGTGATGGACAGGGAGGCCTGGTGTGCTGCAGTCCATAGGATTGTGAAGAGTCGGACACGACTGAATGACTGAACTGAACTGAGGAAGATCAGAACCTGGTCCACAAGTCTTCCAATAGAGGAAGGAGAGCCGTTAAAGGGTTTTTATATAGCAGCAACAGGACCAGATTTGCCTGTTCAAAGAACCATGCCCACCCACCCCACAACCAAGCTGCAGAAAGTGGATTGATTAGAAGGGGTAGAGACTAGAGGCTGGTTAGACCAACAGGTGGCGCTACTATAAAGAACCCGCCTGCCAATGCAGGAGACGAAAGAGACTACTGTTCGATCCCTGGGTCGGGAATATCCTCTGGAGAAGGAAACGGCAGCCCACTCCAGTATTCTTGCCTGGAGAATTCCATGGACAGAGGAGCCTGGTGAGCTATTGTCCATGGAGTTGTAAAAGAGTCGGACATGACGGAGCAACTAAACAACAACAAACAAGATCAACAAGGAGGCTAATTAAGTAGTCGGCGAAGAGATGACGCGGGGCTAAACTGGGAGGGGAGGAGTCTGGAACTTCTGACATTCCCTTTGGCTCTGCCTCTGCTCTAAGTGGTGAGGAGGAGGTGGGACCAGGACCACAATTGCTGGGGGCACTTGCCCTCCTCGAGTTTCGAGTTTCGTTGTGTTTGGAAAGTCTTCTTCAGGCCAGAAGACAATCGCCATGAATTCACAGGCTAACACCTCCAAGAGCAGAATAAACAGCCAGGGCCCTACTTTCTGGCCCTGCCCTCCTAGGAGAGTAACTGAGGTGAGGGGCCCCAGCTCTACCCCTCTGCGTGCCAGGCAGGAAGGAGAGAGGGGCCTCGAAGAGCAGGTCAGAGCCTGCCCTCAGTCAAAGGAAATATCCACCCTCCTAGGCCTTTCAGAGACTGTTTTCTTCCAAGTAGGTCCCGCTGTTACCAGGGCAACGAAGAACCCTGGGCTTTGTGTTTCTGTCTGTGGAGTCCCTGGGGAGAAGTGATCTGTGGAGCTTTCCCTAGTCTAGGCAGGAAGCAGGAAGTGCTAGCCGGAGGTGGAGCCCCTACTCCTATTTAGAGATAAACTCTTGCCTTGTTAATGCCTTTCTCCATCCCCTGGGAGGGGTCAAGGCCCCAGGGAAGTCAGTTCTGGCAGCCTAGGCTCTGGTGGACCTGGTTTCTCAAGGCCAGGCCCATCTTATGGCACACCTCTCTCAGGAAGTGCAATCTGAGCAAGTGTCCTGGAGGGGGAAGCTCACACCAGGCCATGCTACATGCTGGGGGATCACTGCACAAATATTTCTTGATCCCATACTATATGCTAGTGCAGGATCTCCAGGCTGGCTCCTGCTCTGGGGAGCTCTATGGGAAGGCTCAGAACCAAACTGGCCACTAAATGTCACCTGAGCTGGTTGGTCCCCAAGGCTCTTTTCTGCACTGGGCTGGGCTAGTCATTAGAATTGCCTAGGGAGCTTTTTAGAAATACAAATTCCTGGAGATTCTGATTCCACCAGTGTAGGTGTGAGTGGAGGGTGGAGGCTAAGAGTTCTGGATGTCTAACTTCTAGACCTCACAGTTGAACTCTGCAGTTGGAGCAAGTGACCTTAAGCTTCCTCTTCTGGGCTTTTGTTTTATTTCCTTGTTTGGGGCATGCAAATGGACTTCTGTGAGATACAACCTGGTCACTTCCATTGGGCAGCCAGGATCCCAGGTAGGGCCTTCCATCTCCTGAGTCCTGCATGCACTCTGTTGCAGAAGCCCTGGAAGGTATTAGCATTTCTGGCACCCATGGCACTCTGCTGATTCATCCTGAGCCCTCACCACCTCAGGCCCCCATCAACTTTCAAGATTTTTTTCACACCTTTCTTCTCATCCACATCTTCCCCACTCAGGCTTCTGCAGATGATTTTGTGAACTTAACTGCAAGATCTCACAGGTGTACCTAGTAAAGGTCATTTCAGCACATCCTTCTAAGTTAGATTGGGAGGGGGTGGCTCCTGATTCCATTTTGGAGGGGGTCCTCTAGTCCTCTAACTTAATACCATCTGCTAATGCCCTTGGCAGCCTACCTCTAGTTCTCCATCCAGCAGCCCACGTATTCACTCACTTCTTTGTTTATGTACTAACCTAGGGTTGTGGTCCTACTGTGTGGATCACGAAATGCTAATACCTGTGCTGGATAGCTGTGTGCTGGGCCCAGGGGACTATATGGATGAGGAAGCTATGTCCTAAGCAGGATTGGGAGTCACACAGGGTCCCAAATCCAGTCAGTGGTGTGACCAGACTGGAATACGGGGCTCTTTTTCCTATACTCACAGGGCTCCCCACTGCAAGGGTTGGCAAGGCTGAGCCTGCTCTTACTTGCCCCCACCTCCTTTGACAGGCCATCACAAATGCAATCTGAGATCACCTAGCTTTCCCTGAAATGGCATGAGAAACTCCATTGGGTGCTGGAGACTTTATCTGATCCCCTGAAGCAGAAAGGGGAGCTCCAGTACTCACTGATGCTGCTCATGGCCCCACAGCCTTGTCCCTCCCCAAAAGGGGCAGTTGTCAGCCACACACTCATGCATACTCATCTCCATAAACTCAGCCCTACCACTGGCCTGCCTTGCTCTTCAGGCCCTTCCTTGAAGGACAGAACTGGCTGGTTCTGGAGCTTCCAGAGATCGGGCACCTGGTTGCTTTGGCAAAGACCCAGAATCCAGTCAGGTTGAAGCTTGAGCATGACAGGGGGCTTTCTTGGGAAAAGGCTTGGAGTATCAGAGTTGAGAGTATAGATCTGGGAGTCACAAAGACCCAAGTCCACCATGCAACCTAGTATCTCTGAAATTCAGGTCCCTAAGTTCTATAAGAAGACACCATTACCTTCTTCACTGAGTGTGGGAATGAAATGTGGTGAAAGTGCCTGGCACACGGTCAGAAACAAGCTAGTTTCCTCCCTCTTTTCTCCCTCCCTCCCTTTATTCCTTCCCCATAAAGAGGCAAAGCAAGCGCACATCTGATGCCAGGCTTTGTTTCTCACAGCATGTCTGCACGGAGGTGGGCAGGACAGGATAGACCCTGTTGGAGGGCCAGTGGAGGGAGGTGGAGAGGGGTGAAGCATCCCTAGAGCTGAGGAATGGGCAGCTGTGGTGCTATGATAGCACCACTTAGTAGCTGTAAACCTTGGGCCAGGCTTTCTCCTCTCTAAGCCTCAGTTTTCCTCGTCTGTAAGAGGAGTGAGATGAAAGAGATAATGGGTGTGAAGTGCCTGGCAGAGCCACTGCTAGGGACTCGAGAAGCGTTCTCACCCACTGTCCCAGGTGAGAAAAATTCAGCTCATGACTGGGAAACTTGAGCAAATCCCAGAATGGGATTCAGTTTCTTCTGACCCCACAGTCTGTGAGGAGCAGTGAATTCTTGCTGGACAGTGGTCTGCGTGGACTTGCTCTGAGAGTGTATTTAAAAATCTTCACCAGCTTTCTCATTGATGTCCCATAGCTCCATCTAGTGCCAAAAAGTGGAAGGGCCTTCCCTCCTTCCCCTCTCCCTCCCTCCAAAGTCGTTTTAGCACCCTCTGTTGTGTTTGGAGGCCAGGGGGACTGCAGTGTTACAGGATGGTAAGGCTGGTCACTCATATCTTTATATTAGTGGAGAACTAATGCTGTTTTTTAAGATGCCTAGTCCCTCCACTTCCCTCCTGACAGCTTCTGCAATTCACAGATTCAGTAGGCTGGAGCCCTTAGTTTGAAGGACTTCAAGGCTTCAGGCTAGGGTTGATCCAGGCAATGTGTCTGGGAAGTACCTAATGCCTCCTTAGGTGGTCTTCTGCACTTGCTCAATAACCCAGAGAAACACAGTCTTTACACACCCTTTATCCTTTTATTGAGGAGAAAGCTTTAGCATACAGAACAATTTCTCATCTTCACAACACAGTAATACAACAGTAACACAATAACACATTGGTTTCAAACGATTTCTCCCCGGGTCTCTGGGAATCCCTGGGCTGCCCTCATACCCCTGCATGCATACCCCCACCCCCACCCACCCATCTTTAAACCCAAGAAATAGCCCAAAGCCCATAGTTTCTCTTACAGCTCTTGTGGCTGTTAGATCACAACATTGAAGATCTGGGAAAGGAGGGGAAGAGGGTCAAAGGGGAGCCCAAGCCCCCTTGCCACCAGAGGGCCATAAACCAGCTCACTGCTCATCTGCTCTTTCCCCGGCCGAGGCTACATGGGCTCAGGATGAAAAGCACCATGGGAACAGGCAGGGCCTGTGATGAGGGGTCCCTGTAAGTGTGGGTGCAAGGCACCTGTCCTTTGGACTTCTCTGACAGAGACATGGGCAGCAGGGCCAGCATGTTGGCCATCAGCAAACAGAGTCCACAGTCTTGAAGAATGGCAGGCCTCCTTCTGGAACTCTCTCCTGAGAAAATAGCTGAAAAACAGACAAAATTTTCTTTACAAGGTTATTTACTTTTGAACTGGTGGGGATGGGGAAAACCAGGCAATTGACGTGTCCAACACATTAGGAGAAAGCTCAAATAAGTTATTCAGTCTGCGTGATTGCATAGGTGGCAGCCATTTTAAATCCTGCTGATCAAGAGCTCGCAGGTCTCAGCTTTGAAAAGACATGGCAAGAACACACTAGAAAGAAAGGCAGCAAAGTGTTAAGAGTGTGGCTCATCTGTGTGGTGGGATTCTGAATGTGGCTTTTGGATCCCCATCATTTTCTCTATTTGCCAAATTTTCTATAATGATTATGTATTACTTTTCTCTTTGGAGGAGGGAGTAGCCTTTTTAAAAGATAGCTACAGGTTATAGGAGCCTGGCTCCACCAATCCCCAGGCTGAGAAATGTGTGAGCAACAGAAGTACTTCTTACCTCCCACTGATGAATAGAGACCTCACCGGAAACCAGTCGGAGGACTGGGTTTCTCTGTGACTCCTCTTCCTCCTGCTTCTTTTTCTTGCCTCTGAGCTCAAAATGCTAAGGCTGGGCTGAGGTTATCTGTCAGACTCCAGTGAGGAACAGAGGTTTAATTTACTATGTTTTCTTCCCTCTGACCACAGATACTTTGGCTGCATTTGCCCAGCTACCAGGCCCTGTGCAGGAAGCCCAGTGTGGAGGGCAGTTCAGGCCATCAGTGGATCTGGCTGTCATTCTGTGGCCAGAGTAACATAGTATGTACTTTTCATTGCAGAACCATGTCTTCTGGACCCAAAGCCAGCAGCAGGTCTCTGTGAAGGCCCCTAGGTTAGGACCCAGAAGCCCCAGGAATTACTAAGAGGCAGTCAATCTCTTAAACCTCACCATCTGCTCAATGCCCAGCATCAGACTATGGCTTGCCCCTCATGTGAGAGACATGAGGTCATCCCGGTTGCAAAGCTGCAGGAGGCACAGTCTCTGTAGAGAGAACCTTCCTCTCTCCTCTCAGAACTAAGGAGTCCTTCACGTTGGAGTTGAAGAGCAGGCTTTGGACCTCTCTCTCTCTCTGGCATTCTGGGAAAGAAAGGCCAATTAAGCCACCTCTGGAACCCCAAGGATGGCAAATCTTCTGCCAAGACCTATGGCTGGAGACTGCAGTCCAAGGCCTGGTCAGGGGAGGAGACCACCATCCCTAAGTTAAGAGTCACTCCTTACAAGGTCAAATTGAGTTGTTGCTGCTGCTTTCTCCGCCTCCTCCTCCATGACCTAACTGCCTACCCTTTAGGCAACGTCAAGGAAAGGAGTAGGGCATGGAATATTGGGCTGTGTCCACTAGGATGCCAAGGAGAGCAGTGAAGTAAGAGGAAAGGGTCCCAGATCTGGCGAGCTCTGAGGCCCTAAGCCCATGGTCTGTGGGAAGGTGGGACCAGCTTGCTCAGTCAGTTGAAGACAGGTCTCAGCTGGGTGATCTTGGACATGTGGCTTTGCATTCTCTCACTGGGCTAATTGGAGGGGACTCTTCAGGGCCCTCCTACTGGAGGGGTGACCTGAAGCAAGTGTAGGCTTCCAGGCACGTTTCTTGGTAGCATCCTGCTGTCCACCAATTATACCTAGTAAGTGACTTCAGTGGTTTTAGAAATTCAGTGGAGCCTGTCCCGGGCAGAGCAGTCAGCCATTGGGTGAAGTCCAGGTTAGCCAGCCAGAGGATTAAACCATAGAACAGAGTGTGAATTAACACAGGAGAGGTGAGGGCTTAGAACAACTAGAGGGGAAATACAAGAGGGTGACCAGTTCATTTATGGGACCAGGCCCAGAAACCTGCTCTCTAGATCCTGGCAGGTATGAGCAGAGTGCACACTGAGAGGACAGCTATCACCGCGCCCTCCTTTCCCGAGTGTCACTCCCCAGTCACGGTCACAGGATGGTCTGGAGTCCTCTAGGTCTTCTTCAGGTTCTGCAGGTCTGGAACTCCCTTAAGTACTGGTCAGTGAATGAGGCAGGTGTGGCAGCGAAAGCAGGGGCAGGGAACACAGTGGAAGGGTGTGTTGTGGGGGAGGGGGCAGCTCACTCCAGCTCTCACACGCGAATACGGCCCCGTGCAGCCCGGTGGCCCCCCTGCCTCGGAGTGAGGCGAAAGAGCACTGGGGGACGGCGTCGGATGTGGCGTTGCCCCAGGCGACCTGCGCGGCGAATCAGTGGCGGTGAACTGTAGAATGGTGAATTGATACCTGGAAGGCCCTCCAGAAGTGGGAGTCGATTCTGGTTCCTCCGTCTGCTGGGCTGTATGATGGGAGGCGACACATCTAGGAAGTTTTCATGATAGTAGCCAGAAGTCTGGGATGAAGCGTTGGCATAGGTGGGCTCCATCTCCATCAGCTCATCCAGGTCATCATCTTGGGTCTCATCCTCTGTCTCCTGCTCCTGCTCGGGCTCTTGCTCAGGCTCCTGCTCAGGTTCCTGACGGCCACCCTCATGTTCCTCTTCTTTCTTATCCTTACTCTGATCTTCCTCCTCCTTCTTCCTCTTCTTCCTCATCCCCTCCTCTTCCTCCTCTTCTTTCGCCTCTTCTTCCACCTCCTCTTCTTCCGCCTCCTCCTCCCTGTCCTCCTCTCCTTTCTGTTTCAGCTCCTTCCTCATCTCTTCCTCCCTCTTCCTCCTCTTCTCCTCCTCCTCCTCCCTGGTCTCTTGCTGGATTGCTCTCACGCGCCTCCGCTGGTCCTTGTTGAGAATCCTGCGCCTGCGTGCCTCTTCATCTTCATCCCCACTGTGGCACTCTTCTCCCTCTTCACCTTCGAGATTACGATCTGCTGCAAAAGGGAAGAAGATATTGCGAACCCCAGGGAGTGGCATTGGCTTGGGGACACGCACTTTTCTTTCTATCTCCACACACTCGAGAATCAGCTCGTCCAGGTCGGCCATTTCAGTTGACCATAAGAGCTCCTTGCGGAAGAACTCTGATAAGCCTTTGAGGAACTGGTTTTGAAGGCGGCAGTCATCCCAAGACAAGAATTGAGCCAGGAACTGAAAAGCATCTGCATAGCTGCCCAGGGTACAGTCTCCCTGCTTGAGCTTGCGGATGGCTTTTTTTGCCACGCTTGGGGGAATGGGGCCACAGAATTGCTTACGGATTTCATCCAGGAAGCGCGGAAAGTTGGCATGCAGGGGGCTTCCTTCCTGGGTGACTGAGACGGCCCAGTCCTTGGCTTCACCAGCGAAAAAGGAGATCAGAAAGGCCACCCGCTCAGCTCCCCCGGGGAAATGATCCTCATGGTCGGCTATGAAAGTCTCTAGCTGCATCAAGAATTCAGCCAGGTAGACTGGGTCGCCCGAGAAGGGCTCTATCTCAGGCCGCTCCAGCGGCGGCAGAAGAGGCTGCGGGGGCAGCTCCTTGGCCGGGGGCGGGGGCAGCGCCGGCGGGGGTGGACTGGGCATCGGGGGTGGGTCGGTGGGTGCGCCGGAGGTGCCGCAATCCTGGATCACGCTAATCAACAGTTCGTCCGGGGCATACTCGGGCTCGGTGCGCGGGGGAGGCCAGCACAGGAAGGGCAGTTCTCCCTCGGGAGCAGCGTCGATCTCACTGAGCGGGAACTCAAAGTTCTCCTCAGAAAGGGCGGGCACCCCGGGGACCGGCCAGCGCATGTAGCTCGAGACATTGCCCCGCAAGGAATTGACCTCGGCCAGGGCTCTGCCGAGCTGAAGGCCCAGATTGGCGTTCTCCCCGCGAAGGGCATTTAATTCTTCTCGCAGGGCCACGTTCGCCATGCGGAGGCTATTGAGATTTCCGGCCGCCTCGGACATCAGGACTAGCCGGGGCCCTGGGGCTGCGGGCAGGGGTGGGATGGGGAGATAGGGCCGTGAGAGGAGCCGGGGGCCGCGGCGGGGCGCGCGGGGGGCCGAGCCACACCCACTGGAGCGAGCTCGGAGGGCCTGGCGGCTCCACCCGGGGCGCGTTACCTCGTCCCGGGGATCGCAAAGGGCGGGCGGCGGCGGGAGCCGGGAGGCGCCGGGCGGAGGAGGCGGGCGGCGAGGCAGCGAGGCGGCAATCGGGCGGGCGGAGGCAGGCGGCGAGGTAGGGAACTGACTGCGGCACGATCTGTCGAGGAAAAATCTTGCGGCTGGCGCGTCCCCGCCTTTTAAGCGCGGCCCGCGCCACCACCCCCCACCCCCGGCAGGGGCGGGTCTTAGGGAACCGCGGGAGCCCACTGGCCGCTGCGTGCCGCCCCCCTCAAGCCCCCCCGCCCCCCCCCGCGTGGCGGCGCCTCTCACTGCCTCTCTCCTTCCCTAGCTGCAGCTAACTCGGGTCGGGAAAATGCGACAGCGACTGCCCACTCGAGGTCGTCATGGCGACAGCCAGTGAACGTGTTCCTCTCCTCGGGCAGGCCCCCGAGTGTAGAGGAGCTGCTTCGCGAGGCGCAGCTCAATCTCCAGAGCCTGTTGCAAGGTACTGAGAGGGAGGGGGGCTGCGGCCAGAGGCCACGGGCCCAGCAGCAGCTAGAGGGAGGCGACGAAGAAAGGACAGGGACCCGCGAGAGAAAAAGAGAGAATAGTAGAAAACCCATTGAAAAGCAAAAGACACACTGCCATCTTTCACCTTCCAAACTACTGACTCCAAAAGACTCTAATTTTAAGGCTGTTTACACCCCTTGCTCCCCCCTTCCTTTTTTTCAGTTCACTTGTCTCTGGGGGAAAAGGGACAGAGCCATGAGTCAAGTCATTTACAAAGAGCACCAAATGAGAGACTCTAAAATTAATGTGGGTCCACATCCCCTCAGGTCTTCTCTTGCCACATCACCCAAGCCTTTGGAATTCTGGCACCCAAACACAAAGGAGGCATCAACAGGGTCTCCCTCTCTGGGCTTCACACTCTCTGCTTTTGAAATAACCTTGTTCATGTGTCTCCTGGGTCACTCCTGCCTCACCAAGTAAGCCCAATACGCAGCACTCAGACTTCATCTCATTCCCAATTCCCAGCTCAGTGTCTTTGAGGTATACTGATGAGCACCTTGTACACAAAGCTAGGTCCACACAACCAGAGAAACAGCCCAGTCATAACACCTGAGCAGCCAGACTGTGCACGCCACGTGGAGTGAGAAAACCCATACTTGGAAATCAGACAGAGCCAGAATCTGAGTTGAATCCCACACCTAACTAGCTGTGTGGCATTATGCATATTACCCAACCTCTCTGAGCTTCAGGTTAGTCAGTCATCTTCAAAACGGGGATTCCAGTTCCCCACATGGCAGAATTTTGTGAGAATTAAAAATAGGGTGTTCCTAAACCAACTAGCAACAGTATCTGGCAGGTGGATAAAATGATACTGATAAAATGCAACATCAACTCCTGATTCCTGTCCTTTGGAACACAGGCTGATCTAGACACAATGTTAAAGTAACATAAAAGAGAAAAACAATGTGGTCCCTGATAGATCTTACAACATGAAAAACAAACACATTGACCAGTGGGATTTATCCAATGTAAGTGGCAAGAGGATTAAAACTCAATGCTATGAGAGAAACTCTTAGGGTGCTGCAAATATCTGGATGGAGATTACAAGGGGCATGCATATATCACAATTCACTGAACTGCACACTGAAGATTTGTGTACTTTACTATAGGTAAGTTCGATCTCAAGAAAAAATACAAATAAAACCCCAGTGCTAGTTACAAGGTCCTTATACCCTCCAGGCACTCATTGTCCCACTCAAGGCTCTTTTCCAAGCATAGAAGCCCTTCCTCCCTCTTCCTCACTCCAATCCTTATACTTTCTTCCAAGTTCTATGCTTGCTGATTCCAAAAAGACCTTTAACACTAGTTCTGCACTTTGCATGATTCCCTCCCTAAGCACTCATACAAGGCCCTTTGTACCATCTAGCTCAAAAGGACTTATATAGTTCTGAACTGATTTTCCTTTCATTTGTTCATTTACTCATTCTTCTGCTAATCCCAGGTATATATTTTGTCCACCTAACCAGACTGGGCTCCTCAATGTAAAGAATCACATCTCTTAGAACTCTCAGGTTTCTGGGAGAACCTGGCATAGGGCTGGATCCACAAGAGGGCATTTGTTGAGTGAACATTAAAAGCGAAAAGAGGTCTTACCAGCTGTCATTTTTGCATTACCAACAAAGGCTAACTTTTATGGAGAAGAGAAAACTTTAGAGTGGTCACCCAATTGGACAACAGCCATGACCCCCACCTCCCTGCCAGGGCAGTGGCCAGCTTAGAGAAGCAAGATTCCAAGGGACACCGTGAACCTTGTGTTCTGATGAGAGGAGCTGCTATGCAGAAAGAGTCAGTGTGCTCTGTGTTACCACCATGGGCAGAATGAGGACAGGTGGGTGGAAACCTAGGGGGAGGTAGATTTCACCTCAAGATAAGGAAGAACTTTCCATATGCCTGACAGTCCCAACTGTCCTTGGATGGAACGAGCCACCTTGGGAGGAAGGCTGCTTCCCTTCTCTGCAGGCAGGTGTGTGTGGAGGCTGAAGAAACACCTGGAAGGGCTGCTGAGGAGGAAACGGAGCCCAGAATGAAACGTTGGACCAGGGAACCCTCGAGGCCCCTCCTGACTCCAAGTTTCTATGATTCAAGTCTCTGTTTGAATGTGCAAGCACTGTTGGTTCTTTAGCCTCATTTCCTTCATTCATTGAATCCATCATTTAAATAAAACCCATTCAAATCTTCTGCATCCTTCTTGTTCCCTGACAATGCCCCTCAACTTCTCTTTCTCCTCTGCCACTACCTCCACCTTCCCTCTCTTTCACCTTAGCCCCCCTGGAACTGACATTGCCCTCCACCACAGTGGGGCTAAGGTGCAGGGAACCAAACCCTCAGAGGCTGAGGTAAGAGTTCTTGGCATCCAAGGGAATGTTCAACATTGAAATTCCCAAGGCAAATTTCTCTGTGCTTCACACAGGTCATGTCCCTGGTAGGATTGCGTAAAAACCTAAAGAGCTGCAGGGCTTCAAAGAAAGGGCCTTGGAGCAAAGAGTGGCCAAAGACATCTGCATCCTGAGTCTCTTCCCTGAGTTGAACACTTACCATGGGGGGCCATGGAGACAAAGGCTTAGTCCCGGAACCAGCACAACTCAAAACCATTGACTCTTTTTTCTCCTCATAGGAAGTAGGCATTTTTCCATTCCTGAATCCAGAGGCTCAGACACTGGGAACTAACCTAAAGAAACAATGCGAGTCAGACCTGGCAGCTAGAACAGGAGCCCCCAGCTTGTGGTCCTTCCCCAGCCCGGCACTTGGCCGTGGCTCCCTAGAGTGTGTATCCACTGTGCTGTTTTTCAGAAGAATATGAGGAACAGTACTCGGAGGCCAGACTTCTGGGGCAGACCTTCCGCTCTGCTGATGAGGCCCCTGAGCCCACCCCCAGCCCAAGGCTCCAGTCTGCCAGGCGTCTGGAGTTTGTACTGATGGTGAGTTGCCTCTTCCCCCACTTGGGAGAGCCAGCATGCAGAGCTTGCCCCACGCCCATTGACGGGGGACCTGAGACAACTTTCATTACCCACTGGAAGCTGCTACTTACCTCTGCTCACCAGTAGAGCCATTCCGAGGCCACACTGAGGTGGGCCCTGCACAGCAGGCATCTGGCCTGGCAGCCTATCCAAAAGCTTTCCTGCCTCCCCGATGAAGCCTCTGACCACCCTGCCTAGACAGCCATCCTGTGGGCACAGCCCATCTCCAGTTGGAAGCACACCCTTCCCATCACCTTCTTTCCCAACAGCCCACAAAATGGCAGCTGAGCGAGGATGAGACTACCATGCAGGGTGTGAGGGCCCCTGAGGCCTCCCTGAGCCTGCCTACCACAGCCGACAAGCAAGCTGCCTGGAATAGCCCCTTTCCTCTGCCCATCCTAGAGGAGAAGCGGTGGCTTCAGTCTTGTCCCACACACTCTGACATCGTGCCCATCAACGTCTCCGGTAGAGTTGCTTAGCATCACCTCTGTTTGCTTCCCTCTATGCCAACTATAGATCATCCTGTCCAAATGCACTGGGTGCTGGGGGAGGGAGCAAGACTTTCTTTGCTACTGGCTCACCATGCACTGTCAAGATTGTGAATCTCACCAGGGAATGGAGGCATGCTCTTTCTTCACTTTCTACTGGCCCTGCCACGCTAACTGAGACCATTTGATGGCAAAGGAAACTCTCTTACCAGAAAACTCTAAAACTTTATGAGTTTGTGTACTCTTTGGAGCATTAGAGTGTATGAGTTATGTTTGGTGTCAGAAGCTGGGTTTGGAGCACACAGATAGGAGTTTCAGGGGACATGTGGGGTTCAGGGTGCTGGTGGTAAATAGTAAGATCAGACAGAGCACAGACCAAGGGCATTGCAGCACTTTGAGTCATCACTCAGTCTCCTAGTGGGGGTGGGCTTCCTTCTAATGTGCAAGATCAAAGAGGAACCTGGTACTACCTTGAGATGGGAAAAATACTGTACACAGCTCAGCTGGCTTTTTCTCTGGGGACATGTGGAACCCTGTACCATACCCATTATTAATTCATTCACCACACTTCACCAGCTATAAGTGGAAGAGGAGGAAGGTCAACCATTTCAGAAGGAGATAGGGCCAACAACTTGATGAGATAAAGACCTCCTAACCCAAGGGGACCAGAGGCACCCTGTGAGCCAGCACTGGCCTGTGGTGTGTTGGAAAAAGTTGATGAAGATGATAAGGACAGCTCTGGCCACAGGTGGTGATACTCCCTGGATATGAGGTCATCCAATTCCACTGGTGTCATCTCAGGAAATCAGAGGCAGGAAGCAGAGCCCAGAGCCTCAGGAGATGTACCCAGAAGTGTGGGGGCTGAGAGGAAAAACTCACAAAGTGATGGTGGGCACTTTGTTTTTGAACTTCTACCTTGCCCTCAGTGAGGCTGGCCCTGTGTTTTTTCCACAGAGCCACTTGCTGGGGAGGGGGGTACCTATGTGTCCATGGGACTAAGAGGGGAGGGTTTGGTTAGCCAGCCGCTGAAAGAGACAGTGGTGGGAAGCAGCAAACTTTACTCCACTGCCCTCACCCTGTCCTTGCCCTAGCAACTCCACAGAAGCAAAGACTGAGCTGGTGCTTTGAGATAAGTAGATCTCAGTTACCACGCAGGGCGAACTTTGATCAAACGTGATCAGGGGGCTGGAGGGCAGGTTATCTGACTGCTTCCTGGATGCCAGGATGGGGCAATTTCTTGGAGACACTCATTGGCCCAAGTTAAAGCATTCTCTGAGAAAAGATTGCAATCAAACAACATCTAGTCTCAACCTGTCTGTCCACTTCAGAGGTTCTCACCCCAGGTTGTACATCTGAACAATCACCTGGGGAGTCTGAGAAAATGCTTCTACCTGGGCCCTATTCCCAGAGTGTTAAGTGTTCTGAGATGGGGTCCAGTTGTTAGAGTTTGAAAAGCCACCCAGTTTATTTTGATATAAAACCAGGGTTGAAAACCACAGCTCTCAGCCACCTAAGACTCACAGGTAACCCCAGGGTGGACCTCTGAATTTCAGCATGCATGCTTTGGAGCTACGGGTGCCCAGGGCCAAGATGGGAGGGATGGGGAAGAAGGGTCACCTGCCTGAATGCTATTCATTCTCATCGCTACTGCCATCATCCCTTCTCTCTACCTCAGGCCAGTTTCTACCATACTGTGAACAGAAACCAGGATGCACCCAAGTGTCTTTATTTTGGCTACAGGGCAGCAGTTTGATAAACATGCAAGTTTGCGACACTCGTTGTTTAACACAGAGACAGCCGTGAACCCCAAGTCCACCCTGAGGCGGAGGCGGACCATTATTGGATTCTCTAACTATTCCCAGCGAGACCAAGGTGACCCCACCATAGCTGATCCCCCAAACCTTTTCCTTTGCTCACTCTTACCATTTCTGCAACCCAACTGTTATTGCTGTGACAGAGAACAGGAGTGATTGGGGGAGAGGGGGACTTTGGACATCTTGAAAAAGGCAATATATTAATAGTAATTAAGGATAACCAAAAGCCTTTTGTAAAGGGCAGCAACTGAAAATGGATAGATCTCCAGTCTAATAAATTTGTTATGTTGTTGTTTCCCATTTTAAATAGAAAATAGCTATATATGTCAACTTTAGGCGGATAAAGAAGGAAATCATCACTAAAAGTAGCATCTTCACAAAACCGTTACTGCCATTAAATGAATGCCATCCAAAAAGCGCAGACCAGAGAAATGTGTACAAATTCTGGCCTCTCCACTTACTAACTGTGAGGCCTTAGCCAAGTTCCCTAACCTCTTTGAGCCTCAGCTTCTTCATCTGTGAATGGGGATGATGATTCCAACCCATGGAGTGGTCGTGAGGATTAGAGTTATTGTATGTAATTTTCCTACCATGTGCCTGGTATATGGTATGTGTTCAGCAAATAGTGGCTGTTATTATAAATTATCATGAGAGTAGTCATCTTCATCGTCATCCTTCATTCATCGTAATAATTGTTATGTATATGAGAAAACCTTTGGGGGTTTTCAACATCTGAATGGTTTCCTCACATTGTAAGTTATCCTCACTTTCTCCTGTTGCCAATCTAAAAAGCCAAGAATGCAACCAAACTCTGAACTTTTCAGCTGTGGCATACTCCCAATGTGCTGCTGGAACTGAAGGTCACACTGCTGTCCTTTATCAGTTTGAAACCCTCTGCTCTCATCTCTGGAGAGATGAATGCTGAGGACTGTGGTGGCTTCCTGAGCCTGGGGTGGAAACCTGGGGGGAAAAAAACATGGCTGTCCCACATGCTACTTCAGCTCTGAAAGGCATATTCAAAGCTGGAAAGTCAGAGATGTACATATGTCCCCTCCGTCTTGAACCTCCCTCCTATGGCTGATTCATGTTGATGTATGGCAAAAATCCAACCAATGTTGTAAAGCAATCATCCTTCAATTAAAAAAATAATTTAAAAAAAAAAATATTTTTTTTAAAAAAAGCTGGAAAGTCTTTGGCAGCCATCTGGACAATTCAAGGGCACCCTGTGACTCACTGTGTGGTGATGGTAAGGACTCAACTTCCCCCAGCATCCTCAACTATGGAAAGGAAGAACCAAGGAATTCTGACCAAGCTATTGGCAAATGCTTCTTGACAAAAAATTGGTGATCCCGTCTCTTTGATGACAGCTGCTGCTGGGGGATCCCTAACCATACCACTAACATTCTATGTTTACCTCCTCCAGGTCACAGCAACAGCCCAGCAGGCAGTGTGGCCCGCTCTACCACCTCAGACATCAGGCCCAGCCATTCAGTTCCAGAAAGTGTTCATGGAAGAGTTGCACTCAGTCAGGAAGCTCGGTTCCCAAATCTCACCTCACCAGTATTAAGAAATCCTTCTAGTCATCCGGAAGAACCTTTCCAAGCATGGGGTGCCACAAAACCCCCTGGAATGGAGAACATGGGAATGGTGTATAGCATTCCTGGTTCTTGCAATGGACCAACAGAATCGACATTCTCCGCTTCCTGGAAGGGAGATGCTTTTACCTATGTGACTCCAAGTGCCACCGCTCAGAGCAGTCAAGTCAATGAAAATGGAAAAAATCCTTCCTCTGGGAATTCTTGGGTCTCTCTGCATACACTGCCACCTCTTGTTCCTAAGGAGGCTGCTGCCCTCTTTGTCACTCGTGATATCCCAGCAGGATGCAGTGGGCCTGCTGGCTACTCTCAGCATCCTACTCAACGAAGCCAAGTATCAGAACGACCCTCCAAGATTGGTCTTCTGACCAGTGGTACCTCAAGGCTGGAGACCGGCCCAGGTGGGGCCAGCAGGTTCCGGGAGCGGTCACTGTCTGTACCCACAGATACAGGTACCATGGATGTGGACTATGAGGAGGAGCAGAAGGCCAGTGAAGCCTGTGCCCTACCTTATACCAGTACGAGTTCTGAGGGCAGTAACAGTGCTGACAACATTGCCTCCCTCAGTGCCCAACAGGAGGCCCATCACAGAAGGCAGAGGTCCAAGAGCATCTCACTCAAGAAGGCCAAGAAGAAGCCTTCCCCTCCGACTCGCAGTGTCTCACTGGTCAAAGATGAACCAGTCCTCTTGCCAGAAGGTGGGTCAGTACTACCCAAGGACCAGAGGCCCAGGAGCCTTTGTCTCTCCTTGGAACACCAAGGACATCACTCATCCCACCCAGATACTCAGGGTCACCCACCTGTGCCAACCTTCAAAGACCCAGAAGGTACACAATTCGCCCATCACTGGTATCTTACTGACTGGAAGTCTGGTGACACCTACCAATCCTTGTCCAGCTCCAGCACTGCCACTGGCACCACAGTCATTGAGTGCACCCAAGTTCAGGGCAGCTCAGAGTCTCTTGCTTCCCCTTCCACTTCCAGAGCCACGACGCCTTCCCAACTTTCTATCGAGGTGGAGGCCAGGGAGGTATCCTCACCAGGAAAGCCTACTGGGCTGATGTCACCCTCCAGTGGATACTCCAGCCAGTCAGAGACACCAACACCCACTGTCTCCATGTCCTTGACCCTGGGCCACTTGCCCCCTTCAAGCAGCAGTGTCCGGGTGCGTCCAGTGGTACCTGAGAGGAAGTCATCACTACCCCCAACATCACCAATGGAGAAAATGTCCAAGTCACGGCTATCGTTTGACCTACCATTGACCTCTTCAACCAACCTGGATCTGTCTGGGATGAGTATCTCAATCCGAAGCAAAAACAAGGTGAGCCAGCATCACTCAGATACAAATTTTGGGGCCAAGATGGCCCAGAAAACTAGCCCCAACCAGCCAATCATGCCCATGGTTACTCAGTCTGACTTACGTTCTGTTCGCCTGAGGTCAGTCAGCAAGTCTGAGCTAGAAGATGACATCGAGAGCCCTGACTATGCTGAGGAGTCAGGAGCTGAAGTCTTCACCTTGCCAGAGAGGAAGGTGAAACCTCCCATAGCCGAGAAGCCCCCTCTGGCCCGAAGGCCTCCAAGCTTAGTCCACAAGCCCCCATCTGTCCCCGAGGAGTACTCACTAACTTCGCCTACCTTGGCTATGACTCCTAAGAGTTCAATTCAGCACATAAGGCCACTCCCTCAAGATATCTACACAGTGGTGCGGAAATCAAAGTCCTCCAGCTTCCCTGAGAGCAGAAGCCCAGGGGAGTCCATAGCACCCTCATCTCTTGTTTTCACGCCTTTTGCCAGTTCCTCTGGTGCTTTCTTCTCAGGAACACAGCAACCTCCCCAGGGAAGTATGGAGGATGACGGCACTAAGGGGAGAGCCCTGCCTGAAAGAATTAGCCTCCAGAGCCAAGAGGAAGTTGAGAGAAAGAAAGGCAAGATTCCACCTCCTGTACCAAAAAAGCCCAGCGTGCTGTACCTGCCTCTCACTTCACCCACGGCTCAAGTGGAGGCCTATGTGACTGAACCAAGACTGCCCCTCAGCCCCATCATCACCCTGGAGGAAGATGCCAAGTGTCTCCCAACTGATGACCACCTGCCATCTGCTGGTACAAGGATGACCTCAATGCCACAGTCCAACAGTGAAAGGGAAGCAAGTCCTCCAGGTTAGTAAAATGTCTGTGGGCTTTTCCTTTCAATCCCAGAAGAGACAAGAGTGAGGATGGGGTACCAGAGGCAGAAGCAAATGCCCCCAGATAATGAGCCTGATCCCAAGGTGACCAAATCAAGAGGGGACACCTCTTGAGGTTTGAGTTACTCTAAATTGGTTTCACTGCCCTTGGGATCAGGACTGATCCAGGGGTCAGGGGGGTTTCCACAGTGATCAGTGGAGTATGGGACAGTATGGAACAGTCTACCCTGGAACCCCCAGTGGTGAACTAATGAAATCAAACTAGGTCTCAGCACCCTAGGACCTTAGGAACCCATCTTCCTCCTCAGGCAGGCATCTCCTGCCCTAAGAACAGTCTCTCCATCTCACTAGACAGCACTTTTCACCAGCTTCCACTAAATTTAGTTTCATTCATGGGATTAAGTACCCTCCCAGTCTGAGTTCAAGTGCCATAGCAGGCTGGCGGGCTTCAAGCAGTGTAATATTTTACCACCAGCAGCTTCTCTTAGTGTTTTCTAGAGGAAAGGGGGCTCACTTTCTTGGATGGTTTGAGCCTATCTCTGCCTGGAACCATAAGACCAAGCTAGATGATATTTCTCATCCTTTTGGGTTTTTTTTTTTCTTGTCTTTTTATGCTTTAACTGTGGTAAAATACACATAATGTAAAATTTACCATCTTAACCATTTTGAGGGCTTCCCAGGTGGCACTAGTGGTAAAGAACCTGCCTGCCAATGCAGGAGACAGAAGAGATATGTGTTCAATGACTGGGTCAGTAAGATCCCCTGGAGGTGGAAATGGCAAGCCACTCCAGTATTCTTGCCTGGAGAATTCCATGGACAGAGGAGCCTGGTATGCTCTAGTCTATAGGGTTGCAAACAGTTGGACATGACTGAAGCAACTTAGCATGCATGCAACCATTTTTAAGTGCACAGTTCAGTAGGTGTTAAGCACATTTATAGTGTTGTGCAACCATCACCACCATTCATCTCCAGAACTCTCTACATCTTGCAAAATTGAAGTCAGTACCCAGTCAATAATAACTACCCATCATCCTCTCCCCCCAGCCCCTGGCAACCACTCTTCTACTTTCTGTCTCTATGAATTTGACTCCTCTAGGGACCCCATGTAAGTGGAATTATATAGTATTTGTTTTTTGATGACTGGCTATTTCATTTAACATAATGTCCTCCAGGTTCGTCTGTGTTTCTCATCCTTTTTGAAACCCTTAACACAAACATCAAAATTTTATGACCTTCCTTAAGCTGAATTGGATTTTCAACATAAGTTAAATCATTGTAACTAAAACAAGCAAACAAATCAAAGCCACAAGTAATTTTAGAATCAGCTTCCTCAAACTCCACAGGCTCCCTCTGAGATTCAGATTGGTCCCACTTCCACCCACTGGTTGAGTCATTGCTTTAGATTGTTCTCAGCTCCTTGAGTTTTAAAAATGATACATTTAAAACAAGAGAATGATCAGGCAACCTGAACATTGTTGTAATGGAAAAGGCAGGAGAAAACAGGGACCCAGGCTGGTCTTCATCACTCCCTCCACATTGCGCAGGCCAAATCACTAACCTTTGGAACATCTTGTTCTCTGCAGAATGGAAACAGCAAGTCTCTGCCCTGCTGCCCTCCCAGAGTTGCTCTGAACATCAGATGAAATACATCTGAGAATGTGCTTTGTCCTAATGATTGTGGTCAAAGTAATTCTTTCTGGTTTTTATGCCTAGGGAGTTCGATGGAACCAAGCACTGAAGAAAAAAGTGTAATCAGTGATAAAACAGCCGAATGGATTGCAGAAGATGATGATGACGTGTTTGTGGCTTCACGTACAACTGAAGATTTATTTACAGTGATCCACAGGTCTGGGCCAATTTCTTTAATTCCCATTATAATTGCCTTCTCTCCTTATACCAGAAGAAAAACTGCTACCTCTAAGCATTAGAGTGGAAATTGGAGACTAAGTTCAGATGTCCACGTATGTGAACACAGACCAGGGCCTCACATCTCTGATTCACTGACATCTTCGGGTGAAGTGGAGGAGGGGCAGCCAGGGAAGGGAGGACCAGGTGCGGAGTGAGAGGCCCCTCGTCTCTTAGCAACCACATGGCCTATTGTGGCTCCATCTGCTCTCTCACAGCTCTGCCTACAGTCAGAGACGTTTAACCCTTCACAGAATTCTCATACCAAAAAAAAAAAAAAAAACCTCATCAAAAAGTAAAGTGAGACACCAGGCTGAGCATCAAAGTAGGAACTTAGCCAAAGGATGACCACACGGGGACCCAGTTATTGGACTGGGGCACAAAGCAGGGATTCAATAGTGAGGAAACTGGAAACAGCCCAGTTACTGGAGTTGGAGCACAAGTTCAGAACAGGATCAGCTCCCAGACTGTCTTGATTCAGAGTCACTGAGCTACTAGCCTTGACTCCTTAAATTCTTCCTTGGTCCCAGAACCTGGGCAGGACTGAGCCGGTAGACACAGGCCCAGTGACTCCATACGTGGACATTGAAAGGAGTATAGGGACAGGAGGAACTCTGAGGACTTGGCAGAGAAAGAGAAAGCTGGTAGTACAACTGCTCACAAAGCATGGAAGTTCCCAGGTCATGTCACTGACACTCACGACACTATATGAAGCAGTAGAAAATGTTTGCGCATGAATTCACTGAAAGCACACTTTCTCTTATTTAGGTCCAAAAGAAAGCTGCTTGGCTGGAAGGAACCTGGTGAGACCTTTGCTGGCAGCAGCCGACCAAGCTCCCACTCACCAGTAAGGAACCCACCTGAGTCTCCGGTCAGTGAGTTGGCTGCCTCTGCAGGGTCAAGCGGCAGTGCCAACCTAGATGCTGGCAGAAATGATGATTTCAAGGCCTTGCTACAGAAGAAGGGAAGCAAGGCAACTCCAAGGTCCCGCCCCTCAGCAGCCGAACTGCTGAAGACCACTAACCCACTGGCTCGGCGAATTATTGCACAATTTTCAAAAGACTACAAAACCCCTGATAACCCCAGTACCTAAGCCCTGGGTTCAGCAAACAAGGTTTAGTTACTAAAGTTGAGTAGAGAAGGGGGAAGAGGAAAAGAGGGTTTTGAAAAAGAACATAACAAAAAAGCCTGCATTTCTTTGACGTTAACTTACACTCTGGACAGCAGGAGAGAGGCCACATCTAGAACTAAATTTATCAGGCACTTTAATCATCTTCAGACATTTTACATTTTCCTACTTAAAATCTTGCCATTACTGAGTACCAATTTTCTCCTTATTTCCCCCAGTGGTATGCACTTAGAAGAAATTCTCAGATGCAAGGGCACATGTGCCATCTTTTCAACCAATCACCAGACTGCTCCATCCCTGGCTCCTGTCACTGAGGGGCGCAGTGAGAGAGCAGTTTGAGGGCTGCCAAACCCAGGGGATATAGGGTGCCAATGCTGATTATTCACTTTCCCATCAAGGCCCTGATGACCTTGTGTGGAGAAACATAAGGACTCTAATGCCTCTTCAACCACAGTATAACTCTCTCCCATGAGAGGTTTGCAGGTGTGCACTTATTTCGGCATGGGGTTGATTGGATGGCTTTTGTAGTGCAAAATATGAATGTGACTCTGTCCTGAACTTCATGCCTATTTCAGTTTGATTGTCTACACGGAGATCAGGGTGATGAGTTTCAGTAAACATATAGACCCCCCCCCCTTCTCACTCCTCTGCTAGAAAAGATCAGAACTGGGTTGCTTTGTATGAACCAAGTTCAGTCAACAAACAAGGCAGTCATCTGTTCACTCACATCTACCCAAGGTAACTCACACATGTGCTTTGAGATCCTTCAAGCATCTGCCACCAACGATAGCTAGTGTCTGTGCCCAGCTCATGCTGCATTTGAAGAACTCTGGTTTCATTTGCATATAGCATTCATTACAGGAAGTCATTAGCTGAAGGAAGAGCATCTTCAGAGGCTCAAGGAGGAGAGAAAGTAAGTGCAGCTTGCCCACCACCATTCAGTTCAGATTGTGGTTTGTGGTTGGTTTTATTTTGTTTGAAGGAAATCTTCCTCTGTTCCCAAGCCGAGAACATACACACTAAAAGGATAGATCGAAAATCTGAAAGGCAGCCTTGCAAGTTACTGTGGTCCATGACCCCCCAAAAAAGGGCTACTTTTTGCCATTTAGGTTCTGCTGTTTGACCAGTTTTCAATTAACCATGCTAGGGGAGAAAGTAAGAACTTTGTTAAATGGGATGCTGACAGAGCACCAGAACAATCATTATGACCCCTTCCCCCCACCCCCTACCAAAGCTTATAGACACTAACTATTCTTGTCAGTTCAATTTTCTAAGCAAAGCAAGAGCCGTGATTCATTTGATTTTCATATGTCTGGTTTCTGAGAGGTTGAGGGGGAAAACAGCTTTGAACCAAGAAAACTGGCTGACCAATATGGAAAATTAATTGTCCGCCATTCCCAAGAGGGAAAAAAGAAAGTCAAATGAAATTCACAAAGAGGGTATCCTGACCTCTTCCTCCTTCACCCCCTACCCAACAGATTCATTGGTCAACCTCTTGGAGGATGTGGAAATGTCCCCCCAGAGACAAGCAGATCTTGATTTTGATAGGTCTCAATAAGAAGCAAACCCTTTAGCCCAGCTGCCCACACAGCAGACAGAGCAGCTGGAAAACCACACTAAGTGCTGACGGGACTTGGGCCTCTCACAGAGAAGGCCTAGGCCTGGGCCCTTGGTTGGTACAGTTTGGAATTCTAGACTTCTGAGTACAGACCAGGCCCATCCACTCCCTTACCATTAGCACCTCCCCCTGATTTAGACAGAAGCTACTTCAAATAATAGACAGTTACCAAAAGCTCAGTTGCTTTTGAAAGCATTCCAACTAGTTGGTTCAAAGGCCCTGACCAGATTTCAGAGGTTTTGCCTTAAGTAAAATAAGATTCATTCCTAGTCTTAATTTATATACAAATACCACACTTGTCTGCCCTCGACTCAGAATTTCAAAGGACAGAAACATTTTCCTCTGTGGGGAAATGGAGTGTTCATTCTTTTGCCTAACAAAAGTGAAAGACTGCCTGGGCCCTCTACTCTTGAACCATTATTAGCTATAAAACAGAGTATGAGACTCACATGGTATAGGACTTGTTACTTCTGCTGACTTTTTTGGAAACTTCTTGTTTGCTACTTTTGTCTCTCCCCTCATTTTGCTGCCTCTGGTGGTTTTCCCCAAAGATTCTAAAGCCGAATACCCAGACATCTTGATGTTTTTCAATTACCCTGTCTTGCTTTCCTTTGCAATATTCTGCATGCCTGCAATTTTTAGAAAGTCTCATACATCTTTACTATGGCCCTCCAATACCCAGTGTTGTTCCCATTAGCAGAAAAGGATTCGGGGCAGAGATGGTGTGGTCAGAGGTAATATTGAGGACTGGTAATAATCATTTAATATTGCAACAGGTGGACCTAGTCCTAAACAAACAACCAAACTATAGAATTTCTGTCAGTCTTTGATGAACATCATACCAGACAGCTCTCCTAATCCTTGCACTCAATGTTTTGCTTCCCCTTGTTTATCATAGCACCAACTCTGTCTCCCATCCAGGCACAAGCCACAGTGTTTGCTGCCTTCTGCACATACTCTGCCAAGACTAGAGAAGAGAGGCAGAAAGCCCCTTCCAGTAAGGCTTTCAGAAAACCCACTGTTGCCACTATTACTAGTGTGAATAAAAATAATAATTTTTGAAGGTGGAATACAGAAGGGATTCAGATGAAATGAAGTTAGCCCCAGGAAATCAACTACCTATTCAAGTTGTTTCTGTCCCTTTATTTCCTCTGATTCCAACTAATAGCAGCAGGATTCTCTGCTGGACTGACTTCTGTCTAGTCAAGGGTAGAGGTAGTCATCCCCAGGGGAGGAGGTTAATCGGTAGCTAAGAGCACTTTGCCCTTGGTGGGTATTCATTATGTGTTTGTGGTTCAAAGGTTGAGGGTGGAAAACAAGTCATTCTCAGCACAGCGGGAATATTTGCTGCTGTCTCTTGTCCTTTGCCTGCCTCAGTCTCTCACCTGGGCCTCCCACCTGGCCCCAGCTTGTCCCTCAGTATGTATTCCTGTGAACTGCATCCCTAGCCAACAGCTCACCCTTTAAAGAGGCAAGATCATAGGAAGCAAAAAAGCTCATGCTAGCTTACTGACCACAAATCAACCAGTTGATCTGGAAACATTACCTTGAATATACAAAGACAGAGGAGAGTCTGCAAGGCTCTTATAACAGGAGTGTCACCAGACACCCATTTTAATTCTCCAGTGACACAGGTCAGATTGTGATCCCACAAGACCCATCAGTTTGAGCAGATCTGTCCATGCACCTGCTCTCTTCCTCATCAACAAACTATTCCCTAAAAAGACAAGTTCATAGTCAGTGCTCTGTCCCTCCAGTACAGCCTTCAATTATCACCAAGTATGTAACACAATGGCCAGCCTTCACTTTAATATGATTTGCCAGGGCCAGGGCTAGAGTGGGGTGAGTGAGGCACCTGGGGTGCAAAATTTAAGGAGGCACCCACTCTCAGGGCCATGTAAGTGCCTTACCCTAATCCCGGCCTTGCAATTTGCACTCTGTAAAGTAATATCAATTTAACTTCTTCCTACGGACACATACGTTTCTTCTGATTTGAGGGGTGGAGGATAGCTCCCCATCTGTTGTTGCACCAAATGTTTCATTGCCATCAATTTTTCCATGGTTCTAAACCTTTGTATGCCTATACATCAAAGACTCTTCAATATTATCAGAAAACATGGCTGATTTCTAAGTAACCTGCTCCAAGTGGCAAGTTAGCACTCATTTCAGTAGGAATACTGACAGGGACAGCCCTTCAGCAAAATAGTGAATGAGTTGGAGGTCTGTCATTGGCATCCTCTGTCTTTTTCTGCTCCATTTCCCCCAGACCTTACTTCTTGGTACCAACTCTCCTGAATGCCTCTCCGTTTGTCCTCCTCCTTGCTAAGTAAAGCATGCTCTCAGGAAAGGAATAAATTCCTTTACTTTGAGATTATAAGGCTTACTGAAACCTCTTTGGGGGGTCATTTGCATTTTAACAGGGAAAAAGCCTTAAGCCAAAGGAATGATGTTCTACTTGTAGAATTTTAGGCATCTATCAGTTACAGAAGTATATTTTTCACCATGGAAAGGTCAAATTCACTGTTAACTAATTCCTAAATATAGAAAATATAATCTCCTGGAACTATCTGAGTAAATTGCTGATGGTCAATTAAATTCTCATTCTCAGTGCTGTTCAGTGTAGTTTCTACCAAGGGAGTCTCAGAAATGGCTACTCAAGACACTGAGAAGGCCTAGATAATTCTTATTGTACCTTAACATTTTTACACAAATGCAATTATTACTACTTAAAAAACATAAGGATTTAAAGAGTTTGTGAAAATGTGTCTTGTTTATGAAAGGTGAAACTGTCCAATAAGTGCCAGATCAGTGTCAGCCATCTGGTATCAGTAGTGATTATTAAACTTCCTCAAGGTGCAACTTTATTGCACGCAGCCTCGACCCCAACCCTTATCTGTGTTTTGTGCTACCACTTTCTCTTGGTGTGAGAATGAGACCAGATCTATTCCAGAGTATGGTCCCTCCAAAGCCTTTGTGTGTATTTCAGCTATAAGTGACTAAACTATTACGGATTTAAAATGATGAGAGAGTGAGAAAGAGATACAAAGAGCTAACTTTGTGAAAGGGCAGCAAAAATGATAAGGATTTTAACAAGGATACAAAATAAATTTTTAATAATCTGAAACATTTTGTAGAGGAATACAGTACGAAATGGTCATAGGCACACATTTGAGGCACTTTTAATAAGTTTAGCAAAAAATTTTGCATAAGTAATGAGTTATGTGAAATATATATCTACTTCTGTTCAGTAAAGCCCAAAATCTAGGCCAGTGGTTCTCAAAGTATGGTCCCAGGACCAGCAGCAGCAGTATCCGAATAGTGTGTGTGTGTGTGTGTGTGTGTGTGTTCTAGTGATGTTACTTCTTCAAGCTCCTGAGTCACTATAGCCACGACTCCAAATGATTCTAGCCTTTCCTATCTTTTCTGCTGTCATTACATTACATGATCAATCTTCTGCCATGTGACTTATGTTATCATGTTCGTCAGATAATATGTTTATTTGGTGTTAAGTAATTATCATATTGAATTAACTACTTGCTCAACCTGCAGAAACTTTTGATTTGACTTAGCCAGCACATCTGGCCTGTTTTTGGTTTAAAAACAATTTTTTAATCCACAAATAGGAAAAAGAAAAGGTGTTACATTTGTTTGGTACTGCCAACCCTTAAATGTCTATCTTCCCTGTGGTGGCTATTCTCTAGGGAGGTTCTTATAGAAGTAGATTTGATTTTTAAGACTTTGCATATTTGTGGAATTTGATATCAACAAATTGCAAAAAATTCTGAACTGCAGCAACTAGTTAACTACTCTTTCTTTATTCCTTATGTGGTGTTGAGCTCTTTTTAATGTCCAATTTTACAAAATGTTCTGCATGCAAACGCAGCATTGTGCCCATTGTACAAGTCACCGGACACTCATCTCCTCCTCCATATGTATGATGGTGAAGAAATAGAAACATGTATGTTCTTACCTCTCCTAATCAATTGTAAATTACAAATCTTTTCATTAATTTTTAAATGAGATATATTTACTCTGGCTAGTAGTTAAAATTTTATTCTTTTTATTATATTTCATTGCTACGTTTTTCTACTGACTCCAGAGCTTACTTTGGGGATTATCTCTTATTTCTAGATTGTTGTATTGATCTTATTTCTATATTTATCTGTAGTCCATGGAATGTTAGTGCTGAAAGGGACCAACCTTTCCTCTTACAGATGAGGAAACTTGAGTCCCAGAAAGTTAAATAACTTACGCAAGGTCATGCAGTGGCAGGGCCCAGCCTCAATCCCAGTTCTCCTGCCTCTGGGCCCAGTGTTTTTTCATCCAAATCACTGCATTTATGGAAGACCCACAGCTGGCTTCTACTATTATGATACATGAATTTCCCAGGTATGTCAGTGAATAATATATGTGCTTTAGGGAAAATGTTCAAGAGTTCTTTAGTTCATGAATCCAAAGACAAATCTTATTTTCAGTATAGAAACATTCATTTCCCTCCAGATTAAATATATGTGCCCTACTCTTTACAGTGGATGTTTTCTCTAAGAGTTATTTGAAAAACTGAATTTTTATAGATCAAATTCCATGTTTTAGGAGAGAAGCTTCTTACAGAAGGGCATCTTCTGGTGACTTCTTTTGAAAAATGAAAAATGCTCTTGTCCATATCCCTAATGCCTCTATTTTCTTTTTCAGTGTGAATTTTTGTAACTGGTATTTATTTAAAGTAGGGCAAACCAATATAGGCTTTCCTAGAATCTACTTTATTCTTCCTTTATTAAACTTTACAAGGTAGTTTCAGACTGTTAGATGTTCATGAGATACTTAGTTATGTTCTAGAAACTTCTTGATATTTTATCAATCCCTGGGCTCAAGCTCTATCTCAATTTTATCAAACAATAACTGAATTTTCTCATCAGTACTGAGCTCTGCATGCTGTTTTCCAGAATATGCTTTGCCTAATGTTCCTTGTTATGACTCTCTCTTTAGCTATTCTCAGGCTTCCTTCCAAAGCTCATGTGTACCTCACTAGTGTGGTTTAGTGGAGTTGCAGGCAGTACTTGTCAGAAGTAGTGGTGTTTTCAGTTATCCCATTGTTCCAGTCCTTCTCCTGAACCTGCTCTGGTTTCCCTTTTCAGGAATACTCAGAGATTGGTGGAATTTTCCTCTTCGTCTAGACCAAGGTTTGACAAATTGTTACTATAAAGGTCCAGATAGTAACTCTTTCAGGCTTTGTGGGCAAGGAACTCTGTGGGCGAGGAACAGATGGTCTCTGTAGCATAGTCTTCTTCTTTGTTAGTATTTGTTTGCTTGCTTTACAACACTTTAAAAATGTAAATACCATTCTTAGCTCTTGGGCTATACAAAGTTGCAGACTGAAATTGGCCTGCCTGTCATAGTTTCCTGACCCCTGGGTTGGGCATTTCTGTGACCCAGGTGATGACTGAGTTGTGTGCTGGGTGATGTGCACACTGCCCTTCCATTTACTGCAATGTCAGACTCACTTGCACAGAGGTGGGTAGAAAGGCGTTGCACATGCCAACCAGTACTCTGTGACAGATGCCCTTCATAGACTCTCTCAGTCTGTCTCTGTCTCTGTCCCTGTCTCTAACTACCTCAGGGTAGAACCCTCATTCTTTTCTCCAGATCTCCTGTACTGGTTATCTAATGTGCCTCTGCTTCCTCAAGTGTGGGTTAAGCTGGCAGGAAAGAATGGTTTTTTTGAGTTTTCTTATTTCGTTCATTCCAAACTATGGTCGGGGACCCCTGGCCCGGCTCATCAGTCCCACTCTGCCCAATACTTCCATCACGTGTTCAGGGCCATCTCTGGAAAGTCTGGTGGCCCAGGCCATGAGATTCCAGTTCAATCTACAGTTTCCTAGGAAAATCGCCAGCTTTCTTGGTTCCAATGGCTGGTTTTAAAATCTGAAATGTCCATGTGCCCATTTTAATGTGATTTGGACTTGTTCTAGACTCAGCCCCAGCAATGAAACCAGTGAGATATGAAAGATGTTCTATGTCCACAGTTTTCCCCTGCCTAAACTGCCTGCATCCCCGACCTCCAGTCCCAGGAATAGGCTCCTTGGGATGCCCCATGCAGCACCACAGCCAGCAGGCATTCAACACACTGCCACCTCCTGTTTTCTGAACCTCTAAAAGGATTCCTTAAAGCTCCTCCACATTTCTCTTCATCTCACTCCTGTCTCTACCTCTCATGCTGCTTGGGAGCATAAAACTCAGTTTCACATTTTCGCATTTGCTCATATAAATATTGGAGGATACGAGTGAATAACAAGTTATGTGCCTGTGTGTGAGAACATGGTTTCTCCACCTGGACTATGATGGTCCCATTTGCTGGTGTATCTTACACGCACACACACACACACTGTCCAGTTCTCTAATCAGTTCTCTGGTCCAGTTCCAGGTCTGATGGGGCTGGTCAAGGAGTAGGGGATAGTGGGGGCTCCTGAGACATTTCCCTTTTCTTGTCTTTTGAAACATTCTTTCCATTGGCTTATGCTCACTTCTCCCAGGAAGCCATTTGAAGATACTCCTCTGGGGCAGTTTTGGACAGGCCAACATACAGAGAGCTAGGACTTTAATCCTGTATGAATTCTGTCACTTAGACGTATCTCTCAGGCTGCAGGATTTTTTAAATCTAAGAACTTTGTTTCTGGGGACCTTTAGTTTGCTTTCTGTCATTTGAGCCCAGGGATTTACCCACTTAATGAAATCTACATTTTTAAAAGATCAGAGACACCAGTAACTTCAGGATTTCCCTATTTAAAAGCATTCATGAAACAGTTCCGTTCTGCCTTTTGATTAGGATTTCCAGCCTTGAGGGAACCAGGCTTGTACCCTGGACTCTAAAGCAGCAAAAGTAGCACACTTGCCAAAAGCAAAATGAGAAAGGAGGATTGACTAGTCGTACTCGGCAGTCAGGAGAACTTTTGTTAAGTTAGTGCTTACCATTCAGTGCTTACTGAGTGGGTGTGATGCACTCTAGAAAAATAAGGGAGATAGGAACTTGCAGACCAATATCCTAAACTGAAAGACAGTGATGAGGCAGTTCCCCCAGTGATGAGAATGTATCTGGATAAAATTTCAAGAAGCAACATAAACTAGAAGAGTCATCCCAGTCTTTTTGGAATTACAACACAGAATGGAAGGGAGCCCTCTGTGGGGTGATATTACAAAGGGTCTTGTCTGTCTTTCTTTCTTTTTCTTTTTTCCTTAAAAAAAAAAAAAAAAGCATTCCTTATTGGCTTGCTACCAGCAATTGAACTGTATTCTTTATATAGCTAGAGCTGTTTGTGTCTTCTTAAAATAAACTTTTTCTGTTAAAATCATTTTCTGTTTCATCCTCTGGTTCTTATTGTAGCAATTATTCATTTATCCAGATACTAGTTTGCGAGTACCTTTTCCCAACAACACAAGTATGGGTCCCACAGATATGAGCTTTGATTCTCACAAACCCCCGAGAGCCCAAAACAGATATGCAGGACAGTGTCTTACAGAAACATAACCCATCCATCCGTGAATCTACGTTATATGGGCAGGGAATCCATGCTTGAGGACTTTGTCTCAGGAATTCTCATTCAACTACTCCTGGAAGCAACAAGGGGTCTCAGACAGACACAGCTCTGGTGAAGTGGGCAGCAGTCACCAGGCTCCTGAGGGGAGGAGGTTGCCATAGCAACTGTGCTCAGGGCATGCACTCCCTCTTTGTTCTTTGGCTCAATGAAGCCACCCGGCAGGGCAGACCAGAGTGAGTCAGGACTGGGAGCAAAAAACGCAGACCAGATATGACTCAGATCACCTCCTCCCTCAAGAAGGGAATGGTCCCACCATACTGGTGGTGACAGCTATATTCATGGGTCAAGTCCCATTCAAAACTTTGTTCTCTGGTCCCAACTGGCCCAGGCCTCTAAGGGTGAGGCCCTTGCAACCAGCCTTCTTGTCCTCCCAGTCCCCATGCTAGCTCACCTCCCCTGATACCACTGGACTGATATTCCTAAAAGACACCACAGAGCTGGAAACAACCTAGAAAGTTTACAGGGGAAGGGAGAAGGGCCAGGGCTACTCTCAGACAATAGCAGGTATCAAGACTTAAGACCAAGGTCTGAGAAGGAGGTTGACTCAATGTGGGCCTCATGGCATGCAGTACCTCAATGAGACCCTGTGGTTCCAGCTACTGTTGATCCCAGCAGGGTCTGCGCCCCCTTTCACCCCCCACCATGAGCTGGGGAAGCTTTGAGGGATTGATCCACATTGACCAAAGTCACAAAGTACATGTTAAAGGCAAAGAGATACTTTGCCTTTAAATACTTTAAATATACCAGTATATTTAGCCAAAGAGAGAGCATACCTTTAAAGCACAGGTCATTCAGGTCAACAGGAAGCCCACAGACTGAACTGAGTTCTTATACATTGCCCAGAGTACTTAATGTTGGTTTTTAATTTTTCAAAATGTAGATAAGACACAAAGTCTTCACTTTACCCAGTTCCCCACCACTCCCTGTTACATGAAGTCCAATTAATTAGCTTCATTCATTTATATCACCTGCCAGGCTCCTGAAGGCATTTGAGCCTGTGACCCCTTGCTGCGGTTGGGTTCCCTGGGAAGCAGACTCAGAGACAGAGTTTGGTGTGTGGGATGTTTATTAGGAAACGTCCAAGGAGACATCTGTGGGAGAGAAGGGAAGGAAACAGGCTTAGGCTGAAGGAGAAAAGAGCAGCAATGCAGGCGCCACATAGCCTTGGTTGACTCTACAGAGAGCTCCGGCACTAATATGACCCATCAGAGTTGTCCTGCACAAACCAAAGGCAGGCTTTCACAACCCTGCTTCAGTCAGTACCTGGCTATGGGCCATCCCACCAAGGGCCTGACCTTGGGTGAGGTGACTCTCTCCAGCAGAGGCAGTCCCCAAAGGCGGGGGACAGATAAAGAAAGTTCTTGGCTGACAGCACTCCCAGCAGCTGGAGCAACACCTGCTCTTGAAGGGGGATCTGGCCAACACAGTTCTGTGTCCATCACAGGTGTCTTTCTCCCAAGCATAGTGCAGGTTAAACATTTACAAATTCTAGGACTTTCCTGGTGGTCCAGTGGTTAAGAATCCACCTGCCAGTGCAGGGGATACAGGTTTGATCCCTGGTCCAGGAAGATCCCACATGACATGGAGCAACTAACCGCTTGTACCACAACTACTGAGCCTGAGCTCTAGAGCCCATGCACTGCAACTACTGAAGCCTGTGTGCCTAGAGCCCATGCACTACAACAAGAGAAGTCAGCCAATGAGAAGCCTGAGCACTAGAGAGTAGACTCTGCTCACCACAAATAAAGTCTGCACACAACAATGAAGACCCCGCACAGCCAAATAAATCTTTTAAAAAAACACACAAATTCTTATTTTATGTTACCTCAGACAGATTACAGTTCATTTGATGAGGTATATAGCTTTCTTAAATTGTAATCACCATTTCAGGATACATGCCAGTAGCCTTAATTGGCCTTTGGTGTTTCACAAGCCTCATTCATGCCCATTAGCAAACTTTCTCTGAGGGCATGTCATAGATACAAATGGATAAGTCAATCCATCATAGATACCAGGAATAAAATGGTATCAGCATCTATCAAGCACCTGAGATGGCTCAGACATTGTGTGCTCCCCCAGCCACTTCTGTTATTCATCCGGTCAGCAAAAATGTAACAGGCTCCTTCTACCTACCTGGCTGAGTGCTGAAGAATTGATGCTTTTGAACTGTGGTGCTGGAGAAGACTCTTGAGAGTCCCTTGGACTGCAAAGAGATCAAACCAGTCAATCTTAAAGGAAATCAACTCTGAATATTCACTGGAAGGACTGATGCTGAAGCTCCAATACTTTGGCCACCTTATGTGAAGAGCCCACTCATTAGAAAAGACCCTGATGCTAGGAGAGATTGAAGGCAGGAGGATAAGGGGATGACAGAGGATGAGATGGTTAGATGGCATCACCAATTCAAGGGACATGAGTCTGAGCAAACTCTGGGAGATAGTGAAGGACAGGGAGGCCTGGCATGTTGCAGTCCATGGGGTCGCAAAGATTTGGATACAACTGAGCAACTGAACAACAACAGCAATCTGCCTGGCAGGGTGTTAGGTGCTGAGGGTAGAGTAATGACCAACACAGATACTGTCCCCATTCCTCATGGAGCTTACAGTCCAGTGGGGCCACTGCTGAGACTAGTTCACGCTACAGCCCTGTTGATGAAGCAGAGCCATTGAAACGGTGAGGGTGATACTAAGTCAGTCATACAGAGAAAGACAACTATCACATGATGAGGTATATAGCTTTCTTAAATTGTAGTCATTTATATGTGGATATCATTTATATGTGGAATCTAAAAAAATGATACCAAACAGAAATAGACTCATAGACATAGAAAACAAACTTATAGTTACCAAAAGGGAAAGGGGGTGTATAAATTAAGAGTCTTGGATTAACAGATACACAGTACTATATATAAAATAGATACTCAACAAAGACCTAACTGTATAGCACAGAGAACTATATTCAATGTCTTGTAATGACCTATAATGGAAAAGAATGTATATGTATATACATATATATATATGTAATACATACATATATATATATATATAACTAAGTCACTTTTCTGTACACCTGAAAGTAACACTACATATGTCACAACCATATGTCAATACAACTTTTATTTTTTTTAATTTATTTTTATTAGTTGGAGGCTAATTACTTTACAATATTGTAGTGGTTTTTGCCATACATTGACATGAATCAGCCAAGGATTTACATGTATTCCCCATCCTGATCCCCCCTCCCGCCTCCCTCCCCATCCCATCCCTCTGGGTCTTCCCAGTGCACCAGCCCTGAGCACTTGTCTCATGCATCCAACCTGGGTTAGCGATCTGTTTCACACTTGATAATATACATGTTTCAATGCTATTCTCTCAGAAATTTTTAAAAAAAGAAAGAAAAGGTGAGAGTGAATAATACCCTGAACACAGAAGGAAGGGTTGGCTGGCTTTTTATAAGGAGTGAAGAGAGTTCTTCCATAGTAAGAGGACAGAAAGCAGAGTATTTGGGCATAAACACAGGTTTTATGGACTGGTGTGAATATAAGAGCCTGAGGAAGTTCATTTCTGGCTACTTCAAATTTCTCAGTGAAATAGGAAGCAAAGCCATCATCTGAGATGGTGTGGCCTTTTGGGTGGAGAGGTCACTCTCTCTGGAAATAACAAGGCAATGTGGAGGTCATATAGTAACCTGGGATTTCTTTCTCCTAACTCCTGGATGGAACATAGACCGCCATATCTCTCCATCCTAAACATAACTCTTCCTGAACCTCACATCACTTCTCAGCTACCATCCTGTGTCTCACTCATCTCCTTTCATTTAAATTAACATCATGATAAAAATGAACTTATTTACAAAACAGAAACAGACTCAAAGACATATAAACTTACTTATGGTTACCAAAAGGGAAAGCAGGGGAGGGGATAAATTAGGAGTTTGGGATTAGCAGAAACACACTTCTATACATAAACACTTCTAGATAAACAACTAGGTCCTACTGTATAGTACAGGGAATTACACTCATTATCTTGCAATAACCTATAATGGAAAAAATGTGAAAAAGAATGTATATATGTATGTGTGTGTGTATGTATATATATATATATATATATATTCATACACACACACATATATCTGAATCACTGTGCTATACACCTGAAACTAGCACAATATTGTAAATCAACTATACTTCAACTTAAAAAAATCAGGATAGGATAGTCTTTAATATTAACTACATTTATGACTAATTTATTTCTTTCAAGAGTTGATAATGAAAACAAATTTTAATTTTTGATCCTTCATGAGTCAAAAGTCTCAACTCTGCACTGCTGTGTGAAATAATATTTTGTGAACATTTGCAATTAATGAGAAGTCATTTTACTTATATATTTTAAAATTATAACACCTCAAATTCTCCAAAGGATAGTTATCTATTCTTTGGTTTTGCTTAATATCAAACCAACAAATATGAAACCAACAGATATTGAACAAGAAAAAAAAATTAACATCATGAAAGAATTGTCACCACTGCCCAGCTCTGTTCTTCATGTGTCACCCTCTCACAACTCTTTCTGATCTGAGTTCTACCCTCCTCCTTCCGCCATGTCCACATGCTATCCTGAGGACACTGAAGAACTCCATGTCAAAAACTTCCAGTGATACTTTCAGTTCTGTCTTATACCTTTGAAGCACTTGGTACCATTGAGCACCGTCTTCTTCTCAATAAGCTTCCTCTTAAAAAAGAAGCTTCTAATCAACGTAATACACCACATTAACAAATTGAAAGATAAAAACCATATGATTATCTCAATAGATGCAGAGAAAGCCTTTGACAAAATTCAACACTCATTTATGATTAAAACTCTCCAGAAAGCAGGAATAGAAGGAACATACCTCAACATAATAAAAGCTATATATGACAAACCCACAGCAAGCATCACCCTCAATGGTGAAAAATTGAAAGCATTTCCTCTGAAATCAGGAACAAGACAAGGATGCCCACTCTCACCACTACTATTCAACATAGTGTTGGAAGTTTTGGCCACAGCAATCAGAGCAGAAAAAGACATAAAAGGAATCCAGATAGGAAAAGAAGAAGTGAAACTCTCGCTGTTTGCAGATGACATGATCCTCTACATAGAAAACCCTAAAGACTCTTCCAGAAAATTACTAGAGCTAATCAATGAATATAGTAAAGTTGCAGGATATAAAATTAACACACAGAAATCCCTTGCATTCCTATACACTAACAATGAAAAAACAGAAAGAGAAATTAAGGAAACAATACCATTCACCATTGCAACAAAAAGAATAAAATACTTAGGAGTATATCTACCTAAAGAAACAAAAGACCTATACATAGAAAACTATAAAACACTGATGAAAGAAATCAAAGAGGACACAAACAGATGGAGAAACATACCGTGTTCATGGATTGGAAGAATCAATATTGTCAAAATGGCTATTCTACCCAAAGCAATCTATAGATTCAATGCAATCCCTATCAAGCTACCAACGGTATTTTTCACAGAACTAGAACAAATAATTTCACAATTTGTATGGAAATACAAAAAACCTCGAATAGCCAAAGTAATCTTGAGAAAGAAGAAAGGAACTGGAGGAATCAACCTGCCTGACTTCAGACTCTACTACAAAGCCACAGTCATCAAGACAGTATGGTACTGGCACAAAGACAGAAATATAGATCAATGGAACAGAATAGAAAGCCCAGAGATAAATCCACGAACCTATGGACACCTCATCTTTGACAAAGGAGGCAAGGATATACAATGGAAAAAAGACAATCTCTTTAACAAGTGGTGCTGGGAAAACTGGTCAACCACTTGTAAAAGAATGAAACTAGAACACTTTCTAACACCATACACAAAAATAAACTCAAAATGGATTAAAGATCTAAATGTAAGACCAGAAACTATAAAACTCCTAGAGGAGAACATAGGCAAAACACTCTCCGACATAAATCACAGCAAGATCTTCTATGACCCACCTCCCAGAATATTGGAAATAAAAGCAAAAATAAACAAATGGGACCTAATGAAAATTAAAAGCTTTTGCACAACAAAGGAAACTATAAGTAAGGTGAAAAGACAGCCCTCAGATTGGGAGAAAATAATAACAAATGAGGAAACAGACAAAGGATTAATCTCAAAAATATACAAGCAACTCCTGAAGCTCAATTCCAGAAAAATAAACGACCCAATCAAAAAATGGGCCAAAGAACTAAACAGACATTTCTCCAAAGAAGACATACAGATGGCTAACAAACACATGAAAAGATGCTCAACATCACTCATCATCAGAGAAATGCAAATCAAAACCACAATGAGGTACCACTACACGCCAGTCAGGATGGCTGCTATCCAAAAGTCTACAAGCAATAAATGCTGGAGAGGGTGTGGAGAAAAGGGAACCCTCTTACACTGTTGGTGGGAATGCAAACTAGTACAGCCACTATGGAAAACAGTGTGGAGATTTCTTAAAAAACTGGAAATAGAACTGCCATATGACCCAGCAATACCACTTCTAGGCATACACACTGAGGAATCCAGATCTGAAAGAGACACGTGCACCCCAATGTTCATCGCAGCACTGTTTATAATAGCCAGGACATGGAAGCAACCCAGATGCCCATCAACAGATGAATGGATAAGGAAGCTGTGGTACATATACACCATGGAATATTACTCAGCCGTTAAAAAGAATTCATTTGAATCAGTTCTAATGAGATGGATGAAACTGGAGCCCATTATACAGAGTGAAGTAAGCCAGAAAGATAAAGAACATTACAGTATACTAACACATATATACGGAATTTAGATAGATGGTGGCGATAACCCTATATGCAAAACAGAAAAAGAGACACAGAAGTACAGAACAGACTTTTGAACTCTGGGGGAGAACGTGAGGGTGGGATGTTTTGAAAGAACAGCATGTATGCTATCTATGGTGAAACGGCCCACCAGCCCAGGTGGGATGCATGAGTCAGGTGCTCTTGCCTGGTGCACTGGGAGGACCCTGAGGAGTCGGGTGGGGAGGGAGGTGGGAGGGGGGATCGGGATGGGGAATACGTGTAACTATATGGCTGATTCATGTCAATGTATGACAAAACCCACTGAAATGTTGTAAAGTGATTGGCCTCCAACTAATAAAATAATATTAAAAAAAAAAAAAAAAAAAAAAAGAAGCTTCTTCGTTTGGCCTCCCTGACATTGCACTCTCCTGGTTTCCCCATTCACTTACCTGAGCACTCCTTTGCAATTTCCCTTGCTTCTCTCTCCACTTCATTTTATTTTTTTTTTTTTATTTTTATTTTGTGTTGGAGTATACGTCTAGTCAAGGCTATGGTCTTTCCAGTGGTCATGTATGGATGTGAGAGTTGGACTGTGAAGAAAGCTGAGCGCCGAAAAATTGATGCTTTTGAACTTTGGTGTTGGATAAGACTCTTGAGAGTCCCTTGGACTGCAAGGAGATCCAACCAGTCCATCCTAAAGGAGATCAGTCCCGGTTGTTCATTGGAAGGACTGATGCTAAAGCTGAAACTCCAATACTTCGGCCACCTCGTGTGAAGAGTTGACTTATTGGAAAAGACCCTGAGGCTGGGAATGATTGGGGGCAGGAGGAGAAGGGGATGACAGAGGATGAGATGGCTGGATGGCATCACCGACTCGATGGACATGAGTTTGAGTAAACTCCGAGAGTTGGTGATGGACAGGGAGGCCTGGCGTGCTGCGATTCATGGGGTCACAAAGAGTTGGACACGACTGAGCGACTGAACTGAACTGAACTGATAGTGGATTACCAATGTTGCAATAGTTTCAGGTGAACAACAAAGGGACTCATCCATACATATACATGTATCCATTCTCCCCCAAACTCCCCTCCCATCCAGGTTGCCACACAACATTGAGCAGAGTTCCATGTGCTATATAGTAGGTCTTTGTTGGCTACCCATTTTAAATACAGCAGTGTGTACATGTCTATCCCACACTCCCTAACTATCCCTTCCCCCACCCTTTCCCTGGTAACCATAAGTTCATTCTCTAGGTCTCTGAGTCTCTTTCTGGCTTGTAAATAAGTTCATTTGTATCATTTATTTTTAGATTCCACATATAAGGGATGTCATACAATATTTCTCCTTCTCTGTCTGACTTAGTTCACTCAGCATCCATCCCTTTGTTTTTGGATATTTAGGTTGCTTCCATGTCTTGGCAATTGTAAACAGCACTACAATGAACATTGGAGTGTGTGTTTCCTTTCAGACCAAGTTTTCCTCTGGATTTATGTCCAAGAGTGGGATTGCAGGATCAAATGGTAGTTATATTTTTAGCTTTTTAAGGAACCTCCATGCTGTTCTCAATAGCCTCCATTCTTGAGTTGGAGTCCTCAGGCCTGTATCTCAGCCCTTCTCCTTCTCCTTTACAAATTTTCCCTGGGCTGTCTCAGTCACACCTATTGCCCTTCTTCTTGTGGTTCATTCCTCAGTGAATCATGTCATCATCCACTCATTTGCATGAACCAGGGGCCTGGACACCTTCATAGATGTCTCTTCTTACATTCAATAAGCTACATTCAATAAGCTTTGCAGATTCTACCACATAAATATCTCTCTTATTTCTTCATTCTTTATTTTTATTTGTTGCTATAAGGGTTCAATAAATACTTAGAAGCCTACCATTCTGTTATTTATTTCACATGATAAAAAGTGAGCCTCACACCATACTAAGAAATTGGCTCCAAGTAGACAAAAACCTAAATATGAACAGCAAGAATATAAAGCTTTTGGAAGATAATGAAGGAAAATATATTCATGCCTCAAAGTCAAGAAAGATTCCTTAAATAAGATACAAAACTACTAACCATGAAGGAAAATTGATAAAATTCAACTATTTTAAAACTAGGAAACCATTCAAAGAGTGAAAATGAAAGCCACAGTAAAAGAAAAGATATTTGCAACACATACAACCAACAAAAGACTGGCACTCAGAATACACAAAGAACTCCTACAAATTAATAATAAAAAGAAAACTCAATAGGAAAAATGGGTAAAGGACTTGTATAGACTCATTATAAAAGAACTCCAAATATCCAATAATCATTAAAATGTGCTTAACCTCATCTAAGAGACAAATGAAGATTAAGGGACGACAGATTACCAAGGAGCAGTGGAATTTTTGGAGGTGATGGGTATGTTCATTATATTGATTGTTCTGGTTTCACAGATGTTTACTCGTCAAACTGTCACTTTAAATACATATAGTTTGGTGTACATCAGTTATACCTCAATAAAGCTGTAAAACATACATATACACAATAACATACCATTTCACACCTACCAGACTACAAAATATATTTTATTTTATTGAAGTGTAGTTGATTTACAATGTTGTGTTAATTTCTGCTGTACAGAAAACTAAGTTAAGTTGTTTATTTTTTTTTCTTTCTTTTTTTTCTTTATTTTTATTTTTTATTTTTTTAATTTTACAGTGGGTTTTGTCATACATTGATATGAATCAGCCAGTTGACTTTTTCACTCTCCTTCTTCACCCTCATCAAGAGGTTCTTTAGTTCCTCTTCACTTTCTGTCATTACAATTGTATCATCCACATATCTGAGGTTGTTAATATTTCTCCCGGCAATCTTGATTCCAGCTTGTAACTCATCTAGCCCACCATTTTTCATGGTGTGCTCTGCATATAAGTTAAATAAACAGGGTGACAATAAACAGCCTTGTTGCACTCCTTTCTCAAGCCTGAACCAGTCAGTTGTTCCATACAAGGTTCTAACTGCTGCTTCTTGACCAGCATACAGGTTTCTCAGGAGACAGGTAAGATGGTCTGATATTCCCATCTCTGAGTTTTCCATAGCTTGTTATGATCCACACAGTCAAAAGTCTTTAGCGTAGTCAATGAAACAAAGGTAGATGTTTTTCTGGAATTCCCTTGCTTTCTCTATGGTCCAGCAAATGTTGGCAACTTGATCTCTGATTCCTCTGCCTTTTCTAAACCCAGCTTGGACATCTGGATGTTCTCGGTTCATGTAATACTGAAGCCTAGCATGCAGGATTTTGAACATAACCTTACTAGCATGGGAGATTAGTGCAACTGTTCAGTGGTTTGAACATTCTTTAGTACTGCCCTTCTTGGGAACTGGGATGAGGATTGACCTTTTCCAGTACTGTGGCCACTGCTAGATTTTCCAAATTTGCTGATATATTGAGTGCAGCATTTTGATAGCATCATCTTTTAGGATTTTAAATAGCTCTCCTGAAATTCCATCACCTTCACTAGCTTTATTGAGAGCAGTGCTTCCTAAGACCCACTTGATTCCACATTCTGGAATGTCTGGCTCTGGTTGACTGACCACACCATCATGGTTATCCAGGTCATTAAGATCTTTTTTTTGTACAGTTCTTCTGTGTATTCTTTCCATCTCTTCTTGATCTCCATCTCGAGTTCCAGAGGATAGCAAGGAGAGATAAAAAGACCTTCTTCAATGAACAATGCAAAGAAATAGAGGAAAACAACAGAAGGAAAAAGACTAGAGATCTCTTCAAGAAAACTGGAAATCTCAAAGGAACATTTCATCCAAAGACAGGCACAATAAAGGACAGAAATGGTAATGACCTAATAGAAGCAGAAAAGATCAAGAAGAGATTCTATGTATAATATTATTCTAAATCTTATGGCAAAACATTTTCAAGTCTGACAATAAAAAGGGTTGAGGAAGAGGTATAGGAATAGAAACTATTATACACCCCTAGTGGGGGTTGGAATTGGTTCAACCACTTTGGAAAATAGTTTGTAATTATCTACTTAAGTTGAAGGTGCACATTCCCCAGGACCCAGCAATTCCACTCCTAGCTATATATCTTAGAGAAATGTGTGCCTATCTTTCCCAAAATATATACAGAAAATACATAGCAGCATTGCATATAATTGTCCAAACTGGAACCACCAAATGCAGAATGAATAAACTGTGGAATAGTATATAGCAATGACAATTAAACTATAGCCACATGCAAGAACATGTATGGAACATACAGATATAAAGTTGATCAAAAGAAGCAAGGCACAAGGGACTTTCCTGGTGGTCCAGTGATTAGGAATTTGTGCTTCCAGTACAGGAGTTCAGTTCAGTCAAGTACAGAGGGCACAGATTCAATACCTGGTCAGGGAACTAAAATCCCACATGCCATGCACCCTAAAAACAAACAAACACAACAGAGTAAGGCACAAAGGAACACATATAGTATGATTCCATTTAGATAAAGTACAAAAATAAACAAAACTAAACTCTTGCTTAGGGATACATAGATAGATGATATAAAAAAAAAAAAAGACTTGTAAAAGAAGCAAGGAAACTGTTATAAAGTTAAGAGAATGGCTCCTTATAAGAGAAAGGGTAAATTGTAATTAACTGTGGAAAATTCTGAAAGAGATGGGAATACCAGACCACCTGACCTGCCTCTTGAGAAACCTGTATGCAGGTCAGGAAGCAACAGTTAGAACTGGACATGGAACAACAGACTGGTTCCAAATAGGAAAAGGAGTACATCAAAGCTGTATATTGTCACCCTGCTTATTTAACTTTTATGCAGAGTACATCATGAGAAAGGCTGGGCTGGAGGAAACATAAGCTGGAATCAAGATTGCCTGGAGAAATGTCAATAACCTCAGATATGCAGATGACACCACCCTCATGGCGGAAAGTGAAGAAGAATTGAACAGCCTCTTGATGAAAGTGGAAGAGGAGAGTGGAAAAGTTGGCTTAAAGCTCAACATTCAGAGAACTAAGATCATGGCATCTGGTTCCATCACTTCATGGCAGATAGATGGGGAAACAATGGAAACAGTGGCTGATGTTATTTTTCTGGGCTCCAAAATCACTGCAGATGGTGATTGCAGCCCTGAAATTAAAAGACGCTTACTCCTTGGAAAGAAAGTTATGACCAACCTAGACAGCATATTAAAAAGCAGAGACATTACTTTGTCAACAAAGGTCCATCTAGTCAAGGCTATGGTTTTTCCAGTAGTCATGTATGGATGTGAGAGTTGGACTATGAAGAAAGCTGAGCACTGAAGAATTGATGCTTTTGAACTGTGGTGTTGGAGAAGACTCTTAGAGTCCCTTGGACTTCAAGGAGATCCAACCAGTCCATCCTAAAAGAGATCAGTCCTGGGTGTTCATTGGAGGGACTGATGTTGAAGCTGAAACTCCAATACTTTGGCCACCTGATGCAAAGAGCTGACTCATTTGAAAAGACCCTGATGCTGGGAAAGATTGAGGGCAGGAGAAGAAGGGGACGACAGAGGATGAGATGGTTGGATGGCATCACCTTCTCAATGGACGTGGGTTTCGGTGGACTCCGGGAGTTGGTGATGGACAGGGAGGCCTGGCATGCTGTGGTTCGTGGGGTCACAAAGTCAGACACGACTGAGCGACTGAACTGAACTGAACTGAAGCTATAATTCGTGAGGACACAGGAGAGGCTTCTAGGGTGCTGGCAAATTTCTAGCTTTGGATACTGAGTAGTGGTCACACTGGTGTTCGCTTATAGCTATTATTACAAGCATACAAATAAACTATACATTTGTTTTAAACACTTTTCTGTATGCATGTCTGTGTGTTATATTTTACAGTAAGAATATTTTTAAAGACTCAGGATACAATTATGAGTTGCACCAAATTTAAGACAAAAGCTGCAGGAAAAGGAGTATAGGAAAGAGATAGGGCAGGCAGCAAACCAGAAGAGAAGAAGCTGCCAAATTTCCAAAGGGAGTGGACCACAGCACCAACTCCTATTCACCCCTGCTCCACAGGAGGCATTGCAAGCAGGTTTGAGAGCTACCATTCTGGGTCTTTGCACCCATGACAAGAATGTGCTTACGTGAGAGGAAAATAAGTGAAGGCACAAACAGATGGGAATACTACTAGAAGGCAAAGTAAAAGTGAAAGTTGCTCAGTGTATCCGACTCTTTGCGGGCCCATGGACTATACAGTCAATGGAATTCTCCAGGCCAGAATACTGGAGTGGGTAGCCTATCCCTTTCTCAGGGGACCTTCCCAAGCCAGGAATCGAACCAGGGTCTCCTGCATTGCAGGCAGATTCTTTACCAGCTGAGCTATGAGGGAAGCCCATTAGAAGGCAAACATTATGGGGAAATGCATACTCTTTTTTTTAAATGAGATAAGACATACAAAATTTAAAAAACTGAATGGCCATTTTTTGCCTATCATAGTAGCAAAAATTGAGGGGAGGCAGAAGAAATCACAATATGTCAGGCTGGAAAGAGTACCAAATTGAAGCCTGGAGTTACTGGCTGCTGATGCTATGAATAAACACGATCCCTTTAAAATAAAATCTGGCAATATGCATCAGGAAATTGTAAACGCTCATGCCATCTTAGTAATCTTACTTCTGGGAATCTCTGCTAGGAAAATCATGCAAAGGAAGGAAAGGTTATATGAACAAATCTGAAAGTGACTCAAGTATCCCTTAACAGGGAAACCATTGAATAAACTTTGTTAAGCACCACTAAGTAAAAATCATAATTATGATAACGGGAAGGAAGGAAACTAACATTTATTTAGTGATACGTCTTAACATGTATTATACTAAGTGCATTACTTTATCTAGTTTAATGCAGCTACCTCCAAAGTCTTTTATTGTTACTGTCATTAAAATATGCAGAAAATGAATCTCAGAGAAGCAAATTAACTTGCCAAAGATCACACAGCTAGTGAGGCACAGAACCAAGATTTGAGTACATATCTATTTGAATTGAAAATTCTGTTATTTTCACCCCATTACACTGTAACATGAACCAAAAAAAATACTTCTAGCATTTCTTGAAGTTTTTTTTCCCAAAAGACATAAGACATTACTAATAGGCCTTTTTTAGTATGCTATTTATTTTTTAAACATTCTTATTTATTTATTTTTAATTGAAGGATAACTGCTTTACAATATTCTGTTGGTTTCTGCCATACATGTACATGAATAACCCACAGGTATACATATGTCCCTTCCGTCTTGAACCTCCCTCCCACCTCTCAGCCTGTCCTACCCCTCTATGTTGTCACAGAACCCTGATCTGAGATCCCTGTGTCATAGAGCAAATTCCCACTGGCCATCTATTTTACATATAGTTGTTGTTCAGTCGCTCAGTTGTGTCTGACTCTGATCCCATGAACTGCAGTTTACCAGGCTTTGCTGTCCTTCACCATCTCCCGAAGTTTGCTCAAATTCATGTCCATTGAGCCGTTGATGCCATCCAACCATCTCGTCCTCTGTCGTCCCTTTCTCCTCCTGCCTTCAATCTTTCCCAGCATCAGGGTCTTTTCCAATGAGTTGGCTCTTCGCATCAGGTGGCCAAGGTATTGGAGCTTCAGCTTCAGCATCAGCCCTTCCAATGAATATTCAGGATTGATTTCCTTTAGGATTGACTGATTTGATCTCCTTGCAGTCCAAGGGACTCTTAAGAGTCTGCTCCAACACCATAGCTCAAAGGCATCAATTCTCTGGTGCTCAGCCTTTTTTATGGTCCAACTCTCACATCCATATATGACTACTGGAAAAACCATAGCTTTGACTATACCAACTTTTGTCAGCAAAGTGATGTCTCTGCTTTTTAATACACTGTCTAGGTTTGTCATAACTTTTCTTCCAAGGGGCAAGCATCTTTTAATTTCACAGCTGCAGTCACCATCTGCAGTGATTTTGGAGCCCAAGAAAATAAAGTTTCTCACTGTTTCCATTGTTTCCCCATCTATTTGCCGTGAAGTAATGGGACCGAATGATATGACCTTAGTTTTTTGAATGTTGAGTTTTAAACCAGCTTTTTCACTCTCCTCTTTCACCCTCATCAAGAGGCTCTTTAGTTCCTCTTCACTTTCTGCCATAAGGGTGGTGTCATCTGCATATATGAGGTTATTGATATTTCTCCTGGCAATCTTGATTCTGGCTTGTGCTTCATCCAACCTGGCATTTGGCATGATGTACTCTGCATATGGGCTTCCCTTGTGGCTCAGCTGGTAAAAAATCTGCCTGCAATGCAGGAGACCTGGGTTCGATCCCTGGGTTGGGAAGATCCCATGGAGAAAGGAAAGGTTACCCACTCCAGTATTCTCACCTGGAGAATTCCATGGACTGTATAGTCCATGGGGTCACAAAGAGTCAGACACAACTGAGTGACTTTCACTTTCACTCTGCATATAAGCTAAATAAGCAGGGTGACAATATATAGCCTTGATGTATTCCTTTCCCAGTTTAGAACCAGTCTGTTGTTCCACGTCCAGTTCTACCTGTTACTTCTTGACCTGAATACAGATTTCTCAGGAGGCAGGTAAGGTGGTCTGCTATTCCCATCTCTTTAAGAATTTTACATATGATAGTGTACATGTTTCCATGCTACTCTCTCCTTTCATCCCACCCTCTTCTTCCCCTACCCCCATATCCATAAGTCTGTTCACTATGTCTGTATCTCCCCTGCTTCCCTGAAAATAGGCTCATCATTACCATCTTTCTAGATACCAAGTATATGTGTTAGTATATGATATTTGTTTTTCTCTTTCTGACTTACTTCACTCTGTATAATAGGCTCTAGGTTCATCCACCTTATTAGAACTGACTCAAATGCATTTCTTTTTATAGCTGAGTAATATTCCATTGTGTATATGTACCACAACTTCCTTATCCATTCATCTGCCAATGGACATCTAGGTTGCTTCCATGTCCTAGCTATTGTAAATTGTGCTTCAATGAACATTGAGGTACATGTGTCTTTTACACTTCTGGTTTCCTCAGGGTATATGCCCAGTAGTGGGATTGTTGAGCGATATGGTAATTTTATTCCTAGTTTTTTAAGGAATATCCACACTGTCCTCTATAGTAGCTGTGTAAATTTACATTCTGACCAACAGTGCAAGAGGGTTCCCTTTGCTCCACACCCTTTCCAGCATTTATTGTTTGCAATTTTTTGATGATGGCTGTTCTGACTGGTGTATGATATTCTGACTGGTGCATGATATTCTGACTGGTGCAATGATATCTCACTGCAGTTTTGATTGGCATTTCTCAAATAATGAGCGATGTTGAGCATCTTTTCATGTGTTTCTTAGCCATCTGTATGTCTTCTTTGGAGAAATGTCTGTCTAGGCCTTCTGCCCACTTTTTGATTGGGTTTTTTGTTTTTCTGGTATCGAGTTGCATGAGCTACTTGCATATTTTGGAAATTAATCCTTTGTCAGTTGTTTCATTTGCTATTATTTTCTCCCATTCTGAGGGTTGTCTTTTCACCTTATTTATAGTTTCCTTTGCTGTGCAAAAGCATTTATGTTTAATTAGGTCCTACTTGTTTATTTTTGTTTTTATTTCCTTTACTCTAGGAGGTAGGTCATAGAGGATCTTACTGTGATTTATATCATAGACTGTTCTGCCTATGTTTTCCTCTAAGAGTTTTATAGTTTCTGGTCTTATATTTAAATCTTTAATCCATTTTTGAGTTTATTTTTGTGTATGGTGTTAAGAAGTGTTCTAATTTCATTCTTTTACACATATCTATCCAGTTTTCCCAGCACCACTTACTGAAGAGACTGACTTTTCTCCTTGTATATTCTTGCCTCCTTTGTCAAAGATAAGGTGTGCATAGGGGTGTGGGCTTATCTCTGGCTTGCTATCTTGTTCCATTGCTCTATATTTCTGTTTTTGTGCCAGTACCATACTGTCTTAATGACTGTAGCTTTGTAGTATAGTCTAGAGTCAGGAAGGTTGATTCCTCCAGCTCCATTCTTCTTTCTTTTGTTATTAAGAGTCTTTTGTATTTCCATGTGAATTGTGAAATTATTTGTTCTTGTTCTGTGAAAAATGCCACTGGCAATTTGATAGGGATTGCATTGAATCTGTGAATTGCATTTGGTAATATAGTCATTTTCACAATATTAATTCTTCCAACCCAGGAACATGGAATATTCCTCCATCTGTTTATATTATCATTGATTTCTTTCATCAATGTCTTATGGTTTTCTATATATAGCTCTTTTATCTCCTTAGGTAGGTTTATTCTTAGGTATTTTATTATTTTTGTTGCAATAGTAAATGGGGTTAATTCTTTAATTTCTCTTTCTGATTTTTCATTATTAGTGTATAGAAATGCAAGTGATTTCTGTGTGTTGATTTTGTATCCTATAATTTACTAAATTCACTGATTAGCTCTGGTAATGTTTTGATAGTATCTTTAGGGTTTTCTATGTATAATACCATGTCATCTGCAAACAATGAGAGTTTTACTTCTTCTTTTTCAATCTGTATTTCATTTATTTCTTTTTCTTCTCTGATTGCCATAGCTAGAACTTCCAAAACTATGCTGAGTGATAATGAAGAGAGTGGGCATAATAGGTCTTTCTTAATACCAGATTTTAAAGGTTTCTTTAGTAGCAATCTCAGACTTCTCAGGGCTTTTATTACACATTTATTCATTCAGCAAGTATTTTTTGGATATGTCAGACACCCAGATGTTTGGAATATAGCAGTGAACAGAGACACAAGATCCCTGACCCCATGAAGCTTATATTCCAATCAGAAGAGGCAAAATATAAGTAAGTATGCCAAATTACTTGAGATTTCAGCAAGTGCTGTGCAGGGAATTAACAGGGTGACATGGGAGATGGGAATAGAGAGAGAAGAGCTACTCTAGATGGGTTGGTAACAGAAGGTGCCTTTTGGAGTGACCTCAAGGAGCCTGAAAGGAGAATCTTCCAGGCAGGAGAACAGCAAATGCAAAGACCTGGATGAGGGAGAGAATTTGTTGTTTTCAAAGAATAGAAAAAAGCCTGGCATGATTGGGAGAGAGTGAGTGAAGCAGAGTGACCAAGCTAAGGAGTTGGGATCCTAAGAACAAAGGAAAGCCCTTGGAGGTTTTAGGAGAGTGACTGACATTATTTGATTTATTTTCAAAACTGTTCTGACTGCTCTGTGGAGAACAGAGTGGAGTGAAGCAAGAATGAACACAGAGGACCAGTGAGGAGATTACTGCCTCAAGCTGGGCAGAGAGGACAGCAGCTTGGGGAAGGGTAGCAACCAAGGACATGGGGGAGAAATGGAAGCATTTGGGCTATATTTTGAATATTGGGACAACTAGACTTTCTGGTGACTTGGAAGTGTATGACAAGTAAAAAGGAGAAATCAACAATGACTCCTAGTTTGGCATTAACATGTACACACTATGATGTATTGGAGAAGGGAACGGCAGTATTCTTGCTGGAAAATCCCATGGATAGAGGAGGCTGACAGGGTTGGATGGGATTGCAAGGAGTTGGACATGACTAAGCACACACACTACTATATATAAAACAGGTAAACAACAAAGTCCTACTGTAACACAGGGAGCAATATTCAATGCCTTGTAATAGCTTATACTGGAAAAGAATCTGAAAAACTATGTATATATGTATATATGCGTATATATAAACTGAATCACTTTGCAGTATACCTGAAGCTAACACAACATTGTAAATGACCTATACTTCAATTTTTTAAAAAATCATTATTCAAAAAACTTCTAGGTTTGAGGCTTCAGCAGCTGCATGGATGGTGGTACTGTTTATTAGGATGGTGAAGATTTGACAAAGAGTGGAGTTGGGAGGGACCAAGATTATGCTTTATATATATTGAATCTGAATTGCCTATTAGACATTCAAGGGGTGATACCAGTGGACAGCTGGATATACAGATAAGCAGTTCAGGGCAGTGGTCAGGGCTTGAAGAAATTTGGGAGTTCTCTTAGGACACTGATGGTTTAATACCTTAAGATTGGATGAGTTCACCTACGAAGCAAAAGAAAATAGAGAAGAGGACCCAGGATGAGCCCTGGGGCTGTCCTGTGTCTAGATACCCAGCAAAAAAGGAACAATCAAGAAAGGAAGCTGAGTTGTGAACTGTCAAGAGAAGAACTCTAGATTGCAGTGTTCCCAAGTCTTCTTTTACTAATTTTAAATTTATTTATTTTTAGTTGAAGGATAATTGCTGTACAGAATTGTGTTGGTGCTGTCAAACATCAACCTGAATCAGCCATAGGTAAACATATGTCCCATCCCTCTTGAATCTCCCTCCCACTTCCCTCCCCATCCCACCCCAGGTTATTGATCATGGAAAATTTTTCTCATGGTGCGGCTTGTGCTTAGCAAAACACAGGGGAGAAATCCTGGCTTATGCTACAGTAAATGGAGAGGCAGGCTACAAAATTATGATTGAAACCATGTACAACCATGTATAGAACATGCCTGGCACATATGTTCATAAACATTTGTTGAATGAATTAAGAATGAAAAGTAATATACATATGGCATCACAACCACTACAAGGGAATAAACAAAAATGATTGTAGTTGTTACTAGTGAGATATGATTAGAAATAGTTTCTCCAAATTTTCTGCAATGTTTTGTTGCCTTTTTTTTTCTAACAGTGTTTTGCCAATTCCATGTATCCATCTGTTTCTGATGCGTTCAGGGCCACTGTTCCCAAACACTGCAGGAATCCATTCTGCCTGTTCTCTCCTGTTTGCTTCAGAATCCTTAACACCATTCTTGGCCCATTTAATTTTAATTCCATTTAGTGCCATCAGTAAATATTTACTGAATCATCTTCAGCCTAGAGAGATGATTAATACATGGGGTCCCTCCCCTCACATTGCTCACAGCCTAAAGGGAGATAGACATGTAAACCTTGTGCAAAATCCACTTGCCTTGTAGTCCCTCTTTCTCAGTCTGTCTGTGAGCTTTGACCCCTGTTTATTTACACTTCCCTGTTTTCAGTCAATTCCTTCCAGCTTCCAGCTGTGGCCCTAGCCCTAACCCCTCCAAACAGCCCATTCACATATCTGATGAGAGTAAATAACCTCCACTGACAAATATCTGGAATAAAAGGTTACAGTGGAGTTTCTACCACAGTGGTGATTTCTGAGTTCCTGCATGAACTGTCTTTTATAGACAATTGTTCATTGCTGTTTAATGTAGCTCTATATGTGTGACTTCCTTCTCTTTGCTTTTGGAATAGCTTCTTAGGGTATTTGTAGGTTTTGCTAGGAGAAGGCACCTTATACTGTATAACACCCTACCATCTACCAGGATATCATCTCACAGAGCTTTGATTATGTCAATTAACACACTTTGCCCAAAAAAAAGGAAAAATACTGGCTCATGCAAACATAATAATTGTTTATCTTTGTTGAGAGTGTACTGTGTATTAAGCATAGTTCTAAATGCTTTATTCAAATTAATTCTTGTAATCCTCCTAATGTCCTATGAGGAAAATACTAATATTACTCTGCTTTGTAGACAAGGCCAGAAAAAGTAACTTACCTGTGATGTTACAGCTGGTAGGTGACAAAACGAGGAGTCATACCCAGACAGTCACTATACTCACTATAAACCTACTCCCATATACAGATACATCATACATCGATTTTTGTATTGTTTTAATTCAATTCACATTGATTACTACCTTACTCATACTAAGCTCTTACAGCAGACCTAGCACATTTTCACATCATTAAGTTAGAAGGGGCAAAGCTTTGAGACACCAAAATGACCCATTAGGCCATGTGAATGTCATATCCTTTTGAGAGAAAAGCATTCTGTTGAGGTTACAAAAGAGTAACATGCCTAACTTTGCTAAAAAAAATTACTATCTTGAAATGTTTTAGATGTAATCCTAGTCCCAAAGGAGCTAAGCCCCCAAAGGCCTGTAATGAATTTACTATGCTTATGAAATGTTTCAGCAGAACAAAGACTACCACATTGGAACCTTGCCATGGCACTGTTCCCCATAAAACCAATTTAGTATTAGGCCAGAGGCCTTGGATGAGATGCAAAGGGGGGTAATTTCTGAAGTAATTGGAGATGCTTCCTAGATGGTAACTTCCCTTCCGGAGGCAGTACTATGGCCTGAATACAGAGAAAGATTTCTAGAATGAACTTGTTAAATTATTAGCTAATTAAGTAATTAAGGCAGCTCTTTGAAGAACAAAAGGTTAGTAGAGAAATAGTTGCTCTTACACATGGTCAGTGGGAATGTTGGCTGGTCTTCTTTCTTTGGAGGAAAATTTGACAATTACAATTGCAGTGCTTGCACAGGACCTTTTGAAGGAGGTCACCATGGTCTTCATTACCTCCACCATAGTTTGGCCTTAGGTCAAACAACAGGGAGGGAACACAGCCCCACCCATCAACAGAAAATTGTATTAAAAATTTACTGAGCATCAGCTCAGTTCAGTCCTGTCTGACTCTTTGCAACCCCATGGACTGCAGCACACCGGGCCTCCCAGTACATCACCAATTCCCGGAGTTTGTTCAAACTCATGTCCATTGAGCCTGTGCTGCCATCCAACCATCTCATCCTCTGTCGTCCCCTTCTCCTCCACCCTTAAATTTTTTCCAGCATCAGGGTCTTTCTAAGTGAGTCAGTTCTTTACATCAGGTGGCCAAAGTTCTGGAGTTTTAGCTTCAACATCAGTCCTTCCAATGAATATACAGGACTGATTTCCTCTAGGATGGACTGGTTGGATCTCCTTGCAGTCCAAGTGACTCTCAAGAGTCTTCTCCAACACCACAGTTCAAAAGCATCATTTCTTCAGTGCTCAACTTTCTTTATAGTCCAACTCTCACATCCATACATGACTACTGGAAAAACCATAGCTTTGACTAGATGGACCCTTGTTGGCAAAGTAACATCTCTGCTTTTTAATATGCTATCTAGGTTGGTCATAGCTTTTCCTCCAAGGAGCAAGCATCTTTTAATTTCATAGCTGCAATTACCATTTACAGTTATTTCAGAGTAAAAAAAAATAGTCTCTCACTCTTTCCATTGTTTCCCCATCAATTTGCCATGAAGTTATGGGACCAGATGCCATGATCTTAGTTTTCTGAATGTTGAGTTTTAAGCCAACTCTTTCACTCTCCTCTTTTACTTTCATCAAGAGGCTCTTCAGTTCTTCGCTTTCTGCCATGAGGGTGGTGTTATCTGCATATCTGAGGTTACTGATATTTTTCCTGGCAATCTTGATTCCAGCTTGCACTTCATCCAGCCCAGCGTTTCTCATGATGTACACTGCATATAATTTCAATAAGCAGGATGACAATATACAGCCTTGACATACTCCTTTCCTGATGTGGAACCAGTCTGTTGTTCCATGTCCAGTTCTAACTGTTGCTTACTGAGCATGGCCCCGCCCATCAGAACAAGACCCTGTTTCCCCCACAGTCTCTCCCATCAGGAAGCTTCCATAAGTCTCTTCAGAGTGATCCATCAGAGGGCAGACAGAATGAAAACCACAATCACAGAAAACTAATCAAACTGATCACGTGGACAACAGCCTTGTCTAACTCAATGAAACCATGAGCCATGCCATGTAGGGCCACCCAAGATGCATGGGTTATGGTGGAGAGTTCTGACAAAACATGGTCCACTGGAGAAGGGAATGGCAAAGCACTTCAGTATTCTTGCCTAGAGAACCCTATGAACAGCATGAACATACAAAAAGATAGGACACTGAAAAATGAACTCCGCAGGTTGGTAGGTGCCCAATATGCTACTGGAGAACAGTGGAGAAATAATTATAGAAAGAATGAAGAGACTGAGCCAAAGCAAAAGCAACACCCAGTTGTGGACGTGTCTGGTGATGGAAGTAAAGTTCGATGCTGTAAGAACTATATTGCATAGGAATCTGGAATGTTAGGTCCATGAATCAAGGTAAATTGGAAGTAGTCAAACAAGAGATGGTAAGAGGGAACACTGACATTTTAGGAATCAATGAACCAAAATGAAATGGAATGGGTGAATTTAACTCAGATGACCATTATATCTACTACTGTGGGCAAGAATATCTTAGAAGAAATGGAGTAGCCATCATATTCAACAAAAGAGTCCGATATACAATACTTGGGTTCAATCTCAAAAATGACAGAATGAACTCTGTTCATTTCCAAAGCAAACCATTCAATATCACAGTAATCCAAGTCTATGCCCCAACAAGTAATGCTCAAGAAGCTGAAGTTGAACAGCTCTATGAAGAGCTACAAGACCTTCTAGAACTAACACCCAAAAAAGATATCTTTTTATTATAGGGGGCTGGAATGCAAAAGAAGGAAGTCAAGAGATACCTGGAGTAATAGGCAAATTTGGCCTTTGAGTACAGAATGAAGCAGGGCAAAGGATAACAGAGTTTTGTCAAGAGAACACCCTGGTCATAGCAAACACACTCTTCCAACAACACAAAAGAAGACTCTACACGTGTACATGAACATATGGTCAATACCAAAATCAGATTGATTATATTCTTTGTAGCCAAAGATGGAGAAACTCTATACAGTTAGCAAAAACAAGACCGGGAGCTGACTGTGGCTCAGATCATGAACTCCTTATTGCCAAATTCAGACATAAATTAAAGAAAGTAGAGAAAACCACTAGACCATTCAGGTATGACCTAAATCAAATCCCTTATGATTATACAGTGCAAGTGACAAATAGATTCAAAGGATTAGATCTGATAGACAGAGTGCCTGAAAAACTATGAATGGAGGTTCGTGACATTGTATAGGAGGCAGTGATCAAGACAATCCCTACGAAAAAGAAAGGCAAAAAGGCAAAATGGTTGTCTAAGGAGGCCTTACAAATAGCTGAGAAAAGAAGAGAAGCTAAAGGCAAAGGAGAAAAGGAAAGATATTCCCATTTGAATGCAGAGTTCCAAAGAATAGCAAGGAGAGATAAGAAAGCCTTCCTTAGTGATTAATGCAAAGAAATAGAGGAAAATAATAGAATGGGAAAGACTAGAGATTTCTACAAGAAAATTAGAGATACCAAGGGAACATTTCATGCAAAGATGGGCACAATAAAGAACAGAAATGTTATGGACCAAACAGAAGCAGAAGATATTAAGAAGAGGTGGCAAGAATACACAGAACTGTGCAAAAAAGATCTTAATGACCCAGATAACCACAATGGTGTGATCACTCACCTAGAGCCAGACACACTGGAATGCAAAGTCAAGTGGCCTTAGGAAGCATCACTATGAACAAAGCTAGTGGAGGTGATGGAATGCCAGTTGAGCTATTTTAAATCCTAAAAGATGATGCTCTGAAACTGTTGCATTTAATATGCCAGCAAATTTGGAAAACTGAGCAGTGGCCACAGAACTGGAAAAGACCAGTTTTCATTTCAATCCCAAAGAAAGGCAATGCCAAAGAATTTTCAAAGTAACACATAATTGCACTCATCTCTCATGCTAGCAAAGTAATGCTCAAAATTCTCCAAGCCAGGCTTCCATAGTACATGAACTGTGAGCTTCCAGATGTTCAAGCTGGATTTAGAAAAGGCAGAGGAACCAGAGATCAAATTGCCAACATCCGTTGGATCATCGAAAAAACAAAAGAGTTCCAGAAAAACATCTACTTCTGCTTTACTGACTACACCAAAGCCTTTGACTGTGCAGATCACAACAAACTGTGGAACATTCTTAAAGAGATGGGAATACCAGACCACCTTACCTGCCTCCTGAGAAATCTGTATGCAGGTCAAGGTGCAAATTAGAACTGGACATGGAAACACAGACTGGTTCCACATCAGGAAAGGAGTTCATGAAGGCTGTATATTGTCATCCTGCTTATTTAACTTATATGCAGACTACATTATGTGAAATGCCGGGCTGGATGAAGCACAAGCTGGAATCAAGATTGCTGGGAGAAATATCAATAACCTCAGATATGCAGATGACACACCCTTATGGCAGAAAACGAAGAAGAACTAAAGAGCCTCTTGATAAAAGTGGAAGAGGAGAGTGAAAGAGGTGGCTTAAAACTCAACATTCAGAAAACTAAGCTCATGGCATCCAGTCCCCTCACTTCATGGCAAATCGATGGGGAAACAATGGAAAGAGTGAGAGACTATTTTCTTTTTTGGCTCCAAAATCACTGCAGATGGTGACTGCAGCCATGAAGTTAAAAGACGCTTAATCCTTGGAAAACAAGTTATGACCAACCTAGACAGCATATTAAAAAGCAGAGACATTACTTTGCCAACAAAAGTCCATTCTGTCAAGGCTATGGTTTTTCCAGTAATCATGTATGGATGTGAGAGTTTGGACCATAAAAAAAGCTGAGCGCTGAAGGATTGGTGCTTTTGAACTGCGGTGTTGGAGAAGACTCATGAGAGTCCCTTGAACTGCAAGGAGATCCAACCAGTCCATCCTAAAGGAAATCAGTCCTGAATATTCATTGGAGGGACTGATGTTGAAGCTGAAACTCCAAAACTTTGGCCACCTGATGAGAAGAGCTGACTCATTGGAAAAGACCCTGATGCTGGGAAAGACTGAAGGCAGGAGAAGAAGGGGACGACAGAGGATGAGATGGTTGGATGGCATCACTGACTCAATGGACATGAGTTTTGGTAAACTCCAGGAGTTGGTGATGGACAGGGAGGCCTGACGTGCTGCAGTCCGTGGGGTCACAAAGAGTTGGACACGACTGAGCAACTGAACTGACCTGAACTGAACTGAGGGCTTCCCTGGTGGCTCAGTGGTAGAGAATCCGCCTGCCAGTGCAGGAGATATGGTTTTGATCCCTGATCTGGGAAGATCTCACGTGCCGTGGAGCAACTAAGCCCATGCACCACAACTATTGAGCCTGTGCTCTAGAGTCCAGGAGCCACAATTACTGAAACCTGTGTGCCCTAGAGCCTGTATTCTACAACAGGAGAAGCCAGCCAATGAGAAGCACATGCACTGCAACTAGAGAGTAGCCCCTGCTCACGATAACTAGGGAAAAGCCCGTGCAGCAATGAAGACCCAGCACGGCCAAAACTGGAAATAGAGCTGCCATATGATCCAGCAACACCACTCTTGGGCATACACACTGAGGAAACCAGATCTGAAAGAGACACGGGCACCCCAATGTTCATCGCAGCACTATTTATAATAGACAGGACATGGAAGCAACCTAGATGCCCATCAGCAGACGAATGGATAAGGAAGCTGTGGTACATATACACCATGGAATATTACTCAGCCATTAAAAAGAATTCATTTGAAACAGTTCTAATGAGATGGATGAAACTGGAGCCCATTATACAGAGTGAAGTAAGTCAGAAAGATAAAGATCAGTATAGCATACTAACACATATATATGGAATTTAGAAAGATGGTAATGATAACCCTATATGCAAAAGAGAAAAAGAGACACAGATGTACAGAACAGACTTTTGGACTCTGTGGGAGAAGTCATGGGTGGGATGTTTCGAGAGAACAGCATGTATATTATCTATGGTGAAACAGATCACCAGCCCAGGTGGGATGCATGAGACAGGTGCTCGGGCCAGGTGCACTGGGAGGACCCAGGGGAATCGGGTGGGGGGGAGGTGGAAGGGGGGATCGGGATGGGGAATACATATAACTCCATGGCTGATTCATGTCAATGCATGACAAAACCCACTGCAATGTTGTGAAGTAATTAGCCTCCAACTAATAAAAATAATTGAAAAAAAATGAAATAAAATAAAATACTTCAACAACAACAAAAAAATAAAAATAAAAAAACAAAATAAATAAAATAAATAAAAACCTTTAAAAAATAAAATAAATGTTGACACCTAAATGAAATAGACCAATTCCTATGAAGAAAATTGAATATGTAACTAAAAGTTTGTCCAAAAGAAATATTCAGTTTTGGTGGTTTCAAAAAAAAAAGAAATATTAATGACAATTCTATATAATCTCTTTCAGAAAATAGGAGGGAACACTTTCCAATTCATTTTATGAGGCTAGGCCCTATACAATAACCAAAGACAATACAAAATAAACTACAGATCAATATCCTCCATGAATATAGATATAAAAATCCACAACAAAATATTAGCAAATAGAAATCAGCAATATATACTATATGACCCAGCAATCCCACTCCTGGGTGATCCCAACTCGGTGCTCTGTGGTGATCTAAACAGAAAGGAAATCCAAGAAAGAGGGGATATACGGGGACTTCCCTGGTGGTCCAGTGGCTATACTCCAGGTCATAGCCAGGGGGTCCATGTTAGGTCCCTGGTCAGGGAACTAAATCCCACATGCTGCAACCAAGAATTCGTATGCTGCAACTAAGACTCGGTGCAGCCAAATTAATTAATTAAATTTAAAAAGAGGGGATATACATGTGTATGAATGACTGATTCACACTGCTGTACAGCAGAAACTGACACAGCAGTGTAAAGCAACTATACTCCAATTTTAAAAACTTAGAAAGAATTTAGCAATATATAAAAAGAATTATACTCCATAACCAAGTAGGGTTTATTCCAAGGATCTGCATCAATCAATCCTTGTAGCTGGTTCAACATTTGAAAATCAATCCGTGTAATTCACCATATTAACATACTAAAAAAAATCATGACTGTATCAATTTATGCAAAAAAAGGCATTGACAAAATTAACCACACATTCATTTTTTAAAACTTTTTTATTTTGTATTGGGGTATAACTGATTAACAATGTTGTGATAGTTTCAGGTGAACAGCACAAGGACTCAGCCATATATATACATGTATCCATTCTCCCCCAAACTCCCCTCCCAACCAGGTTGCCACATAACATTGAGCACAGAACCACACATTCATTTAGAAAACTAGGGAAAGAGGGGGAATTTCCTCAAGTTGGTAAAGAACATCTATAAAACCCCTGCAACTAACATCATCCATACTAAATGCTTTCCTCCCCTAAGACTGGGAGCAAGGCAAGGATGTCTCCTTTCACCACTCTTAATTCAACCCAGTACTGAAAGCCCTAGCCACTTAAGAAAATGAAATAATAGGCATACATGTTGGAAAGGAAGGGGGGAAAAATCCCTATTTGGAGATGACATGTTGGTCTATATAAGTTCAGTTCAGTTCAGTTCAGTCGCTCAGTTGTGTCCCACTCTGTGACCCCATGGACTCCCTGTCCATCACCAACTCCTGGAGTTTACCAAAACTTATGTCCATTGAGTCGGTGATGCCATTCAACCATCTCATCCTCTGTCGTCCCCTTCTCCTCTTGCCCTCAATCTTTCCCAGCATCAGGGTCTTTTTCAATGGGTCAGCTCTTTACATCAGGTGGCCAAAGTATTGGAGTTTCAGCTTCAGCATCAGTCCTTCCAATGAATATTCAAGACTGATTTCCTTTAGGATGGACTGGTTGGATCTCCTTGAAGTCCAAGGGACTCTCAAGAGTCTTCTCCAACACCACAGTTAAAAGTCATCAATTTTTCGGTGCTCAGCTTTCTTCATAGTCCAAATCTCATATCCACACACGACTACTGGAAAAACCATAACCTTGACTGGACGGACCTTTGTTGGCAAAGTAATGTCTCTGCTTTTTAATATGCTGTCTAGGTTGGTCATAACTTTCCTTCCAAGGAGCATGTGTCTTTTAATTTCATGGCTGCAATCACCATCTGAAGTAATTTTGGAGCCCAAAACAATAAAGTCTGCCACTGTTTCCACTGTTTCCCCATCTATTTGCCATGAAGTGATGGGATCGGATGCCATGAGCTTAGTTTTCTGAATGTTGAGCTTTAAGCCAACTTTTTCACTCTCCTCTTTCACTTTCATCAAGAAGCTCTTTGGTTCTTCTTCACTTTCTGCCATGAGGGTGGTGTCATCTGCATATCTGATATTTCTCCCAGCAATCTTGATTCCAGCTTGTGCTTCATCCAGCCCAGCGTTTCTCATGATGTACTCTGCATTTAAGTTAAATAAGCAGGGTGACAATATACAGTCTTGATGTACTCCTTTTCCTGTTTGGAACCAGTCTGTTGTTCCATGTCCAGTTCTAACTGTTGCTTCCTGACCTGCATACAGATTTCTCAAGAGGCAGGTCTATATAGAAAATCACAAAATATCTGTGAAAACAAATATAAAACCCAACCTTCTAGAACAAATAAATGAGTTCAACAAGGTCACAGCTCACAGGATACAAGATCAACATACAGAACTCAATTGTACTTCTAAATATCAGCAATGAACATGTGAAAACCAAAGCTTAAATTACAATATTATGGGACTTCATTGGTGGTCCAGTGGTTAAGAATCCACCTTGCAGTGCAGGGGGCATGGGTTCAATCCCTGATCGGGGAACTAAGAGCCACATGCCATGGAATATTTAAGCCCATTCACTGCAACTAGAGAATCTGTGTATCACAAGACAAGATCCTGAATAACACAATGAAGATTCCACATGCTGCAACTTAAACCTGATGCAACCAAATAAAAAAAACTTCAATATCATGCACAAATCAATCAAAGAAAATGAAAAGATATAAAATTAAGAAAACATGTACAGGACTTGTGTGCTGAAACTGCAGAACACTGATGAAAGAACTCAAAGGAGAACTAACTACATGGAGAGACATACTGTGTTCATGAATGGAGGACTCCACAGAGTAAGGACGTTAATTCTTCCCAAAATATTTTACAGTTTTAACAACATTCCTATCAAAATCTTATCAACATTTTTGTAGATATAGACAAGATTATTCTAAAATGTACATGGTAAGGTTAAAAGAACTAGAATAGCGAAAAAATTTTGAAAAAAAAGAATAAAGTGCAAGAAATCACTCTACCCAATCTTAAGACTTAGTATGCAGCTACAGTAATGAAGGCTACATGACACAGTGTAATATTGATGAGGGGATAGACACATAGATCAATGGAACAGAACAGAGAATCCAGAACAGATTCACACAAGTACAGTCAACTGATTTTTTTAATATTTATTTATTTGGCTGCATCGGGTCTTAGCTGTGGCATGTGGGATCTAGTTCCCCCACCAGGGATTGAACTCAGTCCCTCAGCATTGAGAGCATGGAGTCTTAGCCACTGGACCACCAGGAAAGTCCTCAGTCAACTGATTTTTAACAAAAGTACAAAAGCAATTTAATGAAGATCAACATTTCCAACAAATGTTGCTGGAGTAATTGGACATCTATGTGCCAGAAGAAAAAAAAAATCGACTTCAATATAAACCTTACAGCTTCCACAAAATTTGCTCAAATGGATTATACATTTAAGTGTAAAACATAGAGCTCTAAAACTTTTAGAGAAACATATAGGAGAAACCATTTGAGACCTACAGCTTGATAAAGAGTGCTTAGACATGACACCATAAAAGTATAATCCATAATAAAAAAAAAATAAGGACTTTTGCTCTGCCAAAAAAACCCTCAAGAAGATGAAAAGACAAGCTAAGTGACTGGGAGAAAATATTTGCAAACCACATAGCTAACAAAGCACTCATATTTAGAATCTATAAAGAGCTCTTGAAACTCAACAAAAAAAATCCATTCAGAAACTCTGCAAAAGACATGACATTTATTTCACTGAAGAGGATATACAGACAGCAAATTCACACGTGAAAAGATGTTCAGTATCATCAGCCATTAGGGAAATGCAAATTAAAATCACAGCGTGCCCACCGGTGTAATAAACTGCACTCCACAAAAAAAAAAAAATCACAGTGTGATATCAGTACACATCTATCCAAATGACTAAAAGGAAAAATTTTAATGACACAAAATGCTGGCAAGCAAGTAGAGAAAGTGGATTACCCATTCATGACTGGTAGGAATGTGAAATGGTACACTCTGGCAGTTTCTTACAAAACTAAAATGCAATAACCATACACCTCGAAATTATACTCTTGGAAATCATCTTAGAGAAATGAAAACTTGTATTCATGCAAAAACTTGTACATAAATATTAATATTTATAGCTATTTGATTTGTAATAGCCTCAAACTGGAAACAACTCAGATGTTTTTCAATGAGTGAATACTTAAATAAACTATGGGCGATCTATGTCATGGCCTACTACTCCAAATAATACAAATGGCAGATAAAAGCATAAGGTGCTTTGGGAGCACAGAGGAGTGCCTAGCCCAAGCTGGGAGAAGGTGGAGAAGATGGCAGGGAAGGCTTCCAGGAGGAAGTAACACCTGATCCTGGGCTTGAAATGTAAACAAGAGTTGTTGTTGTTCAGTCACTCGGTCATGTTCGACTCTGCAATCCCATGGACTGCAGCACAACAGGCTTCTCTGCCCTTCACCATCTCCCGGAACTTGCTCAAACTCATATCCATTGAGTCAGTGATGCCATCCAACCACCTCGCCCTCTGTCATCCCCTTCTCCTCCTACCTTCAATCTTTCCCAGCATCAGGGTCTTTTCCAATGAGTCAGTTCTTTGCATCAGGTTGCCAGGGTATTGGAGCTTCAGCATCAATTCTTCCAATGAATATTCAGGGTTGATTTCCTTTAGGATTGACTGTTTTGATCTCCTTGAGGTCCAAGGGACTTTCAAGAATCTTCCCCAACACCACAGCTCAAAAGCATCAATTCTTCAGTGTTCAGCCTTCTTTATGGTCCAACACTCACATCCATACATGACTACTGGAAAGACCATAGCTTTGACAAGATGGACCTTTGACGGCCCAGCGATGCCCCTCCTTTTTAATATGCTGTCTAGGTTTGTCATAGCTTTTCTTACAAGGAACAAGTGTCTTTTAATTTCATGACTGCAGTCACCAACTGCAGTGATTTTGGAACCCAAGAAAATAAAATCTATCACTGTTTCCATTGTTTCCCCATCTATTTGCCATGAAGTGATGGGACTGGATACCATGATCTTTGTTTTTCAAATGTTGACTTTTAAGCCAGCTTTTTCACTCTACTCTTTCACCTTCATTAAGAGGCTCTTTAGTTCCTCTTCGCTTTCTGCTGTAAGGGTGGTGTCATCTGCATATCTGAGGTTATTGATATTTTTCCCTGCAATCTTGATTCTGGCTTGTGCTTCATTCCGCCTGGCATTCCGCATGATGTACTCTGCATATTAGTTAAATAAGCAGGACGGCAATATACAGCCTTGATGTACTCCTTTCTCAATTTTGAACCAGTCTGTTGTTCCATGTCCAGTTTTCACTGTTGCTTCTTGACCTGCATACAGGTTTCTCAAAGGCAGGAAAAGTGGTCTGCTATTCCCATCTCTTTAAGAATGTTCCACAATTTGTTGTGACCCACACATTCAAAGGCTTTAGTGTAGTCAGTGAAGCAGATGTTTTTCTGGAATTCTCTTGCTTTTTCTATGATCCAGTGGATGTTGGCAATTTGATCTCTGGTTCCTCTGCCTTTTCTAAATCTAGCTTGAACATCTGGAAGTTATTGGTTCATGTACTGTGGAAGCCTGGCTTGGAGAATTTTGAGCATTACTTTGCTAGCATGTGAGATGGGTGCAATTGTGTGGTAGTCTGAACATTCTCTGGCATTGCCCATCTTTGAAACTGGAATGAAAACAGACCTTTTCCAGTCCTGTGGCCACTGCTGAGTTTTCCAAATTTGCTGGCATACTGAGTGCAGCACTTTAATAAAAAATAAATAAATAAAATAAAAAATAAAAAATAATAAAATCTTTTAGGATTTGAAATAGCTCAACTGGCATTCCATCATCTCCACTAGCTTTGCTCATAGTGAGGCTTTCTAAGGCCTACTTGACTTTGCATTCCAAGATGTCTGGCTCTAGGTGAGTGACCACACCATTGTGTTTCTCTGGGTCATTAAGATCTTCTCTGTACAGTTCTTCTGTGTATTCTTGCCACCTCTTCTTAATATCTCCTGCTTCTGTTAGGTTCATACTGTTTCCGTCCTTTATTGTGCCCATCTTTATATGAAGTGTTCCCTTGGTATCTCTGTAGAGATCTCCCGTCTTTCCCATTCTATTGTTTTCCTCTATTTCTTTGCATTGATCACTTAGGAAGGCTGTCTTATCTCGCCTTGCTATTCTTCAGAAGTCTGCATTCAGATCAATATATGTTCCCTTTTCTCCTTTCCCTTCCACTTCTCTTTTCTCAGCTATTTGTAAGGCCTCCTCAGACAACCACTTTGCCATTTTGCATTTCTTTTTCTTGGGGATGGTTTTGATCACCACCTCCTATACAGTGTCACAAATCTCCATCCATAGTTCTTCAGGCACTCTGTCTATCAGATCTAATCCCTTGAATCTATTTATCACTTCCACTGCATAATCATAAGGGATTTGATTTAGGTCATACATGAATGGTCTAGTGGTTTTCTCTACTTTCTTCAATTTAAGTCTGAATTTTGCAATATGGAGTTGATGATCTGAGCCACAGTCAGCTCCCGGTCTTGTTTTTGCAACTGTATAGAGCTTCTCCATCTTCGACTGCAAAGAATATAATCAATCTGATTTTGGTATTGACCATCTGTTCATGTCCATGTGTAGAGTCTTCTCTTGTGTTGTTGGAAAAGCATGTTTGCTATGACAAGTGCTTTCTCTTTGCAAAACTCTGTTAGCCTTTGCCCTGCTTCATTTTGTATTCCAAGGCCAAACTTGCTGGTTACTCCAAGTATCTCTTGACTTCCTACTTTTACATTCCAGTCCCGTATGATGAGAAGGACATCTTTTTTGGTGTTAGTTCTAGAAGGTCTTGTAGGTCTTCATAGAACCAGTCAACTTCAGCTTCTTCAATATTAGTAGTTAGGGCATAGAATTGGATTACTGTGATTTGAATGGTTTGCCTTGGAAATGAAGAGAGATAATGCTATCATTTTTGAGATTGCACCCAAGTTTTGCATTTCAGACTCTTTCGTTGACTATGAGGGTTACTCCATTTCTTCTAAGGTATTCTTGCCCACAGTAGTATATATAATAGTCATCTGAATTAAATTCAGCAATTCCAGTCCATCTTAGTTCACTGATTCCTAAAATGTTGATGTTTACTCTTGCCATCTGCTGTTTGACCACTTCCAATTTACCTTGATTCATGGACCAAACATTCCAGGTTCCTATGCAATATTGTTCTTTACAGTATCAGACTTTACTTTTATCACCAGACACATCCACAACTGGGTGTTGTTCCCTCTTTGGCTTAATCTTTCCATTCCTTCTAGAACTATTTCTCCACTCTTCTCCAGTAGCATATTGGGCACCTACCAACCTGGGAAGTTCATCTTTCAGTGTTATATCTTTTTGCCTTTTCATACTGTTCATGGGCCCCTCAAGGCAAGAATGCTGAAGTGGTTTGCCATTCCCTTCTCCAATGAACCACATTTTGTCAGAACTCTCCACCATGACTGGTTGTCTTCAGTGGCCCTACGTGGCATGGTTCATAAGTTCATTGAGTTAGACAGTAGTTAGCTAGATCAAAAATGGGGGAAGGGTATTTCAGATAGAGTATTATGTGAAAAGGCATGGAGTCTTAAGAGAGCCCTGTATACGTGAGGGCCTGTAGATGGTAACTCGACATGGTTAGAGACCAGCATGAAATGAGACTGCAGATGCCTTTAGGTCTCCAGGCTAAGTAGACTCTGAATAGTCAGAGACACTGAAGAGTTTTCACTGAAAGAGGGTCAGATCTGTTTCTGAGAGCTCTCTATCAGTCTCTGGAGAGGGTAGATCGGAGGGGTGATGAGACTGGCAGCTGAGAGACCAGTGTGGAGGCTATTCCAGAGATGATTGCTGAAGTGTTCATTGTTCACTCTAAAACAATGAAGGGTGTAGATAAAGAAGTGTTTAAGTGGCAGAATCCACTGGACATGGAGACCAGTTCCTGAGGACACAGAAGACCTCTTCCCAACTGTCCTCTCCTCTGCCTTGGTCACAGCACTCTGCCCACTGGCTCCCACCCCACCGTGTTCCTTCTCCTTGCCTCTGTGCTTTTGAGCTTGGGAGGTCCAGCACTGTAGGTAGAGGTTATCACCTTCTAGATTACTCCAAACCAACATAATGATGCATAAATGAGAGGGAAGTTTATTTCTGTCTCGTGGTGGGGCCATAACTTGGCCCTGGTGCCTCTCAGGCAGAAACACCCCTGGGGAAGCTGATTTGGAGAACAGATACCCAGAACAAAGGTATTCTTGAATTTCATTTAGAGAAAGGCAAAGCCTATGGCAGTGTCATCATGCACAGAGTACCAGCTTGCAAGCTACACAGGCTTAAGTTCTGAGCCCAACCATGCCACAATCCTTAGCTGTGAAACTTTGAACAGATTTCTTAACTTCTCTGAGCCTGTGTCTTCAGCTCTGAAATGGCAATGGTGATTGACCAATAAGACTGTTCTGAAAAATAAAAGAAATAATGAAAAGAAAGTGCCCAGTTCATGCCACATATGCCATTTGTGTCCATTGTTTTTCACTGTCTCAAATGAACACTGCCTCTGAAGAAAATCTTCTCCCAGTAGATACTGGAATATTAATGTCCTCCAAAAACTGCAGTTCTTTTGCTTAGGCAAGGCTGGACAAACCTAGATGGAATCTTCTTCTCTGACATTCTTTTTTTTAAAAAAAAAAAAAACAGTTCCTGAATGCTTCATTATCTCATGTCAGACATGTTGTAACACCATGAAGAAAACAGAAACTTTTCTGGCCACTGACTGTGCTCAGGAGACACATACCTCCCATTGGCAATGTCCCAGCATCCATTTGCCTTGATGGGCGGTTACTTCTGCAGGTGTACATCTACCGTGTACTGATTTTTCCTGGCTTCAGTGTCCAAAGGTGACCTTTTCCCACCCTTGTCCCTAGAGTCTTGGGCCCAGAGCTCCGCATACACTGACCACCTCTGAATGGGATCAACTAGAGCTCTGTGTTTTATAGCTTCAAGGCCCCCTTTCAGAATAAGTTCTGCTGGCACCACAAATGGGAAAGAAGCTGCAGCCCTTTGGGTTGTGGAGCAGCCGGGACGGGACAGTGAGTTTGGGTCAAGATTTGTGAAACTCTGTCCTGAGAAGCGGGCTGCCAGCTTCCCTTCCTGATATTCCTCGTTTAAGAAATACATGGAAGAATCAGTCTGAGGAGATAATTAATAGAAAATACAACTGGCAGCCATCCCTGGCTCTGAATCACTGTGCACACTCCCGCAAACCATGGTTTCAAGGCTGAAGTTTTCTCTGCTCTGCCCCCCTGCCCCTTCTGCTGTTCATTCGTCACTCTGCTCCCACAGATTCCTCCACAGTCGGCCTCCACAGACTGGTGCAGACTTAACCCTGTATAGAGGCTAGCTTTTCTGTTGTTTGTTTTACAAATAACATCCATTGCCTTTTTTCTTGAATGAAAAAAAAAGAATACATGCCAATTCATATAAACAGAACATAATTTAAACAGAAAAAAAAGAAAGTTAGCCATAAACTCACATCCCCAAACTAACATTTAAGATGCTTGTGATGCATACTGCATAGTTGAGATTGTACATGATTTTATCAGTCCTAAAGCTCTTTTGACCTCGAAACCCCGGGACCTAGGCCCATAATTTTCTCCTTTGAACTACTGGCCTCTAGGCACTGCTTTGGGCAAATTCAGCCACTTACACAGGCTCATTATTATTGTTGCTGTTATCTGCTGGAACACACAGAACTCTCACAATGTTCCAGGCACCAAGCATTTGCAGATACCTGAGCCATTTAATCCTGGCTCTTCAGTGGGGTCTGAACTTTGCTTCATTCCGACTCTTAAGACTGCCATAGCCAGTGGTCACAGGAAAGGCTTTCCCCTATGAAAAACCAGAATAAAAGTGCCCTCTTGGCCTTCTGGCTGTAGATGAACTGTTGAACATGAGGCCATACTATTATTGTCACCCTGCCTCATCTCCAGCAGGACTTTGAAAGTCAATACATAAGTGGGATCCATCTCAGAAGTGAGGGACCAATTATCTCCTCAGCTCTGGATGTGTTTCCCACAGTTGATCACTCACAATCCAAAACAAGGAGTGACTAAACTGTGCCTGTTCAGAAATTACAGCAGTAAAACAGGGGGCTGCCTGTAATGCATGAGTTCGGGGTGGCAGTCTCAGAAATACCTGATCTCTGGCATGTAGCATCTGAAGTCCTACAAGACTGAATTCAAAAACTAAGCTCTGAGCTGGAGGACCTACATATTCTGGCTGGCATGGGCAAGCTGAGAGAGCTATCTCATGGTGTGGAGGGAAAGCCCTGATCTTACAAAAATTGGGAGAAGAGGGGTTGTGGATAAGGGTAAAAAGTTTGAGGATGTAAATTCAAAACTCATTCACCTTAAGCTAACACTCCACAAGCAAGTCATTGTTTTATGTGCTTTACAAATACAAACTTGTTTAATTCTCTTCACACCCTATAAGAAGGTATTATTATTAATTCTATTTTCCAGAAGATGAAACTGAGCCAAACAGAGGTGAGGTAACTTCCTCAAGGTCACAGAACTAATACCTGAGTGGTGGAGCAGGGATTTGAAGCCAGGAAGTACAGAATCCATGCTTTTAACAATAGTTATTGTTGTTATAGTTGCTAAGTCCTGTCTGACTCTTTGCGATCCCATGGACTAGCCTGCCAGGCTCCTCTGCCCATGGGATTTCCCAGGCAAGAATAACTGGAGTGGGTTGCCATTTCCTTCTCCAGGGGATCTTCCTGACCCAGGGATCGAACCTGTGTCTCCTACATTGCAGACAAATTCTTAACCATTTGAGCCACCAGGGAAGCCGCACAAGTACTAACTATAGCAAATATTTAACAGTTAGTCGCTCAGTTGTGTTTGCCTCTGCCCATAATTTTCTCCTTTGAACTACTTGAGGCACTGCTTTGGGCAAATTCAGCCACTTACACAGGCTCGCTACAAGCTGTAAAATAACTAAAAGCGAAAACCCGAAAGGAAAGGCAGGCCGGTGTGTATGAGTGCGCGAAAGGGGTAGGCGGCAGCCGAGGTTCTTCCGGCTATGCCTTTGTCTAATGGCCCCGCGGGATTGGCTGGAACCCCGCGCCGAGGGACTGCAGAGGCGCCCCCGCGTTCCCCTCCCCCCGGCTTCCACTACGCACGCGTGGAGGAGGCGGGTAGGGCAGCTGGGTAAAGGGCGCAAAGAAGGGCGTGTGAAAGAAGCCGCAAAAAGCACAGAGGCGTGGCTTCCCGCCCTCGCCCAACCTTTGGCTCCGCCCCTCTACCGGGTCCGAGCTTCAGCCCCATTGGCCCGAGAGTCAAAGGACCGGGCCTGCCCCAAGATATGCCTGCTTCCGGAGCCAAGGTAAGGATGGCCAATTGCGATGCCGCTTTCTGGCGTATGTTTAGGACACACCGGTGGGACCTGAAGGGGCTTTGTGCGGCAACCTAAGCAGTTGAGAGTTCAACGGCAGATTTTGGAAATGCCGCCGAAAGGAAAAAGCGGTTCTGGAAAAGGTGGAAAAGGTAGAGCAGCCAGAGCAACCAAGAAGAAATGGGGTTGGGTGAGGAGCAAGGCGGAGGGAGCAGACCGCCGGGGTCCGGGGCGGAGGCAGCGGGTTGCCAGTGACTAGAGAACTGACTAGGAAGTGATGTTAGAAACAATCAATACGGACTTCAGTTTTGATTTAAAAGTACGGGGGTTAGATGGTGGATAGAAGAGGAGAAAAGATTACAAGAAAGTTTGATTTTGTTAGTTTCTTCCAAATGGGCAAATCTTGGGAGTGAGGCTGTCATGAAGGATCCATTAGTTAGGTAAAGCTACAGGGTAGTGAAATTTGGGAGAAAAGGGGTAGAGCTGTTGACTTTGAGTAGGAGAAGGGACATCTTAAGCTTGACGTCACAGAGATGAAGATGGATGTGGTGGTAAAAAGTGGAAGACAATGGTAGTTTTTAAAACAGCAGGACAAGTACTGAGTAGGAGTCTTGAGGAGAGTGGTAAGCGTTTGGAATAGTCATTGGGGTGGTGAGAGGGGATGAAACACTTAAAAAAGGATTGCCATTACGGCTGAGAGCTTAAGATTGAAGGCCATGAATTTGTAGAGGACACAATCTGCTCAGTCATGATTTACCTAGTACCGTATAACTGGCACAATACAGGATTGATAAGAGCTAAGTATAACTTTTAGCCAAGGTTGAGGTTTTGTTGGACAATGATAATAGAAGGAAAGCAACACAAGGGAATTAAGAGTGCCACTGGGGACACAGTTCAGATGATCAAGCATGGGATCCAGACTGGGAAGGGAAGGAGAAGTTTGATAGCATAGGAGAACATAGGAGGATAAAGGAACTGAAAGGGGGGAGGGGGGAGGTGGTTCTGTGACATTAAAGAACCTGTGTTGTGGGAATGAGGCATGAGAAGGCTGGAAGAACAGAAAGTTGTAGCCAGAGATTGAACTAGTTGTGAGTGGCACAGTTCCATCACGTGCCCCTGGGAACAGGTGGCCTGGATTAAAATGCATGGGCATTTGGGAGGGAGGTCTAGAAGGTGTGAGGTTAGGCTGTTGGATGATTCCTCTGCATAGATGGTGAAGTCATCCAAAATTAGGGCAGTAGTGAGGGTGGAAAGGAAGCCTGAAGTTGCTGCCAGAGTCCTTAGTCAGAGGGAGTGAAGGGGCATTCAGAAGATGATAGCATCCATTGGGGCAGAGGATGGGATGACTGGAAGGCATCATTGTTCTAGAGGAAATAAGAGTTTAATGTAATAAAACTCCTTTGGCATTAGGCATTTGGTGGTTGGCATTTTGGATTTTCAGTTTTGTGGAACATTTATTGAACAACTTTTGGGTGCTCAGCATTGGGGTTCCTAAGACAGGGTGGAGTCTCCTGAATAAAATTTCAATAGGTCCCTATTACTTCTAGGGTAAATGCCAAGTTCCTTAATGGAGCCCAAAGGGCCTCATGCCCTAACCCTCAGCCACCTCCCCTGGGTTCATCTCACAGCACTCCCACTTCAGACTTGCCTTTGTCCATAGTTTCTTCCACATATTACAATGTTTCCCTACCCTGGAATTCTCCTCACCTTTGTCCTTTCTTTGCCTGTTCAGCTTCTACTCATCCAGGAAACCTTCTCTAACTGGCTAAAATGTACCTCTGTGCTTCCACAGCCCCCTATTTATAGAGCATAGCTCGTTCTCCTGAAATGATCTTTTACATAACTTTACATAACGATCTTCCCCAGTAGTATATGAGCCCCCTGAAGGAAGGTATTATGCCATGGTTTGTTCATCTTTGTATCTCCAGTGCCTGGAACTTAGTTACTTAGGAAACGTTTATGAACTGAACACTTAAACCAACAATAGTTCTTAGGAACATCAGCCTCTAACAGTAAATATGCTGCCATAAACACAGAAATTGGCATAGTAGCAAAATGACACAGTAATAAAATGTAAAATACTGTCCCTTGTATTAATCTGAATATTGATAACTTCTTAGGAAGGTCATCAGTAGGCAGTGTCATTGACTCCAGGAGTTTGGACATGAATGTATTCTTTAGCCAAATATGGGTGGTAGGAAATTTGATCTTTATTTAAAATATATTCTTGGACATTTTACCTACTATAATTGTGAGTATCCAAGTACATAGCTGCAGTGCTTATTAGAAATCTCACAAGAACTCCAGGGTTTGCTCTTAGAAGGCAGGATTTCAAACTGGGTCTAGAGAATCCAGGCCAGGTTTTTGGTGCTCCCATTCAACTATTAGCACACTCATTTGTGTATCCATTTTCTGTGAAGGGTTTTTGTAGGGCACAAATTTCTTGTTTTAAGAGGTGAGTTACAGGTTAATTTAGCTTGATGTAAAGTGTTTGAGGAGTTCCCTTTTGAAGCTTGGTGCTGTGATGGAAGTATCAACTGTTGTGTTGAATAATAAGGTGAAAGTGTAGTTTAAATGAGTACTTGTCATCTCTTCTCTAAAGGAAAAGCAGCCTCTGGGAGTGAGAGTTCTGAGAAAAAGGCTCAGGGTCCCAAAGGTGGTGGCAATGCAGTAAAGGTGAGTTACTCGTTCCTTTTTTTTTTTTTTTTTTTAATATAAATAACATATACATCTGTTATTTTGGTACACATAAAAGGAAAAGACAGTATGCTTAACTCATCCTAAGGCTAGCCTAATAATGACAGAAGATCAAGATAACACAAAAGTGGAAAATAATAGATCACTCACTTATGAAAAGTAATTCCTTTAAAATATTTCTTAAATGTTTTCTCAGACATCCAGAAATTCTTCATATTCTAGTATTTTTCCTTAAAATGTATTAAGTCTTCCCAAGTAAGTGAATGAGTTATTTCTCAGAATGAAATACTACTTGACAAAACCAAGAGCTGAGATGAGCAAGCAAAGGCATGGGTCTCAATAGACAGCTTCCCCACTGGTAAGCTATAAGCCAGAGCCCTGACCTTGAAAATTAAGGTGGGAGACAATTGCAAATAATTACTTGAAGTTCTTGACATAATGCCAGAGGTATGTCTGCCCTGGGAAAATATAATCTGAAATAGAATTATACTGTTTAATGCTACATAAAAAGGCAATTTCCATGTTTCAGTCAGGATGTGGGATTCCATACTTTGATTCATTCATTCCTTAAGGATTTAGTGACATCTGCCCTGTGCCAAGCAGTGTACTAAATTCTGGGTATTAAAAAAAAAAAAAACAACAGGTAAGAGGTGGTCCCTGTTATCACAGTCTAGTTGGGAGCAGTTAGGTAAAGAAAGAAATATCATTGCTATATGAGAAGAGCTATAGTGGAGTTGTAGCATATAAATGCACCTATACATATGCAGCCAAAAAAAAGGAGAGTGAATGTAAATAGAGAGGGCCATTCTGCCCACTTTTCTACTCTGTGAACCCATAGAAAGATTAGAGATGGGAGACATGAATTTGCTTTCCATATATACTTGACCTTCATTCTCATATGAACATCCCACCATGTGAAGTGGGATTCTGGTATCCAAAGATAATTTTCATAAAACATGGTGCCTAAATGCAAGTCAGCTACTTTGTCTGGGCATCCAACTGAAGAAGTGGCTTTAAAGAGGCATGTTGCCCTTTCTGGAAACAAAAATAAGTTCAGTGTGGCTATACTTGAGGTATATGAAAGGTGGTTTTTCAGTTGCTCAGTCCTGTCCGACTCTTTGTGACCCCATGGACTGCAGCACGCCAGGCTTCCCTGTCCATCACCATCTCTCAGAGTTTGCTCAAATTCATATCCATTGAGTCGGTGATAGTATTCAACCATTTCATCCTCAGTCGCCCCCTCCTCCTCCTGACCTCAGTCTTTCCCAGCATCAGGGTGTTTTCCAATGAGTTGGCTCTTTGCATAAGGTGGCCAAAGTATTGGAGCTTCAGCATCAGTCCTTCCAATGAATATTCAGGGTTGATTTCCTTGCTGTCCAAGGGGCTCTCAAGAGTCTTCTCCAACACCAGTTTGAAAGCACCAATTAGCTAGGAAAGTCAGTTAAGGTTAAACTCTTTTGTTAAACTTTTCCTTTTGAAATAATTTTAGACTCACATTCAGTTGTAGGATAGATGTACTTTTTATACATGTACATGTGCCTTTTATCAGGGACTTTCCAGATGGTGCTAGTGGTAAAGAACCCGCCTGCTAGTGCAGGAGATGTAATAGACATGGGTTCAATTCCTGGGTTAGGAAGATCCCCTGGAGGAGGGCATGGCAACCCACTGCAGTATTCTTCCAGGATAATCCTATGGACAGAGGAGGCTGGCAGGCCACAGTCCATAGGGTCGCAAAGAGTCAGACACAACTGAAATGACTTAGCGCTATACCTTTTATCCTGTTTCCCCAGTGGTAACATCTTACAAAACCCTAGTACATTAGCACAACCAGGAGATTGACGTTGCTACAATCAAGATCCAGACATTTCCATCATCCCTCTTGTTGCCCTTTTATAACCATACCCACTTCCCCCATAGATCCCCTACCCCTGCCCTCCATGACCTCAGAGCAGCAGCTAATCTCTTCTCCATTTCTATAACTTTATGTTTTCCTTATAAATGGAATGATACAGTATGTAGCCTTTTGGGGTTAGCTTTTTTCACTCACTGTAAACCTCTGGAGATTTCATTCCACTTGTTGTGTGTATCCATAGTCTGTTCTTTGTATTACTGAGTAGTGTTCCATGGACACATGAAAGTAGTGTGTTGAACTTTTCACCTGCTAGGGGACGGCTGGTTTGTCTCCAGTGTTTGTGAAGGCCCCAGTAGCAGAGGGACCCCAAATCCTTCAGCCTTTTAGGGTCTAGGCTTCTTCCACACCTGCCATTCTGCTTTAGACCGTACTCCTGAATCCAGCCCTGCCCTGTGTCTCTAGAGCTGCCCAGATTCTCAAACCTACCTTCCGATCACAGCTTCCTTCCTTCCTCTTGTTTCCCACCTCCCCCAATCCTGTCTGCTTCTCTCCATGCACAGACCTCTAGGCCCTCTAGCCTGCCCTGTTCGCTTCACCTTCTCCCAGGTTTTGTGTCTGTTCTCTGAGCCCTGTATGTCTTGTAGGCTGGAAACTAGATGGATCATAGAGCCCTGACTCCTTTCCTTTTGGTGATCCACTACGTCCACCTGCCAGACCACAACTCAGGATCAATCCAGTGATCTCCTTTTTTTACACTCAAACCCAGAACTTCTGGGGCCCACTGGAGAGTCACACAGCCTCGGGGGTTGGGGCCACTGATTCCTCGTCTCTACCCTGAGCTGGGCCATCAGAACTGCACGGAGATCCCTTGCCACTCGCCTCAAGCCATCTACCACCCTCCTCCAGTCAATCAGCAGACAGCTTTGTCCAGTGGTTCTCAACCCTGGTATACATCAACTTCACCTGGAGAGCTTCTGAAAGTCTCCATGCCTAGGGATCTACCCCACACCAGCTGCCTCACAGTCTCTAGGGGTGGGAACTGGATCTTGGTATATTTTTTAGAAGCTCTTGGGGTGATTCTGACATGTGCCAAGGTTGAGAAACACTGATCCAGTCTCACAGGGTTGGTGTGAAGATTTCATGAGATCACGCATGTAAAGCACTTAGCACAGTTAGTATTAAGTACTCAATAACTGAAATATTGTTATAATTGTCACAAGAAAATGGAGACCAGACCTATAATCAGGAATTCATTGACCAGCAAAGTTATCTTCACCACATCTCCCTCCTCATTCTTCTCACCTCTCTTCCTTTAAGGCTAACTAAAATTAGCCTTTTTCCAGCAGTGCTCTGAATGCCTAGCCTCGCTCCTTCATTTATTTCTACCCTCTTTCTTTGCTCTGTCTTCAACTTTTCCATCTTTACTGCATCTTTCCCTTCATTCTGAAAATATACCCAGGGATCTTTAAAATATATCAATGCATGTGACTGTCTCCCTCTGACCAGAGCCCTTTCTCCTTTTCTAACTCAGTTAGTTGGGGGAACCCTACTCACATTGCGGTTCCCTGGTGGTTCAGCAGTAAAGAATATGACTGCCAAGCAGGAGACAGGGGTTCTATCCCTGGGTCAGGAAGATCCCCTGGAGAAGGAAATTGCAACCCACTCCAGTATTCTTGCCTGGGAAATCCTATGGACAGAGGAGGCTGGCAGGTTACAGTCCATGGGGGGTCTCGAAGAATCAGAGACAACTGATCGACTAACCACCACCAACACCCTCATTACTGTCCTGCTTCCCATTATTTCCTCAGTCATCTGCTGCACCCTGGCTTCTGCACTTACCGCTCTTCTGAAACAGCTTTTGCTAAGGACCTGGATCCTTATTGTTCTGCAGCATTTAACCCTGTTGCCCATTTCCTCCTTGAAACTTTCTCTTGCCTTGAGTTCTGTTAACACACCTTTCTCTCTACCTGTCTGGTTGTTTTTATTATGCTTGTTGAGCTTCTTTGCTTATTGTTTAAACACCAATATTCTCCACCGATGAGTCTTTAGCGTACTTTCTTATTCTATGTACTTCTTCTTGTTCTGTGTAGCCTCCTTGGGTGATCCACTACCTCCATGTTCATCACTCCCACATTCTCTCTGGAGCTTGGCTCTTTTTTCTAATCTTTTGTCTGCACCACCAGGCATGAAGGATCTTAGTTCCCCGACCAGGGATCAAACCCAGGCCCCCTGCATTGGCAGCATGGAGTCTTAACCACTGGGCTGCCAGGAAAGACCCTTGGCTCTCTTCTAAGATGTCAGTCTCATACAGTTGTTAGTTGGTCAGTCACACTTGCAAACTCCACGGGTACTACAGACTCATTATGTCTAACCCGTCAAACTGTGTAAAACCAGAATACTTGTTTATTCATTTATAAAGTGGTAGATAGGATCCCCTTTCTGTGATCACGAATGCTGTGTGCACTTTCCCAGTCATTGAACCAGGTTTGCTTTGTGAATGTAGAAGCAGAAAGAGGGAAACAGTGGAGAAGCAGTTTTAGCCAGGCTAAGATGAGGTCTGAGGAACCATCCTTATCCCCCAACATGTATCTCTCAAGTGTCCAGATTGTCCCTGTCTCCCCTAGGCAGTGCTGGACACATTCTATAGAAGTTTGCCTCTCTGAGCCCTGCTTTTTGACACATTCTTTTCTTTGCTGTGTCTGTCTCCTGTGTAGCTCCTCCAGTCCAGGATCCTGTCATCCCCAGTTTTACTAACTGAACCCTGAGGACATGGTTTGTCTGTCTCTAAATTTATAAGGGAGACATCTTTAGGCCTTACCCTAGTGTATCACCTATAATAAGAAATGAATAATGGATTCTGTTTGAATGAGAAATGGGAAATCCTTCAAAACATATCTTGACAAAAGCATTTCTAAGGATATAGTGATTTTTTAAAAAACATGACTTTATATAAACATAAGTTACATTTGAATACTTTTCTAGGGTTGAGTATTAATCTTCAACATATGATTCTTTTTCTAAGTGTTAAATTGTGGAGGGGCTTTATACAATTGGCCTCTTTTGGTAAAAAGTATTTCCTTGTGGGTTTTTTTCATATCATTCCACCTCTGATAAAATAATAGGTAACCTTTATTGAGTGTTAGTTGCATTATCTCAATCTTCACAACACAGTTACTGTTATCTCAGTGCACAAATGGGAAAACATTTAGAGATTTAAAACATGCCTAAGACCATACAAAAGAGTGGGGATTTGACGCCAGTACCCAGCTCTCAACCATTATGTTTCCTCCTCCTGTTACCGTTGAGGTACATGGTAAAGGATGGGAACATTCCACAGCCAGGTACCCACTTTCCATCTAAATCTGGGTTCTAAGATATTGTCTTGATATGGGAAATGGGTTTTTGCCCCATTGGGCTATTGCCCAGTTGGGCAAACTTCCAGGATTTTCCATTGCCATGAATGAATGTGGTTGTTTTTTTTTTTTTTTTTTTTCACTTGTATGGGGGTAATCCTGATGTGACTGCTGTGTTGTGAGGAAAGAAATCGTTTGGGTCTCCAGGTATTACATGAATATATTTTTTCCTTGTAGGTCAGACACATTCTGTGTGAAAAACATGGAAAAATCTTGGAAGCCATGGAAAAGTTAAAGTCTGGAATGAAATTCAATGAAGTGGCTGCACAATATAGTGAAGATAAAGCCAGGCAAGGGGTATGGTGCACTCATCATTTAAAATGTCCCTCATGGAGGACACACAGCAGTAGGGATTATTTCTGTTTTGCCATTAGTTTTAGGCGTATCTTAAAGATCTTAAAAGCAGAAATGTCCAACTTGTGAACAGTTGAATACAGGTCACCTTTGTCTAAATTTTGGCATAACCAAACTTGCACAGTTAACAGATATCTAGGGCTTCCCTGGTGGCTCAGATGGTAAAGAATCCGCCTGCAATGAGAGAGACCTGGGTTTGATCCCTGGGTTGGGAAGTTCCCCTGAGGAGGGCAGCCGGCAACCCACTCCAGTATTCTTGCCTGGAGAATTCCATGGACAGAGGAGCCTGGAGGGCTTCAGTCCACGGGGTCGCAGAGCCAGACACAACTGAGTGACAAAGTACAGAGTAGACACCCAGCAACATTGTGAGCGCTTGTTGTGTGCAGCCCAGGGTTGGACCTCTTCCCCATTTTGTGCTCAGTGAGTCTTCTTCTCTCCAGCCCAGATGAATAAACCTAGGAACTTTAGCATTCATGTTGGGAAATTTTCAAGTTACAGTAGAACTGTTCCCTCTTCGGGGCCACTTGACATCACATATCTTTTGGATTTTCCAGGGTGACTTGGGTTGGATGACCAGAGGGTCCATGGTAGGACCATTTCAAGAAGCAGCATTCGCCTTGCCTATAAGTGTGCTGGATAAGCCTGTGTTTACAGACCCTCCAGTAAAGACAAAATTTGGGTATCATATTATAATGGTTGAAGGGAGAAAATAAAATTGTATGAAAGACTACATATGTTTTATACATTATTTTTTTTAAAAGGTGTTGAATAATCATTGTATTTTATGAACTGTCATTGTGGGTTTGTGGGTGCAAAATCAGGTGGGTAAAGGTTGGTGTGCACAACAGTAGGTATTTAGTTGGTAGTTCTCTTAAGTCAAGCAGACTCCTTTTAAACCTGTTAGTCTATTCCCTCTAAGAACTGCTTTATCTGATTCTCAGTATATCCCATAAGCTAATTTAGAAAGCTTCTCTAGAAAAGTCAAATATCAGTTCATACAATTCAGATTGAATTAGACATTGAATAAATGGATTAGCATATGAAAATCATAAAATAAGCTACTAGACAATCATTTTATAAGGTAGCCAACATTGATCTGCCAGGACAGTTGTTATCAGCTCCACTGTCATAACATAACACATGGCACATTCAACATTATGACCATTCAACATTAACTTTCTTTTTAAATAAACGTTTGTTGGAAGAAAAAAACACTCAGTTCTGTCAGTTTTTTGTACTAGACTAAACAGTAGCCATTCACCAGCTGCTGATTAAAGGGAGAAATGTGAGAGTTCCCTGGCGATTCAGTGGTTAGGACTTGGAGCTTTCACTGCTGGGGCCTGGGTTTGATCCCTGGTCAGAGAACTAAGATCTCACAAGCCACAGGCCAAAAAAGGAAAAAAAAAAAAAAGACAGGGAGGGATGTCAGCCTAAAAACATTCCTTCATCCTCAAATTGCATGGGTTACGTTATGACAGTCCTCTCCAGGGTCAGTGTTCTGTGTATCTACATTTTTTTAATGCCACCTTTATGACATAACAAAAAAGTATATAAATATTATAAATACTACTTCAAAAATCAAACTTTGCAAGTACAACACTGTGTGATTATTAACAGTGATTTTTTTTTAATTTTTTTATTTTTTTTTATTTTTCAGTGGGTTTTGTCATACATTGATGTGAATCAGCCATAGAGTTACACGAATTCCCCATCCCGGTCTCCCATCCCACCTCCCTCTCCACCCGATTCCTCTGGATCTTCCCAGCCCAACAGGCCCGAGCACTTGACTCATGCCTCCCACCTGGGCTGGTGGTCTGTTTCACCACAGATAATATACATGCTGTTCTTTCGAAACATCCCACCCTCCCCTTCTCCCACAGAGTTCAAAAGTCTGTTCTGTACTTCTGTGTCTCTTCTTCTGCCCTGCATATAGGGCCATTGTTACCATCTTTCTAAATTCCGTATATATGTGTTAGTATACTGTAATGTTCTTTATCTTTCTGGCTCACCTCACTTAACAGTGATTTTTTGAACACACTGTATTCTCTCTCAGCTGCATTTGACATACCCACATTATGCCATATAGCAGCAATTCATCTTAGAGAGTTGTTTCCCATTTTAGACATTTCTGACCACCTATGCTTCCATGCAGTATTCCCCACTGAGCAGACTAAAGGCTGCCCACTCCCTGGAATGCATAGATATGGCATCATGATACAGAGGGATGATCAAAATAGTAGGTTATCAGATGAAACTGCTTTAAAACCACATTTAAAACACTGTCTCTAAATAAGGGCTATAAATTCTGAAAATCTTGAAAAAAATTCTGAAAAGAATGTTCATTTTAAATGAATACATAGACCTACAAAGAACATCAATTATACTGAAATTGAGTAATCAAAATAGTTGTTTTATATATAGCTCTATTAATACATTGAGATGTAGTGGTAGTACTAAAAACCACTGTGAGGGAATTCCCTGGTGGTCCAGTGATTAGGACTCTGCACTTTCACTGCCATGGGCCTGGGTTCGACCCCTGGTCAGGGAACTAAGATCCTCCAAGCCATGTGACATGGCTAAAAATTTTTTTTCCATTTATTTTTATTAGTTGGAAGCTAATTACTTTACAATATTGTAGTGGTTTTTGCCATACATTGACACGAATCAGCCATGGATTTACATGTGTTCCCCATTCCGATCCCCGCTCCTGCCTCCCTCCCCATCCCATCCCTCTGGGTCTTCCCAGTGCACCAGCCCTGAGCACTTGTCTCATGCATCCAACCTGGGCTGGTGATCCGTTTCACCCTTGATAATATACTTGCTTCAATGCTATTCTCTCAGAACATCCCACCCTCACCTTCTCCCACAGAGTCCAAAAGTCTGTTCTGTACATCTGTGTCTCTTTCTGTTTTGCATATAGGGTTATCATTACCATCTTTCTAAATTCCATATATATGCGTTAGTATACTGTATTGGTCTTTATCTTTCTGGCTTACTTCACTCTGTATAATGGGCTCCAGTTTCATCCATCTCATTAGAACTGATTCAAATGAATTCTTTTTAATGGCTGAGTAATATTCCATGGTGTATATGTACCACAGCTTCCTTATCCATTCGTCTGCTGATGGGCATCTAGGTTGCTTCCATGTCCTGGCTATTATAAATAGTGCTGTGATGAACATTGGGGTGCCCGTGTCTCTTTCAGATCTGGTTTCCTCAGTGTGTATGCCCAGGAGTGGGATTGCTGGGTCATATGGCAGTTCTATTTCCAGTTTTTTAAGGAATCTCCACACTGTTCTCCATAGTGGCTGCACTAGTTTGCATTCCCACCAACAGTGTAAGAGGGTTCCCTTTTCGCCACACCCTCTCCAGCATTTATTGCTTGTACACTTTTGGATAGCAGCCATCCTGACTGGCGTGTAATGGTACCTCATTGTGGTTTTGATTTGCATTTCTCTGATAATGAGTGATGTTGAGCATCTTTTCATGTGTTTGCATGGCTAAAATTAAAAAATAAAACCCACCATGATTTTGTGGTGATGAATATCAATGGTATTTTGAAATAGCTGCAATAACTATGGAATCTCTGTGATTTCTATTAGCGAGAAAGTTGTGGTACTGCTAATATTTCTGTACTTTGTTGCCAACATTCATAATGAAAGGAAATATTAAATTTCAGATAGAGTACAGTAGTGGGGGAGGAAGGGGAGATGTAACTCTTCCCATCCAGTTTCAGACTCTGAATTCTTAAGTTTAAAAATCCCTGCCTTAGATAACTGTTTTAACATTTTACCATATGCATGTATTTCCCCCCCACCAAACTGTCATTATAGGTACTCAAGAAGCACTGTTATTTTTCAGTGAGAAATACATCTAGGAATTTAAGTCTTGCTCTTCAGATCAAATGGACACAGGCCCTGAAAACCTCCTGGCAGGCAAATAAATCATGTGGGGGCCTTTTTTTCGTATCAAAGGAGAGAACAATTTAGCTGAATTTTCACAAACATTTGTGTTTGATAGGAGACTGAAAAACTTTAAGATGTAGGACACAGCCAATGTTGCACTTGCATGACGACAGTCATTCAGTTCTTGTAGGGAAACTGGAACTGGAGTTAGATGCAGACTATGAATTGCTGAATCACACAGTATTAACAATGGGATTTTTTTCAATGATACATATTCAATCATATCACCCTATCTAAAATAAGTCGGCCCTCTCTTTCCATGGCTCTGCATTAGTAGATTCAACAACTGCAGATCAAAAATATATTTAATTTCCAGAAAGTTCCAAAAACTAAAACGAATTTGCCATGCACTGGCAACTATTTACATAGCAGTTATACTGTATTTACAAACTTTGCAATTTACATTTATGCTGTATTTTATAAGTAATCTAGAGATGATTTAAAATCTAATACATGTGGTATATATGGAATTTAGAAAGATGGTAATGATAACCCTATATGCAAAACAAAAAGAGACACAGAAGTACAGAACAGACTTTTGAACTCTGTGGGAGAAGGTGAGGGTGGGATGTTTCAAAAGAACAGCATGTATATTATCTATGGTGAATCAGATCACTAGCCCAGGTGGGATGCATGAGATGAGTGCTCAGGCCTGGTGCACTGGAAGGACCCAGAGGAGTTGGGTGGAGAGGGAGGTGGGAGGGGGGATCGGGATGGGGAATACGTGTAACTCTATGGCTGATTCATGTCAATGTATGACAAAATCCACTGAAATGTTGTGAAGTAATTGGCCTCCAACTAATAAAATAAAATTAAAAAAAATATATAATACATGTGAGAATGTATGTAGGATATATGTAAATACTACATCATTTTATATGAGGAACTTGAGCATCTGTGGACTCTAGTATCTGCAGAAAGTCCTTCAAGCAATCCCCCTTGGATCTGAGGGACACTGGTAATAATTTCTTTTGGTAAGAGCAAAGTTTTGTACTATCAATAGATAACCTATTATTTAAGCTTCAGCTCATCTTTTTCAAGCTTGTATCTGTATATTTAATAATACGTATAACAGTAACTGTATTACATGTCATTTACAATTAGCTTTCATATGTGTGTGTGTTGCTTAGTCATGTCCGATTCTTTGCAACCCTATAGACCACAGCCCACCAGGCCCCTCCATCCATGGGATTCTCCAGGCAAGAACACTGGAGTGGGTTGCCATTTCCTTCTCCAAAAGAAACTATAGAAAGAAAGTGAATTCACTCAGTTGTGTCCAACTCTTTGCGACCCCATGGACTGTAGCCTACCAGGCTCCTCCATCCATGTAACTTTCATATGTGTATGTGATAAAAAAAAAATATCTTTGTCCCTAGTTACTGGCAACATGGCTCCCTTGGAATCTATGCAGTGACTTGGCCTTTTTTATGTTAATGATATGATTGGTGGCTGGGGACCCCTCAATAGCTTCAGGATGGGGACTGGTCACCAGAAAGAATTAGTGGCTTGGAACTCTTGGCCTCACCCCCTGGCCTCTAGGGAGAAGACAGGTGCTAGAAATAGTTATTTACCAATGGCCAGTGACTTAAATGATTTAAACAATCATGCCTACACAATGAAACCTCTGTAAAAAAAATTCTAAATGACAGGGTTCAGAGAGCTTCAGGTTGGTGAACACATCAAGGTGCTGGAAGTGTGACCATGCCCAAAGAGGACACAGAAACTCACACACACCTCATTCTCCATACCTTGCCCCATGCATCTCTTTCATTTGGCTGTTCCTGAGTTGTAGTTATAAAAACCAGTAATAATAGGTTTTCCTAAGTTCTATGAGCCACTCAAACAAATTAATGAACCTGAAGAAGCAGCCATCCTCAGGAAACCTCAATCTGTAGCCAAGTTGAAGAGAAGTGTGGATAACACGGGGCCCTAATACTAGTAACTGGTATCTGATATGAGGGCAGTCTTATGGGAGTGAGCCCTTAAACCTGTGTGCAGTTTGACTCTAATCCAGGGAGTGTCAGGATTGAGTTGAATTGTAAAATACCCAGTTGGTGTCTGCAAAGAAATGGAGACCTGCTAGGTGTGGAAAAACCCCACATTTGGTGTCAGAAATGTGAGTAAAAGCAGCTCAGTTATAGTGACTTGTCACTAGGTAACACATGGTTAACAATCCATTTCACCCCCTACTGTGTGATCTTGGGCGGGTCACAGTCTCACCAAGCCATTTCTTCAATTAAAAAATGGAAATGCTACCCTTGACCTCAAAGGATTATGGTAAGGATTAAACAAGAAACCTATGTAGAGTACCTAATACACAGATGGTACTTGATAAATTCTCCAGTGATAGAGCACAGAATGCTATGCTGCACTTTATATTTTAGGAGGGAACCAAACTCCTTTTCAGTCTACAACCTGAAGATAAGACGTGTTAGCACATGTCAGAACTCAGGTGGTGATGAGTGACAGATGGCTAAATGGTGTGCAAAGGGACTACAGAGTAGGGCACCAGTGTTAAAGCAGCCCAGCACCAGGTACCTTATCCCAGTCTTTGGCTGTAGTAAACCAACAGCCTACATGCTACTGTATGTTAAATGGGTCTTAGATCTGGAATACTAATGACAGACTTCTGCCTAAATGATTTTTACATGTATTTGTCAATATCAACTATCTCAGTGAAAGAAAGTGAATGAAAAATGCTTGAGAAAAGTAACTTTAATATTATTGATATCTGGACTGTGATATACAAAATTGACATTCTCAGAGTAAAATTTAAAATGGCCAGAGTAATGTTACAAAAACTTCTCTAGAAATAACATAGTTCTATTAAGTTTACAGAGCATGCCTAAAAGAAAAATATAAGAATATTTGAGTAAAGAAACATTAACCTAGTGCTCAGAATACCAAAATACATGTATGGGGGAAAGCAGGAGCAGGTGGTAAATACAATATTTACAAAAAAAAGTTAGAACAAAAACTCATTTTTTGAGTTCTCTCACCTTAAGCGTGAAGGCTTCATGCTCCCAAAGAATCCAATTATGGGAACAAATTACCTCATACTCAAGTTTTGCTTTAAAATACTATAAAACAGGTTATATTCTCAAGTTTTATTAAGTTGTTTATACAAACTTAAAGTCATGAGCATGACTTCAGGATCTGAGCTTTTTATGTCAAGTGCTTTAACTAAGCAGTCTAAGGCCTCCTGTATTTTTCCACACTCTTTCAGTTCTTTTCCATGCAAGACAAGAGTGTCATAGTCATTCACAGCCTCCACTGCCTCATCCTGGGGAGAGTCAACCAACTGTCCACCAGCCAAAGGCTCAGGGTCACCCGGAGAGGTCTCCTGAGCCAGAGCACCAGGCTTAGATGTACTTAACCTACTGGATTTATTTTCTGAAGACAGTGTTTCTCTGGAAGGATCTTCTTTTGTATGCTCTGGGGCTTCGTCACTGCTTTCCTCTGCTCCTTCCTCCAGATAATCTTCAACAACCTTTGCTTCATTGCTGTTGTCAAGTCTTTCCTCCATATCCTCCACGTGGTCTAAAACCACATTAATAAGAGACCTCCTAGAAGCCAGGGATCTTCTAGAGTTTACAGACTTATTTATACTGTCAGATATTTTAGGTGAAAAGAAACTTCCAGGTGGACTGATATCATTTTTGGGAGTTGAGGCATCAAATTGTTTTACAGATAAAAATGGGAAGGGAGATGTGTTGAATGGGTTTGTGTTTGAAGTATCTTTAAAAGTATGTTCACCTTCATCATCTGAATCAATTCGTCTGGCTTTTCTTCTGACTTTCACATTAACTACTTCTTCTGGCTCATCATCTTCCTCAGTAAGATCCACACTGAGACATGCTTTGCTACGCACTGACTCTGCTCTGGAATTAGCTGCAGAGCCACACAAGCTATTTTCTTTCTCCACATGCTCCAAAGACTGACTGGAAAGATTTTGTCCATTGTCTGCAGAGTCTTCCAAGAAAAGATTGAAATCACATGCATACTGTGCTGAAGAGGCTAAAGGTTCCTCTTCCAATTTGGCCTCATTCGCTTGAGCATCCTGCAGTGCACTGTGGGCTGCTTCTAAGTCATCATCAGCTATTTTAATAACAGATACATTTGATTCTGGCCTTTGATATTCCTTTGTTTTGGGATTAGCAGGCGAGACATTGCAGTGATGTAAAATTGCATCATCCTCTAGTTGATCTAGATTTGGTCCAAGATCAACTCTGACTGACTTGCTAGGTAAATAATTAAAACTTCCCAGACAGCTCTCTTGCTCGGACTCCTGCAAAAACCCCTCTTGTGATGCCTCTTTTTGTACAGCCATCCCTGATAAAGAGTCAGGGAAAATCTCTTCTACATCTCCACACCCCTTGGGTAAAGTAGTGACAAAGTCATCATCAAATGTACTTACACATGAGTGCCTACCATCTTGTGGGATGGTATCATTCATCTTTATCCTGGAGAGATCTTTCTCACCCTCTTTGGGCAGATCATCAATGATTACGCTGGCCATTAGAGAACTGATTTCTTCTTCCTGGGTGTGATAAATAGGTAGACGAGATGAAGGCTGAGGCTGTGGTTTATTTACTTCAGCACGTTTTTTCTTTGTTTGATATACAGGTTCTCTCAGCCAGATGCCCTCATTCCCAGTTTTTTGTCTTTCCATTAGGAGCTCTGTATTTTGAGACTCAGATTCAACAAGGAATTGAGCTTTCTGAACCCTTTGTTGAATATAGTGAGAGTCTTCGATCACATCAAGCTCTTCTTTAACAGACAGGTCACGCGTATACATCAAATCATGGTCTGAGATTCCAGCTATCCTCAAAGAGTGCAGGAAGGCAATATGTTCATCTAGGTTCTTATCAGATCTCCTCTGAGCAGCATGCAAAGACTGAAGCTGCAGCTGGGTTGCAGAGTTCTGAAAATCCTCAACTGTAAAGAGCTCTCTCAATTCTTGTTTACTAAAATATCGGAAAGGGTTCTTCTTATCACCAGTAGTTTGTCTTATTAGTGAGTCCTTGAAAACCTGTCTTCTGTATATTTTTTCCTCTACAGTTCCACAAGTGATGAGCCTATAAACTACAACATTTTCTTTCTGTCCAATTCGGTAAACCCTATCCACAGCTTGAGCATCAGTTGCAGGATTCCAGCTAGGATCAAAGATGACCACTCTGCTTGCTGCAGTTAGTGTTAAGCCAACACCACCTACTTGAGTGGTAAGCAGAAAAACAGAGTAATCTTTATTTTGCTGGAATAAACTAATTCTTTTTTCTCGTTCCACAAGATGAGTAATTGTTCCATCGATTCGCAGTATCTTAAAGTGCCTATTCTTTAAGAGACGTTCAATGATGTTTAGAATTTGTCTTGACTGGGAAAACACCAGAGTTTGATGCCCTTCATCTCGCAGTTTCTTAAGCAGGTCCATTAGAAATACCATTTTTCCAGATTCTTCCATCAGTGTATCATCACTTATTTGATCAATATGGTCCACATCTGAGGAATCTTCCCCTTCAATTTCATCCTGAACAGATAATTTGGCAGCTTCTAGATTCAGCAAACCACAAGCTCGTGCAGATAGCAGCCTAGGATGATCACAGAGCTTCTTTAAGACACTCAGCTCAGCCAAAGGTGAGCGTGTCTCCATTAACAACTCCTTGATATGATCTAGAGACACAAATTTCCTGTATATTTCTTCTTGTAAAGGTACAAGGCGTATCCAAATAATTAAATCATTTTTCCTGGAAAGGGAAGGCATTTCACATATGGCACCAACATCTGGACTCTTTTCACTAAGATGGACCTCTGGGTTGCTTGACTTTTTCTTCTGTACCTCTTCTTTGGTCCTCCTGAGAAAATAGGGCTTTATGATTGTCATTAAGTTTTCAGATATTTTAAATCCCAAAGCTTTTTCCCCTGGGGTAGCATCCTTCTCTCTTGCTCTAGTAATAGGATTTTCATACTCCATTTTAAAAGTTCTTAATGTTCCTAGCAGGGACCCTTGACAAGCAAAATCAAATAGGGACCATAGTTCTTGTAAATTATTCTGGATTGGGGTTCCTGTGAGGAGGATGCGATTACTGGCAGGGATTGCACGAGCACATATTGCTGACTTGGTAGATGAGGTTTTTATTTTATGTGCTTCATCAAGGATGACATAGTCCCACAAAAATTCTTGGCCATTCAAGCTGGAAAGCTGCTGCCAATTATTGATTAACATTTGGTATGTGGTGATAATGACACCATTCCTTTGCTGAATCCGACAGAGGTTTCTGGTACGTTCATCCTTGCTAGGACCATGAAAGGTTTTGACTCTCATTCCTGGAGTCCACTTGACAAATTCTCTTAGCCATATACTGATGAGACTGGTTGGCATGATCAGAAGCACATGGTTCACAAGTGAAGCATCAAACATACCAGAAAGGAAAGCAATGATTTGAACAGTCTTTCCTAACCCCATATCGTCTGCCAGAATGCCACCTCTCCTTCCATCCCTATACAGGCTATAGAGAAAAGCTACACCTTCCTTCTGGTACTCATATAGTTGGTTGTGCAGTTCTTGATAAAGCAGCAGGCCAGAGTTGCACACATCTATGAATTCATCATCTCCATGTTCTGCCAACTCCTCCAAGGCTTCCTGTATTTTTTGGATTCTGCTTATCACCTTTTCGTTGGGAAAAATGTCCTTTGCCAAGTTGAAAAGTTTAAGTGCTTCTTCCAGATCTCCATTCTTAGTTGCTTCTTTGGCCTCCTTCACGTATCTGTAAAAATAAGGTTAAAAAAAGCTATGCATACATAGAGACTGAAAGGTAGACGATTAGAAAGAAAGGAAACAAATTGAACATTCAGTCTAAGAATGCTTTAGAGTCCATTTTGGAACCCAAACCATAGCTGAGCTTTCAATATCCTCAATTCAGGATGGGAAAGATTAGCACAGAAGATACCAATGAAAGCTGGCATCACTTAAGAAGACATAAATATCCACCAAACCCTGCTAGCAACAACTTCAGGTACTAATTGTAGGAAATGTATGTGCAAAGGTTATTGCACATACAATAAGCAACCTATATTGTGGGAGCATGGAAACAAGAAGATACATGAGCACTTCTCAGGCCTTATTTTTCTGGACCTCTGTGATACATTTCACACTATTGATCACTCTGTTCTTGAAAATCCCGCCCTCCATTGGATTCATATAGATTCCTCCTGGTTTGCTCCCCCAACATTGGCCATTTATTCTCTGTGTCTTTCTTAGATCCCTATTCTTCCTCCCCAAAGGCTCAGTCCTAGTCCTCTTCTCACTCCTTTTCCTTTCTCCTTATTGTCTCCTAGAACTTCCACTCCCACCTATGTGTTCCTAACTCCCAAAACACTTTCTCCAACCCAAGGCTTGCCCTCAAGCTCTAGTCTAGACCCATATTCCAACTGCTTTCTGTACATCTCCACTTTAAAGTTTCACAGGCATCTCCAATTCAATTAATTCCAAATTAAACTTATTATTTCCCCTCTTAAGGCATGCTTCTCTGTTTGTATGGTAATAAATGACAGTAACATCCACTCAGCCATACAAGCTAAAAATCTAAGGATCATCCTTGACTCCAACTCAAATGAATGATCCTTGACTTCTCTCTCTTTCTAACCACCTCATCCCTTAGCCAACAGTCCCCCAAGCCCTCCTAACTTTATTTCCCAAAAATAACCTGTGTCTTGCTCTCTCATCTCTACCACTACTGTAGTCCAAGTCACCATCATCTCTGGATTGGATAACTGCAACTTCCTACTCACTGGTTTCCCTATGTCCACTCTTGGCCCCTCCAACATATTCTCTGCACAGGAGCCAGAGATATTGTCTTAAAACATAAAAGAAATTATCAGTCCTTTGCTTAAAAGTCTTCAGTGGTTTACAGTTGATAGATTTTGAAAGGGTGCCACAACAATTCACTGAGGAAAGAGTAGTCTTTTCAACTAAATATTCATGTGCAAAAGAATGAAATTGGTTCCCTACCTCACAACATACACAAAAATTAATTCAAAATGAATCAAAGACCTAAATATAGGTGCTGAAATCACAAAACTCTTAGAAGAAAGTTAGGTGTAATAGGTGTAACTCTGTCATGACCTTGGATTTGGCAATGGTTTCTTAGATATGATGCCAAACACATGTGCAACCAAAGTAAAAAATAAATTGGGCTTCATAAAAGCTAAAAACATTTGTGCTTCAAAGGATACCATGAAGAAAGTGAAAAGACAACCCAAGGAATGAGAGAAAATACTTGCAAATCTTGTACCTGATAAAGGATTTGTACCTAGAATATATAAGGATCTCTTACAACTCAATAATTAAAACACAAAGAGGGACTTCCCTGGTGGTCCAGTGGTTAGGACTCAACACTTTCACTGCCATGGCCCTGGGTTCAATCCCTGTTCAGGGAACTAAGATCCCGCCAAAAAAAAAAAGACAAGTAACCCAATTAAAATGGGCAAAGTATCTGACTATTTCTCCAAAGAAGATATACAGATAGCTTACAACCATATAAAAAGATGCTCAACATTATTAGTCATCAGGGAAAATGCAAACCAAAACCACAATAACACTTCATGCCCATTAGGATGACTAGAATAAAAAAGAGAAAATACCAAGTGTTGACAGCAACATGAAAAAGTGGAAAAATTGAAACTCTATAACACTGTTGGTAGGAATGTAAAATGGAGTAGATGCTTCAGAAATTACTCCATCAGTTCCTTAAAAAGTTGCACATAGAGTTAACATGTAATTTAGGAATTCTACTCCCAGGTATATACCCAAGAGAAATGAAAACATTTGGTCACAGAAAATCTTGCACATGAATGTTCACAGCAGTATTATATTATTCACTAAACCAAAAGTGGAAATAACACAAATGTCCATCAAATGATGATATATACCAGATAAAAAGGTGATATACCCATACAATGGAATATTATGCAGCCATAAAAAGGAATGAAACAATGCTACAGCATGAATGAGTCTTAAAAACATTTTGCTACATGAAATAATAAGCCAGTCACTCACTGACACAGAGAACAAACTAGTGGTTACCATTGGGGAGAGGAAGGAATGGGGGTGGTGGTGGGCAACATAGGGATAAGGGATTAAGAGGTACTAACTATCAGGTATACAGTAAGCTACAAGGGTATATTGTACAACACAGGAAATATATCCAATATTTTATAATAACTATAAATGGAGTATAAGCTCTAAAAATTGTGAATAACTATCATACACCTGTAACTTACATAATATTGTACATCAACTATACATAAAAGTGCCAATCACAAAAGGGCATATATTTTATGATTCTATTTATATGAAATGTCCAGGTTAGGCAAATTCACAGAGAAGTAGATTAGTGGTTGCCAGGGGCTGGCAGCTGGGGCATTCATGAACTGGAGAGGGTATGATGGCTGAAAGGTAAGGAATTTCTTTTAAGGGTGATGAAAATGTTCTAAAACTAACTGTGGTGATGGGGTGCACAACTCTGTGAACATACGAAAAATTATCAAACTGTACGCTTTTATGATATGAGAATGGAATGGTACCTCAACAAATCTGTTAACAACAACAACAAAATCTTCAGTGGCTTCCTATGGCCTAAGAATGAAGTTTAAACTCTGTAGCCTGGCATTCCAGGCACTGACTGATACAGCCAGGAACTGCTGATCTCTCTGCCTTAACTTCTGCCACTTCCTGTCTCAAACATTTTCTTTTAACCCCTTATGCCCATCATACTACTTTGTCCTCTAAAGCTTAGGCTCACACCACCTTCCTCTTCTGGACTATACTCCTCTCCAAGCTGACCTCACTCATTCTTTAAGACACTGTTTCTCAGTGTTCTGCACAATCTCCTGGAGGGCTTGTTAATACACAGATTGCTGGACCCCAACATCAGATTTTCTGATTCTGTAGTGAGGCCCAAGAATTTGCAGTTCTACAAAGTTCCCAGGTGATGCTAATGCTTCTGGTCCAGAAACCACATTTCAAGAGCTGCTTTAAGATCAGGCCTCACCTGTGGTTCCTCTAGGATGCCTTTCATCCCTCCCCTCCCCTCATCAGTTGTTCCACCTCAATACTCCCCTGTATGTTCACCTCTATCAGTACATTTAACATACTGTATTAAAATCACCATGAAATAATCTAGCTGTATTACAAATGTATGAAACAACCTCATTGAAGAGGGTGGAGGGAAAATGTGCTGACCTAAGTAACCTAGGAAATGAATGAAATCTGTAAGAGTAAAACTAAAAGAAATATAAGCATGTACTCTAGTGGATACAGTTGTTTCCCATGGGGGTATGAGGTAAAAATTCTGATACTGAAATGCATGTATGCTAGAGGTGAAGAATTAAGTAAATGGATGGCGGATAGTGGGAGCCAGGTTTCTCACTGTTGGAATGGGAGTTTACAGACTGGTTAAGAGAAGGTTACAATGATCCAGGCGGTAATGGATCAGAATTAGAAACATCACTATAAACCCATGTTCAACATAAATACAGATCAGTTCAGTTCAGTCGCTCAGTCATGTCCAACTCTTTATGACCCCACGGACTACAGCACGCCAGGCTTCCCTGTCCATCACCAACTCCCAAAGCTTGCTCAAACTCATGTCCAAGTTGGTGATGCCATCCAGATAGATAAACACAGATAGTTACACCTAAAAATATTTACAGACATGTGGATATACGTGGGTTAGTATATACACATATTTCCTTGCTCTATCAGCTAAGAGGGCCTAGAAGCAAGGAAACCCCAGCAGCAACAAGCACATCAAGCACCCAGATCTTGATTTCTAGTACCATTTGCCAATAAAAGGACAAGGCCTCCTTAGAAAAATGGCATTCTAGGGTTATGGCAAGAAATCTATAAGATGAGCCTGGAGCATGCTGTATTGTCAGAAAGTAAGGAAGTGGTCAAATACAAACAACATCCCACAATGATAGGAGTGTGTCAAAGAGACACAGGTGCCAAAGGAAAGAGCTCCCAATGGTCAAAGCCAGAACAATTTGAGCAATACAATAAAGTAGAATTGGATTATAACTCAAAGTATAAAATAAATATTCATGAGTCCACAGATATATTAGTCCAATATAAATTAGTGAATAAGTATAGGAAATGAGACAAATCTCCTGTGCAGAAGAATTTCAAATAATTTATACAGATACTCTACCCTCAAGAAAATGAAGCATAATTCCTATTCCTTAACTGTGGAGTTCATGTTGTAACATCCTTCCAAAGAGTACAGTATGGAAAAGTGCAGTGCGGAAAAGAGTAACTTGAAAGTAAAGAAACAGAATTTCCTGGTGGGCCAGTGGTTAGGACTCCATGCTTCCACTGCAGGGGGCACGGGTTTGATTCCTGGTCGGAGAACTAAGATCCCACAAACCATGTGGTGTGGCCAAAAACAAAACAAAAATAAAGTGAAGAAACCTGGCAAACAGTACCTCAGTCAGGTGATTACAGTCAACATCAACAGTGATAAGTCATGTGGATAGTATATACCCTTTTTTGGCTTCCCTGATAGCTCAGTTGGTAAAAAATCCGCTTGCAATGCAGGACACCCCGGTTCGATTCCTGGGTTAGAAAGATCCGCTGGAAAAGGAAAGGCTACCCACTCCAGTATTCTTGGGCTTCCCTTGTGGCTCAGCTGGTAAAGAATCTGCCTGCAATGCAGGAGACCTGGGTTCAATCCCTGGGTTGGGAAGATCACCTGGAAAAGGAAAGGCTACCCACTCCAGTATTCTGGCCTGGAGAATTTCAAGGACTGTATAGTCCAAGGGGTCACAGAGAGTCAGACACAACTGAGTGACTTGCATTTTCACTTTGACATGATTTAATGCAAAGGGTAATTTACCTCTGTAGTCTCCCCGCCCCCCCCAAAACCAAAAGCCCCAGTCTAAACATGAGAAAGTATACTGACAAATCCCAACTAGGGGAACAGTATACAAACTGCCTGATCAGTACTCCTCAAAATGGTCAAGGTCATCAAAAATACTGGCAAGTCTAAGAAACTGTCACAGGCAAGAAGAACCTAAAGAGACAGATGACAAAATGTGATGTGGGGTCCTAGACAGGATGCTGGAATACAAAAAGGATATTAGGTAAAACCTAAGGAAATCCAAATAAGTATGGATTTACTGAGTAATAATGTATCAGTATTGGTTTATTAACTGTAATTAATGTACCACATAAATGTAAGATGTTAAGAATACAGTAAACTAGGTGTCGGATATATGGGAACTCTCTATTATCTTTGTGATATACTTGTAAATCTAACACTACTCTATAATTAAAAGTTTTTTAAAAAAAAGAAAAAAAAAGTCCATTTGTGGACTTGCCTGTTAGTGCGGTGGATAAGAATCCACCTACCAATGCAGGGAACATGGGTTCGATCCCTTGTTCAGGAAGAGCCCACATAATATGGAGCAAATAATCCTGAACTACTGAAGCTGAAGCTCCAATACTTTGGTCACCTGATGCAAAGAGCTGACACATTAGAAAAGACCCTGATGCAAGGAAAGATTGAGGGAGAAAGTGGAGAAGGGGACGACAGAGAACGAGATGGTTGTATGGCATCACTGACTCAATGGACATGAGTTTGAGCAAGCTCTGGGAAACGGTGAAGGACAGGGAAGCCTGGGAGCGGAGAGGAGGTGGGGAGGAGGAAGAGAAGGCTGGACAGGATCAATTCATTCTCCCTAGGAGAACACAGGGAACAATTTCCAGGCTGGGAACAACAGGGAGGGAACATGTTTCTGCCCATCAACAGAATTTGGATTAAAGATTTACTGAGCATGGCCCCGCCTATCAGAACAAGACCCAATTTACCCCATAGTCAGTCTCTCTCATCAGGAAAATTCCATAAGCCTCTTATCCTTATCCCTCAGAGGGGAAGTGAAAGTGATGTCGCTCAGTCATGTCCCCCATGACCCATCCATCTTGGGTGGCCCTACACAGCATGGCTCATAGTTTCATTGACTTAGTCAAGGCTGTGATCCATGTGATCAGTTTGATGAAAGTGAAGTCGCTCAGTCATGTCTGACTCTTTATGACCCCGTGGACTGTAGCCTACCAGACTCCTCCGTCCATGGAATTCTCCAGGCAAGAATACTGGAGTGGGTTGCCATTTCCTTCTCCAGGGGATCTTCCCAACCCAGGGATTGAACCTGGGTCTCCCACATTGCAGGAAGACACTTTACCCAATGAGCCACCAGGGAAGTATCCCTCAGAGGGAAAACAGAATGAAAACCACAATCACAGAAAACTAATCAAACTGATCACATGGACAACAGCCTTGTCTAACTCAATGAAACTATGAACCAGGCCGAGTAGGGCCACCCAAGACGGACAGGTCATGGCGGAGAGTTCTGACAAAACATGGTCCACTGGAGAAGGGAACGGCAAAGCACTTCAGTATTCTTGCCTTGAGAACCCCATGAACAGCATGAAAAGGCAAAAAGATAGGACACTGAAAGATGAACTCCCCAGGCTGGTAGGTGTCCAATATGCTATGGAGAAGAGTGGAGAAATAACTCCAGAAAGAATGAAGAGACAGAGTCAAAGCGGAAACAACACCCAGTTATGGATGTGACTCGTGATGGAAGTAAAGTCTGATGGTGTAAAGAACAATACTGCTTGGGAATCTGGAATGTCAGGTCCATGAATCAAGGTAAGCTCGAACTGATCAAACAAGAGATGGCAAGAGTGAACATTGACATTTTAGGAAACAGTGAACTAAAATGGACTGGAATGCGTGAATTTAACTCAGATGACCATTGTATCTACTACTGTGGGCAAGAATCCCTTAGGGAAGTGGAGTAGCCCTCATAGTCAGCAAAGGAGTCCCAAATGCAGTACTTGGGTGCAATCTCAAAAACAAAAGAATGATCTCTGTTAGTTTCCAAGGCAAACCATTCAATATCAGAGTAATCCAAGTCTATGCCCCTACCAGTAATGCTGAAGAAGCTGAAGTTAAATGGTTGTATCAAGAACTACAAGACCTTCTAGAACTAACACCCAAAAAAGATGTCCTTTTATCATAGGGGACTAGAATGCAAAAGTAGGAAGTCAAGAGATACCTGGCTGCTGCTGCTGCTAAGTCACTTCAGTCGTGTCCAACTCTGTGGACCCCACAGACGGCAGCCAAACAGGCTCCGCTGTCCCTGGGATTCTCCAGGCAAGAACACTGGAGTGGGTTGCCATTTCCTTCTCCAATGCGTGAAAGTGAAAAGTGAAAGTGAAGTTGCTCAGTCGTGTCCGACTCTTTGAGACCCCATGGACTGCAGCCCACCAGGCTCTTCTGTCTATGGGATTCTCCAGGCAAGAGTACTGGAGTGGGGTGCCATTGCCTTCTCCCAGAGATACCTGGAGTAACAGGCAAATTTGGCCTTGGAGTACAGAACAAAGCAGGGCAAAGGATAACAGAATTTTGCCAAGAGAAAGCACGGGTCATAGCAAACACACTCTTCCAACAACACAAGGGAAGACTCTACACATGGACATCGCCAGATGGCCAATACCGAAATCAGATTAATTATATTCTTTGTAGCCGAAGATGGAGAAGCTCTATACAGTCAACAAAAACAAGACTGGGAGCTAACTGTGGCTCCAATCATGAGTTCCTTATTGCAAATTCAGGCTTAAATTGAAGAAAGTAGGGAAAACCACTAGACCATTCAGGTATGACCTAAATCAAATCCCTTATGATTATACAGTGGAAATGATAAATAGATTCAAGGGATTAGATCCAAGAACTATGGATGAAGGTTCATGACAGTGTACAGGAGGCAGTGATCAAGACCATCCCCCCCAAAAAGAGATGTAAAAAGGCAAAATGGTTGTCTGAGGAAGACTTACAAATAGCTGTGAAAAGAAGAGAAGAGAAAGGCAAAGAAGAAGAGGAAAGATATAACCATTTGAATGCAAACTTCCAAAGAATAGCAAGGAGAGATAAGAAAGACTTCCTCCATGATCGCTGCAAAGGAACAGAGGAAAACAATAGAATGGGAAAGACTAGAGATCTCTTCAAGAAAATTAGAGATACCAAGGGAACATTTCATGCAAAGATGGGCACAATAAAGGACAGAAATGGTATGGACTAAACAGAAGTAGAAGATATTAAGAAGAGGTAGCAAGAATACACAGAAGAACTATACAGAAAAGATCTTAATGACCCAGATAACCACAATGGTGTGATCACTCACCAAAGCCAGACATCCTGGAATGTGAAGTCAAGCGGGCCTTAGGAACCATCACTACAAACAAAGCTAGTGGAGGTGATGGAATTCCAGTTGAGCTATTTCAAATCCTGAAAGATGATGCTGTGAAAGTGCTGCACTCAATATGCCAGGAAATTTGGAAAAATCAGCAGTGGCCACAGGATTGGAAAAGATGAGTTTTCATTCCAATCCCACAGAAAGGCAATGCCAAAGAATACTCAAACTACCGCACAATTGCATTCATCTCACATGCTAGCAAAGTAATGCTCAAAATTCTCCAAGTCAGGCTTCAACAGTACATGAACCGTGAACTTTCAAATGTTCAGGCTGGATTTATAAAAGGCAGAGGAACCAAAGATCAAATTGCCAACATCTGCTGGATCACTGAAAAAGCAAGAGAGCTCCAGAAAAACATCTACGTCTGCTTTATTGACTGCACCAAAGCCTTTGACTGTGTGGATCACAACAAACTGTGGAACATTCTTCAAGAGATGGGAATACCAGACCACCTTACCTGCCTCCTGAGAAATCTGTATGCAGGTCAAGAAGCAATTAGAACTGGACATGGAAATACAGAGTGGTTCCAAATTGGGAAAGGAGTAGGTCGAGGCTATCTACTGTCACTCTGTTTATTTAACTTATATGCAGAGTCCATCATGCAAAATGCCAGGCTGGATGAAGCACAAGTTGGAATCAAGATTGCTGGGAGAAATATCAATAACCTCAGATATGCATATGACACCACCCTTACAGCAGAAAGTGAAGAAGAGCCTCTTGATGAAAGTGAAAGAGGAGAGTGAAAAAGATGGCTTAAAACTCAGCATTCAGAAAACTATGATCATGGCATCTGGTCGCACTCTTCAAGGCAAATAGATGGGGAAACAACAGAAACAGTGAGAGAGGTTGTTGTTGTTGTTGTTGTTGTTGTTTGCTCCAAAATCACTGCAGATGGTAACTGCAGCCATGAAATTAAAGATCTTACTCTTGGAAGGAAAGCTATGCCCAACCTAGACTGCATATTAAAAAGCAGAGGCATCAATTTGCCAACAAAGGTCCGTCTACTCAAAACTATGGTTTTTCCAGCAGTCATGTATGGATGTGAGAGTTGGACTATAAAGAAAGCTAAGCGCCAAAGAATTGATGATTTTGAACTGTGGTGTTGGAGAATACTCTTGAGAGTCCCTTGGACTGCAAGGAGATCCAACCAGTCCATCCTAAACGAAATCAGTCCTGAAAAATCATTGGAACAACTGATGCTGAAGCTGAAACTCCAATACTTTGGCCATCTGATGAGAAGAACTGACTCATTGGAAAAGACCCTGATGTTGGGAAAGACTGAAGCAGGAGGAAAAGAGGACAACAGAGGATGAGATGGTTGGATGGCATAACCAACTCGCTGGACACGAGTTTGAGCAAGCTCCGGGAGTTGGTGATGGACAGGGAGGCCTGGCGTGCTGCAGTCCATTGCATCGCAGAGTCAGGCATGACTGAGCGACTGAACTCTGGGAAACCTGGCGTACTTGCAGTCCATGGGGTTGCAAAGAGTCGGGCATGACTGAGTGTCTGAACAACTACAACTACTGAAGCCTGTGCACTCTAGGACCCACGAGCTGCAACTACAGAGCCCGTGTGCCACAACTACTGAAGCCATCATGCCTAGAGCCTGTGTTCCACATCAAGAGAAGCCAGAGCAATGAAAAGCCTGCAGACCTCAACAAAGAGTAGCCCCCACTGGCTGCAACCAGAGAAAGCCTGTATATAACAAGGAAGATCCAGTGTAGCTAAAAATAAAAAAATATTTTAAATGGTGACTGTCTGCCTAGACTTCTTACCACCAGTCCAAGACTCATACTTCTGGGTTCTTTCTACCCATCCTCTGAAACATCCACAGTTGTCAACCTTCTGCCTGAACCACAACTGGAGTTTACAGTATTTGTTGGACAGCACCGTTTTCTGGCTGGGTCAAACCCCTGCTGTCAGACAAATTACCTTTCCAGTCCCTGCTGCTGCTGCTGCTGCTGCAAAGTCGCTTCAGTCGTGTCCAACTCTGTGCGACCCCATAGACGGCAATCCACTAGGCGCCCCCGTCTCTGGGATTCTCCAGGCAAAAACACTGGAGTGGGTTGCCATTTCCTTCTCCAATGCGTGAAGGTGAAAAGTGAAAGTGAAGTCACTCAGTCGTGTCCAACTCTTCACGACACCATGGGCTGCAGCCTACCAGGCTCCTCCGTCTATGGGATTTTCCAGGCAAGAGTACTGGAGTGGGTTGCCATTGCCTTCTCCGTCCCAGTCCCTGGAACACCCTAATTAGCAGATCTAATACTGTATCTCAGTTCTTCCCCTCCACCCTGTCTGCTCCAATAATAAAGTTAGACCTAGGACAGTATTCTTTCCCTATAATGGAACTGGGGGAAAAATGAAACCTGCTTTTTATAGCACTGCTCTGGATATCTTGTTATTTACAAGACTACAACGCTTTCTGTAATAGTTTGGTTTAGCCACTTAAACTCCAATCCTGGGCTTGGGAGGAAAACATGTCATTTTTACTCCTGCTGCAATCATGTGTCCACCTATAACACATTGTATCCCTAATGATCTGGAGAACTCAGCTAACAGTTTAAGGGCTCAAATATTTTTTCCAAAATTGCTCCCCTATTCTCCTTGGGCCTGGCTAGGGAGAAGCCAGGACTGCTTGGGAGCCAAGAGGACAAGGGAAGAGTAACCAATTCAGCAGAAAGAACATCCTCTCAAGCAGGACAACAAGGAGAAAAAGAGTGCTAGAGTGTGGGGGGAGAATGTCAGTTTTTATTTTCATTTACCAATTTAATAATTTTCAAAAGATATTTACATATGAATCTCTAATATGTTAAAGAACTAGTCAGATGCAAAACCATCAACCCAAAAGAGATTTTAATTTCATAGCAAGGGATAATAAAACCCTTTACATTTTAATGATTACACCCCAAATTACATGCTTAGAATATGGTTCCCTTTAAGGAATGTTTTGAAGGACACATAGACGGTATACAAACAACTGCTGGAGAAAGACACAACCATTAAACACAGCCTCTATCTGCAAAGCTACCCTTTCCTTGGTGGAACTGCCCAGCTGCTAATTCCCTGGATCCTAAACCCACCTGAATATCTTGGCCTTCAAGTAGCCACTTAAAACCATTTCTTCCCCAAAGCACTTTCTGTTTCCCCAGATGCAAAAATCTGGCTCAACCACAGCCAACTAACATCTCAACAATCCCACCCCATCTTCCATCCTTCCATTGCTTGCCTGATCCCTGGAGAAGCATTTCCCACAAAGGGAATGCCAGGCTTAGATACTGCAATGTTTTCCTGCTGAGAGAAACCAATTAGCTATGGTTTCTATACCATAACTATACCCCCAAAAGCTAAACCCCACTAAATAGAGCAGTGTTTGCAAATCAGCAGCTGAAAAGACACAAGCTTAAACTGCAGAGACAAGCACTACATTTTCCTTAATCTGGAGGGCCCTTTACAACATGCCCTATGCTGTTCTTCTGGAATGTGACAAGATAAGGAACTAAATGCAAAGACCCTCACCCAATAAAACCTTATTGGCGTCACAGGCAAAGCAACCAGAAGTTGCTCTTTTCTAACCTGACCACCAGCCACAGGGCATAGAAGCCTGGTCTTGCGAATTTCAGTTCATGTGAGTAGAATTATGACTGTCCTTCCCACAAGAACTCAGTTTCCTATAACCTATAATGGAAAAAAAATCTAAAAAAGAATATATATATATATATATACACACACACATATATATATATGAATCATGTTGCTGTGATTTGCTATTTAATAACACAACATTGTAATCAACTATACTTCAATAAAAAATTTTAAAAAAAGAACAACTCAGGGACTTCCCTGGTGATTCAGTGGTTAAGAGTCAACCTGCCAGTGCAAGGGACATGGGTTCAATCCCTGATCTGGGAAAATCCCACATGCCACGGAGTAATTGAGCCCATGGGCCACAACTCCTGAAGCCCATGCACCTAGAGCCCGAGCTCTGCAACAAGAGAAGCCACTGCAATAAGAAGCCCACACACCACAACAACGAGTAGCTCTCTGGTCACCACAACAAGAGAAAGCCCTCACACAGCAATGAAGACCCAGCGTAGCCAAAAAAAAAAAAAAAGAAATCAGTTCCCCTATCCTGATCCAGCCCCCTGATAAGGAGCTCCTTGACACATCTCTATATCTACAGTCCCCTTGTCAAGATGCATGTGGATACATCACACACAAATTGTATATGATTCTTTTGTATAAGTCTTTTGATTCTCAATCAGAATCAATAAGTCATGTGTGGCTGGCATAAAAATTGCAGATGACCTGAACGCCAGTACTGGAAACTGGTCCATCAAAGCCTGGATCATAGAATTAGCCTGAGAAGATGGCTGCCTTTTGACCTTACTTCCAGGGTGATCATTTTAATCAAAGTGGAAAATAATTTATCATAATGTTAGGTAGGAAGTTAAGCATGAGCAACAAGGGGTGGCCTAGCTGAAAAGGATGCAAGCTGATCTCTAAACCCCATCCCAGGCATGCCCAGAAGAGCTCAAAGATATGCTACAAAAAAAAAAACAAAGACTTTTCCAACAACTGCACATGTGCCCTAGGCACACAGAAGATATAAACTAACCACAGGGGCTTCCTCAAGTAACCTTAGGCAGCTAGGAGCCCATTCATAAATATTTACACATATATACATCTGATGATAACAGACTGAATTATGGTGAGACATGCACAACAAAGCCTATTGTTATGTAACTTGCAACTGTCAATTGGCCTTGAGCATATGCCTATTTCCATTGCCTTTCTTGACTGGTGGTGGGTATAAGCCCTATTTTGCACAGGACACAACCAAAAGGAGGAGACGTGAAGTATAAAAAGGGGGAAGCCATGAGAGAGCATTACAATGTTTACACAGGTGTAAGCATTTCTTCTCTTGTGTTGTTGGAAGAGAGTGTTTGCTATGACCAGTGTGTTCTCTTGGCAAAACTCTAATAGCCTCTGCCCTGCTTCATTCCGTACTCCAAGGCCAAATTTGCCTGTTACTCCAGGTGTTTCTTGACTTCCTACTTTCGCATTCCAATCCCCTATAATGAAAAGGACATCTTTTTTGGGTGTTAGTTCTAAAAGGTCTTATAGATCTTCATAGAACCGTTCAACTTCAGCTTCTTCAGCATTACTGGTTGGGGCATAGGCTTGGATTACCATGACGTTGAATGGTTTGCCTTGGAAATGAACAGAGATCATTCTGTCGTTTTTGAGATTGCATCCAAGGAATGCATTTCAAACTCTTGTTGACCATGATGGCTACTCCATTTCTTCTAAGGGATTCCTGCCCACAGTAGTAGATATAATGGTCATTTGAGTTAAATTCACCCATTCCAGTCCATTTTAGTTCACTGATTCCTAGAATGTCGCCGTTCACTCTTGCCATCTGCTGTTTGACCACTTCCAATTTGCCTTGATTCATGGACCTGACATTCCAGGTTCCTATGCAATATTGCTCTTTACAGCAACGGACCTTGCTTCTATCACCAGTCACATCCACAACTGGGTATTGTTTTTGCTTTGGCTCCATCCCTTCATTCTTTCTGGAATTATTTCTCCACTTATCTCCAGTAGCTTATTGGGCACCTACCGACCTGGGGAGTTTCTTTTTCAGTATCCTATCATTGTGCCTTTTCATACTGTTCATGGGGTTCTCAAGGCAAGAATACTGAAGTGGTTTGCCATTCCCTTCTCCAGTGGACCACATTCTGTCAGACACAAGAGAAGACTCTACACATGGACATCACCAGATGGTCAACACCGAAATCAGACTGATTATATTATTTGCAGCCAAAGATGGAGAAGCTCTATACAGTCAGCAAAAACAAGACAGTGGCTCAGATCATGAACTCCTTATTGCCAAATTCAGACTTAAATTGAAGAAAGTAGGGAAACCTACTAGACCATTCAGGTATGACCTAAATCAAATCCCTTATGATTATGCAGTGGAAGTGAGAAATAGATTTAAGGGACTAGATCTGATAGACAGAGAGCCTGATGAACTATGGACAGAGGTTCATGACATTGTACAGGAGACAGGGATCAAGACCATCCCCATGGAAAAGAAATGCAAAAAGGCAAAATGGCTGTCTGAGGAGGCCTTACAAATAGCTGTGAAAAGAAGAGAAGCAAAAAGCAAAGGAGAAAAGGAAAGATATTCCCGTTTGAATGCAGAGTTCCAAAGAATAGCAAGGAGAGAAAAGAAAGCCTTCCTCAGTGATCAATGCAAAGAAATAGAAGAAAACAACAGAATGGGAAAGACTGGAGATCTCTACAAGAAAATTAGAGATACCAAGGGAACATTTGATGCAAAGATGGGCACAATAAAGGACAGAAAATGTATGGACCAAACAGAAGCAAAAGATATTAAGAAGAGTTGGCAAGAATACACAGAACTATACAAAAAAGATCTTCACGACCCAGATAATCACGATGGTGTGATCACTCACCTACAGCCAGACATCCTAGAATGTGAAGTCAAGTGGACCTTAGAAAGCATCACTATGAACAAAGCTAGTGGAGGTGATGGAATTCCAGTTGAGCTATTTCAAATCCTGAAAGATGATGCTGTGAAAGTGCTGCACTCAATATGCCAGGAAATTTGGAAAACTCAGCAGTGGTCACAGGACTGGAAAAGGTCAGTTTTCATTCTAATCCCAAAGATGGGCAATGCCAAAGAATGCTCGAACTACTGCACAATTGCACTCATGTCACACGCTAGTAAAGTAATGCTCAAAATTCTCCAAGCCAGGCTTCAGCAATACGTGAACCGTGAACTTCCAGATGTTCAAGCTGGTTTTAGAAAAGGCAAAGGAACCAGAGCTCAAATTGCCAACATCTGCTGGATCATCAAAAAAGAAGAGAGTTCCAGAAAAACATCTATTTCTGCTTTATTGACTATGCCAAAGCCTTTGACTGTGTGGATCACAACAAAGTGTGGAAAATTCTGAAAGAGATGGGAATACCAGACCACCTGACCTGCCTCTTGAGAAAACTGTATGCAGGTCAGGAAACCAACAGTTAGAACTGGACATGGAACAACAGACTGGTTCCAAATAGGAAAAGGAGTACATCAAGGCTGTATATTGTCACCCCGTTTATTTAACTTATATGCAGAGTATATTATGAGAAATGCTGGGCTGGAAGAAGCACAAGCTGGAATCAAGATTGCTGGAAGAAATATCAATAACCTCAGATATGCAGATGACACCACCCTTATGGCAGAAAGTGAAGAGGAACTAAAAAGCTTCTTGATGAAAGTGAAAGAGGAGAGTGAAAAAGTTGGCTTAAAGCTCAACATTCAGAAAACTAAGATCGTGGCATCTGGTCCCATCACTTCATGGGAAATAGATGGGAAAACAGTGGAAACAGTGTCAGACTTTTTTGGGGCTCCAAAATCACTGTAGATGGTGATTGCAGCCATGAAATTAAAAGACGCTTACTCCTTGGAAGGAAAGTTATGACCAACCTAGATAGCACATTAAAAAGCAGAGACATTACTTTGCCAACAAAGGTCCGTCTAGTCAAGGCTATGGTTTTTCCAGTCGTCATGTATGGATGTGAGAGTTGGACTATAAAGCTGAGTGCCGAAAAATTGATGCTTTTGAACTGTGGTGTTGGAGAAGACTCTTGAGAGTCCCTTGGACTGCAAGGAGATCCAACCAGTCCATCCTAAAGGAGATCAGTCCTGAATATTCATTGGAAGGACTGATGTTGAAACTGAAACTCAATACTTTGGCCACCTCATGCGAAGAGTTGACTCACTGGAAAAGACCCTAATGCTGGGAATGATTGGGGGCAGGAGGAGAAGGGGACGACAGAGGATGAGATGGCTGGATGGCATCACCGACTCAATGGACAGGAGTTCGAGTAAACTCTGAGAGTTGGTGATGGACAGGGAGGCCTGGCGTACTGCGATTCATGGGGTCGCAAAGAGTCGGACACGACTGAGCGACTGAACTGAACTGAAGCATTTCTTGGTATGTAAATTTTACTTCAAAAGAAAAAACCCTAAAATATTGAAATCTAGTTAATGGTATAGGACTCCCCTGGTGGTTCAATGGTTAAGAATCCACCTGCCAAGGCAGTAGACAGGGGTTCAATCCTCAGTTCAGAAAGATTCCACATGCTGCCGGGCAACTAAGTCCATGCACCACAACTACTGAGCCCTCGTTCCCTAGAGCCCATGCTTCGCAACAGGAGAAGCCACTACAATGAGAAGCCATACATTACAAATATAGAGTAGCCCCTCCCTGCAACTAGAGAAAGACTGAGCCCAGCAACAGAGACCCAGAGCAGTCAAAAATAATACATAAAATTTTTAAAATAAAAATAGTTAATTGTATTATGCTGAAGTAGGAGGAAATATCCTGATGTCTACAACTTACTTTGAAATGCATCCAAAAAATAAGATGAATTGGAATAACAGATATGTGATAAAACAAGTACAGTGAAATATTAATAACAGAATCTAGGTGGTGGGTCAAAAAAAAAGGAGCGGGCCACTTTGCTCATAGACTGCTGCCTCTCAGTTCAAAGGCTCACAAAACAGAGACATAACACACGACAATGTGGCTTCTCACCTAAGCACCCTAACGCAGATGTTTTCACCAAGGGCACCAACAACCTCCATACTGCCAAATCAAATGGCCATTTCATGGTCTTTCTTGACCTTTGTGCTGCATTTAAAACCACTGACCACCATCTCCTTCATTAAGATTTCCCTTCTCCTCAGGTATAGTGGTATACAACACTTTCTCCTGGATTTCTTCCTACCTCTCTAATCATTCCTTCTCAGCCTGAGTCTTGAATTCCTTCCCCTCTGCCTATCCTCATACAGACGTTGGTATTTCCAAGGATCTTTGTGTTGTCATTGCCCTTCTGACTCTATGTACTTTCTTCCAGATTTTATCCACAGCAGTGGCTTCCTATTGGATTGAATAGTATCCCCCCAAATTTCATGTTGACCTGGAATGTATGAATGACCTTATTTGGGAAAATAGGGTATTGGTAGATGTAATCAAGCTAAGATGCAGTCATCCTGGATTAAGGTGGGTCCTAATCCAACATGACTATTGTCCTTATAAGAGGTATATTTGCACAGAGAGAGAGAGACAAAGTGGAGAATGCCATGTGAAGACAGATGCAGAGAATGAAGTGACACATCTACATGCCAAGGAATTCCAAGGATCATCAGCACCACCAGAAGCTAAAAGAAACACAGAACAGATTCTCTCTCACAGCCTCCAAAAAGAAACTAACCCTGCGGACACCTTGATTTCAGACTTCTGGCCTCTGGAACTATGAAACAATAAATTTCTGGAGAATTTTTTTTGTGTGGTGAAATCTATGTAAAATGAAATTTGCCATTTTAACCATTTTAATTGTACTTCAATAGCATTAATTACATTCATCATGTTGTAAAACTATCACCACTATCTATTTCTAAAACTTTTGCATCATCCTAAGCAGAAACTCTGTCTCCATTCCCCCCTGCTCAGCCCCTAATAACCTCTATTCTACTTTCTGTCTGTATGTGAATTTGCCTATTCTAGGTATCTTATACAAGTGGAATCACACAATATTGGTCCTTTTGTTCCTGGCTTATTTCACTTAGCATAATGTTTTCAAGGTTCATCCATATTGTAACATGTATCACAATTTTACTCATTTTCAAGTCTGAATACTCCATTGCATGGAAACCTATTTTATCCATTTATCTGTCAGTGGACACTTGGGCTGTTTCCATCTTTCAGCTCTTATAAATACTGCTGTAATGAACACTGGTATACAAGTATATGTTTGGGTCCCTGTTTTCAGTTCTATAGGGTATACCCCTAAGAGTGGAACTGCTGGGTCACATCAAAATTCTATGTTTAACTTTTTGAGGAACTGCCATTTGTTCAAGAGGATGGGTGTGGGTAGGTGGGAAGTAGAGCAATCTGGAAGAGATACAATAATTTGGCTAAGAGAAGGAACAGAACAACTGACCCAGGCCCAGATATCCCCATTTTAGAACATAAGGAAAGTAAGACTCAGCATGTCATGGTCAAATGAATTGTCTGAAGTTACCCAGCTAGCAAAGCAAGTGGCAGAGCTAGAATTTTAACTGAAGCCTGAAAAATCCAAAGCCACTGCTCTATCTATCATTCTACCTTGCCTCCATGTTATATTTTTCCCAGGTCTACCATCAAGGTCCAAAGATTTGTTTTCACTCCTCCAACCTTCACCATATTCCAGCAACCCTAAACTACCTTGCCCTGAAGGGGCCATGCTTCCTCTTGCTTCTGAATCTTTACACATAAAACTGTCTGGTATGCCATGTACATCAGCTTCTTCCCCACTGCTTAATTCCCACTAACCTTTAAAAGTCAGTATTTTTTTCTTAAGAAGACTTCTCTGACAACTTCCCCCTTAACACACACACACACACACACACACACACACAATCTGGATTGGGGACATACCTTCTGTTTTTATATCTATCATATGAAATTTTTCATGTCGTCATATGAAACTGGTGGCTCAAACAGTAAAGAATCCGCCTGCAATGCCCAAGACCTGGGTTCGATCCCTGGGTTGGGAAGGTCCTCTGAAGAAGGGAAAGGCTACCACTCCAGTATTCTTACCTGGAGAATTCCATGGACAGAGGAGCCTGGCAGGCTACAGTTCATGGGGTTGCAAAGAGTCGGACACAACTGAGCGACTCTCTCTCTCACACACACACACGATTATAAGGACATGTATGTTTTTCACCACTACATTCTAAGCAACCAGCAGAGTGAGCTGGTCCACAGGAGGTATTTGGTATATGTTCACCAAAGGCATGCAATGGTGAGATTAGGATACTCAGAAAGTTAAGCAACTTTCAGATACAGTGGGCAGTCTTTTGTCTTTCCAGGAGTTTGCAACTCTCCAAGAACTTCACTAGCAGACTATAATCTGACTGACCATCTAAGACCTGAAGGTTTGAAAATCACTGCCTTCAAGACAGGATATGAAGCAGAATTCAGAGAAAGCCACTTCAACATTAACACAATTAAAATAATTTTTATAAGCAGCCTTATTTAAAAACAGCCTTGTTCTGGTAGCTGAAACCTCAGGCTACTAGAGATCTTAATGGAGGAACTTGAGCTTAGCTGTAAGGCCCAGCAGAAGCTTAGATCCTGAGACATAACTGCTGAATTTGCACAGGTTTTTCCAGTAGTCATGTATGGATGTGAGAGTTGGACTATAAAGAAAGCTGAGCCCCGAAGAATTGATGCTTTTGAACTGTGGTGCTGGAGAAGACTCTTGAGAGTCCCTTGGACTGCAAGGAGATCCAACCAGTCCATTCTAAAAGAAATCAGTCCTGAATATTCATTGGAAAGACTGATGATGAAGCTGAAACTCCAATACTTTGGCCACCTCATGCGAAGAGTTGACTCATTGGAAAGACCCTGATGCTGGGAAAGATCAAAGGTGGGAGAAGGGGACGACAGAGGATGGGATGATTGGATAGCATCACTGACGCGATGGACATGAGTTTGAGTAGGTTCTGGGAGTTGGTGATGGGCAGGGAAGCCTGGCGTGCTGTAGTTCATGGGGTCGCAAGGGGTCAGACATGACTGAGTGACAGAACTGAACTAGCACAGGTAGCACGGAGGCACCAATCCCCAGTAAGCTCTCTCTCAGAATATTCCCCTGTGATAATCACCCAATGTATATGGGTTCTCCACTGGTGAAACTGTGAAGGATATTTGACCAACCAAAGTAAGCTACGGAACATCCACTTGTTCATCAAATATGTATTAAGCATTTGCTGTGCTGTGCTTAGTGGCTCAGTCGTGTCTGACTCTTTGCAACCCCATGGAGTGTAGTCCACCAGGCTCCATGGGATTCTCCAGGCAAGAATACTGGAGTGGGTTGCCATGTCCTCCTCCAGGGGATATTCCCAACCAAGATATCGAACCCAGGTCTTCTGCATTGCAGGCGGATTCTTATCACATGTCAAATGTTGTGCTAAACACTGGAGATACAGCTAAGAACATAACAGGTCTCTCTGCCTTCATGCAGCTCATGGTACAGGAGACTGACATTTATCAAAGAATCACATAAATAAGTAGCAACAAACTGTTGTAATGGCTGTGAAGGAAAAGTATAGAGGGCTATTAGAGCATATAAGAGAGGGGCTCAGGGATGAAGAGCAGTGGGCCTCAAACCTTACAGAATTCTATTTTAACTCGTCAGGTTTGGTCCTTGCCGAACACACCCAAAGGATAGAGGTCATAAAGCAAAGACTTATAGGGAAAAGGCAAATAACAGAGAGGTGTGAAGCTGCTATATGAAAAGCAACACTGAAGAATATGCCCCCACGTAAAGGAGGCAAGCTGTAATTTATCTCTGGATGGTAATTCCAACACAGGAATAAGAGCCCAGAGTTCTCAGGAGTTGGCGTGGCAGCCCTGCCGCATGTTGGGACCAGGGTCCAGTATGGAAAGCCCATCATCCTGGGACACGGGGTGGAGCTGGAAAGGTGGCCGCCCCCTTGCCCATCACACACAAGCTCCTGTGGAAACTGGTGTTAAACCATTCACAGATAAAAATAAATGGAAAAAAAAAAACCATTCACAGAGGACCAGCTTCCACGTCTGGGTTTCATACTCAGCAGAGCAGCTACCTCCCTGCAATCTATTGAAACTCAGCCCTCCAAGGGCTTGTAAAAATAAAACAAACCAAAGGCAAAATGAGAAATGAGTTTTAAAAAAATGTAGTAAACTAAGATTTAAAAATTAAAAATTTATTTTAAAAAAATAGAAAGAAAAAAAGTTTAAAAATAAAGAGTCCAGAGTTGCCAAGATCTTCTGATAGTTGAAAAACAGTTGGAAATTCTGATTTTTATGTGACTTCTCCTGATTTTTAAATAGTAACTAATGCACACATGTTTAAAACACTGGGTCGGACAAATATAATTTATCTGTGAATGTGGCTCATGGACTGCCAGTTCATGACTCCTGGTTTATCTCAGAAGGAAAAAGTACCATCAACTTTGGCTGTATCCCTTCTCCAAATGCTTTCCCCCACCCCTACCCCAAAATGAGAGCCTAGGGCTCTGAGGATAAGACCCTACACAAGCTTTTCACATTGTCCATATATGTACTCTGTTTCCCCCTATTACCTAAAACAGTTAAGGCTTTCTGTAGTATTTATTATCTGTGTCACTGGCTTGGGAATCTAGACAAGAACTATCTGGACCAAACCAAATGGACCAAAAGAGATCCAAGGTTCTTAGTGCTCTTTCAGGTCCTCTGAACCATGTCAGAAAGAGAATATAAGGAGGCAAGAAGAGCAAGGCCTGCTTCAAAGGCAGACAGGGATCTGCCACCTTCTTTCTAACTTAAGATCTGAAAATTTTGGTTGAACTGGACAAATACCTTCTACCAGAAAAAACAGGAAGATAGCATCTCTTACATGTTAACAACATGCCATCAGAAAGCAGCTGAATCTGCTCCTAATTACTCCAGAAAAAGCAGCTAATTAATTATGCCAAAACCAAAATTATCTCTTTTTTTGACAGATAGGATGTGCTTTGGCATCCAGATAGAGTATACCAACTAATGTTCTTCAGCAGGAAAAAGTTTCATTATTTGGGGGAGCATTTGGTGGTTAACATCCTGACTGGCTCTTCGGGATAAAGTCTAACTAAAAATGAAAAATTTTCCAGGAACAATATTAAGTTCTTTTATGGTAGAAAAGAACTTGGTACCTCCAGCCCTCGATCTTTCAGCCCAAGGTTATCTGGTTAACTACGACACTGGAGCACAAAACTCTGGGGCTTCAAGCAAGCAATTAACCCAGAATTTGAACAAACCTAGGGTTATTTTGGAAAAAGTTCTGAACCTTCAAGTGTGCCTTCAGTTAACCTTCAGACCACCTTAGTGTGTAAACAGACAAGACTTTCCATTAAGACAAGAATATAAATCTAAAAACAAACCGTGACCTAGGTAGTAGTTACAATGATAATTCATTAAATTGAATATTTACATTTTCTTATATATGTCTTATATTTCAGAACAAAAATGTTAAAAAACTATTATCTTGCCCACCCTAGTGGCCAAAGGATAAGATCACCAGAAGAGGGTGGATGTGAAAGCTTGCTGAACAGACCAAAAAAAAACAAAAAACAAAACCCAAAACAAAACACTATAGCAACCATAATCCCCTACGCCTAGTAAATATCTGAAGTATGAGTACTTTAGCTATTCTTGCCTGGGAAATATTATGGACAGAGGAGCCTGGCAGGCTACAGTCCATGGAGTCACAAGAGTCAGACACAACTTAGTGACTAAATAACAACAAAAAATGGGTGCTTTATATTGTTACAGGAAAGAAGAGTCTAGACTCTTCAGTTCTATTCCATTGATCTCTATGTTTATACTTATATATGTATCCTGACTACCATAGCTTTGTAGTTAGTTTTGAAATCAGGTACAATGAGTCCTCCAATTTTGTTATTTTCAAGATCTGTCTTCTGCTTTTGGACAAGTTTGATATGTCTATTATCAAGTAGAGATACAGAGTAAATAGCTGGATACAAGAGTCTAGCGTTCAGAATAGGTCAGGACTAAAGACAAAAATGTGAAAATTCACAACATAAAGACAGGATTTAGGGACTTCCCTGGTGGTCCAGTGGTTGGGAGTCCACCTGTCAACGCAGGGGACACAGGTTCAATCCCTGGTCTGGGAAGATCCCACATGTCACAGAGAAACTAAGCCTGTGAGCCACAACTACTGAGCCACAACTACTGAAACACCCATGCTGTAGAGTCCATGCTCCCCCAAGAGAAGAGAACAAGGGAAGTCACCACAATGAGAAGTCCATACAAGGCTATGAAGAGTAGCCCCCATCTGCCACAACTAGAGGAAGCCTGTATGCGGCAATGAAGGCCCACTGCACCCCAAAATAAGTTTTTTTAAAAGATAAAATTTAAAACCAAGAACCTGAATAGAATCACCAAAGAAAGGAGTATAATTTTTTAAAATGGCATTCCAACATTAACAGAAAGAAGAATTCCAGCTAATTAATACAGAAAGAATGGTGAAATTAGAAAACCACCACTTTAATGAAATAACTGATTTGGATATTGATAATAATGATATTATTGATAATAATGATTAGCAATGGATGAAAGGCTGATGGGGAAGTGGGTATTCATAGGATACTAAAGTATCCCTGACATATTATTTATTCATCACAAGGGGGGAAATGCAACTTTGCAAAGAAGTGATCTGCCTATGACTACCTGAACTCACTGATCAATCATAAAATTACTAAAAGTAGAAAAATCAGACAGTGTATGTGTTGCAATAGGATATGTTGCAATAAGAAGTACATGACCTCACTTATGAAGAATTCTTGACAAAAATACTGAACCTTAAATCTTTTTGTTTTGGCTCTAGAATTTTTTTTAAAAATTTTTATTGAGATATAATCAACAAACAGCATTGTATTAGTTTCAGGTGTACAACCTAATGACTTGATATTTATATGTACTGTGAAATGATCACAATAGGTCTAGTTACCATCTGTCACCATACATAGATTTTTTTGTGATGAGAACTTTTTTTTTTTTTTTTTTTTTTTTTTTTTTTTTTTTTGTGATGAGAACTTTTAAGAATTTTTAAGATTTATTCTCTTAGCAACTTTCAAACATGGACTATTGTGTGTGTGTATATATATATATAGTTTTCCCTAGTGGCTCAGACAGTAAAGAGTCTACCTGCAATGCAGGGGACCTGGGTTCAACCCCTGGGTCAGGAAGATCCCCTGGAGAAGGGAATGGGAACCCACTCCAGTACTCTTGCCTGGAAAATCCCATGGATGGAGGAGCCTGGCGGACCCCAATCCATGAGGTCGCAAAGAGTCAAGACACGACTGAGCAACTAACACACACACAAGGCTTCCCTGACAGCTCAGTTAGTAAAGAATCCACCTGCAATGCAGGAGACCCCAGTTTGATTCCTGGGTCAGGAAGATCCCCTGGAGAAGGGATAGGCTACCCACTCCAGTATTCATGGGTTCCCTTGTGGCTCAGCTGGTAAAGAATCTGCCTGCAATGTGGGAGACCTGGGTTTGATCCCCTGGAGAAGGGAAAGGCTACCCACTCCAGTCTTCTGGCCTGGAGAATTCCATGGGGTTGCAAAGAGTTGGACACGACTGTGCAACTTTCACTTTCTCACATGCATATCTATATCTATCTATCTATCTATAAAATTATATACTATATATGGTCTTCCCTGGTGGCACTAGTGGTAAAGAACCTGCTTGCCAATGTAGGAGACCAAGAAACACAGGTTCAATCCCTGGGTGGGGGAGATCCCAACCCACTTGCCTGGAAATCCCATGGACAGAGGAGCCTGGTGGACTACAGTCCACAGGGTTGCAGAGTCAGATACGACTGAAGTGACTTAGCAAGCATGCATGCACTCATATGCTACATATGTGACTATTAACTATAGTCACCACACTGTACATCTCATCTCAGGAATTATTTATTTTATAGCTGGAAATTTGTACCTTTTGACCTCCTTCATTCATTCCAACCATCCCTCAACTTCAGCAACCACCAGTCTGTTCTGTTATCTATGATCTTGATTTTGTTTTTATTTTAGATTTCACATTAACAGTGAGATCATACAATATTTGTCTTTCTCTATCTGACTTATTTCACTTAGCATAATGCCTCAAGATCTATTAAGGTCCATCTCAAGGCTTTCGCAAATGGCAAGAATTCCCTCTTTTATGGCTGAATGATATCCTTCTGTGTGTATCACATTTTCTTTATCCATTCATTTATCAGTACTTTAAATTCAAATTATAGGGTATAGAAGAACAAGATAATGACACTACAGGAAATCATTAAACTAATCCAAATAATTGGCATAGAAATAAAAGTGGGGAGGGATTGTTCTATATTAAAAGAGGCTTAAGAAAATAATCTAAAAAAGAGTGGATATATGTATATGTATAACTGATTAACTTTGCTGTACACCTGAAACAAACACAACATTGTAAATCAACTATACATCAATACATTTTAAAAAAATATTAAATGTTATCTTAAAAAAAGAGGTTTACAAACTATAACCAAATGGAGCTTGTGGACCTTTTTAAGACCCTGATTCAAACAAACCAATTATTAAAAGATTTAAGACCATTTGGTAAATGCAAATATGGACTGTGTATTAGCTAACATCAAAGAATTGATTTTGTTAGGTGTGATATAGTACAGCAGTTTTGTAAGAATATATTCTTCTTTAGAGACACATACTGAAATATTTAAGGATGAAATACCATGGTGCCTGAGAATTTACTGTAAAGTACATTGGAAGAAAAAGCAACCAAGAATATGAGGTGGACTCAGCAGAATCTAAGCAGCAGCAACCAGTGAAGTAGGAAAAAAGTCAAGAGATTGAGGGGCCCCAGTGGCCAAATGAATCTAGCATTTTGTGGAGAACTGCTCTACTCTGTCAAGTACTACTGGTACGCAAAGGAAGAGGAGGATTATGAACTGACCATTAGATTTAGCTATATGAAAGTCATTGGTGACCTTGACAAAAGTAATGGGAGTAGAATGAAACAGAAGAAATAGTAGAAATTAAATAGAAATTAAATAGCAGAAGAAAGTGGGTGACACAGAGAAAGAGAACAGATGGGTGACAGCAAGAGAGAGTGGACAACATAGAGGACAAGCAAGTGGGTCACAAAAAGAGAGAGTGACACAGACAGTGAGTGACATGGGAGAGAGGGTGGATCATAGATAAATAGAGGTCAGATAACTCTGTCAGTCATCATTTATTGAGTCTCAGTTCCAAATGCACCCCTCAATACCTGCTCTATGATGACAGAATTCCTTTAAGCATCTCTCCTCTACAGCCAGCATGATGCTAAGATTTCTCAGTAAAGGATGCCTGAGGCACACTGAAGAAGGATGGGGCTCTCCTGAAGTTGCCAGTTGCTGCTGCGCAGTGGATGAGCAGAGTGACACACGGCCACTCACCCAGAACACGCAGTCCTTCATCGACCTTGAAGTCTCTACCTGGCCTGGCAGTAACCTTCTTGCACCCCTCTCTCCATGGAAACAAGCCACCTCAGTGGCTGCCTGTGCCCTTAGCCCCACCCCTTCTGTGCTCCTACACCATGGGTTTTGGAGTTTGGAATTAGCAGATGCAAGCTATTACATATAGAATGGATAAACAAGGTATATAGCACAGGGAACCATATTCAATATCCTGTGATAAACCATAATGGAAAAGAATATGAAAAAGTATATCTGAAACTATAACAACATGATGTTGTAAATCAACAATACTTGAATTAAAAAAAGTTTTTAAATCCTAAAGAATATATATGTATAAATCAATCACTTTCCTGTATATCAGAAATTAACACAATGTAAATCGATTATACTTTAATAAAAAATAATCTAAAAAAAAGAATGGCTAAGATGGTAAATTGTATGTTGTATTTTACAACAATTTTTAAAAACATTTAAATGTTCATTCCCCCATCCTTAGCCACCTGGTGAATGAACATTCCTTTCTCAACACCAAAGTCTCCTCTTGTGAGCCCTTCCCTCAGCCCACCGACCCTTGTAGTTGACCATTCCCTTTTGTAGTACACCTTATACCTCTTACACATTTATCAGGCAATATACCAATTGTGGTTTACCTATCTCTTTCCACCACTAGAGTATAAGCAATTTGGGGGCAGGGACAGTGTTTTACTCCTCTGTATCCCCTAAGCCTGGAGCTTGGTAGACTGGAAAGACCCAAGAAAAGCTTTTTTTGTGGGGGGGGGGGTATGTTAGAATTAATGTATATGTTCGTATATTAACGCACAACATGCACAAAAATCGTTGAAAAAATAAAAAGGGAAAATATTTTTACTACATATAATGTGAATTTTATATCTTTAATATGTTACTATATTTCAAAAAATTTAACTATTTCCAAACAGAAAGGTGAGTCCTCAACCCTGACTGAAAACGATACGTTAAATTATAAAAGCAAAATAGAATAAAGGAAAACATTTAAATTTAGTAAGAACAATACCATAATGTATCACCACTTTTCACGTATTGAAAGAAAATGGATTTCAAAATAGTAATTTTGTAAGCTGAAAACCCGAGAAAGCCTGGATCCATTGAAGTTCTAGCTCTTCAATCGAGTTCATTAGGGAGAGTTATTTGACCCGGCATCGGGGGCTCCCCAGGGTTTAGAAATCTGCAGATATTCCCACTCCCTCCTCGGAGGACAAGGGCGCGCGTCTCCTAAGGCTCCACCTCAGCACTTTGGGCCCCTGGGGGAGTCCAAGGGGCCTTCATCCCCACTCCCGGCCAGGGCCGGAGAGCCAGACCCGCCCATCGTCCCAGACATACCTCAGGTAACTGGAAGCCTGCTCCGGGCTTAAGGCCCCAGCTTCCGCGAAACCTCGGGACACCTCCATGACGCCTCAGAGGAGTTCCTGTATCTCGGCTGGGGATTGAATTTCGCTCGTTATCGCCCTGCGCATGCGCCATGCGATGGAGGCGGGGCCAGGCCAACCGTCGACGTCGGCGGCCAATCCGCTGTATCACGCTCTGGCGCCACCGCCTGAGCCCCGCCCGTGAAGGTCGCGCGCCTGCGCAAACGCGGGCTGGGGGGGTGTAGAGGCGGTCGCCAGCTCAGTGGCGCGGGGTGGATTGCGTCTTTTTGTCTCTTGCATTTCAATCCAGTCAAAATCATGCTGCGGCAGATTCGTGTGTGTGTGTGTGTGTGTGTGTGTGTGCAGATTCGTGTGTGTGTGTGTTTGCGGCAGATTCGTGTGTGTGTGTGTGTGTGTGTGTGTGTGTGTGCAGATTCGTGTGTGTGTGTTTGCGGCAGATTCGTGTGTGTGTGTGTTTGCGGCAGATTCGTGTGTGTGTGTGTGTGTGTGTGTGTGTGTGTGTGTGTGTGTGAGAGATATCCTTGTGAGTGGGGTAGACTGTCTCAAAGGATCTCAGTGTTTTAATGGCCCCTAGACAGCTCCTCCATGGCATCCCCAAATATCCTCCTTTCCCTGCTGGGCGATGTGAGCGTGCTTTAAATTCAAACACCCTAGGAGGCATAGACCTCCTTGTAGGGTAAGGGAGTTAGAGAAGGTGAGGTTCAGAAAAAGAACAACCGACACTTTACAGGAACAGATCACCTTTAATGAGGCGAGAAGGGGCAGCAGTCAGATTAGCGAGTTGCTGCGCTTATCCAAGAAAAGAGTAAGTATATATAGGCATGCATGTGGAAAGTTACTGTCTTAAGGAGGCCTGTTCTTCTCCAAGGTTGTTTGGAGTAGTTATCTCTTAAACGGCTGGGGCAAGGAATTTTGGAGATCGACCAGAGGCTGAACAGGTTGGGAGTTGGCTGTAATCAAACTTAATGTCCATTTTTTCCTTCGGGTGAGAGAGTTCTTTATTTTGCATAGAGTGGTGGGGAGGACCTGGAGGGGAGTTTTAACTCCAGGCTATTTTGAGCCATGTAACTTTCCTTCACTGGTGATTTAAATTTACTGTGAAGAGGCGTCTTGAAGAATCAAGCCAAAAGTCTCATTTAAGAAATAAGCAGTGGGACTTCTCTGGTGGTCCAGTGGCTAAGATTGTGCTTCCAATGTAGAGGATTCAGTTTCAAACCCTGGTCAGGGAATAAGATTCCACATGCTGCAATTAAGACCTCATGCAGCCAAATAAATAAATAAATAATTTTAAAAAGAAAAGAAGTAGTGCTGTGGTGTATTGTTGTTGCTGTTCAATCACTAAGTCGTGTCCAACCCTTTGTAACCCCATGGACTGCAGCACCCCAGGCTTCCTTGTCCTTCACCATCCCTTGGCGTTTACTCAAACTCATGTTCACTTAGCCAGTGATGCCATCCAACTATCTCATCCTCTATTGCTCCCTTTTCCTCCTGCTGTCTATCTTTCCCAGCATCAGGGTCTTTCCCATGAGTTGGCTTATCACATCAGGTGGCCAAAGTATTGTAGCTTCAGCTTCAGCATCAGTCCTTCCGATGAAGAATATTCAGGGATGGTTTCCTTTGGATTGACTAGTTTGATCTCCTTGCTGTCCAAGGGACTCTCAAGAGTCTTCTCCAACACCACAGTCCCAAAGCATCGATTCTTTACCACTCAGTTTTCTTTCTGGTCCAACTCTCACATCCATACATGACTACTGGAAAATGCATAGCTTTGACTAGACGGACCTTTGTTGGCAATGTCTCTGCTTTTTAATATGCTGTCTAAGTTGGTCATAGCTTTTCTTTCAAGGAGCAAGCATCTTTTAATGCCATGGCTGCAGTCACCATCTGCAGTGATTTTGGAGCCCAAGAAAATAAAACCTGTCACTGTTTCCACGTTTTCCCCATCTATTAACCATGAAGTGATGGGACCAGATGCCATGATCTTAGTTTTCTGAATGTTGAATTTTAAGCCAACTTTTTCACTAGCCTCTTTCACTTTCATCAAGGAGCTTTTTAGTTCCTCTTCACTTTCTGCCATAAGGGTGGTGTCATCTGCATATCTGAGGTTATTGATATTTCTCCCGGCAATCTTGATTCCAGCTTGTGCTTCTTCCAGCCCAGCGTTTCCCATGATGTACTCTGCATATAAGTTAAATAAGCAGGGTGACAATATACAGCCTTGACGTACTCCTTTTCCTATTTGGAACAAGTCCTCTGTTCCATGTCCAGTTTTACCTGTTGCTTCTTGAGCTGCATACAGATTTCTCAGGAGGCAGGTCAGGTGGTCTGGTATTCCCATCTCTTTCAGAATGTTCCTCAGTTGGTTGTGATCCACACAATCAAAGGCTTTGGTGTAGTCAATAAGGCAAAATAAATTTTTTTTCTGGAACTGTCTTGCTCTTTCAATGATTCAGCGGATGTTGGCAATTTGATCTTTGGTTCCTCTGCCTTTTCTAAATCCAGCTTAGACATCTAGAATATCTACTATATGTGTAACATGTACTGTGCATATAAGTTAAATAAGCAGGGTGACAATATACAGCCTTGACATACTCCTTTCCCAATTTTGAACCAGTCCATTATTCCATGTCCCGTTCTAACTGTTGCTTCTTGACCTGCATACAAGCTTCTGAGGAGACAAGTAAGGTGGTCTGGTATTCCCATCTCTTAAAGAATTTCCCACAGTTTGTTGTGATCCACACAGTCAAAGGCTTTAGCATAGTCAATGAAGCAGATGTTTTTCTGGAGTTCTCTGGCTTTTTCTATGATCCAACGGATGCTGGCAATTTGATCTTTGGTTCCTCTGCCTTTTCTAAATCCAGCTTGAACATCTGGAAGTTCATGGTTCACATACTGTTGAAGCCTAGCTTAAAGAATTTTGAGCATTACCTTGCTAGCATGTGAAATGAGCACAATTGTACAATAGTTTGAACATTCTTTGACATTGTCTTTCTTTGGGATTGGAATGAAAACTGACCTTTTCCAGTCCTGTGGCAACAGCTGAGTTTTTAAAAAATTGCTGGCATATTGAGTGCAGCACTTTAACAGCATCATCTTTTAGGATTTGAAATAGCTCAGCTGGTATTTCATCACCTCCACTAGCTTTGTTCACAGTGATGCTTCCTAACACCCACATGACTTTGCACTCCAGTATGTCTGCCTCTAGGTGAGTGACCACACCACTGTGATTATCCAGATCATTACGACCTTTTCTGTATGGTTCTTCTGTGTATTCTTACCATCTCTTAATCTCTTCTGCTTCTGTTAGATCCTTGCCATTTGTTATTTATGGTGCCCATCTTTTCATGAAATGTTCCTTTGGTATTTCCAAGTTTCTTGAAGAGAATCTAGTCTTTCCCATTCCATTGTTCTCCTCTGTTTCTTAGCATTGTTCACTTAAGAAGGCTTTCTTATCTCTCCTTGCTATTCTCTGGAACTCTGCATTCAGTTGGATATATCTTTCCTTTTCTTCCTTTCCTTTTGCTTCTCTTCCATTCTTAGCTATTTTTAAGGCCTCTTCAGACAACCAGTTTGCCTTTTTGCATTTCTTTTTGTTTCAGATGGTTTTGGTCACCACCTCCCATACAAGGTTATGAACCTCCGTCCATAGTTCTTCAGGCACTCTTGTCTACCAGATCTAATCTCTTGAATCTAGTCGTCACCTCCACTGTATAATCATAAGGGATTTGATTTAGGCCATACCTGAATGGCCTAGTGGTTTCCCCTACTTTCTTCAATTTAAGTTTGAATTTTGCAATAAGATCATTTTGGCTCATGATCTGAGCCACAGTCAGCTCCAGATCTTGTTGTTGCTGACTGTATACAGCTTCTCCATATATGGCTGCAAAGAGTATAATCAATCTGATTTCAGTATTGACCATTTGGTGATGTCAATGTGCAGAGTCATCTCTTGTGTTGTTGGAAGAGTGTTTGCTATGACCAGTGTGTTCTCTCGGCAAAACTGTTAGCCTTTCACTGATTCATTTTGTACTCCAAGGCCTAACTTGCTTGTTACTCCAGGTATCAGTGGTGTAGGTTCACCACCATTTCTTTGGAAGCTCCAATGTAAATGCAGTCATATTTTCAAAAGCAGACCTTAGGGCTTTCAGATAACGCGGTTACTGAGTTTCAAGTGGCTTCCTTGTGTGATACTAAATAGTTTTGTGAGCCAACAAAAATTGTTCTTGTTCATATAGTGGTAAGAACATGACATTATGATTCCTCAAGGAACTAATTAACAGTTATCATTTGAAAACTCACCTATTGCCCCTGTCACATGCCTACCACATGTCCAGAGGATTTTAAACTTTTTTTAAATTTCATAAGTCATTCAGAGTTAAAAAGGAAACTGAGAGGAGATGGTCTGCTCTCCTGGTTTATATGACTTTAAATCATATATTTATATACTTTAGGCCCTCTGTTATGAGGGCTTTTCCCCATTTTTCAGATGTGAAAATTGAGGTTCAGAGAAAAAAAATGACTTGGCTCAAGGCTCCAAAGTTAGGAAATGGCAGAGCCAGAATTCCATACCAGGTCAATATGGACACAAATCTGTGCTCATTCACTGTGTCACACTGCCTATTGCTGGAAAGAAGAGGTGAGTGGTAGAAAATGAGGTTGCAAGGGTAGTTAGAAGCCAGTTTATGAAGGAGTTTGTTTATGCTGTTGAAGTATTTGAATCACTTCTTTTCCTGGAGCCGTGTTTGTATTGGGATTGGGAGTCGGGGCGGGGTGGGTAAAGTGTATAGGTGCCCTGGGTTCCCAGAAGCTGTGTGGTGAGAAGAAGGGCTGGTGGAGAGAATTCCATAGGAAAGAAAAGAGAGATGGGAGCACAAAAATCTTTATCTCAAGTCTGAGGAAAGCCATCTCTAGTTGTGGAAACTCAAGATGAAGCAAAGCAGAACCCTGACTGCTGCCTTAGGCAGCTGCCCCTATGTTGGCTTTAGAGAAATGCTAAAAGGAATGCCCTCAGGAACTGCGCTGCTCCCTCTCTGTTTCCCAGTGACAGTGATATCTTCCCCTGATGTTAGATGAAAGGACTAACCCTCCTGCTTGCCTGCCTTTAGGTTATTGGATTTTTCTCAGTGCCATTTTCAGACAACCACAAGACTCCTCTTTAAACCCACTAAGTCCTCCAGCTCTCCTTCCCTTCCACTCAGTCCTACAGTAGCCACTTCCTTTGGGCTGTTCTCAGTGTCTTCTGGGGTCCCAGTTCCCATTCCAGAGTGCCAATAACCCAGGAAGCTTGCCACCCAGGACTCCTAGTCCTCCTATCACAGGCCAAAAATAAGAGAGAGGTTGGGGAGGAGTTAGAGTGGATAAATGGAGAGAATGAAAGAGGATCAAAATAAAAGTTACTATTATATTCCATTTATGTGTCAGGTCCTGTTCAAAGCACTTATATTAACTCTCGTGGCTGTTCCTCATTTCACATCTACCCCTAAAGCAAGGGATTGAATTCTCTCAGCTTCTCTCAAGGGAATGGAGTTTTTTAAACCTTCCCTAATTATTGTTCATTTTTAAAGTGTGATGATGGTATTGTATGTTTCAAAGCCCTTATCTGCTAGAAATACATAATGGAGTATTCTCAGATATAATGATATGACACCTGGGATTTACATTAAAATATTCGGTATAGAAAAAAAATGAGAGATGGATGAACATAGATTGGCAAAATGTTGATAATTGTTGAAGCTTATTACAGAGGTTCATTATCCTCTTCTACTTTTCTGTGTGTTTGAAATTTTCCATAATAAAAAAAAGACCCTTTTCTTTCTAGTCTGCAAATTACACTGAGTCACCCATACTCACAGACCGGAAATAAGATAATGAGACCTTGTGGGAGAGTTCAGAATAGGTAAACGGAGAAATGGATGAGGCAGAATAAGAACAATAGCTATAACTAATGGAGCACTTGAGTGTCAGGCCCTGTTCTACGCACTTAATACACCATATAGGTGTATTTAATCCTGTATTTGGAGAAGGCAATGGCACCCCACTCCAGTACTCTTGCCTGGAAAATCCCATGGATGGAGGAGCCTGGTAGGCTGCAGTCCATGGGGTCACTAAGAGTCTGACAGGACTGAGCAACTTCACTTTCACTTTTCACTTTCATGCATTGGAGAAGGAAATGGCAACCCATTCCAATTTTCTTGCCTGGAGAATCCCAGGGATGGGGGAGCCTGGTGGGCTGCCGTCTATGGGGTCGCACAGAGTCGGACACGACTGAAGCGACTTAGCAGCAGCAGCAATCCTATATTAATCATCACAACAACCTTGTTAGGTAGTGTTAACTATTGTTAAAGTCACTGTATATTGATAGATAAGGAAACTGAGGCACAAGGAAGATTTAATGAGTTACACAAGTTTGTATAGCTTGTGAGTGGTAAAGTTGAGTTCTAAACCCAGGCAGCCTGGCTTTTGACTTTTTACTCTTAAACATAATGCTAGTTAGGTGTTAAACATGATGCAAGAAGCTGATAGGTGAAGCGAAGGGATCATTCATTTCTTATTCATTTATTTGATAAATATGTGTTAAGTCTTTACAAGATTGCCAGTCAAGGATCTGTTTGCTGGGGTACAGTGGTGAGCAAAACAGACAGGTTCTTATCAGGAATTTAAAGTTTGATGTGGGCCTGGGGGTGGGGGTAGGTAGACTTGAAACAATGACCACACAAGCCTGTGGAAAATTACAAACCATGATGAGGTTTGTAGGCAGGAAAATTCCAGGGACTTCTGAGAGCATCTGATGAGGTACTTGACCCAGTCTGGAAGGCCTGGGAAAGGTTTCTCTGAGAAAGTAGTATCTGAGAAGAGAGCTAAGGATAAAGAGGAGTTAATTTTAAACAAAAGGTGGGGAAGGGAAGAGCATTTCAGGCAGAGGGAAGAGCATGACTAAAACCCTGTGACAGGAGAAAGCTTGATGCATGGGAAGAAGTGAAAAAGCTAAGGTAGTTGGAGCAAAGCCAGGAATGCCAGAGTTGGAATGGTTTCTGGAGTCTAGTGCAATGTCACAGGTGAGGGAACTGCCACTGGAAAGAAGGAAGTGATTGTCAAAGGTTACAACCTGAATCATTGGCAGAAATGGGATTCAAACCTAAGTTCCTTAACTCCCAGCTAAGTGGTCTTTCCAGCACAAGCCTTGGCTTCCCTGCACTTGAAGAGGAGAAAAGCCAACTGGGTGCCCGAAAAATGCTGCACTTGGGGACTGAGAATAGGAGAGGGTATTTTTAGAGATAGATATAAATAAACAAGTGAAGTTTTCTTGGGCAAAGAGGTCAAGAGTGGGCTTGGGGCAGAAAAAAAGAAGAAAGTGATTTGGAAACAGGAAAAATTTAATTAGTGATTCCCAGATACCTAATTAGGCTTTTTGCCCCTATTTCTATCTAGTGTTTTTAAATGAGTGGAGGGCTTTTTTTTTTTTTTTTTTTTTTTTTGGCGGGTGGAGAAGAGTACTGAGGTTAAGGTCTTAATTCCCTGTTTGAGGATGAGAGGGATCTTGTCCCAGTATGGATCCGGGAGGAAGGGTGCCCTCCAGCTCTGCGCCAGGAGGTGCGTCATCTCCAGCTCTGCCAGCAGGGGGAGCCAGAAACCAAATTTCCTAAGAATGGTAGCTGGGCTGGCCCCAGGGTTGGATAAATTCTTACTGGAAACTGGTCAAGTCAGCCTAAGATGCTGTGGAAATGACAGGAACTGAGAGGAAAGAGGGAGCCAAGAGTTAGGATTATCCACAGGGTCTTTGCACTAAATTGCAAAGTGTGATAAGTGCTTTCTAAACTACCTCCTACAGTCTGAGCTGAAGCAGGCACCAAAGTGGAGAGAATCCTTTGACAGGAAGAATGGCACTGCTGCAAAAAAAAAAAACAAACAAACATGGCATCATCCACTCTCCTCAGGCTACCTTATTCATTCCCAAGACATCAGAATTCTGTCTCTAGCCTCATCCTCCCTCCTGAGTTTCAGACCTAGATGTATAGATGGCTACAAGACATGTCTTCCTGGAAGACTGAACTCAACATGACAGTGACTTCATTTCTCAAACTCCCCTACTATACCTGTCCCCTCAATATTCCCAACCCCAAGAACAGCACTACAAATGCCTCAATTGTTCAAGTCAGAAACTGAGAGGCATCTTTCCAATCTACCTATAAGTTCTGTTGACTCCACCTCCAAAATATATCTTAAATCTAAACACTTCTTTCCATTTCCACTGCTACCATTCTGGTCTATGCCACCATCATCTCTAGTGTGGTTCACTGCAATTGCCTCATGACTTTCTTCCAGCTTTTATATTTATGCCTGTTCCCTACCCTCTGCACCCAGAAATCAGAGTGATCATGCAAAAACACCAATCTGATCATGTCCTGGGCCAGTTTATACCCTTCAAAGCTTCCTCCTTGCACTCAAAATCAAATCTTTCCTCCTCGCCATGGCTTACAAGGCCTCCCTCAGTCTGGTGCCTGACTGCTTCTCCCACCTTATGTCCCACCTTCCACCTTCTGGGCCCCTACAAACACACACACACACACACACACACACACACACACACCACAGTCCTCTCAAACTGAACCACCTCCACTTACTCAATCTTGCCTCTAGGCCCCCTCACATGCTGGTTCCGCTGTCTGGACTTTCCTTTTTGTCTATCCCCTATCTATTCCATGACTCTCAGGTCTCCCTCCTTCCAGGGACCTTCCATGATCCTTCCCAGCAGTGGTTCTCTGTGAGGCAATGTGACATACCCTGCCTTTATCTTTGGGTTTAGTCTATGGAATGTGACTGCCCGATTACCTTCCTGGCTTTCCCATGTTCACGTGAGCTCTGTGAAGGACAGATCTTTCTTTTGCACAGTTATAGTTTCACAGAGTTTAGCAAGTACCTACACATAGTAGCTGATAAGTAAATATTTGTTGATGGTGAAGGACAGGGAAGCTTGGCATGTTGCAGTCCATGGGGTCACAAAGAATTGGACACAACTGAGTGACTGAACAACAACAACAAAATATTTGTTGGAGGAGTGGATGGATGAATTGTCAATTCACTAATCCTAAAGGAGAGCAATGGGTATCATGTTTGAGAGCTCGAATGAGGCTGTGAGTGGGATTGATACATTCAAAGCAATAATGGGGACCAGGAACCAGAGAAGAGGGGAGGTCCAAGCACTCCCGCCCCAACCACTCCTCTTGCCAGCATTGCTCCGTCTCCCTCCTGAACCTGCCTCAAGAGGGACCTGGAAATAGTGTAGAGGAATCTGAGTTACACCCAGAGACCAGATATTCCTTTTCTATTCCTTTCCCAAATCGTGTGCAGGGACAAAGCCACACATGCTTGGCTATGAGACGGATGGGCCAAGTGTTGGTAGATTCTCTGAGCCCTGCACTCACTTTTTTCCCAGGTTAGGGGCATTTTGGGGAGCTCCCTGTGAGTTCCTTTTCAGCATCTTCACCCTCCTGAAGAAGCAGAGAAACCCTCCCTACATGGATGAGTGCCTCTCCCAAAAGCTAGAATCAAGGCTCCTCTCTGGTGCCAGTCCAACAAGGGATTGGGGGAGGAGGTACCTAATCTTAACGTCTTAACCACTGTGGTCCTTTTTCCTACCTCTTTGGCACTAAAAGAGACAGACAGTAAAAACTACAAGCTCTCAAGTGGGGGATGAGGGTTATGTTTTTCCCCAGTCCTTCGAAGGCCTTGGCCCCCTGCCCAGATCTGAGTCAGGAACTGTATGTCCCAGAGAACCGGCTTCCCAGCCATCTGCTCTGAGCTTAAAGAGCCTAGGGGCCCTCGTGGGATACTCTGTTCAAATTATCCAAGAAGGGCAGGGCGAGGACAACACAGTAGGGGGGACCTTGGCCAGTCTAGGCCTCTGAAGGTGTGGAGAGGAGGAGCAGATACATGACACCGGGGCATGTTGAGGGCATGGCAAATCCCCAAGCAGAGAGCTCCTTTCACAGTACAGCTGCACTGCTCCTAAAGCCAAGCTTTCCCAGCTTCCCTTTCAAGAGAACTGATGGCTTTGTGTGCACCTACTTTATGCCAGGCATTTCCCCCACAACAAGCAAGAAATGACTGTTCTCCTTCATCAGCCACAGGAATCAAAACTCAGGGAGGTTAATTGCATCATGCAAGGTCATGCAGCAAGAGCACAGCACATTCAAAGAGACCAGAACCAGGCTATCAACTCTCAGCCCCTTGCTGAACGGTTGCCAGGCTATTAGAAAGTGAGTCTCCCTTTCAGTGAGTAGGTAGGCAGACTGAGGACAATGGGTGGGAGGAGATACAGAAATTCACATTCCTTCTGTGCCTAGGATATATCTTGCTCCATTCAGGAGAAAAATTTGTCTTTGTCTCTTTGACACACGGGCATCCCTAATAGCTCACTTGGTAAAGAATCTGCCTGCAGTGCAGGAGATTCCGGTTTGATTCCTGGGTCAGGAAGATCCACTGGAGAAGGGATAGGCTACCCATTCCAGTATTCTTGGGCTTCCCTTGTGGCTCAGCTGGTAAAGAATTCGCCTGCAATGGGGAGACCTGGGTTCGATCCATGGATTGGGCAGATCCCCTGGAGAAGGGAAAGGCTACCCACTCCAGTATTCTGGCCTGGAGAATGCCATGGACTGTATAATCCATGGGGTTGCAAAGAGTTGGACATGACTGAGCAACTTTCACTTTCACTTTGACACACACCATCTCAAGGTGGTAGGAATGGGTCAAGCAATAAGATCAAGTTTCACATGAGGAAAATGTTAGGGTAGACACAAGAAAACACTCACCTAAGGTCTCACATCAGACGGTAAGAGAACAGTGCAGATGAATAGACCTGTTCAAGAAGCCAGACAGATCCACAGAAGACTGACAAGGCACCCCTCACTCCTAAAATCCTCATAGCCCTGGATATTCATAGGATTGAAGAATCAAGCCTCAGGCATAGTTGCCAGGAGGCAGATTTGGGGACCCATAAAGTTAGGGCACCTCTGGGGCTGATCTTTAGTATACCAGGAGTTCTCAACCCTAGATTCATGATAGAATCACTGGGGATCTTTTAAATGGTGATTTTATTTGTAATACATGTATCTGACAAAAGACTAGTATCCAGAATATATAAAGAGTTCCTCCAAATCAATAATAAAATGATTGACTCTAAAATATGTCCCTGGTCCAAATGTCCCTGAATGTGTGAATGGCTAAACAAACCTTGATGTGTTTCAAAGATACATCAAGAGAATACCACACAACAATAAAAAGGAAGTTGATTAGTACAACAGTTTGGATGGTATTAGCATTGCAAAGCCATTATGCTAAGTGAAAGAAGCCAATCTCAAAATTTTACATACTGCTTGATTCTATTTATATACATTTTTAAGAACAATCAAAATGAATCTATAGTAGAAATCAGACTGGTGATTGCCTCTGGCAGGGGTTGGGGCATTGACTGGGACAGTGGAAATGGTCTATGTTTTTATTGGGACAGTGGTTACACAAGTGCCTACAATTATCACAATTCATTGAACTATATGCTTAAGACCTATGCATTTCACTGTGTGTTAATTACACCTCAATTTAAAAAATCATGTCCAGGCCCCACCCTTCCCCACCCTTGACTAATTAAATAAAAAGTCTCTAGAGGTGGGGCTTGGGCAAGGGAATTTAAAAAATCTTCCCTGAGGTGGCTCCGTAGTGCAATGGATAGCGCATTGGACTTCTAAAAAATCTTCCCTGCACTAATGTGCAGCAGTCTGAGAACCACTGATTAAGATTAGCACCACCTTTCCCTAGCAACAAACTCTGTCAGTCTCCTGGTCATGGAAGCATTTCAAAGGTGCCCATTGGGAAAAAATCCCTCCCACTATTACAAGCAGAGGTGGGAACAGAAGGTGAGTGAGGGTAGGCACTTACCAATATATTTCAGATGGTGTTTAATATCAAAACATAAAGACACTGAACATTACACTTTAAAATGGTTAAAATAGTGAAATTAATGTTATGTGAATTTCATCTCAATTAAAAAATAAAATAAATAAAATAATAATAAATAAAAACATCAAGAACTTCCTTTGTTTTAATGGCTGTATATATGCCATTGTAAGAGTGCATTTTAATTTATTTGGCCAGTCCCATTGATGAATATTTCTTCCAATCTTTTGCTATCACAAATATTGTGGCAATAAATATCCTGGTACATACATTTTTGTGAATATATGTGAGTATATCTGTAGGGTAATTTCCTAAAAGAGGAGTTGTTGGGTCAAACTGTATATCTTTCTCATTTTGATAGAACTTGCTAAGGTGCCCTCCATGAAGGTGAAAGAGGAGAGTGTAAATCTGGCTTAAAACTCAACATTCAAAAAACTAAGATCATGGCATCCAGTCCCATCACTTCATGGCAAATAGATGGGGAAACCATGGAAACAGTGACAGACTTTATTTTCTTGGGTTCCAAAATAACTGCAGATGGTGACTGCAGCCATGACATTAGAAGAAGCTTGCTCCTTGGGAGAAAAGCTATGACAAACCCAGATAGCATATTAAAAAGCAGAGACATTACTTTGCCAACAAAGGTTCATATAGTCAAAACTATGGTTTTTCCAGTAATCATGTATGGATGTGAGAGTTGGACCATAAAGAAGGTTGAGCACCAAAGATGCTTTTGAACTGTGGTGTTGGAGAAGACTCTTGAGAGTCCGTTGTACTGCAAGGAGATCCTAAGGGAAATTAGTCCTGAATATTCATTGGAAGGACTGATGTTGAAGCTCCACTTCTAAGGAGCCGACTCATTAGAAAAGACCCTGATGCTGGGAAAGAGTGAAGACGGGCGGAGAAGGATGTGATAGAGGATGAGATGGTTGGATGTTTTTTCATCACCAACTCGATGGACATGAGTTTGAGCAAGCTTTGGGAGTAGGTGATGGGCAGGAAAGCCTAGCATGCTTCAGTCCATGGGGTGGCAAAGAGTTGGACATGACTGAGTGACTGAATAACAACAGCAAAGGGATGGGTAAACTTACATTCCCATCAACAGTATATGAGGGTGCTGCTTCCCCACATCTTTGCTAACAGTGCTTTCTAACCTTTCGATCTTCACCCTTCTCATTATTAAAAAGGTATACCTCATGATTTTATTTTGCCTTTCTGAGAGTAAGTCTGCACTGAGACAGATCAAGGACATTCTTTTGGAGGGCAAGGGTATTGTTTTGGAGGCAGGGAGGCAGGCAGTTATTCCCCTCCCACTTCTGTTCTAGCTTAGGGTCAGCTTTGAACAAATCAGCAAAAATTCCAAGAACTCTTAGCTAAATATTAAGGACTCCCAAATGTCTTCCTTAGGTTCAAACCTCTCAGGTGAACCTCAGGCTCCTATATCAAGGTCTTCCTGACATCTCACATTGAAAACATCAAAAAGAGAAGTATCAGTTCCCAACCCTCAAATCTGATTTGCTCGTCTTCTCCATCTCTGTAAATGACACCACTCTCCACTCAGTTGCTCAAGTCCCAAACCCAGAAACTAGAAGCATTCTCTTCTCTGTCTCTCATCTAATCCATTACCAAGACCAGGGGGCTCTGTCTTCAAAATACATCCTGAATCTCTCCACCTCTCCCCACCCAACTGCAAGTACCTAAGCCAGCTGGCATTTACCAATGGCTTCCTAACCACCCCTGTACTCCTATTCCTGTCTCCCAGTTCATTTTCTTATTAGGAAAATCTAATCTGCTCTTCAAATAGCAGCCAATAATCTTTTTAAAAAATATAAATCAGATAACATCACGCCTTTGCTTAAGACCTTTCCGTGAGTTCACAATGCACTGAAAATATGAACCAAACTCCTTCCCGTGGCTGCAAGTCCCCAGTGACCTGGCCAGTCCAAATCTCATCTTGTTTGTTCAGTTTGCCTTAACCACATTGGCTTTATTTCTCTTCTTTGTACCACCAAGCCCATTTCCACAATCTTTGCATTTGCTAATCCCTCTGCCAGGAACACTTTCCCCTAAAATCTGAGTAAGGTTGGCTCCACCTTATCATTCAGATCTCAGCCACCTCTCCTTCAAGACCTTCCTGTTTACATTCTTTACAGCCCTTACTATTATTTAAAATGATTTCCTTTTTATTTACTTCCATATTATCTCTTCCTCCTCTAGAACATTAACTCCATAATTGGATCTTCAACACCTGCAATTGTTCTGGTGCATAGTAGGTGCTTAAAAAATGTTTGGAATGAATGAATAGTTCGATAGTGCTTTCTTGTTTTCAAAGCTTTGTCCTGGTCAGGATCTCAGATTTAGAGAGAGAAGAGGCCATTGCAGAAGGAAGGCCTTCTTGCTTTTCATCTCAAAACTGATTTTTAAAGGACTTTTAAGGTCTGCATCTATCCAAATAATTAGCAAAAGTGGTATCTGGTATCTATTCACTAATTAAGGCTCTCCTTTGAAACACTCGGGAGCTTCCTTTGAATTATCGCGTGTCATTGCAGGCAATAAAACGGCCTTTCTTTGTCAATATTCTAAGCTTCAAAGTTGTCACTAATTCCAGCTGGCCTCGTCCCAGCCCAACTGAATGACCGAAAGGCAGAATGAATATAATTTAATCAGCGGCTCGGCCTCCGCGGGATGAGCTGGCGGTGTCTCTGTGGGCCGCATCACTAAAAGGTGTTCCAGGGCCGTGATTTTTGCACTGAATAAAGGCTGGCCAGCAGGGCCCCGGCTCCTGAGGCGCCGGGGGAATATGGCAGACGCTGGTGCCGGGCGGGGGCGAGGAGACCAGGGGGAGTCGCAGAAAGGCGGGGAGAAATAAATGGGAAAGGAGACCATTCCACGGAGAAGAATAGTCATTGTTCTCATAGCTGGCCCGCGATTTACACTTTTACAGATTGCTCCAACCATTATCCGGTTTCTGCCCCACAACAGCCGGCATGCGGGTCAGTATAGCATCCGGCGGGAGCTACCGGGAAACCGAGGCTCTGGGAGGCGGGGCTGGGAGGGCAGCGTCCGGGCCGTTGCTATGGCATTTCTGGAGTGCCACAAGTGCCCAGGAAGCATACAAATCGACCTGCGTGAGACACAGCCCTGTGCAAAACAACTTCCAATTTACTCGCAATAATTACCATCCTCAGATAATCGCCTGTACCCGGGCGGGCGAGGAGGGCTTAGCTGGGGGAAGGGAGGAAAGAGGCAACGGAGGGAGGGAGGTTGAGCAGAGGCGATCGAGGCTGGGGTTTCTAGGAGGAGTAGGGGAAACAGGGCGTCTTCCTGCATTCGGTACTGTGGAGGGACTCAGTCCTGTGCCCTTTGAAGAAAAACACACAGCCTAACAGTTTCAAGTTGTTTTTGGGGGTGGGGAGGGGGACATGGGATAGGGTGGGGAAGAAAACCTTATTGAGGACTATAGCCTGAGAGTCAACCACTCACATAGCTCTCAGGAACTGCTCCTAAGGACAAGTCAGGTTTCACAGGAATTTTTCTTTGCCTGAGAAATAGGTAATGTCAAGCATACATCTTGGGGAAAAGTTAGGGCTAGTCATGAGGATCAGATATCTCAGTTAATTATCTTTCTACTTCTGAAAAGATGCAGGAGTCCTGGGTCACTGAAATTCTTCCTTAGATATGCATCTTAACTATCTAAGGCCAGTCAATATCCAAAGCAAGGGAATGTTTTCTGTTTTTCTCCATCTGAATTCCCCTCAGGGTGCACCTAGTCAGGAGGCCTTGGGGGTGGGATGGGGAGGCTGCAGGACTTGATGGCGGCAACATTTTATGTTTACTGGAATGGCAGGCCAACATTCTTTGTCCATACGTCTTTGGTTCTGGAAGCATACCTCTTTGGTTCAACATTCTGGATGGATCATATCTAGGCATTTCGTTCAATGTGTACCGGGAACCTTTGGTGGCAGGTACTTTGCCTGGCATTGGGGATGCAGAGGCCAGTCTGTGGTGGAGTATGTCACAGACTCCTGGGAGACACACAAAGTACAAAGGGTCATCATTCATTCAACATGTTTATTAAGCACCAAGCATTGTGCTGAAGATACAACAATGAAAAAAATACACAAAAATCTGTGCCTTCAGGAAGTTTAAGTTGATGTGATGGGAGACCAACAACTTTTTCCTTAAATAGCAAAGGTGTACTATTGGTTGGTGTATTTGTCTGGGTTCCCCAGAAAAACAGAACCAATAAAATAGGATGTGTATATATACATAAAGAGATTTATTAAAAGGAACTGGATCGTGCAATTTTGAAGGCTGAGAAGTCCAAGATATGCAGTGGGTGAGTTGGAGCCCCAAGATAGCCAATGGTATATATAGTTCTTGTCCAAGTTCAAAGGCCTGGGCCAGGAAAACCAATAGTATAAGTTCCACTACTAGACCAAAGGCAAGAAAGAACTGGTATCCCTCAGGCAGAGGAAAAAGGATTTTTTTCTTCAACCTTTTATCATATTCACCCTTTCAATGGATTGGGTGAGACCCACTCACATTGGAGAGGGCAATCTGCTTTTCTCAGTCAAATCTCACCCAGAAACACTCTCACAGATACACCCAGAGAGATAATGCTTAGCCAAATATCTTGGCACCCGTGACCCAGTCAAGTTGATACATAAAATATGTCATCACAGTTAGTTATAAGTGCTAACAAGGGAGAAAAATTGAACAGGCAAATAGGAATAGTAAGTGTTGATGGGGCAGGGTTTGAAAATTTAAACAGGGTAATAGTAAAAGTCTCACTGAGATGATTATCATTTGAATGATGATTTGAAAGAAGTGAGGTAGTAAGCTGTGCAGATTTTTAAGAATGTTCCAGACAGAAGAAACAGTAAATACAAAGGCCCTGAGGGACTTCCCTGGTGGTTGAGTGGTTAAAACTTTACCTTATAAAGCAGGGGGTGTGGGTTTGATCCCTGGTTGGGAAGCTAAGTTCCCATTTGCCTGTGGCCAAAAAACCAAAACATAAAACAGAAACAATATTATAACAAATTCAACAAAGACTTTAAAAATAGTCCACATCAAAAAAGAAAAAAAGACCCTGAGACAAGAGCATGTCTAGTGTATCCAGAGGAGCAGCAGTAAGTCCAGAATAGCTGGAGCAGAGTGAGCCAGAGAGAGAGGGCTAAGAAAGAGGCAGAGACAGAGCACACAGGCCATGAGGGGCAACATAAGGACAGACACTGTAAGGGAAGAGCCAGGGCAGGATTTTGAGCTGGGGACACGACATGATTTGACTTGTGTTTTAATACTTTCCCTCTGTCTTCTGTGTGATGAATAGACTGTTGTGTGTTGAGGCAAAGGGTGATAAGAGGTAGAGGTGAAGTGGTTAGGAGCACTGTGGGGAGCAAAAGAGCAGTCAGGGTACTACTGAAGTAATCCAGGTGAAAGGTGATGGGAGCTTAGTCCAGGGTGGTGTCTGGGGAGATGGTGAAGTGGTAAATTCTGGATATAACTTTGAAGGTAGAGCCAATGGGATTTGCTGGGACATCGTGGTGGGATAAAAAGAGAGAAATTGAAGGTGATCAAGGACAGGCGGTGCCATCTAATCCAGAGAGAGTTCAAGTCAATAGCGCCTTGGGAGCTAAATTGAGCTAGATTTCTTCCCTTCTTAGCTGTGGGAACTTGAGCAGGTTGCTTTCTGTCTCCGAATCCGGGTTCCTTTACCTGTAAAATCTCACAGGGTTTCTGTGAAGACTGAATGAAGTGAGGTGTGCAAACCCCCCAGGGCTACAGCTGGCACAGAGTAGGTGCTCCCTGATCACTTCTCCCCTTGTCCTTCCCTTTCTAGGGAAGCTGAAGAAGCTTCACAGCAGAGCCAACATTGGAGGGGACTGTAAGGATGAATAGGGCTTTGTTAGAAGGAAAAGAGGGGCAAAGAGATTCATCTTCACAACAGGCAGGGTGAAATGGAGCCAATAGCCAGGCAGGCCTTAGTGGACATCCTGGAGTGGGGAAAGCTGCAGGAGAACAAGAAGCATCTGGGCTTAGAAAGATGTGAGGGAAAATCCTGTGTGAGGAAGGGAACCCCAACAAGGCAGTGTGAGCTGGGAGGACAACCTTCCTCCTCCCTGGCTGTGCCTCTGGCCAGCCTCAGCCCAGAGGATCTTTGAAACCTTCTGAGTTATGGGATGAAGCTGGTTGTAACTATGGCACACAGACTCCAACTTGGTGAGGGGTAGTGAGCTCTGTGCTGTGTGGAGTCACACAACAAACATCTGGCTTGGTCACTGGTCAGGACAGGCTCCCTCACCCCCACCCTTCAGACCAGAGGTGCATATACTGATTGTGGACATAAGGCCCCCAAGGAGGCTTTTTTTTTTTTCATTTATTTTTATTAGTTGGAAGCTAATTACTTTACAATATTATAGTGGTTTTTGCCATACACTGACATGAATCAGCCATGGATTTACATGTGTTCTTCATCTTGAACCACCCCTCCCACCTCCCTCCCCATCCCATCCCTCTGGGTCATCCCGGTGTACCAACCCTGAGCACTTGTCTCATGCATCCAACCTGACTGGCGATCTGTTTCACACTTGATTATATATGTGTTTCAATGCCATTCTCTCAGATCATCCCACCCTCACCTTCTCCCACAGAGTCCAAAAGTCTGTTCTATACATCTGTGTCTCTTTTTCTGTCTTGCATATAGGGTTATCGTTACCATCTTTCTAAATTCCATATATATGCATTAGTATACTGTATTGGTCTTTATCTTTCTGGCTTACTTCACTCTGTATAATGGTCTCCAGTTTATCCATCTCATTAGAACTGATTCAAATGTATTCTTTTTAATAGCTGAGTAATATTCCATTGTGTATATGTAGCACAGCTTTCTTAGCCATTTGTCTGCTGATAGGCATCTAGGTTGCTTCCATGTCCTGGCTATTATAAACAGTGCTACGGTGAACATTGGGGTAGACATGTCTCTTTCAGTTCTGGTTTCCTCAGTGTGTATGCCCAGGAGTGGAATTGCTGGGTCATATGGCAGTTCTATTTCCAGTTTTTTAAGGAATCTCCACGCTGTTCTCCATAGTGGCTGTACTAGTTTGCATTCCCACTAACAGTGTAAGAGGATTCCCTTTTCTCCACACCCTCTCCAGCATTTATTGCTTATAGACTTTTGGATTGGAAGAATCAATATTGTGAAAATGACTATGCTACCCAAAGCAATCTATAGATTCAATGCAATCCCTATCAAGCTACCAACAGTATTTTTCACAGAACTAGAAGAAGGCAGCTTTCCAAAAGAGCCATCTTTACCTTCTGGGCTGAATTGCCCTGGCCTGGGTCTGCCACCAGGGCCCCCTTACTCCTTTACTGTTGTATGAAAGTATGAATTACCCTTACTTGGGACCGAGGAACTCCCCTCCAGAACCATGAACGCCAAATGTCTACTTCTTGGGAGACTCTGACAACAGACTGCCTGGATTTCCATCCAGTCCAATCCCTTTTCATTGTGTGAACTTGGGTCACATTCTTGACCTCTCTGAGCCTTATTTTCCATCTCTACAAAGATAGATATAAATGACACTGCCTTCACAGGCTTGAAGAGAGGCTCAAATGGAAATACCTGAGACTATAATCCAGAGGTTCAGTACTGAAAAGATGTAGATTCTTCCTTGACACCCCACTACCAACTCCACATCAATATTACTGCTATTTGTAGATGATTCAGAGTAAGTCTTATCAAAAAATGTAAAAAGGGGGAGAAAGTCCAGCTAAGTTCTGATCTTTCCTCTGTTGAACCCTAAGCATTTTTATTGAGCAATCAGGCCCTGAAGAATTTGGATTTGGAAACTGTAATGGATCAGATACATTCTTGTTGGCCAGGATCAGCTAGAGTGTGGTACCTGCCACAGAATGTTCTAGTTCATTTTATCCTCACAACAAATGATGTTGGTATAATTATTATCCCCCTTTATGGATGGGAAAGCTGAGAATTGGGGCAGGGGCTGAATTTACTTGCCCAACATTGCACAGCTAGTGAATGTTGGTGGAGGTTTTGAACAGAGACTGTCTCGCTGTAAAGACCATATGCTTAACAAGGTCCTACTGTGTAGCACAGGGAACTCGACTCAATATCCTATGATAAACCGTAATGGAAAAAAATATGAATATATATATATACATATATATATATATATATATATATATATATATATATATATATATATAACTGAATCATTTTGCTGTACCCCAGAAAGTAACACAACACTATAAATCAACTACACTTTAACACAAATTTTTAAAAACAATAAAACTAAATTAAAAAAAAGACCAAGCTATTTCTTTAAACAAAGGCCATATGCTAGACCAATATGCAATACTGTCTCTTCAAACAGTTGGATCAAACCCTTGTCACACAGGTGAGAGCTTTGTATGCCAAGGGGGCTGGGGTGGGTCGAGGGAGAGAGAATGGCTCTCAGTAGCCCTCTCCATGGCTGGAGACCCAGTCCCCCAGCCCTCATGCTCACTACAAAATACATGAGTGCTGAAATTGGCATTTGGGCTGCCCAGTGTCCCTCTTTGGGGAGGTATCTATAATTAAGAGAGAGGTTTGAACTAAATACTTTTCAAAGGTGCTTTCAGTTCAAGAAGTTGAAGTCTCAAATGTATCTCAGGCCTGCCAGCTATCTCCTTCCAGAAGAGCAAGCTGACTCTTGGCTGCTCCCTGCAGACCCTCCTCCCTTGACCCTCCCTCAAATGGGTCAGGTACATTCACCCTTGCCTTGCTCTCTGTGTGCATGTGGGAGACCTCATCCCCCTATGGCTGGAGTCCCCTTCTTTTTCCTGATGCCTGATCCACACCTCTTCCCTGAGCTCTAGAACCATCTCTCTAGCTGCCTTTCGAAACTTTCCTCCAAGGACCTGGCACTTGCCCTGCAGTGTGAACTCTACAGGTGTCTTCATCCTTAGAACATTTCTCCTCCCATGCTCCTCCTCTTTTTTTTTATGTTTTTCCATTTTTATTGAAAATATTTTTCAAACAATAAGTATATTTCTTATTACTTTAACACAGATATTTTCATTTTTCCTAAGCCTGACACAGGCATATATAATTTTTACATAGTAGTAATTCATGTCCATGTAACTCTGTATTTTTTTGCTTAGTTGATTGTGTTTTGCTGTTTGGTTGCACTGTGTGTTTGCAGAATCTCAGTTTCCTGACCAGATATTGAACCTGGGCCCTGTCAGTGAATGCCCAGAATCCTAACCATTAGGCAACCAAGGAACTCCTTGTATTTTTTTTTAAAGTGAAAATGAAAGTCGCTCAGTCATGTCCAACTCTTTGCACCCCCATGGACTATACACTCCATGGAATTCTCCAGGCAGAATACTGGAGCAGGTAGCCTTTCCCTTCTCCAGGGGATCTTCCCAACCCAGGGATCAAACCCAGGTCTTCCACATTGCAGGTGGATTCTTTACCAGTTGAGCCACAAGGGAAGCAAAATCAAACATTAAATAGGAATGGGCATCCTTTGTGGGTCATACACTTAAAAGTGTCCCATACAAGTTTGGTTTTCTTAGTAGCCACTGTGAAAACTGAAAACAAGTCTTCTTTCTTAAGAGGCTGCCTTAGGAAGATGTCTGTGTGTCTCACAGGCTTATAGTTTTGCAGACTGGAAATTCATGTAGGACACCTGGATTTTTTTTTTTTTTTTTTTTGCTGTACTGGGTCTTCATTGCTGAACACAGGCTTTCTCTGGTTGTGGAGAGAGAGGGCTACTCTTTTGTTGCAGTCCACGGGCTTCTCATTGCAGTGGTTTCTCTTGTTGCAGAGCATGGGCTTTAGGCACATAGGCTTCAGTAGTTGCAGCACAGGGGCTCATTAGTTGCGGCTTTCAGGCCCTAGAGCTTGCAGGCAATCAGTAGCTGTGGTACAGGGGCTCAATAGTTGCCACCGTGCTCCTCTTCTTGAGGAATAGCTCCTCCATTTATTCATTTGCTTAAGCCAGAAACCCGGGAGCCATTCTCCAAGTTTTCCTTGCCATTCCTTCCTCACTCTGACAGGCACCAGGGCCTGTCAATATTACCTCCTATGTACCTCATGAATCCACTGCCTTCTCTCCATCCCAATCACCACCTTCCTAGTCCAAGCCACCACCATCTGAGAGAGAAAGTAGAAAGCAAAGCCTTCCCCTGCCCACTCTACCTTTATTCTCTTCCTTCCAATTCGTCCTCCACCATGCAGCCAGAATAAGCTCTTGAAAACAAAATTCGAGTGTCTCTCCTCTGCCCAAAACTCTTCTATGACTTTCTCTTAAGATTAAGTCCAAATTCTTATCCACATCTGTTAAGGCACTGTGCTATTAGGCAAACCATTTTCCAGGAAGGGTTCTGGAGTCTATATTTATGTTTTTAATTGAAGTATAGTTGATTTACAATGTTGTGTTAGTTCCAAGTGTACAGCACAATGATATATATATATATGTATACAGACACACACACACACACACACACATATATATGTATATATATATATTTTTTCTTTTTCAAATTCTTTTCCCTTATAGGTTATTAGAAAATATTGACTATAGTTCTCTGTGCTATACAGTAGGTCCTTGTTGTTTATATGTAGTACTGTGTAATGTTAATCCCAGACTCCTAACTTATCCCTTCTGGAGTTGATATTAAACCTCAATCTTGATGTCAGACCAGCCACTTAATAGCAAATGTGACTTTCAGTACACTTCTTAATTTCTCTAACCTGCAGTTTTCTCATTTGTAAGGTAGGACAATAGTAGCACCTACCTGGCAGGCTTATTGTGAGAGTGACAGAAGATAATGCCTGGAATGCACTGAGCTTCATGCCCTGCCAAGATGTGCTTTATTCATCACTGCAAGTGAGATCTTATGATTTTAAAGTTAGCAGTGTCAGTCATATGAGCTATTATTGATTGAATCAACTAATGATGAATAATTACAATTAATAACATCATGGATCTTCTTATATTGTATTAGACATTATTATTATGAAATTATTATTATATTACTTTGGATTTTATGATTATTTCTCCAGCTTCACCTCTCACAAGGCCCTGCCCCACATCTTTTTCCTTCTTTTCATTGCCACAAACTTTTGTCCCCCCAGCCTTTTCACTCTTTCCTTGGAAAGTTCTTTTCTTAAAAAAAGATGTATTGTTTTTGGTGTTAAAATAAAAATTAAAATAAAAAAATAAAAAATTATTTATTTAGCTATAGTTGATTAAGTTTTAGATATATAGCACAGTGATTCAGTTATACATATATATATATAATATATATTATTTTTCAGAATCTTTTCCCTTATACATTATTACATAATATTGAGTTTAGTTCCCTGTGCTACACAGTAGATCCTTGTTGGTTCTCTAACCTTGGAAAGTTCTTTTCTCCTCATCCTCTGATTCCTCCAGTCCCTTTCTGTATTGCTAAGTCCCTTCCGGTATCAACTCAGGCATCAGTTCCCCTGGGAAGCCTTCCCAGATCCTCCCCAGACCACTGTAGATGGCTCTTCTATGGGTTCCCAGAGCACTCCGTGCTTCCCTTCTCAAACCCTCTGTCATACAATGTTTGTAAATATTTACTTGTCAGACTCCCAGAATTAGGCCCTCAGTTTGGGGAGGAGCTCTGTCTCATTCACCACTATAGATCAAGCTCTTAGCACTGTTGTGCACATAGTAGTTGTCCAGTAAATGTTTGCTGAATGAACAAAAGCCTGGCCTGGGAGCAGTCCTCCCCAGCACCCCTCCCCACTCTCCTTTCAAGGGGCCCAAGGCCATAAGCCAAAAACTTCTTCAAAGCCAAAAGCTGTTAACTGAGCACAGAATCAGACTGAACCCAACTGAGTGGGTTGACTATCTGGTCATGGCAAGAACTTTCTGTCTCTGCTCTGGAGGTATTTCTATCCTTGGGTTCATAAATTTCTTACTCCTCCAGGTTTAGTGAAAGTGTGGGTGTTAGTGGTAGGGAGCGAATTAGGGCGAGTTGACTCGCCTCCCTGAACTTTATTTTTGTCATCTGTAAAATGATGAATAAGGCCCACTTAGTGGGATCATCATGGAGATTCAGTGAGGTAACACATGGGAGATGCTTTGTAAACTGCAAAGGACTGCATGAACACTTGATGACAATCAAACACAGAAAATGTGTCACTCTTTGGCTCAACTCTTTTCAAGACCCCGTGTAGACAAGGACCCTCCTGCTTATACAGCATTATCTACAGGAATTAGGTTACAATTGATTGACATTATCACTTTCTTTGTATTTGGCGGATTCCCAGCCTGTGGCAACATGCTGGTCACCATAGAGATCCAAGAAGCACCCTTGTCACATTGATATCACATTTACAAACCAACTCTTAAAGTGGATTATTTTGCAGATGGCTGATCTCTTCTATTCAGTGTCAATTGTATTAGTTCCAATTTGAGAAGGTGACATTTTCTGACCTTGTCCCCTAAAGCACAGGCAAAAGCTGTGGCTCTTTAATACAGAAAATGAAAAACTACAAGGTGTTCTTGTGGAACAATAAGGAAAGATGGAGGCAAGGGTTTGTAGGGGAACTGCACAATATACCTCTCATTCATTAACTCAGCACTCACAATATGCCAGTTACTGGGCTAGATATTGGGGATATAGCAGTGAGCAAGATAAGCCTTAAGGACCTCTCAGTCTCCTGGGAGGGACAGACAATTAAATACACAATTAAAAAACAGTGTGCTAAATAAATCCCATGATGAGAAGAACAGGGAAATGGAGGGCCATGAGCCCCTAATCTTCCCAGAGGTTTCCCAGAGGATGCAATATTTCAGCTGAGACTGGAAGGATGGATGAGAGTCCACCAGAAAACAACAGATAAGGGAGGGCATGCAGGAGAGTGGAATGGAAAACAAAAATGTTCCTGGAAGAAAAAAGTGTCCAAATAATATTAAGAGAGACAAGAAAAGGGTAAATTTGAGAGCCTAAATGAAAATCATGGACTAGAGGAATAGAAGCACTGTGGGGGTGGGAGGGAGAGGAAAAGGATGCATTCTACTTGGAACATGCTGAGGGAATGTCCAAGAGGAGACTCCGGGTGGCAGGTGATCAGGTGATTATGTGGGTCTGACTCCAAGAGTGAAGTTGTGGAGAATTAGAAACCTGGGAGTCTGGAGCTAGTGTGTTGTCTCCTATTGAAAAAATAGCTTAGGATCAAAAAAAAAAAAAAATAGCTTAGGATCACATTGTGCAGTGTGGGGGTGGGAAGGCTTGCAAGGGTAGTCCAGCTATTTGGATTTGATTCTACAGACAGTGCATTTAAACAAGAGCTTTTGAAGAGGAAGTGACACAACTCAGGTGGGAGCATAGGAAGTTGCCTATGGCAGAGGTGGCCAAAACGATGGAGAAGGAGGGCATATGTGAGAGGTCCCGAGGAGGCACATTCAACAGGACCAGAGCAGTCAGCTGGATCTCAGCATGACCCACTGGGCTGTGCTGAAGTGGGCTCATACCAGCTCACCAGAGCCAACTGATAAATTTTCAGGAATTTCCTGAGCCACTTGTTAAAAATAGCTTTTATTTTAAAAATATAAAAGAGAGGGAGGGGCGACATAAAAATATAAAAGAGAGGAAAGTAGGGGTGTGGGATTAAGAGATACAAACAACTATGTATAAAATAAATTAGCAACAAAAATATATTGTACAGTGCAGGAAAAGATAGCCATTATTTTGTAATAACTTTAAATGGAGTATAATCTATAAAAATATTGCATCTCTTTTGTACACTTGAAACTAATACAATATTGTAAATACTAAAAAGTTTCTAAATGTTAATATATAAACTTACAATTAAGTGAATTATATTTAATACAAAGGTAATAAGTAAATATTAAAAACTCATTTATTAATTATTTTACTACATTTTACTATTACCTATAACCTTGAAGTTATTTGCACCTGTTATATCCGAGTGGTGGAAATGTGATAATGGCATGCTACTTCATGCTTCTTCCCAGCTGCCTGATCATGGTGGTAACTTGAAATTAGCCATGGAAATTGGTAAACATTACAAGTCAGAATTGGTTAACTATTTTGCTGATTGTCTAGCATTAAGGAACTGATGGAAAAAAATCTCAAAATGCTGATAAAACTTAGAAATGTGTTGTGTTTTGTAGCTATTAAATTGTACAAAAAATTATGGAAACACTCAATATTTGAAAACTGTTATCTGGTTCAGCAAATAAGTTGTTCCCATCATTGACAAGTGAGTGAAGCCCTAACATAGGTCTTGATTGTTTCACTTTTGCCTTGTTTGTCAATACAAACAAAAATATCAACCAACACTCTTTTGAAAACTACATTTCTTTGTCAACTGCAACCAAGATGATAGGTTGACATGGATATAAGAGTTTGGCAAAAATCATTGTAAACATTTTGTGAGCATCAACTGACTATATGGAATTCACAGTAAAGAATCTTGCCTACTTTTATTTTCAAGTTGTGATATACATCCTTTTTATCAGTAAAATTTACAATTAACCTATGTTTATACACACACATTATTTTTCCAGAGAGCTGGATGTTAAAGACTTACCAGCACATCACTAATTATACATGTTCAACATTGCTAGAAAAGCTGAGAAAAATACAAGAGCATATCCCTATAAAAGTCTCTGGAATAAACTGAAAATCTGTTGGTCATTGAGAAGTTTCTTCTTTCTGTTGTTGTTGCTGTTAAAAGCTATTTGTTGTCTCTAGGGAACATTTGTTTTTATTGTTTTTATGATAATTATTCATTTATTATCCAGACAGTACCACATCCTCAGAAGGCAAAGCGATAGAGAAAAAATTTGACTCACAAACTCCTGCCTGAACAACTCAAATTTTTTCATTTTTCATTCTCTCTTTGAACTTTAGAATTGATCTTTGGGTTTGGAGAATTTTCCAGGCTCAACAACCTGGGGTCATGTGAGTGGATTCCCCTGATTTAGGATGGATAAGTCCTCCCTGAAAAGAGAGTGAGAATTGGACCATAAAGAAAGCTAAGCACTGAAGAATTGATGCTTTTGGGCTGTTGTGTTGGAGAAGACTCTTGAGAGTCCCTTGGACTGCAAGAAGATCAAACCAGTCAATCCTAAAGGAAAACCCTGAATATTCATTGGAAGGACAATGCTGAAGCTGAAGCTCCAATACTTTGGCCACACTGATACGAAGAACTGATTCATTGGAAAAGGCCCTGATGCTAGGAAAAAATGAAGGCAGGAGGAGAAGGGGATGACAGAGGATGAGGTGGTTGGATGGCATCACCGACTCAATGGACATGAGTTTTGGTAAACTCCAGGAGTTGGTGCTGGACAGGGAGACCTGGCATGTTGCAGTCCATGGGTCTCAAAGAGTCAGACACAACTGAGCAACTGAACTGAACTGAACTGAATGGAACTGAGAAGATAGCATCCCACTTGGGTATCTAGTTACCCAAGGTAATATGGAGGCAGTGATCAAGATATACCCATCTGAATGCTAAGCTCCAAAGAATAGCAAGGAGCAATAAGAAAGCCTTCCTCCATGATCAATGCAAAGAAATAGAGGAAAACAATAGAATGGGAAAGACTCATAGAGATCTCTTCAAGAAAATTAGAGATACCAAGGGAACATTTCATGCAAAGATGGGCACAATAAAGGACAGAAATGGTACGGACCTAACAGAAGCAGGAGATATTGAGAAGAGGTGGCAAGAATACACAGAAGAGCTGCACAAAAAAGATCTTCATGACCTAGATAACCACAATGGTGTGATCACTCACCTAGAGTCAGACATCCTGGAATGCAAAGTCAAGTGGGCCTTAGGAAGCATCGCTACAAACAAAGCTAGCGGTGGTGATGGAATTCCAGTTGAGCTATTTCAAATCCTAAAAGATGATGCTGTTAAAGTGCTGCACTCAATATGCCAGCAAATTTGGAAAACTTAGCAGTGGCCACAGGACTGGAAAAGGTCAGTTTTCATTCCAATCCCAAAGAAAGGTAATGCCAAGAATGTTTAAACTAACTCACAATTGCACTCATCTCACACGCTAGCAAAGTAATGCTCAAAATTCTCCAAGTCAGGCTTCAACAGTACATGAACCAAGAACTTCCAGATGTTCAAGCTGAATTTAGAAAAGGCAGAGGAACCAGAGATCAAATTGCCAACATCCATTGGATCATAGAAAAAGCAAGAGAGTTCCAGAAAAACATCTACTTCTGCTTTATTGACTACACCAAGCCTTTGACTGTGTGGATTACAACTGTGGAAAATTCTTCAAGAGATGGGATGACCAGACCACCTTACATGTCTCCTGAGAAATCCGTATGCAGGTCAAGAAGCAACAGTTAGAACCGGACATGGAACCACAGACTGGTTCCAAATTGGGAAAGGAGTACATCAAGGCTGTATGTTGTCACCTTGCTTAATTAACTTATATGCAGACTCCATCATGCAAAATGCCAGGCTTCATGAAGCACAAGCTGGAATCAAGATTTCCGGGAGAAATATCAATAACCTCAAATATGCAGATGACATATCTTACGGCAGAAAGCAAAGAGGAACTAAAGAGCCTCTTGATGAAAGTGAAAGAGGAGAGTGAAAAAGCTAGCTTAAAACTCAACATTCAAAAAACTAAGATCATGGCATCTAGTCTCATCACTTCATGCCAAAGAGATGGGGAAACAATGGAAACAGTGACAAGTTTTATTTTCTTGGGCTCCAAAATCACTGCAGGTGGTGATTGCAGCCATGACATTAAAAGATGCTTGCTCCTTAGAAGAAAAGTTATGACCAACCTAGACAGCATATTAAAAAGCAGAGACATTACTTTGCCAACAAAGGCCCATATAGTCAAAGCTATGGTTTTTCCAGCAGTCATGTATGGATATGAGAGTTGGACTATAAAGAAAGCTGAGCACTGAAGAATTGATACTTTTGAACTGTGGTGTTGGAGGACTCTTGAGAGTCCCTTGGACAGCAAGAAGATCAAACCAGTCAATCCTAAAGGAAATTCTGAATATTCATTGGAAGGACTGATGCTGAAGCTGAAGCTCCAATACTTTGGCCACCTGATGCAAAGAACTGTCTCATTGGAAAAGATCCTGATGCTGGGAAAGATTGAAGGCAGGAGGAGAAGGGGACAACAGAGGATGAGATTGTTGGATGGCATCACCAACTCGATGGACATGAGTTTGAGCAAGCTCCAGGAGTTGGTGATGAACAGGGAAGCCTGGCGTGCTGCAGTCCATGGGGTCGCAAAGAGTCGGATATGACTGAGCAACTGAACTAAACTGGTCTCTTAGGCTGTCTTCATTTTTTTTCATTCTTTTTTTTTTTTTAATATTCTGTTCTGTGGCAGTGACTTCTACCATTCTGTCCTCCAGGTCATTTATCCATTCTTCTGCCTCAGTTATTCTGCTATTGATTCCTTCTAGTGTATTGTTCATCTCCATTTGTTTGTTCTTTAGTTCTCCTGGGTCTTTGGTAAACATTTCTTGCATCTTCTCCATTGTTTTCCCATGATCCTGGATCATCTTCACTATCATTATTCTGAATTCTTTTTCCTGGAAAACTGCCTATCTCCACTTCATTTAGTTGTTTTTCTCAGGTTTTATCTTGTCCCTTCATCTGAGACACAACTTTCTGCTTTATCATCGTGATTAACTTTCTGGAATAAAGTTTTTATTTTAGCCACTGTGGGACTGTGCTTCTTCTTGCTTCTTCTGTGTGCCCTCTGATGGAGGAGGTGAAGAGGTTTGTGTAAGCTTCCTGATCAGAGGGACTGGCATGGGAATAACTGCTCTTGCTCTGGCGGGCCTTGCTCAGTAAAGCTTTAATCCGATTATCTGCTAAAAGGTGGGGTTGTGCTCCCTCCCTGGTAGTTGTTTGGCCTGAGGCAATGCAGTTCTGGGGTCTACAGGCTCTATGGGGGACACCAAGGGGGACTTTTCAGGCCTGTTGCTGCCCATGTCCCTGTCCCTGTGGTAAGCCCCTGCCAACCCATGCCTCCACAGGAGGCCCTCCAACAGTAGCGTGTAGTTTTGGTTCAATCTTCTGTGGAGTCACTACTCCTTTCCTCTGGGTCTTGGTGCACGCAAGATTTTGTTTGTGCCCTTCAAGACTGGAGTCTCCGTTTCCCTCAGTTCTGTGGGAGTTCTATAATCAAATCTCACTGGCCTTCAAGGTCAGATTCCTTGGGGATTCCCAGCCCCTTTGTTGTATCCCCAGGCTGTGAATCCTGATATGGGGTTCAGAACCTTCACAACAGTGGGAAAACTTCTTCGGTATTATTGTTCTCCAGTTTGTGGGTCACCCATTAATGTGATGTGAAAAGACACATTTCATTTTCACCAAGAACTTTACTGAACAATGTAGTCACCATTTTGTTCCACTACCTTCTGCATTTTCCAGGGAATTTCATAATTCAATTTCCCCAAAACTTATTAACTTTTTGAGCAAAGAACCATTCCAGGTGGCTTTTACAGTCTTCCAAGGAGTGGAAATATTTTCCATTAAGAGAATTTTGTGAAAACCAAAATAAATGAGCATCTGAAGGTGCAATGTCTTGGTGAATATGGTGGATGAATCAGAACTTCCCAGCCACGCCGTAACCATTTTTGCCTTGTCACCAAAAGAAAATGTGGTCTTGAGTTATCCTGATGGAAGATTATGCATTTTCTGTTGACTAATTCCAGATACTTTTCTGGAAAGTAGTTGAATGTTGCTTTCAGTTGGTTTAACTAGGAGCAGTACTTGTTGGAATTATCATTTGGTTTTCTGGAAGGAGTTCATAATAAAGGACTCCAATCCCACTGTACACACACTGTCACCTTCTTTGGATGAAGACTGGCCTTTGATGAGCTTGGCAGTTGTTCATTTTGATTGCCCCATGATCTCTTCTATTCCACAGTATTGTACAGTATACATTTTTCATTATCCATCACAATTTGTTTTTAAATTGGGAAGAAAATTTTGTTATGTTTAAGTATAGAATTGCATTCGGAAATATGTTTAAGAAGATTATTTTTCTTTTGCTTAACTTTTGTGGAACCCAAACATCAAAACGATTAACATAACCAAGCTGGTGTAAATGATTTTCAGCCCTTGGTCTGGGTATTTTGAGTATGCTGGCTATCTCCCATGTGATATAAACATTGATTGCTCTCAATGAATATCTTGATTTGATCACTATCAACTTCAACTTGTCTACCTAACCATGGAGCACTCGACCATGGGAAATCTCCAACACAAAACTTCACAAATTACTTCTGACGTATTTGATACGTCCATACACTGCACAAATCTTTTTTGTGTGTGTTTCAGGTGCATTTTTACCTTTCTTGAATAATAAAAGCATTATATGCCGAAAATGTTGCTTTTTTCCGTCCATCTTCAGTATTAAAATGGCTACACAAAATACACCAATTTTGATGAATTTTTTAAAAGTGCACACTGATATGACAGCTGTCACAATACAAGCTAACAAAATTGTTTAAAATGAAGTTAAGAGCTACTAGAGCCATCTTACAGAAAAAAAAAATGAACATTTTGACCAACACAATATCTGAAAAAGTTTATCATATAAACTAGCTGTATGAAAAAAGAGTCCATGTGTTCACTTCAGCAGCACATATACTAAAACTGGAACAATAAAGAGAAGATTAGCCTGATACAGGGAGGCCTGGAGTGCTGCGGTTCATGGGGTCGCAAAGAGTCGGACACGACTGAGCAACTGAACTGAACTGAACTGTGCAAGGATGACACAAATTCATGACACATTCCATATTTTTTCTTATAATAACCTATAATGGAAAATAATCTGAAAAATAATATATGTGTATGTGTATAACTGAATCACTTTGCTGTAAACCTGAAATATTTTAAGTCAACTACATTTCAATAAAATATATATATATATATTAAGAAAAAAGAGTCCATGTAAGGTGCTAAGACAGTAGAGTACTTCTCTAGTTCTAGAAACAGTAGCAGAAACAAAACACTAAAAACAATACCAAAACAAACAAAAAAGAAACAGCAGGAGGCCAGTGTGACTGGCACAGATTGAGCAGGGGGAGAGTAGTAGGAAATGAAGTCAGAGGCCAGACTGTGGGAGGCCTCATGGGACCTTGTGTTGACTATGGTTTTTAGTCTGAGTAAAATGGAAGCCACTGGGGCCTCTGGGCAAATGAGTGATCTGAGCTGACTTATTTTAAACAGTATCCCTCTAAGACTTCCCTAGCTATACAGTGGTTAGAATTCTGCACTTCCACTGCAGGGGTCGTGGGTTCGATCCCTGGTTGGGGAACTAAGATCCCACAAAGCCAGGAAGCCAGTCTTGGGTTAATGCTATAATCTATAATGTAGGTGAGAGTTGTTGGTGGCTCAGATCAGGGTAGTAGCAATGCAGGTGATGAGAAATGGTCTGATATTGTTCAGGGGGTAGTGTGAATGGGGAGGGCACACACCATAGCATTTATCTATTTGTCCCTTTATAAGTTTACTGTGAAAAACGTCAAACATATACAAAAGTGTTGTGACTGGTGTAGCAAACCCCATGGACCCATTACCCAGCTTCAACATTATCAGTATGTGGTCAATCTTGTTTCATTGATATTGCCTACTCACTAGATTATTTTAAAGCAAATCTCAGATTGCTTGTCATTTCTTCTGCAAATCCTTCAGTATTTATCACAGAAAGATAAAGACTCATTATGATTATCATGCATTTTGAAGGGAGAGCCAACAGAATTTTCTAATAAAATTATGAAAATTATGTGTGGAGCATGAGAAAAGGAGTCAAAGTGAGGACACATCCAAAGTGTTTGACTTGAGTAACTGGTAAGATGGAATTTGTTGTGACATGAGATGGAAAAGACTTTGGATAGAACTGATTGGCTTAGGTCAGGGGCCAGAGGGTTGGCTATGGCTCTTCCTGTAATATCTGGTTTGCAACAAACACACAGGATCTCAAAAAAATCAAGAGGGCTCTTGTAGACTATAAAGTTCTACACAAGTCTTAGCTGTTTGTATTCTTGCTGTCATTCAAATCTGTACCGTGCTGCCCTGAGCCGACCACGAGGCCCAGTCTGCTGAAAGCACAAGGGAAGTAAATCAAACTCCCACAAGTCTGCTCACTGCAGTCATTTTTATCTCGGGACTATTTGCCTTTCTGCTGAGATGATTTCCAAGGTTCTCTTCAGCTCTAAGATTTTTTTCCATTTATTTTTATTAGTTGGAGGCTAATTACTTTACAATATTGTAGTGGTTTTTGTCATACATTGACATGAATCAGCCGTGGATTTTATGAATCAAACTGGAAGTCTTAAAAAGCCTACAATGACCCAAGCCATATTATTTGTAAACTATAGCTCATTCCAATGATACAGGCTGCTTTGGGCTAAGTCAAGTGATACAACCTGGTGTGAGGATGGAAATCTGCACATTGGGGCTAGTTGCTTTAAAAAAAAAATCCCTGTGCTAGTTTAACAAATAAAAAACCAAAATAAACTTAGGTTGTAAAAGGGACTTTTCTGTAGTCCAATGGCTAAGACTCTGCGTTCCCAGTGCAAGGGGCCCGGGTACAATCCCTGCTCAGGAAACTAGATCCCACATGCCACAGCTAAAGATTCTGTGTTCAGTTCAGTTGCTCAGTTGTGTCCAACTCTCTGTGACCCCATGGACTGCAGCACGCCAGGCTTCCCTGTCCATCACCAACTCCCAGAGCTTGCTCAAGCTTGTGTCCATCGAGTCAGTGATGCCATCCAACCATCTCACCGTTGTCCCCTTCTCCTGCCTTCAATCTTTCCCAGCATCAGGGTCTTTTCCAATGAGTCAATTCTTTGCATCAGGTGGCCAAAGTATTGGGGTTTTAGCTTCAGCATCAATCAGTCCTTCCAATGAATATTCAGGATTGATTTCCTTTAGGATTGACTGGTTGAATCTCCTTGCAGACCAAGGGACCCTCAAGAGCCTTCTCCAACACCCCAGTTCAAAAGCATCAACTCTTCAGGACTCAGCTTTCTTTATAGTCCAACTCTTACATCCATACACAACCATAGCTTTGACTAGATTCCGTGTGCTGCAACTAAAACCCAACATAGCCAAATAAATAAATTAATTAATTAAAATAACCCTGGTGATGTGAGAATGCAGCCAAGTACCATAAATTCCCCATTTGGACAAGATGGGTGGCCCAGTGAGTATCTAGGAAACAACTGTACTTGTGGAAAGAACCAACTTGGAGGCCTCTCCTCCTCCATATTTGCTTTGGTTCCTTAACTAAACTTCAACAAATCATTTCCATTGTCTGCTGAGACAGGACAAACCTAGGAAGAAGTGCACTGAACAGGGTGGCAGGAAGAGAATCCAGCTGCATTCAGGGACCCCTGCCTTCTAGTCCTTTAGTCTCCATTTCTCAAGGGGCACCATACACATTACTTCTGATCTGGCCCCTCATAACTGCTTCTGGATAAGCTCCACTCTTGGCAAGAGAAGGCTTAAGTAGCATGTGCCCGGCAAGCACTTTTCTGCACCCCTCTGTTTGGCTGGACCCAGTTCTGCAGAAATTCCCTTTAGGCTGCTTAAGCAGAGTTCCATTGGCCCCAAGTTGTGCTTTAGTTTGCAATATGGAAGGCAGGGATGCCCTGTGGGGCCAAATCTGGGTCTGGGGGACCCCTGACTCCAAGCCCAGGACTCAGCCTGGGGAAAGGGATGCTGCCCCAAGATACAGTTCCTCAGCAGGCTTCCTGGTCCACTGGGCCCACAGGCCTGGGTACCAGGTATATCAGTAGACATGCCCGGTTAAATTTGCAGTGATTTCACAGGTTCATTTTACCTCAGATGAAGAAAAGAAAAACTGTTTTTCACTCCAAATCCTGCCACAAGGGGAAAGGGAGATTTAGTTGTTTTGAGCAGTCTGTAGCTAGACGTTATGTGAAGGTGATGGTGATATATACAGGGCAGTGGTTAACACATGGGCATTTTGCTCCTCTGGGGGATCTGGCATTATCTCAAGTCAGTTTCTGATTATCACAACCAGGAATAAAAGGGCTGTTCTAGTGGGTTAGGGGCCAGGGATGCTGCCCAACATCCAACACACAGGACAGCCATCCCTTCCCCTGCCCTGCCCCCACATAAAGATCAAAGAGTTCTGCTATGGGAAGCCAAAGTGGTTTTAGGTCTTGGCAGGAAGACATGCTGGTTGATATCACAACACAGGGTAATTGACACTTTTAAGAAGCCCAGAGTTTGAAATGAGGAATAGGTCAACTGCTGGCCCCTTGCCAACAGAGGCACCTCCCAAGACTGGTAAAAACATGATTTTGCAGTCCTGAGAAATGGAGTTGAGGACTGAATGCTACAGTAGCTGGAAAATGATAAAGACAAAAGTCCAAGCAAGTGTACTGCTTGGCAACAAGAGCCCAGACCTTTATGATGACCTGTATTTGAAACTAGACATTTTAACCCTGCCATTTGGCAAGCTGGGCACAGAAGTGGGTAAACAGATGAGCCAGGCTTATATATGGGGTAGTGCAATAAAGATCAGAGAAAAGAGGGGGATTAAAAAAAGATACTATGTATAAAATAATTATTAGTTAGTTGTTTCTCCTTCTTGCCAAGGTTTAATATGTTCTCCTACAAATCATTGAAGTCTAGTCTATAAGAGACATCATATCCCAGAATGCCAAGCCTGCCTGAAAATTCAAAGCAAGAAAACAAACCAAAACCCAAACCATAGCAAACACCAAAGATGTTATTAATCACTTGGTATTATCTTTAATTAAGCACAAAGATTTTTCCAATCACATCACATAGAGATCATTTTATCCACTGCTCTGTTTGGCTGCCAATCTCTTATCTCTCTCCTCAGCAATGGTAAGGCGAATACCCTTTCCACGGGGAAGAGAGATCCACGGTTTGTTGCCCTGGAGGAGAAAACAAGGGGAATCAAAACCTGCTATACACCATTAACAGGCTGGCACATGCTACGTTTATGTTTGTCAAGAGGAAGAGAAGCCTGTTTGTGAAAGCACTCAGCAACAGTCAGGTAGTCATTTATCTGAAATATCCATTTAAAATTGTTCGCCCATGTATGTGAATGCAAATTACAATATCCTAATATCATAATTAGTCTTAGATATATTGAAATTGTGCCCAAGGCCAAGCATTAGCTTACCTCCCCCTACAATCTCCCACAGGTACAAATTAAAGAGCCAAACTATAAGGTATATTCATTCCATTACTGGCACTTTTCACCAACCCAGGTAATCCAGTCCCCCCCCCCCTTCTGTGATGCTGAAAAGGCACAGGTTTGCCTCAGCCCTGCTGTGAGCCCTCTCCCAGAGGAGGCTTTATTTATAACAGGTTTAGCAGCAACCAGGAGCTACAATCCCAGCATTTTACAGGTTTCCCTGGACTAGAGAAACCCAGACTTACTTTGCCAATAACGAAAATGTTTGAGAGCCGTGTGGCAAAGCTGTTGCCGTTCGCATCTTTCACATGAACTACATCAAAAGAACCTGGATGTCTCTCCCGGTTTGTAATCACACCAATTCTTCCCAGGTTAGCACCTCCAGTCACCATGCACAGGTTACCTATATAGGAAGGAAATGGTAGTCAATGAGAGAGATAGGTTTCAAACAAAGTTGTTAATCTTTCAAAGTACAATTAATTTTCTGCTACTGTTGTGAACAGATTTGGGGGATGAGTCAATTACAAAAGGCTGTATCTCAGTTCCCTCATGGCCACCACAAAACTACAATGACACAAGGCTTTGCTTTTCCACATGTTCATTTCTTAAAAGACTTGCCCATTCCCAGTCTGTTACTATATCAACAAAAGACATCTAGCTTTGGTTGCTAATTAAGTGCATATTAGACCACGAACCCAAAAAATAAAACCCTGTACCCAGGCCTTGTACAAGTCCTAGATTCAATCAATTAAAAAAAAAAATAAAAGCAAAGTACAGCTCTTATGCCTGCCTATGAGAATTCTGCCTAAAGGGAAGGCCTATGTAGCAGAGGCTGCTTACCAGTGTCAAATTTGATGAAATCAGTAATCTTGCCAGTCTCCAAGTCAATCTGAATGGTGTCATTCACCTTGATGAGGGGATCAGGGTAACGGATGGTGCGAGCATCATGGGTTACCAGATGAGGGATTCCTTTTGTCCCCACAAATATCTTTCTTACTTTGCACAATTTATACTAGAAACACACAAGGGTCAGCCACATCAGTCTAGCTCACAGGTACTATGCTCCAGAGTACAATGACAGTTGTCACCACCTTGAAGATGTAACCAGCAGCTAAAGAACTATAGCTGAATAATGGTGTTCTTGACTTTTCTTCCCACTCCCCAATAAATTCATCTTGCACACTGCCCCCCCTTCTAGATTAATCTTCCTTATTTCTTATGTGTTTTCTTTGTAGCACTGTATCAACCCCAAGGCTAAAAGTTCAAGCAACTGGAGGCCTCACAATCTGGGAACTACCAGGTGGGCTAATCACTACCATTTCCTCCCCCCTCAAATGCAAGTTACAGCCCCTTTCTCAGGTTAAGTCTGGGACAGCTTGAATTCTTCCCTCCTAACTCACCCAGCTAACAAGTGCCTCTTAATGGCTCCCTCTACATCACAATCGAGTTTTTGTTTTTTCACAATTGAATTTTGTCTCACAAACTTGCAATTGCATTACCAGTTCATCGAATCAACTATTTCACAAACCATTTCACTTTTGGATTTTTCACTCCCCAAAAGATTCTTTAAATGAATCAAATCACCTTGATTCCATTGGACAAGCTCTCCAGCCTGCTGGTAACAATGCAGCTAAGGAAATTAGGAGCTGAATCACCCAATTGAATTAACCTTCATTTACAGCCAATAATGGAAAAAGCCATGAACTTATACAGAAAACCACAACAAACTGGATTAAATAATCAATGTCTGTAACCTTTTGCATTATCTCAAATTAGTGCCCTGAAGGTTATTGGTCCTTTCCATTAATACCTTTCCCCTCCCCCGAGTAAAGCTAGACAAAAGGCTGACTGGACTGGACTAGACTAGACATTGGGTTTTCCAGTCCCTTATTCTTAAAAGGACCCACACTTCAGATACTCAAACATTTCTAGAAGTCACTCTCCTTGCCTCAAACAAAAATACACCAGCAACCAGAAGTCACTGTTCAGTGTGAATTCATTTCTGTGATGAAAAAAAAGGTAACAATCTGTTGAGGATGCTAACTGGACTAGGTGTTTCCAGGTATAAGATTATAAAGAATCCTAATATACCTACCTCACCACAATGGATCAGCCCATGTACTTAATTCAGGCTGTAACTTAGAATCAAGTACTTTAAAACAACAGCCCAGCCTGCTTGCTCCACTCACCTTGGCCTCCTCAGGTGTAATACGATGAACAGCAAAGCGACCCTTGGTGTCATAGATCAAACGAAAATTCTCTCCAGTCTTATCAATGCTGATGACATCTGATATCAAACAATAACTAAGGTTACTACAGTAGACCATGCTGAGCAATAACCACACATAAGGAAAAAAAAATCCATATGCTTCCCATTTCGAATACCAACGACTGACAGAAGTTCACCAGGATTTAATAATACGACCACCTTTTTAGAGAGCGAAATTTAAAAAAAAAGACTAAAAAAAATATCAAAGGGGCCACCAAGTGCCCACCACTAACCACTTACCCATAAAACCAGCAGGGTAGGTTATATCTGTGCGAACTTTGCCATCGATCTTAATGAAACGCTGCATGCAGATCTTCTTTACTTCATCTCCAGTTAGGGCATACTTAAGTCTATTCCTTAGGAAAATGATTAGGGGGAGACATTCCCTTAGCTTGTGGGGGCCGGTAGATGGACGAGGGGCCTGCAAAATGATAACTTTATTTTTAAAAAGGTACCTCTCAAGTCCCGAGATTCAGACTGCCCTGACCCCAAAAGGACTTCTGGCAGGCAGTGAAAGAAACATTTTCCCATACAGTAATCAGGGATATCCGACACATAAAGAAACAGTACAAAATGTCTCAAACATACAACGTAAAGAAACATAGTTACAATATAATGATACTTACAAACACACCAGTCAGTTTATCCAGCATCCAATGTTTTGGAGCTGACACATAAAGAAACAGTACAAAATGTCTCAAACATACAACGTAAAGAAACATAGTTACAATATAATGATACTTACAAACACACCAGTCAGTTTATCCAGCATCCAATGTTTTGGAGCTGACACATAAAGAAACAGTACAAAATGTCTCAAACATACAACGTAAAGAAACATAGTTACAATATAATGATACTTACAAACACACCAGTCAGTTTATCCAGCATCCAATGTTTTGGAGCTGCTACGCGTTTCAGGTGCTTCTTGGGACCCCGAGCCTAAAGTTTCAGATTTTAATACTGTTAAATTGTTTCAGGTGTTTTCAAGAACAGCTTACACAATTATTCTCGAAAGAACAGCACTGTTTCCTCTTCAACAAAAACACACACAGCAAATACTACAGGTGCCGCAAACTGCAACCAGTTTCCTTTTTGTTAATTGATTACTGTCTCTTAGAACAGTATTTCCTGTTACTAAGCTATTTATATATTACTGCTTAAAAGTGTGTATGCTTCTAGAGGATGTTTTTACTAGGACACTGCTGGTGAAAACAGCCAGGGGATGGACTCCAAGGCACACAGCCAGCCAGCAACAGAAATGGACCAGAACTCAATCTGTGCTTCTATATCAAACAGAAATCTTCTCGAAATATATCTGGTTTTCAAGTGTTAGCTGTTGAGATACCGGCACAACCACGTACCAATAGTTGCTTCCTCAAACTCTAAAGTAGCTAAGATCATTTTTCACCTTAAAGTGCGAACAGAAGCCTTTTCAAGGCTGTATACTGAATCTCACCGATCACATTAGCTAAAGTCAGAGCGTGCCAAAGACACGACGGAAATAATCTCTTCTCCTGCCCCGGGCCAGACGTCTCTCCTCCGGGCCCACCCGGGTCTCCGGTTTGGGAAGCAAGCCGCTCCTCCCAGGGCCGCATGATGCGTGGCCGGGTGTGGCCAGCCCTGATACCGAGGCCTTCCCGCCAGCAGTACCAATTTCCCTCTAGAGCTGAAAGTTAGTGTTCGCTATCACCCTCCACCCCGCCTGTGCCCACCCCACGAGGCCCCTCTCCCTTCGCCTCGGCCCGATCACCCCCCGGGAGAGTCCTGGAGTCCCGGGCAGCCCCAGCCCTGGGAGGATGGAGGCTGATGGACCTTCAAGAGCTCGCAAAAATCCGCCTTACCATGGCTGCGCTAGGCACGAAAAGAGGCCCGCCTTCTTCCGGCGAGCGGAGAAAACGGGGCCCGAGTCTGCGCGCGCAGGAGCCTTGGACCCTCCTACCAGCTCCGCCCTTTCACGGCAGGCGAGGAGGCTATCTTGCCACCTGCTGGTGGGAGGTCAGAGGTCCGGGGCTTGGAAACCACCGTGGAAAAACGGGTGTCTCCCAAGGGCGAGTTCCTCCCTCTCCTTTCCCGCCCTCATCCCTCCAGTATTTGCTGAGGACCTCTGGAGCGCTTGAGGACTTCCCTGGTGGCTCAGACGGTAAAGCGTCTGCCTACAGTGCGGGAGACCTGGGTTCCATCCCTGGGTCGGGAAGATCCTCTGGAGAAGGAAATGGCAACCCACTCTGGTACTCTTGCCTGGAAAATCCCATGGACAGAGGAGCCTGGTAGGCTACAGTCCATGGGGTCGCAAAGAGTCAGACACGACTGAGCGACTTCACTCTGGAGCACTTGATTCTGTGTTAGGTGCTGGACCAAGATGAGTTAGACAAGCTCTCTTGCCTAAAGTGAGGCTACTTTAAGTCCCACATATACATGACCGTATAATCACTAGAATACACTGAAATGAATAAGGTCCTACAGTGTAGCACAGGGAACTATATTTAATATCGTGTAATAAACTGTAGTAGAAAAGAATCTGAAAAATATTATATCTATATCTATATACATATGTCTATATGTATATATCTGAATCACTTTTCTGTACAACTTGAAAGTAATACAACTTTGTAAATCTGCTACTGCTAAGTCGCTTCAGTCGTGTCCAACTCTGTGTGACCCCACAGATGTCAACCCACCAGGCTCCGCTGTCCCTGGGATTCTCCAGGCAAGAACACTGGAGTGGGTTGCCATTTCCTTCTCCAAATGCATGAAAGTGAAGTGAAAGTGAAGTTGCTCAGTCCTGTCAGACTCTTAGCGACCCCATGGACTGCAGCCTACCAGGCTCCTCCATCCATGGGATTTTCCAGGCAAGAGTACTGGAGTGGGGTGCCATTGCCTTCTCCGTTTGTAAATCTACTATACTTCAAATAAACAAATTTTTAAAGAATACATTAAAATGAATAACTAATACTCTTCCTTAAACCTGTTTTGTCTGTTCCTTCTCCTGAGTTCCCTGGAGCCAGTCGACCTGCCCTTACTATAAGTTGGGAAGAATCAATATTTTCCCCTCTGGCTTCTCTGCAGATTGCCGACAGGGTGGAGTGTAGGGGGTGGGAGGGTAGGATCTCTGCTTGAACTCTGCCCCTCCATTTCTGTACAGTGCATTTGGCACTTACCATAAAGTCTCAGGGAAGAGAGGAGACATTAGAGATCATCTGGTTGTCTAACTAAAATTTAGACCTAATTTCCCTACTTTGAAAGTGCCCTTGGGTCTCCTGCCTGGCCCCTCAGGTCCCTCTGCCTTTCACCTCCTGCCTCCTGCGCTCATCAGGACACCCATTGCTCCTTTACTCTATCCCAAACCTCAAAGCTTAAGCCACTCCAAGGTGTTACTGCTCTGACAAAACTGCCTCTTTCAAGCCTCCTGACAGTGGACCTGTTGATCCCTCAGCTTGGAACTGCCATGGACAGCCCAGCACTCTTCCTGGGTACCTAATCCCACTAGTCGGCCTTGGAGATGCATACAGCTCAGGTCCTTCTGGCTCTGTGAGCACCTGGTCCCCTCAGGCAGAGTCATGCCACATTCTTCTGCCCCAGAATCCTCGGTTCAAATTCAATGGCAACACAGTAGCAGATTGGGTTGTAATTAGTTTCTTTGTCTGTCCTCCACTAGACTGTGAGTATCTTCATTAAAGAGCCTGCCTTAATTCATCTTTGCCACCTAACAGAGAGGTTAGTGTGATGTCCAACACTTGGTAAATACTTGTTGAATGAACAAATTGAGTCAACATCCCAGTCATTGTGCCAAGTCTCACTATACTCTCCCTGACTCTGCCTGGCCTCCCCCGACCATGAGGTCAAAGTCCTAACCCAGGAGGTTCCATTTTACCTGTCTCTGTCTCTGCCCTCCTTTTCATCCCCCAGTAGTTTGCAGAGGAGCAAGAGAGAGGAAAAAATGGTTGGCATTTTTCAATCAGACAGTACCCACTAACTAGATGAACAGGAAGTCCTCTTTGTCTAAAATTAGGTCTATAGTAAACCATGCTATAGACGATTATTGGCAAGAAGGGGCAATTGATTGGAGATGGGGATTAGAGAGAGAGTGAAGTTGGTGAGACAATAGAAGGTGTATTCTGAGGTTTTCAGTCTGAGGGCATTGGGAAGATGGTGGTGCAGCCAACAGAAATGATGGGAGTTCACCTGGGGGTGAGGAATTCCATGGAAAGTCCATGGGACTTCTGGCTTGAGAATAGGAGAAATGGCTGGTTAAAGCCAAAGATGTTACTTAAGATCACACAACTGGTTAGGAGTGGGGGATGTGTTCGGGAGGCTGATCTCTTGCCTCCCAGGTCAAGGGTTGGTTTGTTTTTGTACCACAGCTTGTCAAAGGACCTGACAGAATCAAAGCACCTTTTCCAGTATATTTTTTTCTCTGTCAATTTGTATTTATGCACAAATGACATTCTAACAACAATAAAGGGAATTGGGAAAGAGCTAAGAAAATCACAAAACAGTACCTCCCCAAACACCCTAAACACATCATCTGTATTCATTTGTTCTTGTTCCTGTTCTTGTTCTGATCGGTTTGTGTGCATGCATACTTTTACATAATTTTACTCCTAGCATACAGACCATTTTGCATTCTGCTTTTATTATACTAAGCACTTTCTGAGTTGCTACATAATCCTTATAATGAGTATTTTAACAACTGCGTCATATTTCATTAAATGGATATCCCATAATTAATAAAAGTTCCTTATTGTTGAACATTTAGTTTTTAGTGCTTTTTCTTTATTATGAGTGTTGCTACAGTGAATAGTTTCCTTTATATGGCTTTTTCCTTCAGTGGAACAACTTCCTTAGAATAAATCCATTCCTTCACCCAACATTTATTGAGTACCTACTCTGAATCAAATTCTGTATTATGAGCCAGGGAAACAGAGATGATTAAGATCTAGTTCCTGGTCTCAAAGAATTCACATTACAGTGGAGAGGTAGGGTGGGAGGAAGGGGATGGAAAGCTAGAAGAAGCTCTTCAGAGGAAAGATGGTGGTGAGGCAGTTTGGAACATGGAGGGCTGTTAAATCTGAAGAATTTGGACTTAGCCTGTAGGTAGACAAGGAGGAGTCACTGAAAGATTTTAAAGAGGACAAAATCAGCTTTGTGCTTCAGAAAGATAACTGACTGCTTCTTTTAGAATGGTTTGAAGGAAGTGTGACTGGTTTGGGTCAGGGAGGAGATGGGTCAGGGCTATTTCAACAATGCAAGCAAGAAACAGAAGGGCGAGACCCAGGTCCGTGACTGCGGGGTGGAGGAGGAGGGGGCAGATTTAAAAGACATTGCAGATGGAGTATTGGCAGAATCTGACTAGGAAATGACATATGTGCAGGGGTGAGGGACAGGGAGGTAATTAGGATGATTCCCAAGTTTCTGGTTTGGTGACTCAGTAGCACATTCACCGGGAGCTAGGAGGAGGCATGTTTGGTGTGTGCAACGTGGGACTGAGGGGGAGGACCAGCTGGAGATGCTTTATAGACACAAACCTGAGCGCAGGTGTGTGATATCTGGGCTGGAGACTCCCATTTGGGAGAACTGGTGCATCTGTGCTTAGTCCATGGGAGTGGTTGGCAGTAACTGTTGGAAAGGGAGCACTGTGTTAAGGGTCTGAATACTTTGATAGTGGTATTGTGTATTGCCAAAGACCTTCCTCAGAGCAGCCTTGCAATTTTACTATACTCATGTAATCACTTATTTTTAACTTTTACTAACGTAATTGTTTTAATTTGCACTTCAAAAAATCACTAGTGGGGTTGAACATTTTGTCATATGCTTGTTTACTCATTCCATTTCCCCTTGTGTGAAGTATCTCTGCCTATTAATCTTTGGGGACATGTTTTTCTGATCAATTTGTATGGGTGCTTTACAGAACACAGAAGTTCATCATTTGTCATATTTGAGGCATATGTTTTTACCAATTACTTTCCTTTTGATTTTATTTTTCTATGTACAAAGTTTCAAAATTTTATATAGCCAAATCTGTTTATCTTTACTCTTGTAATTTCTTCTTGTCAATTCAAAGATTAGAAGGTTACTCTCAGTTCAAGGATCTGCTAAATACTCAATTCTATTTAATAACATGTATTTAGTTCTTTACCAACTTGGGGTTGATAAAGATAAATGAAATTAAAGATAAACTGAAAACAAATCTATTTTCCCCAAAATGCTTAACCAATTTTCTCATTGCAATATATTAAATGATCTTTGTCTTCATTGTTTTGTAAGAACTGCTTTAACATATCGTAAGTGAAACCATGTAGTGCATGGTTCTATTTCTGTAAGTGTAGGCATGGAAGACGATGAGTAGGGAACTGAGATGTACATACATCCCCAGCATCCTGTCCCAGATTGCCAAAGGAAAAGGATGTGTATGAGTGGTTCATGTTCATAAGTCACACCACGAGTGGAGCAGTCCAAGCCCCTCAGTCTTCATCTTAAAGAGTAGCCCTTCATGCCTTAGTTTCCCTGATCGATTTATTGTCAGCAATCAATGAACCAGCACAGCCTTCTCCTCACTTTCTCACATTCCTGTGAGACAGTGAGGCAGAGGTGAAAGAGCACGGTTTGAATCTATCTCTGTGTGCCTTTGAGTAAATGGCTTCACTTCTCTGAATCATAGGTGCTTTATTTGGAAAATAGGGATAACCATACTCAGTTTGAGAGATGATGTATCAAATGCATAGAACATAGGGACTCAGTCAATGAATTAGTGCTCCAGTTCCCTTCTGAATGCTTCCTTCTGAAATTTGGGTTTTTTTCGACAGCTTTATTGAGGAATAATTAACATATAGTAAATGGCATGTATTTAAAGTATGCAGTTTGACAAATTTTCATGTGTGTATAAACCTAGTGAAACCATTTGTCACTAAGATAATGAACATGTCCATAAGGCCCAAGTTTTCTCATGTCTGTTTGTAACCCCTCAGTCAAGCTCCTCCCCCTGCACTCCCAGGCAACTGTTGATCTGCTTTCTGTCACTACTGATTAATCTGCATTTTCTTGAATTTTGCATAAGTGGAAATATTCCAGTCTGTACTCTTTTTTTGTTTAACATCTTTCACTCAGCATAATTATTTTTAGATTCATTCATGTTGTTGCATGTATCAATAGTTTATTCTTTTATTGCTTAGTAGTTCCTCATATACATCATATAGTACATGTATACATATATGCATATACACATGTATGTATGTATGTATGTATACCATAATTAGTTTATCTCATTCACCCGTGGATATACATTTGAGTTGTTTCCAGTTTTAAGCAATTACAGATGAAGCTGCTATGAATATTTCTATACAAGTTTTTTTATGAACAAATGTTTATATTTCTCTTGGTGAAAACCTGTAAGTGGAAGGCTAGGTCATATGGCAGATGTATGTTTAAACTTTTTGAAAAAATTGCCAAACTGTTTTCCAAAGTGGTTGTAATGTTTCACATACCCATTTTCAGTGTTCCAGTTGCACCATGCCCTGGCCAACATATATTAAATCAGTTGTTGTTTTTTTAACTTAATTTTTAATTGGGGTTCCCTGGTGGCTCAGTGGTAAAGAATCTGCCTGTCAATGCAGGAGACACAAGAGACTAAGTTCAATTCCTGGGTTGGGAAGATCCCCTGGAGAAAGAAATGGCAACCCACTCCAGAATTCTTGCTTGGGAAATCCCATGGACAGAGGAGCCTGGCAGGCTATAGTCCATGGGGACATGACTTAGTGACTAAACAACAACAAATACATAAGATTTACCATTTTGACCATTTTAGAATGTACATTTAGGGACTTCCCTGGTGGTCCACTGGTTAACAATCCACCTTCCAATGCAGGGGACATGGGTTCGATCCCTGGTGATCCCTGGTCTGGGAACTAAGATCCCACATGCCATGGGGCAACTAAGCCAGCACACCAAAACTACTGAACTGGCCTGCCACAATGAAAGATCCCTCATGACACAATGAGGATCCAGCATGCGGGACCCGACTCAGCCAAATAAATGAATATTTTAAAATAAATAGATAAATAAAATGTACACTCAGGGGACTTCCTTGGTTGTCCAGTGGTTAAGACTCTGAACTTCCACTGCAGGAGGCAAGAGTTTGATCCCTGGTTAGGGAACTAAGATTCCACATGCCATGCAACACTGCCAAAATATTAAAAATAAATAAATAAATAAAATTAAATGTACATTTAAGTGGCGTTAAGTACATTCACATGGAAAAGATAAATGCATCCCAGTGTATACAACAGCAGAATTAACAATAGCCAGAACATAGAAACAACCTAAGTGTCCACTGACGAATGGATAGAGAAGATGTGGTACATATATACAATGGAATGTGGTGGTGGTTTAGTCTCTGAGTCATGTCTGACTCTTGTGATCCAATGGACTGTAGCCTGTCAAACTCTTCTGTCCATGGAATATTAGCCACAAAAAAGAATGAAACAACACCATTTGCAGCAATATGGATGGACCTAGATAGAGATTAGTATACTAACTGAAATAGTCAGAGGAAGAAAAATAGAGGGTATCACTTTAGCTCAGTTGGTAAAGAATCCGCCTGCAATGCAGGAAACCCCAGTTCAATTCCTGGGTTGGGAAGACCTGCTGGAGAAGGGATAGACTACCCACTCCAGTATTCTTAGGCTTCCCTTTTGTCTCAGCTGGTAAAGAATCCTCCTGCAATGCAGGAGACCTGGGTTCAATCCCTGGGTTGGGAAGATCCCCTGGAGAAGGGAAAGGCTACCTGCTCCAGTATTCTGGCCTGGAGTGTTCCATGGACTGTCCATGGGGTTGCAAAGAGTTGGACACAACTGAGTGACTTTCATTTCGCTATATGTGATACAGATCTAAATCTGATACAATATAAAATAATGATACAAATGAACTTATTTACAAAACTGAAAGAGACTCACAGACATGGAAAAGAAACTTACGGTTACCAGAGGAGAAAAGGGCAGGGGGAGGGATAAATTAGGAGTTTCGGATTAACAGATACAAACTTCTATATATAAAATAGATGAACAAGGAGGTCCTACTGTATAGCACAGGGAACTATATTCAAAATCTTGTAATAACCTGTAATGTAAAATAATATGAAAAAAGTCTCCATACTGTCTTCCATTCCCACCAACAGTGCAAGAGTCCCTTTTCTCCACATCCTCTCTAACACTATCATTTGTAGATTTTTTTGATGATGGTCATTCTGACTGATGTGAGGTGATATCTCATTGTAGTTTTGATTTGCATTTCTCTAATAGTGAATGATGTTGAGCATCTTTTCATGTGTTTTTTAGCCTTCTGTATGTCTTCTTTGGAGAAATGCCTGTTTAGGTCTTGACCAGATTATTTGTTTTTCTGGTATTGAGTAGTATGAGCTGCTTGTATATTTTGGAAATGAATCCTTTGTCAGTTGTTTCATTTGCTATTATTTTCCCCATTCTATCTTTGCACCTTCTTTATAGTTTCCCTTGCTGTGCAGAAGTTTTTAAGTTTGATTAGGTTCCAATTGTTTATTTTTGCTTTTATTTCCATTACTCTAGGAGGTGGGTCATATAGTATCTTGCTATGATTTATGGAGAGAGTAGCATGGAAGCATACACATTACCATCTGTAAAATAGATACCCAGTGGGAATTTGCTATATGACACAGGAAACTCAAACCAGGGCTCTGTGACAACCTAGAGGGGTGGGATGTGGTGGGAGGGGGGAGGAAGGTTCAAGAGGGAGGGGATGCATGCATATCTATGGTTGATTTATATTGATGTATGGCAGAAACCAACACAATATTGTAAAGCAATTATCCTTCAATTAAAGACAAATATATTTTTTAAAAGTATATATATACATATATATATATAAAATAACTGAATCACTTTACTGTACACCAGAAACTAACATAATATTGTAAATCAACTATACTTGAATAATTTTTTTAAAAAGTACATTCACCATGTGCACTTATCACCACTCTTCATTTTCAGAACCTTTTCATCTTAAACAGTAGCTCCCCTTTACCCCTTGGCTCCAGCTCCTGGTAACCTCTATTCTACTTTCTTTCTCTAAGTGAATTTGTCAATTCTAGGCATCTTATATAAGTGGAATCATACAATATTTGTCCTTTTGAATCTGGCTTATTTCACTTTGCATGATGTTTTCAAAGTTCACCCATACTATATTAATAGCATGTTTCAGAGTTTCACTACTTTTAAAATCTGAATAATATTCCATTGTTTGTATACCCTGCAGTTTGTTTATCCATTTTCTGTTGATGGACACAAGTTATTTCCACCTTTTGGATATTATGAATACTGCTGCAATGAATATTGATGTACAAGTATCTGAGCTGCGTTTTTCATTTCTTTTGGGTCTGTACCTAGAAGTGTAATAGCTGGATCATATGGTGATTCTATGTTTAAGTTTTTGAGGAACTGCCAAATTATTTTCCATAATGGCATTTACACTCCCATCAGCAGTGCACAAGCATTCCGAATTTCCCCATATATATCTTCACCAATGCTTGTTATTTTTCCATTAAAAAAAAATAGCCACCCTAATGGATGAGAAATTGTACCTCACTGTGATTTTGCTTTTCATTTCTGTAATGATTAGTGATATTCAGCATCTTTTCATGTGCTTATTAGCCATTAGTATGCCTTCCTTTGAGAAATATCTATTCAAGTCCTTTGCCTATTTTTGAATTGGGTTTTTTTAAATGTTGAGTTTTAGGAGTTCTTATGTATTCTGTGTACTAATTCCTTGTCAGGAACATGATTTGTGAATATTTTCTCCCATTCTGTGGGTTGTTTTCACTGTTTTGAGTTCTTTGGTGCACAAATGTTTTGATCTGATGAAATGTAATTTATCAGGTCTTCCCTCGTAGCTCAGCCGGAAAAGAATCTATGTACCTGTAATGTAGGAGACCTGGGTTCACTTCCTGGGTCGGGAAGATCCCCTGGAGAAGGAAATGGCAACTCACTCCAGTATTCTTGCCTGGAGAATCCCATGGGCAGAGGAGCCTGGCAGGCTACAGTCTATGGGATCACAAGAATCGGACATGACTGAGCGACTAAGCACACAATTTATCTACTTTTTTTCTTTTGTTGCCTATGAAAGTCAGTCTTTTTAATTTTAGCCATTCTAATAGATATGTAGTTATATATCACTATGGCTTTATTATGCATTTCCCTGAAAGCTAATGATGCTCAATAGCTTTTCATGTGTTTTTTTTGCCATCCATATACCTTCTTTGGTGAAGTATCTGTTCCAATGATTTGCCCATTTAAAAAAGAAATGGGCTGTTTTTTCTTATTAAGAGTCCTTTATATATTCTGGATGCAAATCCTTTATGATATATGTGATTTGAAAATATCTTTTCCAATCTATTGTTTGTCTTTCATATTGTAATATTGTCTTTTCAAAAAGCAGGAGTATTTAATTATGATGAAATCTGATTTATCATTTTTTCTTTGATGGACTGTGCTTTTGGTATTGTATCTAAAAAGTCTTTGTCTAACTTTGGATCACACAGATTTTCTCCTATGATTTCTTCTAGAAATTTAACAATTTTAGGTTTTATATTTAGGTCAATGATCCATTTTGTGTTAACTTTTTAATATGAAACAAGATATGGATAGAGGTTATTTTTATGCTTATGGATAGCCAATGCTCCAGAACCATTTGTTGAAAAAATAATTCCCTTTGGCCACTTTTTGCTACTTCCTTATTAAACTTTAAAACAATTCTTTGTAATCACACAAGTCACAGATGAATATATTCTCCATATAAAATACAGAATCATTTTTGATGACACATATCCAATCAGACATCCCCCAACATTCACCACTAACAACATCAATTTGAAGTGTATCCTTCCAGGTCTTTATATATATATATATTTTGTTTGGATAGGATCATCCTGTAGGTATCATTCTGAATTTAGCTTTTTGGTACATAACAACTCTTCTCATAGGTCTTTCCATAGCTGAACATAGCAATTTACTTCATTTTTTCAGCTGTTTCAGATGATTCCCTAGTACCACTATACCTTCCTTTGTTTCTCAATTGCCTTATATGGAGATGAGTATTTAGGTAGTTTCCATTTTTTTCTAACTGCTACAAACAGTACTGTAGATGAACGTCTATAAACCTGATTTGGTGTACATGTGTTTCCCTAGGTAAATATTGAGAAGGGGAATTTATGTGACAGATGCATATATAACACTTGCTGTTACTGTTCTGTCGCTAAGTCGTGTCTGACCTCAGGAACTGCAGCATGCTAGGCTTCCCTGTCCTTCCTTCACTATCTCCCAGAGTTTGCTCAAATTCATGTCAACTGAGTCACTGATATTATCTAACCATCTCCTCCTCTGCTGCCCTCTTCTTTTGCCTTCAATCTTTCCAAGAATCAGGGTCTTTTCCAATGAGTCAGCTCTTTGCATCAGGTGGCCAAAGTGTTGGAGCTTCAGCTTCAGTATCTGTCCTTCCAATGAATATTCAGGGTTGATATTCTTTAGGATTGACATATAACACTTACTATGTGCTCAATTCTGTTCTAAATGCTTTACATATATGAATTTAGTTAATCCTCACAACAAGACCATATTTTATCCTTATTTTACAGATTAGGAAACCAAAACACAGAGAGGTTAAGAAACTTACCAAAGGTCACACAGCTGGTCAACAGCAGGGCTAGGATTTGAACTCAGATAGTTTGGTTTCAGAGTTCAGTTTGCTGGGTCATAGGGCATGAGTATTTTTAATTTTAAAAGATCTGCCAAGTTGGCCTTCAAAGAGGCTGTATGAATTGCCCATCAGCAGTGTATGAGAGTATTCATTTCCCTTCACTCTTGCTAACACTTAAACCTTTAAAAATAGCATTTTTACTGATTGTTAACAGCAATATATAACAATAATTAGTATTTTTTGAACATTAACTATTTCTAGCACTGTGCTAAGCACTGCATATGCTTCTTATTCTTTTACCTCTATGTTCTAGTATTGTACTAAACATTCTATATGCTTTCTCTTTTTTCACCTCACTTTACTTTACTTTTTCTGATAGTATAAATACCATCTTTGTTGATATGTATTAATTAGTATGTTTATTTATTGCCTCTCTTCTCCCCACTAGAATGTCACCTCTATGAGAGCAAAGATTTTTGTTTCTCTTGTTCACTGCTATCCTCAACACTTGGAACTAAGCATTTGTTGACTGACTGAATAAATGAATGAAAATCATTTTATGAATGTGGAAATCAAGGCTCAAAGAAATTAAGCAACTCACCCAAATATTTGGTAGTTCACTGTGGAGCTGGATTTAAAAGCCAATCTAATTCCAGGGTTTGTCTATGCTCTTGTTTAGCCTCCCGTGACCTGTTTTCCATTGCTATAATTCTGTTATTTTATGGATGTTACATACATAGAATCATGTAGTATGTATCCTTTAAAGATTTGCTGTATTTCATTCAGCATAATTTCCTTGATGTTTATCCAAGTTGCTTATTACTTTGGTTTTTTTTGTTGTTTTGTTTTTTTGCTAAAATAGTATTCCATGGTATGGATGTGCCACAGTTTGTTCAACCCAAGGCAGTGTATCCGAGTGGTTCCTGTTTGGGGCTTTTAGGAATAAAACTGCTACGAACATTTGTGTATAGGTTTTTGTGTGAACATAAGTTTTCATATTTCTGACACAAATGCTCAAGACTGCAACTGCTGGGTTGTATGGTAAGTACAACTTTGTATAGTAAGTTTACTTTGATTAAAACTGCCATATTCTATGCCACAGCGGTTGTACCAGTTAACATTCCCACCAGCAATGTGTGAGTGGTCCAGTTTCTCTGCATCTTTCTCAGCATTTGGGATTGTCACTACTTTTTTAAATTTTAGCCATTATGAGAGGTGTGTAGTAATATTTCACTGTAGTTTTAATTGACATTTCCCTAATGGCTGAACATCTTTTCATGTGCTTATTTGTCATCTGTTTATCCTCTTCAGTGAAATGTCCATGCATGTCTTTTGCCCATTTTCTAACTGGATTCTTTTTTTATTGTCACATTTGGAGGATTCTTTATACATGCTAGTTTTCAGAGTGCTTCATGTAGTCTAAATACTAGTTCTTTGTCAGATAGGAGGTTTAGAGTTATTTTCTCCCAGTCTATAGCTTGTCTTTTCATCCTCTTCACAACACAGGCTTTCACAGAACAAAAGCTTTTCTTTTTGCCAAGGCTGAAATGATCAGTGTTTCCTTATATGGATTGTGCTTTAGATGTCAAGTAAGAATTCTTCATCTAACCTTGGACTTTGAAGATTTTCTTCTATGTTTTTTTTTCCTTTTATTTCTAAAAAAATATTTATTTATTTGGTTGCACTGGGTCTTAGTTGCAGCATATGGAATATTTGATCTTCACTATGGCCTGTGAACTCTTAGTTATGACGTGTAGGATCTACTTCCCTGACCAGGGATCAAACCTGGGCCTCATGAATTGGGAGTGCAGTCTTAGCCACGGGACCACCAGGAAAGTCCCTGTGTTTTTTTCTAAAAGTTCTACAGCTTGTTTTACAATCTAATCAATTTTCAATTTGAGTTAATTTTTGGATATGATGTTCAATTGCTCCAGTGGCATTCTTTGAAAAAGCTATCCCTTCTCTTTCAACTGCTTAGCACCTTTGTCAAAAAATCATTTGGTCATATTCCTATGAGTCTATTTCTGGGTTCTCTGTTCTGTTCCACTGATCTATCTGTTTGTCTCTCTTTCCACCAGTATCACAATCTTTTAATTACTGTAGTGATATAGTAAGCCTTAACATTGATTGAAGTGATTCTTTTCACTTTATTATTTTCTATTTATTAATTATTATTGTTGTTATTTAGAAGCACCTCCCAAATCCTAGCTCCCTGACCAAGGATGAAACCCAGGTCCTTGCTAGTGAAAGTGTGGAATCCCAACCAATGGACTGCCAGGGAATTCCCTACTTTATTCTTCTTTAACAAAATTGTTTTAGCCACTCTGGTTCCTTTGCCTTTCTCTGCACATTTTGAAATAAGTATGATTATGTCAAAAAAAACCTTGCTGATATTTTGATACAAATTGCATGAAATTTATAAATCAATTTAGGTCTTCCTTGCCTTCTTTCATTAATATATTGTAATTTCAGTATGTTACCTAGAGCCAGACATTTTGGAGTGTGAAGTCAAGTGGGCCTTAGGAAGCATCACCATGAACAAAGCTAGTGGAGGTGATGGAATTCCAGCTCAACTATTTCAAATCCTAAAAGATGATGCTATTAAAGTGCTACACTCACTATGCCAGCAAATTTGGAAAACTCAGCAGTGGCCACAGGACTGGAAAAGGTCAGTTTTCATTCCAATCCCAAAGAAGGACAGTGCCGTGGGAGGGGGGTTCAGGATGGGGACCACATGTAAATCCGTGGCTGATTCATGTCAATGTATGGCAAAAACCACTACAATATTGTAAAGTAATTAGCCTCCAAATAATAAATAAATGAAAAAAAGGACAGTGCCAAAAAATGTTCAAAATACCGCATAAATACACTCATTTCACGTACTAGCAAGGTCATGCTGAAAATCCTGCAACCTAGGCTTCTATAGTACGTGAACCGAGAACTCCAAGATATTCAAGCTGAATTTTAAAAAGGCAGAGGAACGAGAGATCAAATTGCCAACATCCATTGGATCATAGATAAAGCAAAAGAATTTCGGAAAAAAACATCTACTTCTGCTTCATTGACTATACTAAAGCCTTTGACTATGTGGAGCACAACAAACTGGAAAATTCTTAAAGAGATAGGAGTAGCAGATCACCTTACCTGCCTCCTGAAAAACCTGTATGCAGGTCAAGAAGTAACAGAATCGGACATGGAACAACGGAGTGGTTCCAAACTGGGAAAGGAGTATGTCAAGGTTGTATACTGTTACGCTGATTATTTAACTTGTTCGCAGAGTAAGTAAGTAAGTGTTAGTCGTATAGTCGTGCCCGACTCTTTGTGACCCCATGGACTGCAGCCCACCAGGCTCCTCTGTCCATGAGATTTTCCAGGCAAGGATGCTGGAGTGGGTTGCCATTTCCTTCTCCAAGGAATCTTCCCAACCCAGGGATCGAACCTGGGTCTCCTGCACTGCAGGCAGATTTTTTACGACTGAGCTACAAGGGAAGCCCTACATCATGCGAAATGCTGGGCTGGAAGAAGCACAAGCTGAAGCACAAGATTCAGTACAGTTCAGTCACTTAATCATGTCCGATTCTTTATGACCCCATGGACTGTAGCATGCCAGCCTTCCCTGTCCATCACCAACTTCTTGGAGCTTGCTCAAACTCATGTCCATCGAGTCGATGATGCCATCCAACCATCTCATCCTGTGTTGTCCCCTTCTCCTCTTGCCTTTAATCTTTTCCAGCGACAGGGTTTTTTTTGAAATGAATCAGTTCTTTGCATCAGGTGGCCAAACTATTGGAGCTTCAGCTTTAGCATCAGTGCTTCCAGTGAATTATTCAGGACTGATTTCCTTTAGGATTGATTGGTTTGATCTCCTTGCAATCCAAGGGACTATCAAAACTCTTCTCCAATACCACAGCTCAAAAGCAACAATTCTTTGGCACTCAACTTTCTTTATGGTCTAACTCTCACATCCATATATGACTACTGGAAAAGCCATAGCTTTGACTGGTTGGACCTTTGTCAGCAAAGTGAGGTGTCTGCTTTTTAATATGCTGTCTAGGTTGGTCATAGCTTTTATTCCAAGGACCAAACATCTTTTAATTTCATGACTGCAGTCACCATCTGCAGTGATTTTGGAGCCCAAGAAAATAAAGTCTGTCATGGTTTCCATTGTTTCCCCATGTATTTGCCATGGAGTGATGGGACCGAATGCCATGATCTTTGTTTCTTGAATGTTGAGTTTTAAACCAGCTTTTTTACTCTCCTCTTTCACTTTCATCAAGAGGCTCTTTAGTTCTTCTTTGCTTTCTGCCATAAGTATGGTGTCATCTGCATATCTGAGTTTATTGATATTTCTTCCAGCAATCTTGATTCCAGCTTGTGCTTCACAAAGCCTGGCATTTTGCATGATGGACTCTGCATATAAGTTAAATAAGCAGAGTGACAATATACAGCCTTGATGTACTCCTTTACCAGTTACGAACCAGTCCATTGTTCCTTGTCCAGTTCTAACTGTTGCTTCTTGACCTGCATACAGACTTCTCAGAAGGCAGGTCAGGTGGTCTGGTATTCTCATCTCTTGAAGAATTTTCCACAGTTTTTTGTGATCCACACAGTCAAAGGCTTTAGTGTAGTCAATGAAGCAAAAGTAAATGTTTCCCTGAAATTCTCTTGCTTTTTCTATGATCCAAGGGATGTTGGTAATTTGATCTCTGGTTCCTCTGCCTTTTCTAAATCCAGCTTGAACATTTGGAAGTTCACGATTCACGTATTGTTGAAGCCTAGCTTGGAGATTTTTGAGCATTACTTTGCTAGTGTGTGAGATGAGTGCAATTTTGCAGTAGTTTGAACATTCTTTGGCATTGCCTTTCTTTAGGATTGGAATGAAAACTGACCTTTTCCAGTCCTGTGGCCACTGCTGAGTTTTCCAAATTTGCTGACATAGTGAGTGCAGCACTTTAACAGCACCATCTTTTAGGGTTTGAAATAACTGGAATTCCATCACCTCCTCTAGCTTTGTTCGTAGTGATGCTTACAAGGCCCACTTGACTTTGCACTCCAGGATGTCTGACTCTAGGTGAGTGATCACACCATCGTGGTTATTTGGATCATGAAGATATTTTTTGTATAGTTCTTCTGTGTATTCTTGCCACATCTTCTTAATTATTTCTGCTTCTGTTAGGTCCAGTCCATATCCTTTCTGTGTTTATTGTGCCCATCTTTGCATGAAATGTTTTCTTGGTGTCTCTAATTTTCTTGAAGAAATCTCTAGATTGCCAGGAGAAATATCAATAGCCTCAGATATGCAGATGACACCACCCTTACCGTAGAAAGCAAAGAGGAACTAAAGAGCCTCTTGATGAAGGTAAAAGAGGAGAGTGAAAAAGCTGACTTAAAACTCAACATTCAAAAAAACATCCAGTCCCATCACTTGATGGCAAATAGATGGGGAAACAATGGAAACAGTGGCAGACATTATTTTCTTGGGCTCTAAAATCATTGCAGATGGTGACTGCAGCCATGAAATTAAAAGGCGCTTGCTCTTTGGAAGAAAAACTATGAGAAACCGAGGCAGAATTTTAAACAGCAGAGACATTGCTTTGCCAACAAAGGTCCATCTAGTCAAAGCTATTGTTTTTCCAGCAATCATGTATGGATGTGAGAGTTGGACTATAAAGAAAGCTGAGCACCAAAGAATTGATGCTTTTGAACTGTTGTGTTGGAGTCCCTTGGACTGCAAGGAGTTCAAATTAGTGAACCTAAAGGAAATCAACTCTGAATATTCATTGGAAGGACTGATGCTGAAGCTAAAGCTCCAATACTTTGGCCACCTGATGTGAAGAGCTGACTCATTAGAAAAGACCCTGATGCTGGGAAAGATTGAAGGCAGGAGAAGGGGACGACAGAGGATGAGATGGTTGGATGGCATCACGGACTCAAAGAATGTGAGTTTCAGCAAGTTCTGGGAGAGGGTGAAGGACAGGGAAGCCTGGCATGCTGCAGTCCATTACGTTACAAAGAGCTGTACATGACTGAGTGACTGAGTAAACAGTAACAACTTTTCAACATAAAGATCATGTCCAGGTTTCGTACATAAGTAGATGTATATTTAGTGATTGTAAATGGTACTATCAAGTCCTAAATTTCAGCTGGCATGTGTTTATTGTTTGTATGTAAAAATGTATTTGCCTTTTGTGTGTTGATAGTGTATCTTTTGGAGAAGGAAATGGCAACCCACTCCAGTGTTCTTGCCTGGAGAATCCTGGGGATGGGGGAGCCTGGTGGGCTGCCGTCTATGGGGTCGCACAGAGTCGGACACGACTGAAGTGACTTAGCAGCAGCAGCAGCAGCAGTGTATCTTTTGAACTTGTTGAGCTCACTTATTAGTTCTAGGAGTTTTTTCTGTAAATTGCTTGGGATTTTCTACATAGCTAGTCATGTCACTTGCAAATAGGGAAAGATTTTTTCTTCCTTCCTTCCTTTTTCCTTTCTTTTCTTTTTTCTATCTGTATGTTTTTTATTTATTTTTTCTTGCTTATCTGCATTTGAATAAAAACAATGAGTGTGTATTCTTGTCTTGTTCCCTATCTTAGAGAGAAAGCATTTAGTTTTTCTCCATTAAGTGTAAGGCTAGGTGTATGGTTGTTTTTTTTTTTTTAATGCTCTTTATGAGTTAGAGAAAATTCCCCTCTATTCCCAGTGTTCTGAAAGTTTAGTTTCTGCTTTTAAATAATGACTTGGTGTTGGATTTTTCAGATATTGTTTTGCATTAACTGATATGGTCATATATTTTTTCTTCTTTAGTTTGCTGATATGGTAAATTACATTGATTGAGTTTTGAATGATGAATCAACCTTACCTATCTAGAATAAGTTTCACTTGGTCATGCCATATTATATTTATATATTTTTAAAGTGAATTTGTTAAATTTTTGTTTAAAATTTTAAGTTCAGGAGAGATATTGGTCTGCAGTTTTCTTCTTGTGTGTGTTGTTCTTGTTTGGTTTTGGGGATCAAGGTAATACTTAAGAGGTATGTCCTCTTATTTTCTGGAAGACATTGTATAAAATTGGTATTAACATTTCTTGGAATATTTAATAAACTTGCCCAGTGGAAAAAATCTGGGCCTAGAGATTTCTTTTCCAGGAGCTCTTTAATTAATCACATGCAATTGCATTAGTGGTTATAGGACTATTAAGATTATCTATTTTATCTTGGTTGAGTTTTGGTAGCTTTAGGTTTTGAGGAATTAGTCCTTTTCTTCTACATTGAATTCATGAGCATGAAGTTGTTCATAGTATTCCCTTACTATCCCTTTAATAGCTTCAGAGATTAATAATTTATGTTTTGTCTCTTTTCATTGATGTCAGTCTTACTAGAAGTTTGTCAGTTTTATTGATTTTTTTCCCCTGAAGAACAAGCTTTTTGTTTCATTGATTTTCTCTATTGTTTTTGTTTTCAGGTTCACTGATTTCTGTTCTTATCTTTATTATTTCCTTTTTTTTTCTGCTTAGTTTGGGTTTATTTTGTTCTAACTTTTCTTGGTTCTTGAGGTAGGAATTTAGCACATTGGTTTGAAATCTTTTCTCTTTTTCTAATGGAGGCATTTAGTGTTATAAGTTTCCCTCTTGACTTTAGCTATGCTCCGCAAATATTGATATATCATATTCTCATTTTTATTCAGCTCAGTATGTTTTTTTTTAAAGTTTTCCTTCAAGACTTCCTTTTTGATCCATAGATTATTTAGAAGTATGTTGTTTAGTTTCTATGTATTTGGCGATTTTCCTATTATCTTTATCATATTTTCTAGATTGATTTTATTATAGCCAGAGAACATACTCTGTATTATTTCAGTTCTTTCACATTTAATAAGTTTTGTTTTATGATCAGGTTATGGCCTATCTTGGTCAATACTCCATGAGTATTTGAAAATAATATATATTCTTCTGTTGTTGGGTGAAGAGTTCTATAAATGTCAGTTAGATCCTCTTGGTCAGTAGTGTAGTCAAGTTCTATATCTTTGCTGAACTCATCTAGTTGTTCTGTCAGTTGCTGAGTGTGTTAAATTCTACAACTCTAGTTTCATATCTGTCTCTTGCCTTGTAGAGCTCTTAGTTTTTGCTTTATGTATTTTGAAGCTTTGTTGTCAGTGCATACACGTGTAGGATTGTTATGTCTTCTTGGTGGATTAATCCTTTTAACATTAGGTAGAGTCTCTCTTTGTCCCCAGTAATTTTCTTTGCCCTGAAGTCTACTTTATATGATATTAGTATAGCCCCTTCTGCTTTCAAAAAATTATATTGGGAATTCCCTGGTCCAGTGGTCCAGTGGTTAGGACTCCATGCTCTCACTGCTGAGGACGTTCAGTCTCTGGTTGGGCAACTAAGATCTCACAAGATGGGTGGCCAAAAATAATTAATAATAATTAACATTTGCATCATGTATCTTTTTTTTATCCTTTTACTTTCAACCTACTTATGTTGCTTTGTTTCTTGTAGACAGTGTATATTTGGGTTGTGGGGTTGTGTGGTTTTTTTTTCCACTCTACTTATCTGTTTCTTTTAATTGGTATAGTTAGTCTACTTACATTTAAATGATTATTGATATGTCAAGGCTTAAGTCAGATGTTTGTTTTCTGTTTCTCACTCTTTTGTTTATTCAAGTAATTTATTTGTTAATTTGAAGTTTAGCTGACTTATAATATCTTTTGTTTTTCCTTGCATCCCTGTGAGTTACTTGAACATATTTTACAGTTCCATCTGAATTTACTTATAATGATTCTGAATATATATATTGCTTTGTATAGTTTTCTTAGTACTTGCTCTAAATAGTGTCATAAACACATATAACTTATCATGCTGCTGCTGCTGCTGCTGCTGCTAAGGCACTTCAGTCGTGTCCGACTCTGTGCGACCCCAAAGACAGCAGCCCACTAGGCTCCCCCGTCCCTGGGATTCTCCAGGCAAGAACACTGGAGTGGTACCTTATCATAGCTTACTGGCATTTAAGTGAGTTCAGCTTGACTAAGTTCTCTTGATCTGTCTTCAAGGTCACTAATTCTATCCTCGATTTCTTTCCACTCCATTATTGAGTCTATCCAGTGAGTCTTTTTCCTTCAGTTATTTTTCTTTCATTCTATAATGTCCACTTAATTCTTTTTTAATAACTTGTATTTCTTTGTTGAGACTTTCAATTTTTATTTATTTCAAATAAATTTGTAATTACTCATTGAAACTTTTCTATGACAGCTTCTTTAAAACCTTGTCAGGTAATTCCAACATCTCATTCATCTTGGTATTGTTGTCACTTGATTGTCTTTTCTCATTAAAATTGTGGTTTTCCTGATGCTTGCCAGGAAATGAGTGATTTTCTATTGTATCCTGGAAATTTTGGTTATTTTAGGAGACCCCTGATCCCATTTCAATCTTCTATTTTAGTAGGAAGTTGCCTTATTTAGGTTTAGTATGTATGTTCTGGTCTACTTCTGTGGGTTGTAGTTCCAATGACAGTTTAGTTTTACACACCCTTGCAATGCTGTTTTTGTCTGCTTCCTTCTTCTGTTGTCCATGGGGCTCGTTCTCCATCCTTGCTGGTGCTGTCTGCAACAATTAATTTTTGCTGGGTGATCTTCTGGGGGAAGAGGAAGTTGCTGAAGTCACTGTATCTGGGTCTCCTTTTGCCACTGTGGAGGGTAGGAAGTGGAGGGTAGGAAGATTTAGGGATGCTGCTACCAAAGGCAAAGCAGGCTTCCTGTTGGCTTTTCGGTTCTGGAGTGGGGACTGAGACAGCCCAGAACTTTGCTGCTGCAAGCAGGTCAGATCATCCACTGGAGCTCTGGTTGTGGAACAGAGTTTAGGTCCCCCCACTAGGTCTTTGTTGGGCTTCTCATTTCCCATTGTGTGTGTGTGTGTGTGTGTGTGTGTGTGTGTAGCTGTTGGCTTGGGGTTGCCAGCCTCTTTGGCACCTAGCTAGAGGTCTATGAAAGATTAAAAAGAAAATGGGAAACTCACTATGTCATTCCTCAAGTCCTGAAGTTCCTAGCCTGCTTTCCTGCTTTAAGAGTCCTTTCATCATTGACTGTAGAATAGTTTCTAGGGTCTGTAGTTCTATTTGAAGAAGAGGAACACAGAAAGGTAAGACTGCATCATCTTGCTCTGGAACCAGAAGTCCCCTAGTGTAGTTTTAAAATACATTTCTTTTAGTATGAGTGGATTTGAACATCTTTTGGTAAGTTTTAAAGTCATTTTAATTTTTTCCCATATTTCATGGTGATATTATTTGCTATTATTTGCTCATTTTTATGTTGAATTGGTGGTTTTTGATGCTTTGATTTGTAAGAGTTTTCATTTTCATTATGAATTGCAGAATTTTCTCAGGTTTATTGTTTACATTTTGATTTACCTTTTAATGTTTCTTATTTTTTTGCTATGTCCTTTTTTTTTTTACGATGTAGGGTTTTGTGTCATTCTTGGAAAAGTCTCTTCATATCAAATTTTCTTTTTAAATCCCTTCATATTTTCTTCTAGTATTTTTATGGTTTCATTTTTTAGTTTTTTAAATCTTTGGTCTATCTGGAATTCATTGTGGTGTTAAGTATGAGATAGTATATCCAGTTGTCCCAAAGAATTTATTGACTGTTTTCTCATTTTCTCTCTACTTTGAAACACTAACTTAAAAATTGTGGTAAGAAACACAGAAAGATTGACCATCTTAACCCTCCCCCTTTTTTTGGCTGCACCATGCAACTTGTGGGATATACTTCCCTTAGCTCCCAGGATTGAATCTGGGTCCACAGCAGCGAAAATGCTAAGTCTGGACCACCAGGGATTTTCCATCTTAACCATTTTTAAGTGTGCAGATCAGTAGTGTTATTACAATGTTGTGCAACATATTTCTAGAACATTTTTTATCTTAATGAAAGTGAAGCTCTATACTCATTGAACAACAACTCCCCATTGAAATGCTACTTTTCATCATAGACTAATTTCCTGTCTGTTACTTTTTTGTTTGGATCATTGTAACAGCTTTCTAGCATCATCATAATTTCAATCTGTCATGTAACTTTCATTTTCCTCACGCATGCTTTGACAACACTCCTTTATTCAAAACCTTCAGAAGCCCTCTTGGATACTGCAGTTGAAATTAAGTTCCCCATTTGCAGCAACATGGATGGACCTAGAATTTACTATACTAAGTGAAGTAAGTCAAACAGATAAAGACAAATATCATATGGTATCACTCATATGTGAAATCTGAAAAAAAAATGATGCAAATGAACTTATTTACAAAACAGAAAGAGACCCACAGACTGTTGAAAACAAACATGATTAACAAAGGGGAAAGAGGGGCAGGAATAAATTCAGTTCAGTTCAATCCAGTTGCTCAGTCATGTCTGACTCTTGCGACCCCATGAATCGCAGCACGCCAGGCTTCCCTGTCCATCACCAACTCTCGGAGTTTACTCAAACTCATGCCCATCGAGTCGGTGATGCCATCCAGCCATCTCATCCTCTCGTCCCCTTCTCCTGACCCCAATCCCTCCAAGCATCAGAGTCTTTTCCAATGAGTCAACTCTTCGCATGAGGTGGCCAAAGTATTGGAGTTTCAGCTTCAGCATCAGTCCTTCCAATGAACACCCAGGACTGATCTTCTTTAGGATGGACTGGTTGGATCTCCTTGCAGTCCAAGGGAGTCTCAAGAGTCTTCTCCAACACCACAGTTCAAAAGCATCAATTTTTTGGCGCTCAGTTTTCTTCACAGTCCAACTCTCACATCCATACATGACCACTGGAAAAGCCATAGCCTTGACCAGATGGACCTTTGTTGACAAAGTAATGTCATGTATTTTTAATATGCTTTTTAATATGCTATCTAGGTTAGTCATAACTTTCCTTCCAAGGAGTAAGCGTCTTTTAATTTCATGGCTGCATTCACCATCTGCAGTGATTTTGGAGCCCCCAAAAATAAAGTCTGACACTGTTTCCACTGTCTCCCCATCTATTTCCCATGAGGTGATGGGACCAGATGCTATAAATTAGGAGTTTGGGATTAACATATACACACTACTATGTGTAAAATGGATAACCAACAAAAACCTACAATATGGCACAGAAATTCTACTCAGTATCTTGTAATAACCTTATAGAGGAAAAGAATCTGAAATATATATTACTGAATTACTTTGCTGTACAACTGAAATTAACAGATTATAAGTCAATTATATTTCAATAAAAATTAAAAAAAAGAAATTAAGTCTCTCATTATACTCTTTCATAGCACCTATACCTTTTCTTGTGTCACTTCTCATAATTGTTGGTTTTAATGATCTGCAAAATTATTTGACTGTTGTTGATCTCCTTGCTAAACTTCAAGCAAGGGCAATGAGTTCATTGCCTATTTCCCAATGTTTTGTGTGTGGCTGGTACACAGTAGGTGCTCAGTCCATGTTTGTAGAATGACATTTCCCTCACCTGTGGAATAAAGTAGAAATGACTACAAGGTCTGATTCCAACTTACCTTCTCTCAGTCCTCTGCCCTTCAAGGAAGTCAAGCTGATGAACTTTACTGAAAAGGCCATGGGATTCCTAACATTTGGTTCTGGTTTTCACCATGTTCTGATTTTATCTTTTAATCTGAGCTCTAATTGTCCCTTGAGAAATCTGTATGCAGGTTAAATAGCAACAGTTAGAACTGGACATGGAACAACAGACTGGTTCCAAATTGGGAAAGGAGTACGTCAAAGCCATATATTGTCACTCTGTTTATTTAACTTATTTGCAGAGTCTATCATGAGAAATGCAGGACTGGATGAAGCACAAGCTGGAAACAAGATTGCTGGGAGAAATAGCAATAACCTCTGATATGCAGATGACACCACACTTATGGCAGAAAGCAAAGAAGAACTAAAAAGCCTCTTGATGAAAGTGAAAGAGGAGAGTGAAAAAGTTGGCTTAAAACTCAGCATTCAGAAAACTAAGATCATGGCATCTGGTCCCATCAGTTCATGGCAAATAGATGGGGAAACAATGGAAACAGTGACAGACTTTATTTTTGGGGTCTCCAAAATCACTGCAGATGGTGACTACAGCCATGAAATTAAAAGACGATTGCTCCTTGGAAGAAAAGTTATGGCCAACCTAGACAACATATTAAAAGGCAGAGACATTACTTTGCCAACAAAGGTTCATCTACTCAAAGCTATGGTTTTTCCAGTAGTCATATACGGATGTGAAAGTTGGACTATAAAGAAAGCTGAGTGCTGAAGAATTGATGCTTTTGAACTGCGGTGTTGGAGAAGACTTTTGAGAGTCCCTTGGACAGCAAGGAGATCCAACCAGTCCATCCTAAAGGAAATCAGTCCTGAATATTCATTGGAAGGACTGATGCTGAAGTTCCAATACTTTGGTCACCTGATGCAAAGAACTGACTCATTGGAAAAGACCCTGATGCTGGGAAAGATCGAAGGTGGAAGGAGAAGGGGACAACAGAGGATGAGATGGTTGGATGGCATCACCAACTCAATGGACATGAGTTTGAGTAAGCTCTGGGAGTTGGTGATGGACAGGGAAGCCTGGCAGGTGTAGTCCATTGGGCTGCAAAGAGTCGGACACGACTGAGCAACTGAACTGAACTGAACTAATTGTTCCTTGTGCCTGGAGGCCATGCCCTCCCCTTATTCCCCTACCAGAATTGATGCCTTATGGAAATACAGTTCACCCTTTGAGGCCATGCCCGCCTCTGCCACTGGACTGTGAGTTCATTAAGAATAGGAACACAATCACCCTTATTTGTCCCCAGGGAGCAGCTCAGCTCCTGGACTCTAGGAGCACTCTTGCTTACACATCCCCATCTGCTCCCAGGCTACAAGCTCCTTGTGGATAGGTAATATTGTTTTACCTGTGTGCATCTGGGAGCCTCGTTTTCTAGCCCCCCCAGGGCATGGCCCAGGGTGAGACCTTGTGTTGGCTCTGGAATCTCCTGGAGAGAGAGATGAATGTGCCTGGTCTTGTTGTGAGAGGCCTAAACATGAAATGGCAGGGCAGGGGTAGAGTCTTCCCTGCCCTCCCCCGACTGTACTCTTTGATGTCCCCTCCCCCACCCCCATGGACAGAGGAGCCTGGTTGGATATGGTCCATAGGGTTGCAAAGAGTTGGACATGACTGAAGCGACTTAGTGCACACACACACACATTCCATCATGCTCCTTCTCCAGCAATAAACAATTACCACCCCACACTCTCATCCTGCCCCCTACCCTGACTCCTAGGATCCCATGTTTCCCTGTTCACAGCCTTAAATGAATCCAGCCATCCACCTTCAGCGGGATCATTCTAAAAATCAAAGTTGGTTAAGTCTTTGCTTTCTTGCAAATTTCCAGAGAGACTCAACAAACCACAGGGATGGTGGTACCAAGGGGAAAATTACACTCCCAGCTTGGCCTAGAAGGTCCTTTGAGCCCTGCCTGCTCACACACCTGCTCTGGCCCTGTGACCCTGCTTGCTGAACTCTTGTTTTGTAGCATGTGCAGCTACATAACTGCACATAAGTGCATGTTTCATAAACATGCACTTACATAACAGCTTTTCCCCTCACTCATTTTTTCCTTGGTTGACTCTGGCCTTGTTTTTAAACCCAAGTGTTTCTGTGGGTAAAGTCTCTGTGTAAAGACATAGAGCAAGGCCATCGAAGATACACCACAAACAGATAAGCAGTTGCTACCTCTGTGGAGGGCAAGAGGCAAACAGGATTGAGGGAGAGAGCTGGTCAAAGGGTATTTTGGCCTTATCTATAGAGTTTCTACTTTTCACAAAGAGATTGGATCATGTATTTATTACTTGTGAGATATAAAAACAAACAAATGAACTAGCTCAATACTAGGAAACCTTCCCCAGACTTCCCAGGCAGATGAAGCTGTTTCCTGTTCTGGGATCGAATAGGACGCTCCCCTGTGTTATAGGAAATACTGTTTCATGTAACTTGTTGATGCCTTTCTCCATCTAGATGGGGGACCCCTTCAAATGTACTAACTTTAACTTATGCTCCTAGTGCTTAGCAGAGTGCCTGACCCAGAGCAGATGCTCAGGGAATGCTGAATCCAATGCCTTGCTTCTCTTGGTGTGCTCCTTCGAAAGCACTTGCTAAGGGATGGGCCCCATGCTAGTCCTAAAAAGCTGATTAGTTTTCACAATGTCCATGGAAGAATGTCTCCGGGAGGCTGAAATGTGGGTAGAGGAGTCTCTAGACTCTTGTGTCAATATGAGGACAGGGCTGGATTGCACACCAGTGCCACAGCCCGCCCTCCCCTCCCCCGCAGCTCAAGGCTGGGATCCAGTTCAATGCTCCAGTTTTGTCACTTGGAATTCTTCTAAAGTCACTGCCTCCTCAGCAGTTAACCTAAGGGCAACAGATATATCCTCAAAGGTTGACCTTACTGAGCCCAGCCCTGATCTGTGTCTCTAAGATGATGAAGCCAGCCCACAGAAACAAACTGTCCCCATACAGTGTGGGCCAGGGAGGCGAGAATTAGGGGACATTTAGACCTGCTCAGAGTGTCCCAGGCATGGAAGTGGGAGTTGTGCAACTGTCTGAGGGACTTCAAGTCATCTAGAATCTCAGTTTAATGGTCTGTAGCTTTTGCAATTTTCAAGAGAAATCTGAGCTCCCAGGTCATATGCTCCTTCTTGGGTCATACCTACTGCCTTGGGCAAAAAGGCAAAGGAGTGACCTTAATGCATTAACTGGATGGGGGTTAGAGAGTGAGTGGGGTGGCTCTTGAGTTGGTGAAGCATGTGCCATGTGGCTAGGGCAACCTTCTAGGCTTGGATGTACAAGGTGAGGAGGCTGTAGAAGGGTCTGGATCAGTCTTTTTTCCAAGAATGCTCCCAACCAGCCCCTGTCATCAACCTTGAATAGGACAGTGTTCCTGTGGTCTTGGGGCACTGAGACTAGGTACTTGGGCTCCTGAAGTAGGAATTCAGTGAGTAGCATCCCCCACCACACCCCCAGTCTCCCAGTCTTTCCCTTTTTCCCATCCACCCACCCTCCCAGCTATCCACTGACAACCTCATCATGGGTCTCATAATTGTTAAAAGAACATTGGACTGTGCCACACCCATTTAGACCTCAATGAAGAACACCTCCAGTAGGCCCGTCTCTTTGTAAGTAACTTTTATTTTTATTTACAACAGAATTGGTGGCTTTATTCCTCCATCTTTAGGAACAATTGGCATCAGCTGCCAGATGGAAAGTCTGCCGTGAAGTCAAACTCATTCTGCCCCAGCCACAGCTCCGGAAGCTCATTGGCTCGGTCCAGTCCCAGTTCCACCACCAGTGACATCAGCACCTCTTCATCCACAGGGTCTGAATCGATGATGGCAGGGCTCTGGGCACCAGCAGAAGGAGAGAGTGATCCCGCCCCTCCCGCCTGAGCCCCAAAGCCCCAGTTTGGCAGGGGCTCTGCCTCTCCGGGTTGGCCCGGAGTGGCAGCGGCCATCCCATGGTACTGGCTATTTAGTTTCTGCAGCTGCATACTGGCCAGCAGGTGAGGGGCGGGGTGCAGGTTGAAGGGTGGGGGTTTAGTGGGAGGGGTGGCAGTAGGAGAACTTATTGGAGATGGAGATCCCGAGGAACTAGTGGGAGCCCCACTGGCCTTGGTTCCATTCGAGGCTACCCCGGGGTAGTGCAGGATGGCCACCGCTTTGCGATCTTTCACCCCCAGGTTAGAGTAGGCAAGAGAGTTCATCTCTGGGTTGGCATTCTAGAAGACAGAGAAAGGCACAGCATAGTACCCCTGCTCTACATTTTGTTCCTCACCATTCATCAGGCCTCAAAAGTGTTTCATCGGGGGCTAGTGGTGGGCAGGTAGCAAGCAGGCCCCCTAGAAAGGTAGGCTCCTTTCTTAGTTCAAGTTGGGCTCAAGTATTCTTTTGCCACTGTGGCTCCAAGCACTGTGTTCAGGTCTAAGTCTTCATGCTGGACACCCACCATCCTAAAGGAGTTCACTGCTTTCATCTCCTTCTCTCAACTCTACCATCAGCTCACCATTCTACAAAAGGGGTCTCATTTTTCCCTTCTTCTCAGTCTGGCTTTAATCCATTGAGACAATGGAGTGATACTGCTTCTCTCTCTGCCATCTTTCAATACCCCTAAGTGGGTTCCAAGTGACCATATTTTGGAAGAAGCCACTTTCATTCTCCCCCGAGAAAGCTCTGCTGTCTCCAGTCTACTATAGGACACCAGACACCACAGCCAGGAGGGCCTACCACGTGGCCCCAGACCACATCACCTTTCCCACTTCCAGTGCCTCCATCTGTAAAATGGCAAAAGTTACCTCCTTCACAGGTGAGGTGCCACCCTTGACATCAAGTGCAGGCCTCGACATAGTTGGCATTTCAGAGTCTTGGCAGAAGTTGGATAAATTGGTGGGAGGTGATGCTGCCAACTGGAGCTGTTGTGCTGTATGTGAAGGAGAAGTGGTAATAAGGGCAAAGGCTTTATTGACCAAGAAAGTACTAGCAAAGCCTGAAGCTGGGCCATTCCACACAGCTACAAGGCAAGGATGGTGATGGGTTACAGCTAAGACCAGAGACTACCTGAGCAGAGGATCTCTGCTGGAACTTTTGCCTGAGGTGGGAAAGGTGCTTGATTTGGCCAGGTGCTGCCCGGACAGCCAGTTACCCACATTGCCAAGAGAGGACACACTTGACTGTTTCCTCATGCAAGTGATGTCAGTGCCACCAGTGCAGGGGGCACTCTTTCTGATTCCAAGGACAACAATGTCCCTGAGTATGTAGCACACTGTCTCAACTGGCCACTGGCACTCAGGCCAGAGAGCTGTTATCTCCACTGGAACTGGGAGAAAGTGGGAAGAAGTCAGGGTGAGGACGACTAAAAAGCTGGAGGCTACCACCCAGAGAAAGAATAGGTCCCCAAAGCAAATATCATGAGGTCCAAAGTTCTGCCTTAGGCATGGTTTTGTGTGAGAGAACCGGGCTGATCACGGTAGTCTGGGGGTTCTGAAGCAGCCAGAGAGCAGCTAGGGATGTCTCAAGTTCCTCCACACTGCAAGTCCCCTCCAAGACAGCCCTGGTGGCACTTGGCTTTCCCAGAACACCTGCTCTGAGCCCAGCCACACTCATTTGTAGTGGCAGGTGGATATAATTCTTCCCAGAGGGAAACTGAAGCACAGAGGTTCCATGGATTTCCCATCAGGTGGCAGTGGCTCTGGGAGTAGGATCTAGCACTCCTGTGCCCACATGCCTCATGTGACCACTGGCCAAGATATCATACCTAGAATGATTCAAATGGCTTCTGAAGAAATTATCCCCTAGGTAAAATGCCAAAGGAATAAGATAAGGAGATGATGAGGGGAAAAGAATCTCCCCAAGCCAGAAAATATTTTTAAAAAATCTCTAAAAACTCAAGTTATTTTCCAAGAAGCTTTTTTTTAAAGTCCCATATATTCTAGCCTTCATGATGAATTAGAGATGTAAAATTTTACATTTATAAATACCTCTTGGCCCAAAGAATCTTCAGGATCTTTCCAACAAGGCTAGAGTTCTCTGTGACACTTCCCTCCCCTCGGTGGTCATTAAGAATCTGCTCAGACACTTCTAGAAAGTGGCCACTTACTACCTCTCTCATCTTTGTACCACTTACTGGTAGGGAAGAGAGGCAAGAAAAATAGAAAAAGGAAGAAGGGGGAGAAACATGAGAAAACAATCAGTTGCTGGGCCCATCACCACTGCTTGATTGGAGCCCTGTTTCTTCTGTGAGGCAACCCGAAAATATTTCAAGCCAGTGACTACAAGACAAGGAATCTAATTCATGTCTTCTTCAAGAGCCCTGCACCTTCAGTATCAAGCAATTTTCATGTCCTAAGAAAAATGTCTGGGTCGGGGGTGGCTGTCCGTCTTTTCTTGTTTCTATCCAGCTTTTCTTCTTTCTTTATGCTACCCGTTACCTGAACCATACATAAGGGGGGGAAAAAAACACAGCAGCAAAAACAAAAGGAAACAGAAAGGGGGGTGGGGGGAGAAAGAAGAAAAACAGAGAGAGAACGAGAAAAAAAAGTATGTTCCTGGGGAAGACCATTTTACCACGTCTCCCCCTTCAGGCTGTTGCACTCCCTTAGGCTGGACGCTGTTTCCATTCAGATCTGTCGCCTCCCATCGCCGCCTTCCCCTCCACCAGCCCTGACCCTCGAGACCTGGGTCTACGCTCGGTAGGTGCTCAGTAAGTATTGTTGAATCCGTTTGAAGAGGCAACCGCATTTCGATCGGAATCCTTACCCTTGCTTCCCCGGCTTTCTGTCTCCCCTCAGCCACCCAGCCCATTCGAAGACAAAACTTGGCAGCGAGGAGACGTCCCAGCTCACTCTCCAAGCCGCGAGCTGACCACTGCGAAACGGCTGCGAGAGGCGGCTGGGCAACCCAGAGCAACAAGTGCCTTCTCGCCGCCGGTGCCTCGCTGGCCCGGCCACCAGTTCCCGGTCCCGCCGCCCGCTCTTCGTCAGAGTTTCCCGTGGGCCAGAAGCCCCCTCCCGCCTAGATGGGGATGGGAAAGGGAGAGGAAGAAGAGATAGGGCGAGAGGCAGGTAGAGGGGGCCGCGTCTTTGACCTGTTGGGGGACCAAAAGTTAAAATGGCACCAACCGGATGGCTCCATCTCGATTGCTATTTTCTCACTCAGGAGAAATTTAAAAATCCAAACTACTGCGACTTGATTTGGATGCGATCTAACCAGGCTAGTCAATTTCACCACCTGAAAACTAAAGGCCCGTTGTTTGCGGACAGCTTGGCCGCCCTCCTCGCCACTTCCCAGGTGGAGCCGCGGGAGCTGAGGGCGGCCGGGAGCATCCCTGCACTGTGGGGCGCGAGCACCCGGGCCACCAGGACCCCGAGCGTCAGTTCCCGCGAGTGCCGTATCAGGAACGGATAGTGGAGACAGGATGGACTGGCGGGGTCTCGGCCTCGGTGGCGAGTTTGGGGCCCCGCAGTGCTGCCGCGCGCGGGGATGCACTCCGGCGGTGCGGGCTGCCGCCGCTCCCGCGCCTCCCCAACACATGAGCGCCGGCTGAGCACCCGACGCGGCCGCGGGCTGAGCCTACCCCCGAGCCAAGTCGCCTGTGGTCAGTGCTATCACTCAGCTACGAGAAGAGTGAGAGAGGTTCGGTAACTTGCCCAAGGTCACAGCGCTAGAAAGTGGCGAGCCGGGATTCGCAGCCAGATCTGTCTTCCTCCAAGTCCTGAGCTCGCTGTCTGGGACTCCGTGAGCGGCCCAGCCCAGCCACTGGCATTTATAGGCAGAGGGGTGTGTGCGTGTGGGGGCGTGTGCGTGTGGGGGCGTGTGAGTGTGGAGGCGTGAGTGTGGGGGAGAGCATAGGTCGACTGGGCAGAAAAGGCAAGTTGCCCGAATTTGCTAACTTCCATCCCCCAATTCCGCTGAACTCGGCCCGAAAAGCCCCTCTCGCCTTCAGCCCCTGAAGGAAACCTGAGCTTTGTGCAGCCCTAGAGCCGGAGCGTCCAGATGCGGTCCGGGCGATTAGCAAAGTCGGTGGAAGCCAAGCTGGAGAAAGCGCGGGCGCGGGGAGAAAAGGTGCTGCTGTCTCCCGGGGAGAAGCGGGCGCTCGGCCCGGCGGGCCGGCAGACGGGCGCGCTAGCGAGCGAACCGGCACGCTGGCTGGAGGGCGGGCGGGTGGCGGCCCCTCCGCTCCCAGCAGAGCAGCTTCCAAACAGAAAATAAGTCCCCCAGAGCCCCACTGCCAGCCCGGCCCCCGCTCGCTCCCCGCGCCCCCTCAGCTGGAGTCCCCGGCCCCGCCGCCCAGCCCAGCGCCCTGCCGGGCGGCCCGGCTTACCTCCGCGAAGCCGCCTGCCCTGGAGAGAGGGAAGCGCGGAGCCCGGTGAGCCGCGGGCGCAGCGGCGGAGCCCCCGGCCCCTAGCACGCACGCCGCCACCGCCGCCGCGAGCCGGTCGCGCTCAGTGCCACCCGACCCCGGGGCGCCTGGGAAAAGCCCGCACCGCCGCGCCGCGCCGCCGCCGCACCGCACCGTGCCGCGCCAAGCAGCCCCAGCCAGCGCCCGTGCCCGCCCGCCTGCCCGCCCGCAGCTTCGGCGCCTGACTCCGGGGCGGTGGCGGCCACCGCGCTCCCTTCCCGGCGCGAGGGAACCGGCTCTCAAGCCCCCATTGCTGCCCGGAGAGCCCTGACGCACACGCACACGGCAGCCGGCTGGCCTCGGCTAGGAATCCCAGGAAGGACAGACCCTTTCCCCCCCTTTTCTCTCTCCCCCCAATTTCCACGTCTTTATAACCGGCTCAGGGCATTATTAGCACATGTCCTGGCTCGTGGGCGAGTTGGTGGCAAAATCTGAACTGGATACTCACCCAAGGGCCAGAGCGGGTGCTGCGCCTTCTTCAGCCCTTTTATCCCCCTCGCCAGAAACTATCCCTCGCCGGCTGTCTGTGGGCGGGCAGCCGGGCGGAGCGAGCCTCCTCTCGGCAGCTCAGCGGTGCCCCTTCTGCAGCTATGCCGCTGGGACCATTTTATAGCGGCGGCTGGCGTGTGTGGCCCTTTAAAGGCGCTCGAGCTGGTGCAGTCACAGCGGATCGTGTGAAAGCGAAGGGCCGGCTGGGGAACGGAGTCCGAGCGGCCCCGTGGGTCCGCTGGCGCCGGCGATCGGTCACGGCTCCCGGGGTGCAACTGGCGGGCCCAGGCGTGGTCGCCCCGAGCCCCGAGCCCCCGGCCGACGCCTGCGTTTCTAACGCAGGAAGGGGCCCGGGCCCCGGGCACAATCTCTCCCCACCGCCCTGCATGGACTTGCCCAATAAATTCCACTTAGTAATTTCGCTGAGGCGAGGGAGAGCTGTTAGTATCTGTTTTCTGACCTATATCTAGAGGGTGGTCAGAGCGGGCTTCAGGGGGTTTGAAAGGAGAGTTATGGGTTCAGGAAATGACCCGGGGGAAGGGGACACACACGGGACGGGGCCCAAGGGGCACAATTTGGGTTTTGTGCAGCGCTTTCTAGGAGCCTGTCTGCCTGCTTTGGGCTGCACCATCTCCCTGGTTGAAGGGCTGAGGCTGAGGGGTCCTTTTCCCCTTAAAGTCGCCAGATTCCAGACAGAGCTTCATGGAAGCTGGCCGGCAGCAGTGATTTATTTTCCTCGAAGATTTGAGCTGGGATCAGTTTCAAGGGATTCTCTCCTGTAGGCTGAAGGAGGCTGGCAGGTTGCTTCGTGGCGATGGGTCAAGGATTGTGGGGCCAGGTACAGCTCACAAGGCACAGCCAAAAGGCCCAGAAAAGATCACAAAGTAGGAAGAGCTTGCCTGGGGGCTCGCAGGGATTCCTCTTGCCTTCCCAGTATGCCAGGTTACTTTATGATCATTATATAATCATTCCCAAGTAAAAAGAATAACATTTTCTATTAGGAGCACATTTTTCTTGGGTTGGGATGTTTTCTTACAAATCTTTTCGTTTAAGAGGTTCCAGTCTTCTCCTTCATTTTAGTTCGTGCTTCTCTTGCCTCTTACAGGAAGGCTACCAGGATTGTTACCCTTCTAACTGAACTACCCCCCGCCCCGGGCTTTTTTGGCCCCTTTCAGCAACAACTACTCCATTTACAGTGTTTATAAAACATGCTCCTTTTTAAAAGTCCTGATGTTAAGAAAAAAGGGGGGAGGGAATGTCATGAAGTCGTTTTCACTATGTATGTGTTCTGTCTTCTTAATTGGATTTGAAGACCTAAAGGTCTTTTCCTTTGCTTTTCTTTCTTATTCTTTTTTTCTACAGTACCCCAAAGTGCCCTGCATTTGCTCTTTGAACAAAGTTCTGTTTGTTGATGGACTGACCGGCTTACTGACGTAAAGATGGGGAGCAAACAGAGGGACAGATCAAGGCCCTTCTTTGGCGCCTGGAGGAAGCTGGGGCGAGTGCTCTGGACGCCAGGTAAACTCATTCCCCAGCCCCCAAAGCTACCTTGCCCGTCTCCCTTCCCCTCACCCGGAGTCAACTCAAACCCCAGTAACAACCGCATCCCACACACCATCTTCTCACTTTCTCGCATTGCACAAAGATCTTAGGTCGCGCCCAGCTTCCTTCTGATAAAAGGCGGCATCTGTCGGGACCCTAAAACCCTATGAAGTTTGCTTGTGAAATACACCCTCAAGCTATCTTGGTCTTTGCCTGACGTAAGCGACCCCGGGCTTTCGAATTGTGTTTTGCTAATTTGGACCTCTGACCTACCCTTCACCTCAGTTCCTGCTCGGGAGCGAGTCTGGAAACCGCGGCAGCGTCTTCGTGGCAGGCTCCGGATCCGGGAGGTTCTGGATCCGCCCTCCATCTATTGGATGGCTCCCAGGTCAATTGTTAGAAAGAGGCATATGTTCATCTCGGCTTCTGGAGTGTCTCCGGAGCAGTTGCTCAACAGCCAGCCCCCTCCCCCATCCGGACCATTGAAGGGCAGAAAAAGGAGCGCCCTCCGCCACATTTCTCTATGCCCACATGCCAGAAAGTGTCTCCCCACTGGTGACTTCCTGTCATCTCCGCTGTCTACCTCCTGGGGAGCAGGATAGAGAAGGGTTTGGAGCACTCAGCTTTGGAGCACAAAAGCCACCCCTTTCCTTTGGGGGGTAGCTGGAAGGGGAGGTTAGTTGCAGAGGCCGGGAGAGAGCAAAGGAGACATTTGCATTTCTCTGCAAATGTGCCCTGGATCACTGACTTCCCAGTCGTCTCCAGCCGAGCTCAGAGCTCTCCGCTGAACTCTTATCTTCAACTTGGCAACTAGACTGCGAGCTCGCATGCGGAGGAGAGGACAGGGATAATCACCCAGCAAGAACTTTCTGTGCGCCAGCATTGGACCTGGCCTGTTCCCATCCATTATCTCATTTAATTCCCACGCCCTGTGAGGTAGGGTTTACCAAAGGTGAGAAGGAGTCCCAGAGATTTGCCCAAGTTCACACAGCCTGGAGGCCAGGCATTTGAATCCAGGTTAAGCTAACTGCAGAATCCTCACCTTCACCCTTGCACCTTGCTGTTTGGCAAGGTAAAGGGACATCTAAAATGTGGTCAAGAGTACAGGTTCAGGGGCCAGTCCACCTGGGTTTAAATCCCTGCTCTGCTATTTACTAACTCTGTAATGAAGACCAATAACTTCATTCTTTTTTTTAAATTTTTTCCATTTATTTTTATTAGTTGGAGGCTAATTACTTTACAAGCTTCATTCCTCAGGCCTTAGTTTTCCTCATCTGTTAAATGGGGATTATAATGGTAGCAACTATGACGGCTCAGAGAAGGCAATGGCACCGCACTCCAGTACTCTTGCCTGGAAAATCCCATGGACGAAGGAGCCTGGTAGGCTGCAGTCCATGGGCTCACCAAGAGTTGGACACGACTGAGCAACTTCATTTTCACTTTTCACTTTCATGCATTGGAAAAGAAAATGGCAACCCACTCCAGTGTTCTTGCCTGGAGAATCCCAGGGACGGGGGGAGCCTGGTGGGCTGCCATCTATGGGGTTGCACAGTCGGACACGACTGAAGTGACTTGGCAGCAGCAGCAGTATGAGGGCTTGTTGCAAGGATCAACGGAAAAGCTTAAGTTGATGCCTGCTATGTAGTAAGTTGTCCACAAATGCTGTACCTTCTGATTCTTTTCCTTTTGCCTCCTTGTCCTGCCACAGCTTACATACTTCAGGTCTCCTAGTCCTGCCTCAGTTTACATACTTCAGGTCCAATAATACTTGATGAGTGATTAATTTAAAAACCAGGCTGTGAGGGGATGAAGGAGGTCTATAAACACAGGCAGGGAAGAAGAGGAAAATGCAGGTTTGTCTTCAGAATCCCATTTTCCAGAACCAAGGGCTATCTGAGCCTTATGACAGGAGTAAATTGAGGACCAATAAAAGATGATGACTTTTTACAGGACAGTCTGTACGCATAGAGTGGTCTCTAGAAACATATTCAATAAGTGTGTAGAAAAGTTAAAAAGCACATGTTACCATGTAGCTTGCAGGATCTCAGTTCCCGACCAGGGATGGAACCCAGGCCACAGCAGTGAAAGGCTGGAATCCTAACCACTAGGCAACCAGGGGATCCCCAGAAAGCAAAAGTCTGTGTTCAAGAATGTTTTGAGCAGAATTGTTTGTAATAATGAAAAATGGAAAGCAATTTAAATGTCCATGGTCAGAAAGCATCCTTCAGTACCTTAACACTAAAAAAAACAATCCTGATTTCAAAAACTTTTATTCATGGGAAAATGTTCACAAAAATATTAAATAAAAAAACATTGGGTACAAAGTTGCATAAATATGATGCCAAGTTGCAAAGGGCATGAAGAGCAGAAAATTAAATACTCACTATGTTTCCAACCATGTATAAATATGGGCAATGAAGCAATGGTCAGGAAAACAACCAACAGTGTCAGTGGGGTGGTAGGATTCTGAGGTATTTCCCCCCCTCTTTTCTCTGTTCTGCAATATGTTTATATTATTCTTATAATTAAATATAAGTTTATAGTTAATGGACTGCATAAACAGTGTGCTTCTACTATTGTTAAAATTATTTGTGCATAGAAAAAATATTAGAAGAAAATATACCAAAATGAGGACTTCCCTGGAGGTCCAGTGGTTAAGATTCTGTGCTTCCAATGCAGGGGACATGGGTTTGATCCCTGTCTGGGGACTAAGATCCCACGCACTGCAGGGCAAGGCCCCCCAAAAAGTATCTAAAGGGAAAAAAAACTAGAAACAAAAACAAAATACCAAATTGTTAGCAGTGATTATAATTGAATGGTGGGATTATGCATGATATTTTAAAAATATTTTTCTGCCATAAGATTATATTATTTTCTCCCATAACTTGAAAATCTTCATAATTTTAAAAGTGCATAATCAGTACAATCTCACTGGTGTTAAAAGTATGGCTGTAAATTGAAAAAAATGGGAAGGAAATATATTAAAATATTAAGTTTTTATATTAAGTGGCAAAGGATTATGGGTAATTTCTCCTTTTTTCTTGAGTTTTACATAATGTGATTTTATTGCTTTTATAATTAAAATAAAATAAATATGTACAAATGGCATAGGATCCGATTTTTGTTAAAAATGTATATATATGTGTGTGTATGTGCAGGTGCATTAAGTAATAATAAAATACTCCAAAATGTGGTTGTCTCTGGGTGATGGGATTATGGGTGATTTATGTTTTCTCTCTCTTTCTTTAAAAACTATACTATACTGAAGTATAGTTAATTTACAGTGTGTTGGTTTCAGATACACTGTTTTCTCTTTTATACACGATTTCATGATGTTCCAATTTTTTTACATCTCTCATGTATTATGTTTTAATTGTTAAAACTATAAAAAAGAATTCAATACTGAAGTATTTGTGGGAAGAAAGAGCATGTCTGAGATTTGCTTTAAAATATTCCAGTGGGGATGGGAGAAAAGTGGGTGAGGATATAGAAAAAAATAAGATAATTGTTGAAGAGGGTACATGGACCTTCATTATAATGTTTAATTGTGATTATATTTGAAAAGTTCCACAAATACTGTTTAAAAAACATTCTCATATCCATTGTTTTTTAAATTTTATGACAACTTTATGGGGTTGATTATCTCCATTTTGTAGAAAACTAAGATTTAAAGAATTGAAGTCACTTGCCCTACATGTCACACAACTTGGAAGTGAGGGAGTGATCTTGACTTGGGGCTCCTCACTCCAAGTCCAGGGCTCCCCACCACATCTCAGTTGCTGCTGCTGCTTTTTTTTTTTTGGCTGCACTGGATCTTTGTTGCTCCTCATGGGCTTTCTCTAGTTGTGGAGAGCAGGGGCTACTCTCTAGTTGTGGTGTGAGGGCCTCTCATCGTGGTGGCTACTCTTGCTGTGGAGCATGGGCACTAGGGTGTGGGTTTCAGTAGTTGCAGAGTGTGGGTTCAGTGTGGTGCACCGGCTTAGTTGCTCTGTGGCACGTGGAATCTTCCTGGACCAGGGTTTGAACCTCTGTCCCCTGCATTGGGAGGTGGGTTTTTAACCACTGGACCACCAGGGAAGTCCTGCTTCTTTTTAATAATTAAAAATAATTAACATTTCATCTGGTGATAAATGTCAAAATTGTTCCCTACACAGAATTGGGACATAACAGAAAAGCACCAGGAGGAAAACAGCATAACCTACTGGCATCATAGTTAACCCTTTGATGTCCGGTCATGCAGACTTTATCCTGACTGCCTCTTACTCCAGAGGTAATGGGTGGAGCAAACATAGTACAAGCATTAACAGTGCTGTTATTCCTAATGGGCTAGTGAGTGAAGCTGCAGCTGTCTGGGGATCCATTTATGTGTGGAGGCCTCAAGAGATGGTGACTACTAGCCACCTCTTCCCATTCTTCCCTGTTGCCCCCTCCAGATACTGCAATCTGGACCACAGTTCTTCCTTATATTCTTCCTTCTCCTGAAAGATCTCAAGAACTGCAAGTCCAATTGGGGAAAGTTGGGGTGGCCCTTCTTCCCTTACTTCATCTGGAGACCCTGCCCAGAAGCCCCCTTTGGGCTCCTGTGAGTCTGCAACCACATCGAGTATGATTGTGCCTCCATTTCCCCATCTGGAAGATGCTAGTGAGAATAGCAGACTGGTTGGCCTCTGCCAGGGAGTGATGAGCTAATGTCTGTAGTGCTTTCCAGTCCCTCGGAGCAAGGTGCCGGAGCCTCCCTAGCGCCTTGCCTGCTGCTGCCAGCCTGAGTGAGCGCCTGGTCCTGGCTGCCCTGTGCTGAGGGAGCGGCCGCATTCCTCTGCCCCAGGCCAGTGGGCTTGGACTGGCACTCACTTCTGCTCCTGTGTTAAAAAAAAAAAAAAGGTCAGGGGAGGATTTAAAAGAAGAGAAGATGAATAAGAAGAGCAGAATAAGGGAACAAGATTAGTTCTGGGGAAAAGGCCTTGAGAAACAGAACACTGAGAACAGAGCAGAGAGATAACAGGGCATCTTTGGGCACATGCCTATCAGCTTCGCGAAGACTGTAGCCTTGATTTCCTGTTTACACAAGTGGATGGGGGAGCTTTGGAAAGGGCCAACAAATGAGGCCAGTTGAATTGATTCCCTACTTGATTTCCTGTTATTTATGGGAAATAAATGGGAAAATCGCAAATATATATGGGCTTCCCTGGTAGCTCAGATGGTAAAGAATCTGTCTGCAATGTAGAAGACCCTGGTTCGATTTCTGGGTAGGGAATATCCCCTGGAGGAGGGCATGACAACCTACTCCAGTATTCTTGCCTGGAGAATCCCCGTGGATAGAGAAGCCAAGACTAAGCAAGAAAGCACAGCACAAGAAATATATACAAACAGCTTCGGCCACCCAGCCTCACATCCTTCATGGCTCTGCCCGCTCCAGGCTTTGGAGATGTCATTCCAATACATGCCCCTTTGCTCTACTTCCTCCTGGGATTTAACTCTCTAGGAAGGCAGCACTATCATCCCCATATTAGAGAGAAGGGCATTGAAGCCCACAGAGGTGAAATAATAGGCCCAGATTGCAAAGCTAGTAAGTGGCAGAGCAGGGATGTACAGCCCGGTGGGACTCACTCCTCAAGTCAAACTCTCCTACTAGGCTCCCTGCTCCTCTGTTATCAGTGTCTATGCTCTTCTTGCTGCTAGAACAGATGCTCAGCCTCACCCATTGCAGTCAGTGGTCAGTGTGTATGTCGCTAGAAACTAATCATGGCCCAGGTTGAGGAAGAGACCCTTGGTGGGGAGTCCAGTTAGGGGTTGTGGCAGGAGTTTCCAGGGATGAGGTTCCAGGTGAGAGATGGCTGCAGCCCGAGGATGGCAAAGAGGACTCTCAAAAATATTACCTAGAACTGCCATATGACCCAGCAATACCACTTCTAGGCATACACACTGAGGAATCCAGATCTGAAAGAGACACGTGCACCCCAATGTTCATCGCAGCACTGTTTATAATAGCCAGGACATGGAAGCAACCCAGATGCCCATCAGCAGATGAATGGATAAGGAAGCTGTGGTACATATACACCATGGAATATTACTCAGCCGTTAAAAAGAATTCATTTGAATCAGTTCTAATGAGATGGATGAAACTGGAGCCCATTATACAGAGTGAAGTAAGCCAGAAAGATAAAGATCATTACAGTATACTAACACATATATACGGAATTTAGATAGATGGTGGCGATAACCCTATATGCAAAACAGGAAAAGAGACACAGAAGTACAGAACAGACTTTTGAACTCTGGGGGAGAACGTGAGGGTGGGAGGTTTTGAAAGAACAGCATGTATATTATCTATGGTGAAACGGACCACCAGCCCAGGTGGGATACATGAGTCAGGTGCTCGGGCCTGGTGCACTGGGAGGACCCTGAGGAGTCGGGTGGGGAGGGAGGTGGGAGGGGGGATCGGGATGGGGAATACGCGTAACTATATGGCTGATTCATGTCAATGTATGACAAAACCCACTGAAATGTTGTAAAGTGATTGGCCTCCAACTAATAAAATAATATTTAAAAAAAAAAAAATATTACCTAGGGAAAAGCACAAGATTCAAAGGGAGGGAGAAAGATGCTGGTGTCAGGAACAAAGAAACAGCTGAGCCGGCCAAGCCCTGGGCCGTTAGGGTAACAGCAGTGGAGTTGGAGGCCTTGGGAAGGTGTGAGGCTTTTTGCGGAGGAAGAGAAACTCTGCTTTAAACATGTTTAGTTTAAGCTGTTGGCAGAACATCCAAGTGGAAATAGCTTGCACACAGCCAGGAATATAGGACTGGAAAGAAAGTGTGAGGTTGTGTCATAAAGAGCAATCGGCAGGATGACTTTTGGCCAAACTGTGGGGAACTTTCCTCTTCCCGTCTCCACCAGCATAGAGAGGGGCTTTCTCCTCAGGCACAGGAGCTGGTGCTGCAGGGCAGTGCTCAGTTCCTCTGCCTGTCGCTGCCCCTCTAGCCCAGCACAATTGTGGCCACATGCTTCAAATCCCTAAAGGGTGGTATGAGGGGATCTCAGTTCGTAAGTTTTCCCAGGTCATGGAGTGACAGGGGTCTCATCTTACTTTGCTAAATACATTTTGCCAGGTCTTCCCTTGTTTAACTTCAGCTTCTAGGATACAAGTCTTTGGGGTCTTGTATGTTCTCTCTTTTCTGCCACCCGCCATTTTCAGGTCAACGTGGTGTCTCTCAGCTGACTTCATCCCTCAAAAGATGAGGCCATTTTAGTGGCCTTGCTTCCGGCAGCATCAGGCTGAAACTGCTCCCTTTACCTGAGCCCTGAGGTGATATGGCAGCCCCTTGGCCCTCAGTCTATGCTAGGAGCACTTCCCTGCCCTCACCTCTCTTGGGCTATGGGGTCCTGCCCTCTCAGCCTCCCAATATCTGATCACACCTGAGACCTCAAAACTTCCACTCCTTGTCCATCATGGACCCCAGTTTTCCTCTAATCAGAGCCCCGCTGGCATGGAGAAGTCTCCCATCTTGGATCAGTAGCACCGATTGCCTCTGGGGTTGGCTCAGACAATCATGACGGTGTGAATGGGGTTAGGGTGCATTTCACATGTACAGCCTCAGGGAATGGAGATTTCCATGGATCCCCAAAGCCAAAGATGCTTAACCTTCTAGGGATCAGAAATCAGAGCTGGAGATAGATGGAGGATGTAAGGTAGCTCAGGGAGTCAGGGAGCAGACTCTGCTGCCAGCCATGAAAAGAAGACAACAGGCCCAGTGACCCAAGATCCCTCTGCTGCCTCCATACCAAGACGGTGCCCCTCATACCCAGTCTCTTTGTGCCAATCACAAAAAGGCACTTCCTCTGGGAGGACCTATTAGAAACAGGTGCTGCTCCCTCTAGCTTTTACATAACCCTCATCCCAGGGCATTTGGCTTTGCAGGAGGAACACAAGGTGAATTTTCAGGGTCCTTGTGTGGATAGACCTGCATAAGCATGCTTGGAGGCCCTGCAAAGAAATGACTTTGGATGAGCATATGGCTGAGGTTCCTGCAGTGGCCCAGCACCCCTAAGAACACCACTTCAGGGGAATTTTATCCCTCCTAGCTCTGATGAAAAACATTAATGGTAACGTTTCCTGGACACTTACTAGGTGACACAACCTCACTGTTCTTGCTGCTGCTGCTAAGTCGCTTCAGTCATGTCCGACTCTGCGACTCCATAGATGGCAGCCCACCAGGCTCCACCATCCCTGGGATTCTCCAGGCAAGAACACTAGAGTGGGCTGCCATTTCCTTCTCCAATGCATGAAAGTGAAAAGTGAAAGTGAAGTCGCTCAGTCGTGTCCAACTCTTCGCGACCCCATGGACTGCAGCCTACCAGGCTCCTCCGTCCATGGGATTTTCCGGGCAAGAGTACTGTTCTTAGCATTCCGTATTTATTCTCTCCTAGAATCCCCACAATAAACTGAGGTGCTAGGTGATTACTATTGTAGTCATCTCTATTTTGCTGATAGGAAAATGTAGGCACAGATGTTAGGCAGCTTGCTGACATCTTACATCTTGCTTGTTCTGCACTGAGGATTCAAACCAGACCCCAGAGCCTCGCTGGTAACCAAAGGGCCTCACTGCCTTCTAAGTCATACCTGCTGGGACCTGCCCCTTTTAGGTCCTAAAGGCCTCTCCCACCTGTGAGCAAGATCAGTTGATACCCCTCCCCCAGTGTGAGGTTGTGGCTATTATTATCAATCCCATTTTACAGAAGGAGGCTCAGAGAGGGGAGGCAACCTTACCAAGGTCACACAGCTAGCAAATGAGCATGCCAGAGTTGGAATCCAGTTCTGCCTGCTCCCATCTCCCTTCCTTGCTCTCTAGCTACCCCCTCATGCCTAGGTTTTTGCCTTTCCTCAAAACTCGAGATCTGGTATGGCCTGGAGAGATGGCCTCATCTGAACCTCACACTGCTATAGAGGAGGAAACTAGCACTGCTTTGCTATCTTGTTAGAGTCAGAAGAGAAGAGACAGACTGAGCATAAAGAAATGTACTCAATGGAGAGAGAAGGAGGGAGCAAAAGAGCAAGAGGGTGAGTGCCTGGGAAGAAAACAAGGCAAGGAAAAGAAATCAAACGAGAAAGAGAAAGGCCCAAAGTGGGGTGAAGTCCTAAGTGACCAGCCATCTGGAAGCAGCGGTGAGCTTGGCGGGGGCGTGTGTTTGTGAAGCAGGGGAGCCAGACCAACAGGTGCAAGGGCCCAGCTGCTGCCAGCCAAGAACTGTCCGGGCTCTGTGCCCAACCGGAAAGAAGGCACGTCCCCCACAGAAGACTTCTCCAGGGGGGCTGGGCTAGGGCAAACTCTCAGCCAGCCTGGTGGGGCTTACCCCCAAAGCCTTCCTTGGGATGAGGAAGCTTCCCACAGCCCCTTTGCATTTGCTTCAAACTGCTCAGACCTGCCTGCTCTGAGGGGATGGGTAAATGCCAATTCATGCTGCCACCAGCTTGAAACATGGGACGGAAACATGGGGAAGTGGAAATGCCCACCCAGACCTGACTGGTCACCTTTTCAGTCAGCCTGAGGCCTGACTGAGTCTGATGTCCAGAGTCCAGGTCTTTGCCATCGGACTGACCTTTGTTCAAGACCTGAGGCTGTCACTTCCTAGCTGCGTGACATTGGACAAGTGACTTTAGCTTATTGGGCCTCAGTTTCCTTCCATGTAAAGTGGGAGAAGTAAGAATACCTACCTTATGAGGCTGTGCCAGGGTCGAATGAGATAATGTCTGTGGCTATAAACTCTCAAGTGCTATACACATGTGAGTAATTACTCTTCTCTGACCCCTGTTCCCTGCTGCTTGGGGGATGGAGTCAGCCTTCCAATCCGAGTCCAGTTCCAAGCTTGACTTCACCTCCTTGGCCCTGTTTTCCTCATTGTCACATATGCCTGTGTGGGAAGTCAGGCCTCCTGACCCATCGGGGTGGGCTAGGGGCTGGTTGCTGTTCCTATGCAGTGGTTCCTTCAGGCCACAGACATGAACTGAGCCCCTGCTCATCCCTGTTTTGGTCATCAAGGCCTCAGAGGGGACCATGGTGCCAATTTGACCCTGAAGGAGTTCCCAATACAGTTGGGGGGATAGAAAAGCAGGCTGATCAAACCAAGCGGGAGATAGGAAGAGGTGACATCTGAGGCGAAGGCCAGCATTCACCAGGTGTTGGGGACAGCATATGCAAAGGCATTAATGGGAACTAGGAGACCAGCACAGGATGGGGCTAGTAAGGTCACAGGAGTTGGACTTCAATGCCATGTTAAGAAATTCAGCCTTGATGTGCTCACTGAGGGTGACGTGGGCAGATTATATGTGGAGCCTGGTACAGTTTGTTACTCAGTAAAGTATGTGCATTGCCCCAACCTTCTCCATCCACCCTCCAACCCCATCAGCAGGCAGTTGAGCTGAACCCTAAGCGTACAGGAGAGATCTCAGCTCTTTCTCTTGAATTCAGGCCGATAAGGCACTTGATCCCCTGTTTCCCATTCCACCCACCCCACTCTCTGCCAGCTTCCCAAGCTCAGTAAATGGCGCCTCTAGTCACTATGTTTCTCAGGTCCAAACCTCGTCTTTCCCACCGTATGTTCAGTTGATCAGCAGATTCTGTCAGCTCTCTCTAAAATATATCCAGTAGTCAGATCACTTCTGACCACTTCCACAGCCACAACTCTGGTCCAAGTCACTGTCATCTCTCACTCTCTTTTAAAAAAATTTTTTTTAAATTGAAGTATAGTAAATTTACAGCGCTGTGTTAATTTCAAGTGTACAGCAAAGTGGTTCAGTTATACATATATAGCCACTGTCATCTCTTACCTAGATCAGTGCTGCAGTTTCCTGATTGGTCTCTTTGCTCCTCCATTCTGTTCTCTACAAAGCAGCCAGAGGGATCCTGTCCTTCTCTGCTCAGGAGGCTCCAGCAGCTCTCCATCTCCCACAGGGCAAAGATGGAAATCCTAATAGTACCTGTAGGACCTTGGCCCTTCTACTTCTCCACATTTTCCCCTCCTTCCCACTACGCCCCCCCCCCCCATTCCCTTTACTTTAGGCACACTGGCCTTGATGTTTTCACAGGTGACAAGGTGGTTTCTGTCTCAGGCGCTTTGCATTTTGCTGTTCCCTCTGATTGGAATACTTTCCAAGAGAGCCACATGGCTTGTCAGCTCACTGCATTCAGGTCTTGGCTCAATGTCACCTCTTCATATGGGCCTTCTCTGGGCACCCTATCAGCAACCCTGTCACTCTCAACTCTTGCCTTGTTTTTTCTCCATAGCACTGATCACCAGTTACCATATTTATCTGTCTGTCCAGCTAGAATGCACGCTCTATCAGGGTAGAGATTTCTGTGTTTTGTTCACTTTTGAATCTCTGATGATCAGTATACTACTTGGCACATAGCAGATGTTCAAATATCTGTTGAATGAAGGAATGGCTGAGCCAGGGAGTCTAGCTTCTGGGTGTGGGAGAGAGAAGTTGCAGGAGAATCAGAAGTGACATGGGGCAGAGATTAGCCAAATAGGCTCAGGAGTGGAATATGAAACAGATTCTGCAGAATATTCCTCAAAGGAGAAAAAGATATGAATGAAAGTCAGATGGAGGCTGCTACGTAGGGGAGAGCGTAGTAATTCATGGGCAGAGCGGGTAGGGCTAGAAGGATGGCAGTTGCCCTTCTCTCCTGCCTTCTATGCTTGTAACCCCAGAACCATGCCATGGAGCTGACAGGCACCTTCAGAGGAGGAGGTCCAGTCAGCCGAAAAGCTTCTGGGCAGTAGCCACCAGCCTGGCAGAGAAGCAAGCCAGGGAATACTGGAGAAGACCTTGACAAATGATAGTTGTCCCTGTCCCCTTCCCCTCACCCCTGCCCCCAGTATACAGCTGTGATTTTGGTGGTTTCTCTTCCATTTGTCTACATTCACAGACACACATAAACATTATTTCCACCTCTCAGTTTAATTTTCATTCTTACCCTTATTTTGTCTTTATTTCCAACTAATACAAACCCATGCCCTCCTTGCCACTCACAGTGTGGATTCCAGTTGATAGACATTTGAGTCATTTCCACCTTTTGACTATTATGAAGAGTTCTGCTATGAATACTCATGTACAAATATTTAAATTTAGGTGACTTTCTGGGGGAAGATGTGTTGGAACTGCACTGGATGTTGAGAGTTAGCCTGGGCACCTGGGGGCACCAGGAGGAGCTGACAGTCATTGCTTTCCCTTCAGCTCCTCACCACATTCACCTGAGTCCTACTATGTGCTGGTCAGGAGTTCAGGAGTGGTGACATGAATACAGGTGGGAAAGGTCTTGAGTGTAATGGAAGAAACAGATAGTTAAATAATAACTTACTGCTAAGCATATAAAAACATGTCCAACTCCACTAATAAAATCAGAGCAACCAAAATTGAAACAACAAACATTTCTGGTGATCAAAATCCATCACCTGTTTTGTTTGTTTTTAATGCCCACACCCTTTGATCCAGCAGTTCCATTTTAACAAATGTATCATAAGAAAATAATACAACAAATGTGCAAGAGTGTAAGAGAGCATCTTCATTGCAAAAATTTTTCTTTGAGGCAAAATTCACATAACATAAAATTAGTCATTTTAAAGCCAGTAATTTGGTGGCATTTGGTGTTGCACAACCACCACCTCTGTCTAGATTCAAAATACTTTTATTATCTCAAAATAAAATCCGTGCCCATTAAACAGTTACTCCTCATTTCCCCCTCTGTCCAGACAACAACCAATCTGCTTTCTGTCCTTATGCTTTTGCTTATTCTCAATGTTTCATATAAATGGAATCATATGCTGTGCGACTTTTGGTGTCTGGCTTCTTTCACTTACCATGATTTTTTGAGTACTGTAACATGTATCCATACTTCATTCTTTTTTATGGCAGAATAATATTTCACTATATGCATGTGCCACAATTTGTTCATTCATTCATCTATTGGTAACATTTGAGTCATTTCCACCTTTTGACTATTATGAAGAGTCCTGCTATGAATACTCATGTGCAAGTATTTGAATATCTGTTTTCAATTCTTTTGGGTCATATACCTAGGACTAGAATTGGTAGATCAAATGGTAATTCTATGTTTAACTTGTTGAGGACTGCCAAACTGTTTTCCATAGTGGCTGCACCGTTTTACATCCCTATGGCAATATACGAAGGCTCCAATTTCTCCACATCTTCATATCCTCTTGTTATTTTCTGTTTTATTTTTATTATAGCCATTCAAATAGGAATAAACTGGCAACTCGTGGTTTTGATTTGCATTTCCCTAATGATGAATTCTGGAGAAGGCAATGGCAACCCACTCCAGTACTCTTGCCTGGAAAATCCATGGACGGAGGAGCCTGATAGGCTGCAGTCCATGGGGTCGCGAAGAGTCGGACACGACTGAGCGACTTCACTTTCACTTTTCACTTTCATGCATTGGAGAAGGAAATGGCAACCCACTCTAGTGTTCTTGCCTGGAGAATCCCAGGGGTGGTGGAGTCTGGTGGGCTGCCGTCTATGGGGTCACACAGAGTCAGACACGACTGAAGTGACTTAGCAGCAGCAGCAGCAGCAGCAATGACTAATTCAGTGTTTTTATTTGTAAGGAAAAATGAGAATATTCTAAATGTTCAGCATTAAGGGACAGGTTAAACAAATTTTGGAGCATCCATATAATGTGACCACTTTAAGAGATCAGGTATGCCTGATTTTTTGGTATGTCTGAAATATGTCATAGTAAAAGATAATATGATAGTTCTTTATGGATTGATATGGAAAACTGTTCATAGCATATAACGAAGTGAGAAAAATCAGGTTACCAGACAGGATGATTTCATTTGTTAAAAAAAAATGTCAAGTGGTCATATATGCATAATGCCAGCTCCCTAGGGTCAGGGATTATTGTCTGCTTTGTCCACAGATATAACCCCAGTGCCTGTCACTCTGCATGGTACATAGCAGGTAGTCAATATATATTTATGGGAAAAAATGAAAAAAGTCTGGAGACATAAACACCAAACTGCTAATAGTGGTGTTTGTTGAGGTATGGTGTTATGAAGAAACCATTTTCTTATTGTTTGAATGTTTTCCTTGAGGCATCTATTGCAAAAAAATTTTAAAAAAAAGGTCTTTCCATTACTCTCTCTCTCACCAAGTAAGAAAGGCACTGTAGGCCAGTTGAGGGAGGAAAGCATTAGGGCTCCTTCCATCAGAAGTAAACAGAGGCTTCTCAGCCACTTTGGAGCTGAGCCTCAGCAGGCTCACTTCAGTTATACCAGTGGCTACAGCGATCTTTTTAAAATGCAAATCTGATCAAGCCACTCTTTGGCTTAAAAGTCTCTGATGGCTTCTTACCTGCAGGATCAAGTCTCGCCTCCTCTACCTGGCACAGAGGCCCTTTGTGACTGGCCCCTGCTATTTTCCTTCTTGTCACTCACTAATATATCTCAGTTTTTTCTTATGGAAATTTAAAAGCACATAAAAGTAGAGAGAATAGTACATCCAACCTCCATGTGTCCATCAAACATGAAGCTTCAACAATGATCAACATTTTTCAAATTTTGTTTCATTTATCTCGACCTACTTCCTGCTGCCACACACCCATACACTTGCCCCTTCTGGAGTAATTTTAAAGAAACCCCAGATATATTATTTCACCTGTAAATACTTCACTTTGTATCTTTAAGAGTTGAGGACTTAGATAAATATATAACTACCATGCTGTTATCATACTTAACAAAATTATCAATAATTTTTTAACATCACCTAGTCTCTGTCCAAATTTCCCCTATTGTCTGAAAAACATCTTTTCACAGTTGATTTACTTGAATAGTCTAATATTCTGTGTTCCAGAAGCACTGAACTGCTTGTCACTTCCCTAAATTTCATGTGCTTTTGCCTGAAATGTCTGCTCCAGATGCTTGCTCCAAGATCAGCTTAAGTATTGTAGCCTTCACGATTGCCCCAGTCTAGATTGCCTGTCCCATTTCTGTGTCCTGTAATACCCAGAATGTGAAACATTGCTTTGTCTCACTGTGTAGGTATGTACGTAGGTATGTATGGAGAATTACAGGTGCCAGGTACTATGTCCAGCACTGGGGTACAGCAACGAAACTGCCAAAGTTCCCACCCTCTGAGGTCATGTGTGTGTGTGTGTGTGTGTGTGTGTGTGTAGGAATAAAAAAGAATAAGATAATAGTAAACGGTATGAAAATAATGGTATTTTGGAACAAAGAGAGCAAGGTGGCTACTTTAGATGGCATGGCTAAAAGGAGCCAGTCTGGGCAAGAGCTGAGCATTGCAGGTGAAAGTACTAGCCTGTGCAGAGACCCTAAAGTGAGGGCCTTGGATGGTTCCCATCTTCAAAGGCACTATTCATGTCTGTCTTTACATTTGCAGCTCTCAAAACCTTTGGTAGGTAGCTTTCAAAACACTGTTGAGTATTGAGAATCTAGTAATAGCTATGTCTCTTTGCCCCAGAACAATGTACCAATGCACAACCACATTAATTTGCATTCTCTTCCCCTAATTCCTGAAGCCAGAGATTGTCGAGAAGATTCTTTGCCTAGATTCTTTGCCTTTGCATTTAGGGCAGGAACAGTGTCTGATAATTGACATCTAATATGTAGGCTAAATGTGCTTTCTTCCATGATCTCTTTGATCCCTCAAAATCTGTCAATAAGGTAGTACAGGGAGTATCTCCATTTGATGGATGAGGGGAATAAGGCTTACAGAGAGCATTTCTTGGCCAAAGTCACACAGTTAGTGAGTAACAGGGAGGGGAGTCAAACTCAGGCAGGTTGAGGCCAAAGTGTATATGCGCTGCTGGTCAGCTTGTGGCCCAGCACTGAGCAGGTTTGGGGACTCATCCTTGGCCAAGGTTGGGGAGGAAGAGCTGCTGGAGTTTTCCATGCAGGGGCTTAGAGATGTCAAAATCTGATTAGCCTGTTCTTTCTCTTCCCTCTCTCTGTCCCCCTCTTCTTTCTCCTCCTTCCTTTTTTGTTGAATCACAATATTTGATTTTCTTTTATTTTTTTCCATTTATTTTTATTAGTTGGAGGCTAATTACTTTATAGTATTGTAGTGGTTTTCTTATAAAGAAGTTTTTCTGCCTTAGAAAGATTCTTTTAAATATAAAATTGGAAATATACCCCTCTTTCTGTGACAGTTCACAATGAAGGCAGCAGAGGCAGATCCACCCCCTCCCCCCAAAGGGAAACTGGCTTGGGATTTTTCCATTGGCTGTTTTCCCCATTGGCTTTTAAAATACACACACACACACACACACACACACACACACACACACACACACACAGATATATATTTACTTTGGGGGGAGGACAAGGTAGTACATTCATATGATTCAAAAATCAAAAGATACAAAAAGGAACATAGTGCAAGCCTCCCTTACTCCTCTGCCACCTTCCACCTGGTTTTCCTGCCTGAAGTGCAGGAAACTGAGGTGCTCCAGTTTCTTGTGTCTCTTTCCAGAGATGTTTTATGCAAATAAAGGCATATCCTATATATATGTATATATACTTTTTAAAGGGTTATTTTCTAAACCTTGAGTTGTGAACGCAGCCTAAAGCTCTCTTTTGGTCTTTCTGGCCTCTCTGTGTTGCTTGATGAGAGATAGTGAAGGCCTGTGGGTCTCCTGGGAGCCCTGGGTTTTCCTCAGAGGTTGGTCTTTCCAGGCCCATTTTTCTGGCAGGCCTTCCTGCACACAAGACTTTAGGTTCTTTTCAAAGTCCTTTCATCTAAGATAATTCATCAAGCACTCACAATAGCCCATGAAGTGCGGGAATTAGTCGTCCCACTTTACAGGGATAAGGAAACAGACCCAGAAAGGTCGAGTAACTTGCTGAAAAGCACACAAGTACTTACTGTTTTTGATGTGAGGGAAGGGTTGCAGAGCAGTATGAGGCTTGGTCCAGCTTGGACTTTGGAAGCAAGAAGAAAGTTGTTTACTCCAAAGTCACAGTTTAAAAATATTTTAGTGGCACTCAGTGTGGGGTTGAGGGGGAGGGAACGATGGGGAAGTAAGGAAACTTGTAGTTCTGGCTGGGTTGGCTTCCTGGCTCTGCCACTAACAAGGGGCAAGTTACTTCACAGTTTGGGGCCTCAGTTTGCTAATCTATAGAGTAGAGATGATAATACCCACCCAGCCAGGTGGATAGTGACATAGTGTAAATAAAAGTGATTTGTAAAATGGGGTATATTCTAAGCCTTGCTTTGCATTATTACTATGGTTATGATGGTTGGTCCTTTTGGGCAAAAGGGCGGATGTTTCCTGAAGGGAAGGTAGGCTCAAACTGGGTACAACGTTGCCCTTCCCTCAAGCCACCTTATTTAAAAAGACCCTCTCTGGCTGAGTGAATTGTAGATCAGGAGCCTCTAGCCAGACCAGTCTTCCTTGCCAGCTCAGAACCTCCTGGGCTGTTAGAACAGCCCTGGGGCCTAAGCACAAACTCTTCCTCAGTAGGTGTCTTGAATTTACTTTGATCTGTAACTTTACCTGCAGATCAATTCTTTTTATAAGGAGTTTATGTATTTATTTTTCCTATTACAAAACTAGACCATGCTTAATAAGAAAACTGGGAAAATATTGAAAAGTAGAAGAAACCAAAATTAAACCATCCTTATATCTTCTTCCTCCACAGAAGCCCACCTCAGTTAATATCTTGGTGTATTTCCTTTTAGTCTTTTTTTCTCTAGGCACTTAAGATAATTCTTAGCAAAGAAATACTTTTTTCTTTTTTAAAACAGCTTTACTGAGGGTGTAATGGATAGACCAAAAGATGCACATATTTAATGTGTATAATTTGATGAGTTTAGACTGAGCAGAATAACTCTGTCTTGTTTGTTTTGAGAATACCATTTTTGTTTGGTATTTTAATTGTAAAAAATGGAAAACGATTCCTAGTTCCATCTATGAGATTTTTTTTTTGCCTAACATTTTAACAATGGAATGAAAAGGAATCCTGAAGGCCATTGAGGTGGTGCCATCTCTCAGAACAGGCCTGGCCTAGGTTCAGCAGCTCACTCTGGGGCTCAGCCAGCAGAGCCAGTGCTGGTGAGAAGGTAGCCCTGGCTGCCCAGTGGGAAAGGGCTCCTTCTGGTTCAGGCCCATTCCTCTTGAAAGGAAAATGAAGCACTAGTATTCACCACTTTACCCTGTGGTTTTGTCTTGTGGCTGAGTCCTTCACAGGAATTTGGGTGATGACTTTGGAAGGTGGGTCCCTTAGGAAGGATTTGGATATCAGACCCAGCAAGCTTTTGAAAGGACAAACCTTGGCGGGTGGTTCTTCATAGGCTGGGAATTCAGAGTTTTTATTTGTCTTCCTTGGCCTCCCCCACACCCCCACCTGCCCCATTCAGTGCCTCCTCCCTCTTCTATTTTTTAAAATCTTACATTTTAGTATAAGTAAAATTATCCTTAAGCTGAGTGTATAATTAGAATTGTGGGCATTTGAAGTGACTGGTATTCCTAGCCGTCCAGGTACCCCAATGCTGTTTAATAAAAGTTTGGCTATTCCCATCCCAGGGAGGCCTGGCGTGCTGTAGTCCATGGGGTTGCAAAGATTTGGACACGACTGAGCAACTGAACTGAACTGAACTGATTCCCATCCCGGGACATGTTCAAGGCTTTTTCCACTCCCTTCTGCGGAATGCCCTTCCTCCTCTCAGTAGCCCGGAGAAATACAACATCCTACAAGGCCCGGTTCAAATATCATCCCCTTTGAAATGCTCTGGGATGCTGCCCTGGCCTGGTAGGTTGCTCTCTTCTCAGTACTCTCAGAGTTCAGAACTCCTGTTCGTTACAGAGCATGAAGCATGTTGGGATCTGGTTCTTTCTCTCCTTCTTTGCCTTGTCTGGGAGTCCCTAGATGGCCAGGATGGGGTTGTGTCCTTGTCTCCCATCCAAGTCCCAGTAGCTGTAGGAGCTGCATAAATACTTGGCGAATCAAATTCCAAAATTGTGACATTTGGCTGTCACTTCTGTTTTCTTATCTCTCTTGAGACCCCATCTGCATTTTGCCATCTTTTCTTTGCCTTTGAGGTTATAGGAAAACCAACATCACAACTGTATCCCATTTTCATCAAGCGTGCTTGATGGGAAGTAGCCTCTTTTCATCAAGATGTCCCTCTTGGATCTGACCTGCCACCTGCTCTTCCCATCGCTGAGTCACTCCTGAGGCAGGATAGCTTCTCTCTGGGGAGCCAGCAAGGCCTTCCCCATGGTTGCAGCACCTGTATTCCTGTGAGCTCTGGTCAGGCCCCAGCAAAGGTCAGAGCTTGGCTTTCTGTCCCCAGGACTTACTGGAAGACACACTAGTTCCTCAGCAGGATCCAGCACTCAGAGTCACCCTATCAGGCTGGGGCAGAGCAGAACAGGGAAGCAGCAGGGTTAGTCTTTATACTTCAGTGAGAGGAAATGTTCACAACTATGTGCTGTCAGTGGTACTTTACAATGAGGAAAATGGAAGAGAAGTAGGTTTGCAAAGATTTTATTAAAAAACAAAATAAATTCATAATCCTGAAAACAACACAGGTGGATTTCTCCCCATCTGTGACCAGATCCCTCTCCCCCAAGGTTCCACCTGGATGATCCTGAGGCCCAAACCCTGCCTCTCAGCTCCCCACTGCCCCACCAACTGCCAACCAAATCTCCATGCTTTCCTCCAGCTTCTGATCTTTCTCCTTTAAGAAAATAAAAATACCCCCTCCCCAACTTGCCTAAAAATAACTTTCAAAGATTAAAAACGGCAACTGTGTGTTTTTTAAAAATAAACACTTTAAATGTTGGAAATGTTTGTCTTCCCCTAGGTCTAGTTGAGGCCTCTGAGGTGCCTGCCTGCCTCATGCTAGGAGGCCAGCTGCCACTTGGTGCCCCTTGGAAATTTTCAGGAAGTAATTTCTTCCAAATTTCCCCTGCAGTCACAAATTCCACACACTGCTTGCATAAACACGCTGTCTTCATTATAGGCACTGCTCTTTGGCTCTGGAAATTTGATCTCTTTTTGTCAACTAGACCACATGCTTCAGATTCCCTGCAAACAGGAGAGAAAACAAAATTCAAATTCAAGTAACATATGTGAACTATACCTCAATAAAGCTGTTAAAAAAGGCACTTTCATTTTGGGGCTTGTTCTTTTGCTGTCCTTGGGAACCCTGAGACCCCTCCTCCCCAACATAGGAACAAGCTCAGGGTAGGCTGCTGGATGGTGAGAGACATCTGGTCCAGTTACCCCAGCAACCACCAGCCACCCACCAGGCATGTGAGTGAGGCCTTGGACAGCTGGCTGACTGCAGCGCTAGGTGAACTCAGCCAAAACCAGAAGAACCGCTCAGCTGAACCCAGCCCTATCGCCAACTCACAAAGTCATGAGCTAAGCAAATGGTTGTTTTAAGCCACACACACACACACAAATTTGGGTAATACTTTTCAGAGTCAACTGCATCAAATCTTTCCGCACCCCCAACCTTTCTTCCCCCACTTAGCAAGGTACAACCCTTTTAGCATTTTCTCTCATGAGCACCTGTGAAAGATGAATTGGGAATTTTCCCCTACTCTCAGGTCTAAGAATCTTTGAGGGAAAAGCAACCACTTGAAATCCTACAGGACTGGTCCCTCCACAGTCTTCTTCTTGACCTACTTCCCCAAGCCAAAATACTGGGCTCCAAACCCTACTGACCACTTCTACTCTAAAACAGGAAGGATGTTCCATGAGAGCAAGGACCTAGCTGTCTTACTTTTGGTTGATATCTAGCACAGTGTCTCACACATAGTAGGTGCTCAATAAATGGATGAATGGAAAAAAGGAAGGATAGAAAAATCAGCACCCACTTGCCTATCTAGTTTAATTTAAATACAGTATTAAACATACAGTAAAAGTGATTTTCTTTGCTATGTGCAATTCTATGATTTTTAACACACGTCAAGATTCTTAAGACAGATTGGTCCCATTACTCACCAAAATTTCCTCTGCTTTCTTTTTGTAGTCACATCCTCCTCTCCCCCTCTTGCCACCTGGCAATACTGACCTATTCTCCATCACTGTTTAAGTGTTGTCTTTCTGAGAATGTCATATAAATGGAATCATCAATTTTAAGACTGGATTCTTTCAAGCAGCATAATGCCTTTGATTTTCATGAAAATTTTTAGCATATCAATAGTTTATTCCTTTTGGGGGGCAGTACTTAACTTTATAATTTTAAAATTACTATAGATTTATAGGAAGTTGTAAAAAAAACTACCAAGAAGTAGCCTTCACCAAGTTTTTCCAAGTGGCAATATCTTACATAATTATTATTTAATATCAAACCCAGGAAATTGACACTGGTATAATTCACAGACCATATTTAAATTTTGCCAGTTTTATATGCACTTATTTGTGTGTGTGTGTATATTCTATGAAATTTTTATCACATGTGTAAATTCGTATAACCCCCACCGCAAGAGGGCTTCCCTCATAGCTCAGTTAGTAAAGAATCCACCTGCAATGCAGGAGACCCCAGTTTGATTCCTGGGTCAGGAAGATCCCCTGGAGAAGGGATAGGCTACCCACTCTAGTATTCTTGGGCTTCTCTTATGGCTCAGCTGGTAAAGAATCCGCCTTCAATGCAGGAGACCTGGGTTTGATCCCTGGGTTGGGAAGATCCTCTGGAGAAGGGAAAGGCTACCCATTCCAGTATTCTGGCCTGGAGAATTACAGGGACTGTGTCCATGGGGTCACAGAGAATAGGACACGACTGAGTGACTTTCACTTTCATTTTCCACCACAAGAAGATACAGAACTATTCCATCACCACAAGATCTCCCTCAAGCCACCTTGTTAACTCCCCTCCACTCCTTATCTTTAAGCCCTGGCAACCATTAATCTGATCCCTAGGTCTATAACTTTGTAATTTCAAGAATGTTATATAAATGGACTCATACAGTATATAACATTTTGAGATTTTTTTTCCCTCACTCAGCACAATGCCCTTTAAGATCCATTAAGGCTGTTATGTGCATTAAGCTGGTTCCTTTTTATTTGCTGAGTAGTGTTCCATGGTATGTACATAGCACAGTTTGTTTAACTACTTACTCATTGAAGGATATCTGGGCTATTCCCAGTTACATATATTTATGTGTATTTTATACACACACACGCACACACACACACATACATAAAGCTGCTATGAACATTCACGAACATGTTTTTGTGTAAACACACTTTTCATTTCTCTAGAATAAATGCCCAAGAATGCAACTGTGGGGCCCTATGGTAATAACATGTTTAATTTTATAAGGAACTGTCAAACTGTTTTTTAGAGTGGCCATACTATTTTGTATCCCCACCAACACTGTATGAAGGATCTAGTTTCTCAGCATTCTTGTTAACATTTGGTGGTGTCACTAGTTTTTATTTTGACCATTCTGATAGGTAGGGATCTCTCATTGTGGTCTCAATTTGCATTTTCCTAATGGCCAATAATATTGAATATCATTTCATGCACTTATTTGCTGTCTGTATATCCTCTTCATGTCTTATTAATTTAATTTTTTTTACTGTTGAGTTTGGAGAATTCTTTATATATTCTAGATATAAATCTGTTGTTGGATATATGATTTGCAAGCATTTTATCTCAGTATATAATTTGTCTTCGCATTCTTCTTTTTTGGTCAAGTCATGTGGCTTGTGGGATCTTAGTTCTCTGACCAGGGATTAAACCCAGGCCCTTGGCAGAGACAGTGTAGAGTCCTAAACCACTGGACTGCCAGGGAATTCTGATTTTTCATTCTTCAAACTTTTGCAAAGCAAAAGTTAATTTTTTGGATCATGACTTGGGTGTTTTCAACCCTTAAGTTCATAATCTCTGGATACTCTTTGATTCTTCATCTTTTACTCTCCACATCTTATGAGTTGCCAGATCTAACCTCAAGATGTCTTCCAAATCTGTTCTCTCTTTTCTGTTCCCCTCTCTCCACCTCAGTCAGAGCTCTCGTCACTCAGGTTACTGCACAAGACTTTTAACTGGTGCTCCCACTTCTGGAGCTGTCCCCCACACAATTCTAGCTGTGATCACATGCCTCCTCTGCTTCATAATAACTTCAGCAGCTCCTGAGCACCTATGAATGAAATCTAACACCTTAGCTTACATGTGTCCCATCCATACTTTCCCATTTCCATGTGAGCCTTTGCAATGTGTTGTTGAACTCTGCTGAGGAGACCTGCTGAAGCGAGAGTGCTTCCATCTATAAGAACATCCAGAGCTTGATGAATGAGTGAGTGCACAGTTGAACAAAATCCCATGTCCGAGTGTACCAATGACACGTGTTCACAGAAAGGAAAGGTGGGTGTTGTGTCTCTATTGCTCTGTCTCACTCTCTAGTTACATTTGGAGGCAATTAAGAAAAACAACAGAAATAGTTTCCACCAAAAGTTGATGATGAGCAATATTGAGTTTGGGTAACAATGAAAATGTAAGCTTAAATAATGCCCATTGTTTTCCCCTCACATCTAGCTTTTCCAGCAGTGGGTGGCAGCCTGAGAAAATTCTAAAGGCCAGCATGGTCTGCAGCCTGGAGAGACACAGAGTACAGATCAGAGGGGCAAACTCAAATGTCTATAGAGGCCAAGAATATACTGGATGTCAGTAGAACAGACTGGGGGTAAGACACATGGATCCCTCTGGATCCTATTTCTTTTCCCTACTTTGCAGAATGGCATGAATGTAAGAAATCATTTCCTTTTTTCTTAATTCTATTACAAAAGAAAACAACACCAAAATGGTGTCAGCAAGATGAGAAATGGAAACTCACAGTTGGCCTAGAGTAGGAGATACAACAGGGAAAGGTGGAATTTGTGGCAAACAGGAGGGTACCTGCTCACAAAGGGGGCAGCTGCTACTTGGTTCCAGCCATTCACTAGTGAGCAGGAATGTGGGTCAGATCTTTCCACTTTCCAAGAGAAGTCAGACATTCACATCTTTATACAGAGTTTTCATAGTATGAAATGTGGACAACTGCTTTAAATGTTTAAAGAATATCACGTGGCACATTAATCTGTGAGGCTAAACAAAACAATTTTGGAGACAAGATGTGGCTCACAGGCTCCTAGTTTGTGATCTCTGGGATAGTTCTTATACCCATAGCACCCCATTTCACTCTCAAGTATCTTGGTTTTGACAATACATTATATCCTCATCCTGACTCTGATGTACAAGAAGGTGTACTGAACTGGGACTCAGGAGGCTTGGGTTCTATTGATTCATCGACTGACTGATTCATTTGTTCATTCATTTATTCAATCAACATTTATTGAGTATCTATTCTTTGCTAGTACTAGGTGCTTGTGAGCACTCTACTCTTTTTCATTGTTGCTGCTAATTAATAACTTTATTTTTGGAGCAGTTTTAGGTTTACAGAAAAACTGAGCAGAAAGTGTGGAGACCTCTCATATTCCTCTGTTCCTCATCTCCCCCAGGAGGCAATTTCCCCTATTAACATTTTGCATTAGTATGTACATTTTTTATAGCTGATGAATGAATATTGATACATTATTATTTAGTCCATAGTTTACATTAGGGCTCACTCTTGGTGTTGTACAGGCCTATGAGTTTTGAAAAGTGTATAATATTATGTATCCATCATCACAGTATCACACAGAATAGTTTCACTGCTCTAAAATTCTTATGCTCCACCTATTCATCCCTCCCTTCCTTTCCTTAACCCCATTGCAGCCACTGATACTTTTACTGTCTTTATAGTTTTGTCTTTTCAAGAGTGTCATATGGCTAAAATCATGCAGTATGTAGCCTTTTGAGAATGGCTTCCTTTACTAAGTGATACACATTTAACATTATTCTACATTTTGTCACTTAATAGCTCATTTCTTTTTAGAGCTGAAAAATATTCCATTGTCTGAATGTACCATAGTTTATCCATTCACCTACTGAAGGACATCTTCGTTGCTTCCAAGCTTTGGCAATTATGAATAAAGCTGCTACAGACACTCATGTGCAGAATTTTGTGTGGACATGAGTTTTCATCTTGTTTGAATAAATGGCAAGGAGCGGGACTCTATCTTAAAACTATGTTTTAGTTTTGTAAAAATGGCTGTACTAGCTTGCATTCCCACCAGCAATGAATGAGTTCCTGTTGCTCTACATCCTTGTCAACATTTGGTGGTGTCATTGTTTTGGTTTTAGTTATTCTATTAGGTATGTAGTGGAACTCATTGTTTTAATTTGTAATTCCTTAGTGACATGATAGTGAGCATACCTTAATGTACTTAACTGCCACCTGTGTAGCTTCTTTGGTAAGGAGTGTATTAAGATCTTTGGCCCATTTTTTGGATTAGGTTGTTTTCTTATTGTGGAGTTTTAAGAATTCTTTGTATGTTTTGGCTAACTGTCCTTATTGGATATGTGTTTTGCAAGAATTTCTCCCAGTCTGTGGCTTGTCTTTTTATTCTCATAATTTTTAGTCTTTTTAATGTAGAGCAGTGCTGTCCAATAGAACTTTCTGGGATGATGGAAATGTTCTATATCTATGCTGCCCAATATGATAGCCACTAATTACCCATGGCTATTGAGCACTTGGGACTTCCCTGGTGGCTCAGAGGGTAAAGCGTCTGCCTTCAATGCAGGAGACCTGGGTTCGATCCTTGGGTGGGGAAGAACCCCTGGAGAAGGAAATGGCAACCCACTTCAGTATTCTTGCCTGGAAAACCCCATGGATGGAGAAGCCTGGTGGGCTACAGTCCATGGAGTCACAAAGAGTTGGACACGACTGAGTGACTTCACTATTGAGCACTTGAAACATGGCCAGTGCAAATGAGGAACTGAATTTTAAATTTAATTTTAATAACTTAAATTCAAATGGTCACATGTGGCCAGTGGTGACCATATTGGACAGTACAGATATAGAACAGTTCCCTTTTGCTTTTTTTTCTTCATGACATTGACTGGGGTCATTCTTATTTGCTCTTTCATTTATAACCTCCCTTTCAATCCATTAGGAAGTCCTGTCAATTCTACCTCCACAATATTTTCTAAATTCACACACTTCCTTCCAACCTTCACTGTGATAACTTTACTCCAAGCCACTGTCACCCCTTGCATGGACAACTCTAATAGCCTCAACATTGGTCTTCTTGCTTCCATCCTTGCCACCTACAACCCTTCCTCTATATAGCAGCATGATTATTTTGTTAAAACTTAGGTCAGATCACATTACTTGTATGCTTAAAGCCCTCTAAGGCTTCCAATCACACCTAGAATAAAATTCAAACTACTTAGCTACCAAGCTCTGCAGGGTCTGGCCCTGTCCCTGGTCTCTTGTCTGCCTCTGCCCTCTTTGCACTCTCTGTTCTGGCCACATGGGACTTCTTTGTGTTATTGAAACACACTAGTCATTTTCCCCTCTTAGGGCTCTCCCTTCTTTGCACATGTTATTCCTTCCACCTAGCATGCTCTGTTCCTGGATATTCTCATTCCTGACTCTTCTTATCACTTAGGTCTCAATCCAAAAATCACCTCTGAGAGGCCTGATGACTACCTAGTCTAAGTTGCCACCCCCAGTCACTCATTTTCTGCCACATCACTCTATTTTCTTCACTTAGAACACCAAACGCATCTTGTGAGGGATGTGTTAATCTTGTTCATCACTATTGTTAGCCACTTTGACAGCGCACAGGAATCAATCAAACAGTATTCACTGAAAGATACAGTTCTTGCCATTAAGGAGCTCTCAGTCTAGCAAGGAAAGCATATATGGAGACAAACACATCATAGTCCATAGCAATAAGACCATATAATACCAGTCTGTACAGAGTGCTGAGGGCATTTGAAGAGAGGGCATGGAAATCTTCATGGAGGAGGTGTCATCTTGAAGGGCAAATGAAGAGAGAATGTATCAGGCAGGAGGAACAGAGCAGGATATATAAAAGCACCTGCAAAGTTTTTATGGCCAGAGCACAGAATGAGGGTCAGGGACAGGTGTGTGTGTGTGTGTGTGTGTGTGTGTGTGTGTGTGTGTGTGTGTGTGCACGTGCAATGAGGCTGGAGAGATTGTTGGAGGTCAGATCATCAAGGGTGTGGCAGGCCATAGTCTTATCCTAGAGGCGATGTGGAGTCTCCAAACAATTTTAAGATGGGGAGGAGTCCCATCTAGTGTGATCTAGGGCTAGAGTAAGTTCCCTAGTAGCTACCTCATTACACCAGGCTTGAGGGTCTCACTCTTTACCTGGGAACAGTGGCAGAACAAAGGATTTCTAGGAAGCCTTGGGTATGTGCTGAAATGGATGGGTGATTTTAGTTTTTAGCTCTTAATTGTCAACTATATTGTTTGTCTTGGAATGTAGATCCCTCTTGTCATCAGAAAGCCTTTCAATGACAATTAGTATAACCACCAGTTACCACTTGTTTGCCTCTGACCTGAAATAGAACCTGAGGCTGTGAATTAATCTCACCAGGCTTCTGGCATCTATAGGATATCAGCACTTAAAGGATAGTACCCTGATGTTTTGGGTGCTCCGGTCTTAACTTGCAAGGGACTATTGCAGTCTCAAACTGAATTGAAGCGATTTCTAAAATAGCCTATGATTCATTTTTTCTCCCCCCCTGTGCCTAAATCTGCTGGCTCCATGTGGAGGGATAGGCACCAGTAACTGGAGAGGTGACATCACAGGAGTGGGCTGCATGCCTGCCAGCCAGGCAGCTTGTGGAGCTCAGCCTCAAGCAGTCTATCTGCTGGGCTGGGCGATGCCTCCCAGCCACTTTGGAGTCATAGCTCTAAGTTCTTTGGTCCATGAGCTTTCTCCACATTTCTTTTTCAGACAAAAACTCTGGGCTGGGAAATCTAGGATAATGGGAATAGCAGCAGCAGGAAGAATAATACAGCCTTACATCTGTATAATGATTTAGAGTTGTGAAAGCCATTTGCTCCATTTTGCTCTTCCCAAACAGCAGTGGGAAATGGAAGCTGGGGTTTTAGGCCTGAACTGGGGTTGCACAAAAGAACAAAGTGCTAACATTCCCTGTTCTCCACAAGGTACACCATGATTGGGCCTTGGACGCCACCAGAAGGTCAGAGAGATTCCTTTCAGTTTCTAGGTGCTTCCTGGAAGAGTAATTCTCCAGGACAAACTGCCTGGCAGGCACAATCTATGAACCATGCCATCCTGATGGAGCCAGCAAGTAGTGCCAGTCCCAGCACTGCCAACTCTTTCTGTGCACCCTGGCTTACAGTCCCCATGGTCCCAAAAAGCTTTTACTGGAGCCAAAGTCATGGCCTCTAACTGTGGAGGCCTGAAGGTAGGGTGTGTCTTGAACATCTGGAAATGCCAACAGCTGCCAGGGTAGCTCAAGGGCCCGTGAAAAGAAAAAACACCAACATATCAGTCATCGTTGTGGATCCTGCAGTGAAGAGTCACTGAGCCTTCCTGTGAATAGCTGAGAAGTGGGATGAAGGGATTCTTTCCTTGGAGAAGCCATAAAATAGTTCTGCAGTGGTATCATGTTGGCTTTGTGATCTTCAAGTTCCTGGTCTTAGTATAGCTTGGTGTCTCCAGTGCTCCACTGCTATCACTAGCATAAGAAGTCTCCCCGCCTGACTCCCCTCTCCTGCTCCTCCATGCATCATGGCTGCCAGGCTGGACACCAAAGGGGTGGCATACTCTTGCTTGGCCTTCTTGGTTTTAGATTAAATTTCAGTGTCACTGTGTGTGCATGTGTGCCTGTGTGTGTGTGATGGTGGTGGTGGGGCCTGGCGGGGGGTGGGGTGGACATGACAAACCCACAGATGCTTAACAGTATTGTGAGGGTGGAAGTTGCTGTGGCTGCTGTAGCTGCCATCACCGTCACCATCACCACTATGTGAATTTAGAAAGACCCACTGAAAGACCACAGGTGCTGGTTAGTGCCATGAAAATGTCATCTTGGTAAACCAAGATGCTATACTCAGGCAACTCTGTCTGTTGGAAACCTTGGCGGGGTATAAAAGTGATCCTTTGGAAAGTTGAATCTGTAAACCTATATGTGGAAAGTGACAGGCAAGAGGAGAACATCCTCGCCTCCAAAGCAGAGAGGCCTCTCATAACTTGTTTTCCAGCTCAAGGGGGATATGTGCGCCTACGAAAATAGATTAAGGATCACTGCCTTGGCCTGTTTTAGAGATGTGAATAAAAATCTTGGCTGGGGACTGCCTCCTTTCTGGTTGACTGATTTTTCAATTGATTTGTATTTATTAGCTAATGAAATTAAAGTTGTAAAAATGATAACAGAAACACAATAAATCTCTCCCACAACTGGCTGTTTCTATGTCACTATGGTGCATTCCTCACTTTGATTACTTCAAAGTCTATTATTTTGTTCTCAATTATTCTGTTTTTCTGGCACTGGAGAAAATCAATTTGTTTTATTTTCTCTTATTCATGCACTCAATTATACTCTTCGGGCACATTTAATCACTTTGATGTTTTCATTTTATGGCCCATCTCTAGGCACTTCAGCTGCATTGCTGCCAATGGGCAAGCAGGACTAATTTGCATGTCACAATAGACTTGAAATTCTAACTCAATTTAGAAATCTTTATGAAATCTCCCTCCAAAATATGCTTGGAGCTGCAAAGAGGCAGAAGGATGTGAGTAAACCAGAAGCCTAAAAAGATGCTTCCCTTTCTCAAACACTGATAGTTCTTTGGTGGCCTGACTGTAGATTCAGGATGTCCCTATCCAAGTACAGCAGAGCAGTTCACAGGATGGGATATCTGCAGAGCTTCCCCTGGAACTTTGTGGTGAGAATATTGCAAAGGCTGTCCCTCAGCACCAAGGCCAGGGAGATTGAGCCTGCTTACTCTGGCATAAACTGCCCCTCAGCACTGCTGGATTTGGCAGCTGTGCTAAAGACAGCACCTGAATCTCAGTTGGTTAAAGGGCCTCCGGGTAGATACAGAGAATTGTCAACAGTTAGGCATTCCAGAACCCTGAGTGGTTTAACCTTATTTTCTCTGATAAGCTTCAACTCCCCTTTTGCCCCTTGATTATTTTAGAGCTAAAGACTGGAGGGGACTAAAGTGATATAATTGCTTTAGGCATGAACTTTGAACAAACAGAAAAAAAAAGCTTAATTAAACAACTTATAGGTCTCCAACTATTTTTCAAAAGTTTTTGGTTTGTTGTATGCAACAACCAGCAGCTCCACCTGGCAGAAGGAAAATTTCATATTTCTTCTTCTAAACTTTTGGTATGATCTTCAGTTTCTCATGTGGAATCCCAGCTCCCTCACTTCTTTACTATGTGAACTTGTACAAGCTAATCAACCTCCCTAAGTTCTATTTTATGTTAAACAAGGCTAATAACACTATGTACTTCAGAGCTAGGTTTGTTTCCTAAATTTCAGTACTGTCAAGAATTTTGCCATGTTCATATATCACTAATGTCAAAACCTCTCTTTTCTTTTACACTCTTAAAACACTTAAATTCATCCAAAGCAAGGTGTCTGTGAAATCAAAGTGTTTGATGTGGTAGTTATAATTTTTTGAATACACATTAAAACATACATACATGAAATAAACCAAATTCATTCCTGTTTCAGAATCTTTGCTCTTGCTCTCCTGTTCATCCAGAATGTTCTTCATCCCAATTTTTGCAAAGTTCCTCCCTTTACTGCATTTAGCTCTATTCCCAAATGTCACTTCCTCAGGAAGGCCTTTACTGACCATCCTACCTAAAAAAGCACCCTTTCTGAATTTACCAGTAACCAATTACCAAATATTTATTTATTTGCTTACTGTCTTTCTTCCCCATTGGAAAGAAGTAAGCTTCATGATGGGCAAGGCCTTCACCTGTCCTTTTTACATCTCTATCACATAGAATAATGCCTAGCATATATTACTACCAATTACATATTTGTTGAATGAAAGAAATGTGAAAGTAAAATGTCAGCTGAGTGGTAACTATTCTCTCTTTCCACCCAACGAGGATGGTGTCAGAGAAGGCAGAGTGGCAAACCAGGACTTTTATCCAAGCTCAGTGGCAAAGAGGCCCACCTATTGGAGGCCACATGAAGAGTAGTAACAAGGTGCCACTGCCATTATTGGGCAGGGAGGTACCCTGAGGTAGAGTAGGGGGAGCCTGAATTTCCAGTCCTGCCCAGTAGTAATGAAGACCCCTCCTCCCCCAGGCTGTCAATGAGAACTGAGTGGGAAACCTAGATTTTTACCCCATCTGGAGGTAATGGGGTGGAGACTCCCTTCTTTGCCACCATGGTATCAAAGGAAGCCTGTTAAACTGAAGATTTAAATAAGAAAGGCTTCCTAAATGATCAATGCACATAGAGGAAAATAGAGATCTCTTCAAGAAAATTAGAGATACCAAGGGAACATTTCATGCAAAGATGGGCACAATAAAGAACAGAAACAGTATGGACCTAACAGAAGCAGAAGATATGAAGAAGAGGTGGCAAGAATACACAGAAGAACTATACAAAAAAGATCTTCATGACCCAGATAACCACGATGATGTGATCACTCACCTAGAGCCAGACATCTCGGAAAGCAAAGTCAAGTGGGCCTTAGGAAGCATCACTGCAAAAAAAGCTAGTGGAGGTGACGGAATTCCAGCTGACATATTTCAAATGCTAAAAGATGATGCTGTTAAAGTGCTGTACTCAGTATGCCAGCAAATTTGGAAAACACAGCAGTGGCCACAGGACTGGAAAAGGTCTGTTTTCATTCCAATCCCAAAGAAAGGCAATGCCAAAGAATGTTCAAACTACCGCACAATTGCACTCATCTCACATGCTAGCAAAGTAATGCTCAAAATTCTCCAAGTCACGCTTCAACAGTACATGAACTGAGAAATTCCAGATGTTCAAGCTGGATTTAGAAAAGGCAGAGGAGCCAGAGATCAAATTACCAACATCTGTTGGATCATTGAAAAAGCAAGAGAGTCCCAGAAAAACATCTACTTCTGCTCCATTGATTACGCCAAAGCCTTTGACTGTGTGGATCACAACAAACTGTGGAAAACTCTTCAAGAGATGGGAATACCAGACCACCTGACCTGCCTCCTAAGAAATCTGTATGCAGGTCAAGAAGCAACAGTTAGAGGCAGACATGGAACAATGGGCTGGTTCCTAATTGGGAAAGGAGTACATCAAGGCTGTATATTGTCACCTTGTTTATTTAACTTATATGCAGAGTACATCATGCGAAATGTTGACCTGGATGAAGCACAGGCTGGAATCAAGATTGCTGGGAGAAATATCAATAACCTCAGATATGACACCACCCTTATGGCAGAAAGTGAAGAGGAACTGAAGAGCCTCTTGATGAAATTGCAACAGGGGATTGAAAAAGGTGGCTTAAAACTCAGCATTCAAAAAACTAAGATCAAGGCATCCGGTCTCAATACTTCATGGCAAATAGATGGGGAAACAATGGAAACAGTGACAGACTTTGTTTTTTGGGGCTCCAAAATCACTGGAGATGGTGAATGCAGCCATAAAATTAAGGCTCTTGCTCCTTGGAAAAAAAGCTATGACCAACCTAGACAGTATATTAAAAAGCATAGACATTACATTGCTGACAAAGGTCTGTATAGTCAAAGCTATGGTTTCTCCAGTAGTCATGTATGGATGTGAGAGTTGACTGTAAAGAAAGCTGAACACCAAAGAATTGATGCTTTTGAACTGTGGTGTTGGAGAAGACTCTTGAGAGTTCCTTGGTGATCAAACCAGTTAATCCTAAAGGAAATCAGTCCTGAATATTCATTGGAAGGACTGAAGCTGAAGCTGAAGCTCCAATATTTTGGCCACCTGATGTGAAGAACTGACTTATTGGAAAACACCCTGATGCTGGGAAAGATTGAAGGCAGGAGAAGGAGACAACAGAGGATGAGATGGTTGGATGGCATCACCAATTCGATGGACATGAGTTTGAGTAAGCTCCAGTAGTTGGTGATGGACAGGGAAGCCCAGTATGCTGCAGTCCATGGGGTCACAAATAGTTGGACACAACTGAGTGACTAAACTGAGGATTTATACAAATATCTAAAATGTTCAGGATATAATAGAAAATCACTTATACCAACAACAGAAAACTCTCAACTTGAATGAGAAAAAGGCAATCAAGAGAGACCAACATAGAATGACAGTAATGTTGGGAATATCCAATAAGCAGTTTAAAGCAGCCATCATAAAAATACCTCAACAGGCAATTATAAACATGTTTGAAACAAATTAAAAATAGTCTCAGCAAAGAAATAGAAGAAATATAGAAAAACTAAATGGAGATTTTAGATCTGAGAAGTAGAAATAGTGAAATAAAAAACTCAACAGTTGGACTCAATAGCAGAATGGACAGGGCAGAGGAAGAATCAGTAAACTGAAATACATAGAATAAAAATTACCTAATTTGAACAAAAGACAAAAAAAATATTCAAAAATGAGCAGAACCTCAGTGACCACATAGGACTATGATAAAAGATCTAATATTCATGTCACCAAAGTTCCATAGGAATAGGAGAAAGAAGGTAGGACTGAAAAAGTATTTGAAGAAATAATGGCTGAAGATTTCCCAAATTTGGCAAAAGATAAAACCTTAGAAACAATGGAAATAGTGACAGAGTTCATTTTCTTGGGCTCCAAAGTCACTGCAGATGGTGACTGCAGGCTTGAAATTAAAAGACGATTGTTCCTTGGAAGAAAACCTATGAAAAACCTAGACAGTATATTAAAAAGCAGAGACATTACTTTATCGACAAAGGTCCATATAGTCAAAGCTGTGGTTTTTCCAGTAGTCATGTATTGATGTGAGAGTTGGACCATAAAGAAGACTGAGTGCTGAAGAATTGATGCCTTCAAACTGTGCTGCTGGAGGACTCTTGAGAGTCTCTTGGACAGCAAGGAGATCAAAACAAGTTAATCCTAAAGGAAATTAACCCTGATATTCATTGGAAGGACTGATGCTGAAGCTGAAGCTCCAATACTTTGGCTACCTGGTGTGAAGAGCTGACTTGTTGGAAAAGACCCTGATGCTGGGAAAGATTGAAGGCAGGAGCAGAAGGGGATGACAGAGGACGAGATGGTTGGATGGTATCACCGACTCAATGGACATGAGTCTGAGCAAACTCTGGGAAATAATGAAGGACAGGGAAGCCTGGTGTGCTGCAGTCCATGGGGTCAAAAAGTTGGATATGACTGAGTGACTGAACAACCACAACAAAAACCTTACAGATTAAAGAAGCTGACTGAATTCCAAACTGCATAACTCAAAGATCTGTACCAAGATCTATCATAATCAAATCCCTGAAAACTAAGGAAAAAGAAAAATCTGGACAGTAGAAAAACAAAAACAAATGCTTTCATATAAGGGAGAGATAGTTCAAATGACAGTGGTTTTCCCATCAAAAACCTTGGAGGCCAGAAGAAGGTGGTATAGCATTTTTCGGGTGCTGAAAGAAAATAAATGTCAACCTTGAATTTTACATCCAGTGAAAATATCCTTCAGGAATGAAGGGGAGATGAAAATATTCTCAGAAGAAAGAAAACTAGGAGAATTTGTTGTTACTGCTGCTGCTGCTAAGTCACTTCAGTTGTTGTTACTAGACCCACCCTAAATGACTAGGTAAAGGAAGTTTTTGACAGGGAAAGGAAATGGTGATAGAGGATAGCTTGGAACACCAGGAAGGAAGAAAGAACAATGGAAAGGATAAAAATATAGGTAACTATCAGATTTTTATCTCCTCTTGAGTTTTTCAAATTATGTTTGATGATTAAAGGAAAAATTATAACATTCTCTGATGTAATTCTGAATAAATAGAGGAAATATCTATTAGATTATATAATAACACAGTAAGGTTACAAGTGGGGAAGAGGCAAGGGACTTAAAAGTAAGTAAGATTTCTACACTTCACTCTAACTGGTACAATGTCAACACCAGTAGACTGTAACAAGTTACATATATATAATATATACCTAGAGCAACCACTTAAAAGCCTATACAAAGATAAACAATCAAAATCACCAAAGAGGGACTTCCCTGGTGGTGCAGCGAATAAGAATCTGTCTGCCACTGCAGGGGACATGGATTCAATCCCTGCTCTGGGAAGATCCCACATGCTGTGGGGCAACCAAGACCATGTGCCACAACTCTAGAGCCTGTTTGAGCTGCAAATACTAAGGCTGTGTGCTACAACTACTGAAGCCTGTGCACCTAGAGCCTATGTTCCACAACAAAAGAAGCCACCACAATAAGCCCATGCACCACAACGAAGAGTAGCCCCCACTCACTGCAATTAGAAAGAGCCCATACATAGCAACAAAGAACCAGCACAACCACAAGTAAATAAATAAATATCACTACAGATAAATCAAAGTGGAATTTGAACAAAGGTATAAGTCACCAACAGGTAAGGAAAACAGAAAATAAAGAACAGAGGGAACAAAGAGAAAACTAAAAATAAAATGGCAGATTTAATTCTTAATATCAAAATTACATAGATGTAAATGATCTAAATACACCAATTATAAGATAAAGATTGGCAGAGTGGCTCAAAAATAATCCATCTATATGCTGTCTCTAAGAAACCCAGTTTAAATATAAGTAGGTTGAGAGTAAAAGGATAAAATAATATATGCCATGAAACATTAGTCAAAAGAAAGCAGGAATGACTATATTGATATTAGGTAAAGTAGACCTCAGTACAAAAAAAATTACCATGGACAGAGAAGGACATTACATAACAGTTAAAGAGTCAATTTGCTGAGAAGGTACAGCAATCCTAAATATGCATGCACCAGACAACAGAGCTTTGGAGTACCTGAAGCAAAACTTGATACAGCTATAAGGAGAAATAGATGGACCCAAAATTAGAGTTTGAGAATTCAACATCCCTCTCTTAGCAATTGATAATAGAACAACTAGACAGAAAATGAGCAAGGATATAGAAGAACTCAACAGTGCTACTAACCAACAGGATGTAAGTGACATTGATAGGGTAACCCACCAAACAATGGCAGAATACAAATTCTTTTCAGGGATTCACAGAACACATGCCAAGATAGACTATATACTGGGTCATAAAACAAACTTCAACAAATTGAAAATATCTGAAATTATACAGAACATGTTTTCTGACCACAATGGTACTAAAGTAGAAATTAAAAAAAAAAAACCTCCTGAAAAAAATCTTTAGGCCCAGATGGTTTCAATGGAGATTTCTACTAAAAAAGGACAATTAACACCAATTCTATACCATCTCTTGCAGAAAATACAAGAAGAGGCAACATTTCCAAACTCAACTTTTATAGGACTAGTACTGATCTGAGAGCAAATGATGGTATTACAAGAAATAAAACTACAGACTAATATCCCTCATGGATATAGATGTAAAGTCTTCATGAAAATATTAGCAAATAGAATTCTTAGTTTTTAATTCTTAGAATTAACAATTTTTACATATATTAGCTAATTCTAAAAACTACATATGGCAGTCCAAGATGGTGGAATAGAAGGACATATGCTCATCTTCTCCTGCAAGAACTCCAAAATTACAACCTGCTGCTGAACAGGCATCAACAAGAAAATGTTAGATCCCACCAAAAAAAGATACCCCACATCCAAGGGCAAAGGAGAAGCCCCAGCAAGACAGTAGGAGGGGTGAAATCGCATTTAGAATCAAACCCCATACCCGCCAAAGACACTCAAAGGGCTCAATCAAACGTTGTGCGCACCAGGACCCAGAGTTCCCACAGAGACTGAGCCAGAACTGTGTGTGAGTGTCTCCTGCAGAGGTGTGGGTCAGAAGCGGACTGCTGCAGGGGCAGGGGCTCTGGGTGCAGAAACAGACTCTTGAATGGCACAAACAAAAGCTTGTGTGCACCAGGACCCAGGAAAAAGGAGCAGTGATCCCACAAGAGACCGAGCCAGACTTGCACAAGAGTGTTCAGAAGTCTCCTGCAGAGGCGTAGGTCGGCAGTGGCCTGCTGCAGGGTTGGAGGCACTGAGTGCAGCAATGCATGAATGGGACATTTTGAAGGAGGTCCACATTATCTTCATTACTTCCACCATAGTTTGGCCTCTGGTCAAAAAACAGGGAGGGAACACAGCCCATCAACAGAAAATTGGATTAAAGATTTACTGGGCATGGTCCCACCCATCAGAACAAGACCCAGTTTTCCCCTCAGTCAGTCTCTGCCATCAGGAAGCTTCCATGAGCCTCTTATCCTTCTCCATCAGAGGGAAGACAGAATGAAAACCACAATCACAGAAAACTAACCAATCTGATCACATGGACCACAGTTCAGTTCAGTTCAGTTCAGTCGCTCAGTCGTGTCCGGCTCTTTGCGACCCCATGAATCGCAGCACGCCAGGCCTCCCTGTCCATCACAAACTCCCGGAGTTTACTCAAACTCATGCCCATCGAGTCAGTGATGCCCTCCAGCCATCTCATCCTCTGTCGTCCCCTTCTCCTCCTGCCCCCAATCCCTCCCAGCATCAGGGTCTTTTCCAACGAGTCAACTCTTTGCATGAGGTGGCCAAAGTATTAGAGTTTCAGCTTCAGCATCACACATAGACCACAGCCTTGTCTAACTCAATGAAACTGTGAGCCATGCCATGTAGGGCCACCCAAGATGGACGGGTCATGGTGGAGAGTTCTGACAAAATGTGGCCCATTGGAGAAGGGAATGGCAAAGCACTTCAGTATTCTTGCCTTGAGAACCCCATGAACAGTATGAAAAGGCAAAAAGATACGACACTGAAAGATGAACTCCCCAGGTTGGTAGGTGCCAACCTGGAGATCAGTGCTACTGGAGATCAGTGGAGAAATAACTCCAGAAAGAATGAAGAGATATAGCCAAAGCGGAAACATACCCAGTTGTGGATGGGACTGGTGATGGAAGTAAAGTCTGATGCTGTAAAGAGCAATATTGCATAGGAACCTGGAATGTTAAATCCATGAATCAAGGCAAATTGGAAGTGGTCAAACAGCAGATGGCAAGAGTGAACATCTTCCAACAACACAAAAGAAGACTCTACATGTGGACATCACCAAATGGTCAATATCGAAGTCAGATTGATTATAATCTTTGCAGCCAAAGATGGAGAAGCTCTCTACAGTCAACAAAAACAAGACTGGGAGCTGACTGTGGCTCAGATCACGAACTCCTTATTGCAAAATTCAGACTTAAATTGAGGAAAGTAGGGAACCATTAGACCATTCAGGTATGACCTAAATCAAATCCCTTATTTTTATACAGTAGAAGTGACAAATAGATTCAAGGGATTAGATCTGATAGAGTACCTGAAGAACTATGGACTGAAGTTCATGACATTGTTCAGGAGGCAGTGATCAAGACCATCCTCAAGAAAAAGAAAGGCGAAAAGGCAAAATGGTTGTCTGAGTAGGCCTTACAAATAGCTGAGAAAAGAAAAGATGCAAAAGACAAAGAAGAAAAGGAAAGATATATCCATCTGAATGCAGAGTACCAAAGCATAGCAAGGAGAGATAAGAAAGCCCTCCTCCATGATCAATGCAAAGAAATAGAGGAAAACAATAGAATGGGAAAGACTAGAGGTCTCTACAAGAAAATTAGAGATACCAAGGGAACATTTCATGCAAAGATGGGCACAATAAAGAACAGAAACAGTATGGACCTAACAGAAGCAGAAGATATTAAGAAGAGGTGGTAAGAATACACAGAAGAACTATACAAAAAAGATCTTCATGACCCAGATAACTACGATGGTGTGATCACTCACCTAGAGCCAGACATCCTGGAATGTGAAGTCAAGTGGGCCTTAGGAAGCGTCACTACAAACAAGTTAGTGGAGGTGATGGAATTCCAGTTGAGCTATTTCAAATGCTAAAAGATGATGCTGTGAAAGTGCTGCACTCAATATGCCAGCAAATTTGGAAAACTCAGCCGTGGCCACAGGACTGGAAAAGTTCAGTTTTCATTCCAATCCCAAAGAAAGGCAATGCTAAAGAATGCTCAAATTACTGCACAATTGCACTCATCTCACATGCTAGCAAAGTAATCCTCAAAATTCTCCAAGACAGGCTTCAACAGTATGTGAACCATGAACTTCCAGATGTTCAAGCTGGATTTAGAAAAGGCAGAGGAACCAGAGATCAAATTTCCATCTGTTGGATCGTCGAAAAAGCACAATAGTTTCCATAAAAAGAGATACTTCTGGTTTATTGACTACACCAAAGCCTTTGACTGTGTGGATCAAAACAAACTGTGGAAAATTCTTCAAGAGATGGGGATACCAGACCACCTGACTTGCCTCCTGAGAAATCTGTATGCATGTCAAGATGCAATAGTTAAAACTGGACATGGAACAACAGACTTGTTCCAAATCAGGAAAGGAGTACATCAAGGCTGTATATTGTCAGCCTGCTTATTTAACTTATATGCAGAGTACATCATGAGAAACGCTGAGCTGGAGGAAGCACAAGCTGGAATCAAGATTGCTGGGAGAAATCTCAATAACCTCAGATATGCAGATGACACCCCCCTTATAGCAGAAAGTGAAGAACTAAAGAGCCTCTTGATGAAATTGAAAGAAGGGATTGAAAAAGGTGGCTTAAAACTCAGCATTCAAAAAACTAAGATCATGACATCCGGTCTCAATACTTCATGGCAAATAGATGGGGAAACAATGGAAAGAGTGACAGACTATTTTTTGGGCTCCAATTTCATTGCAGATGGTGACTGTAGCCATGAAATTTAAAGATGCTTACTCCTTGGAAGAAAAGTTATGACAAACCTAGACAGCATATTAAAAAGCAGAGACATTCATTACTTGTCAACAAAGGTTCGTCTAGTCAAAGCTATGGTTTTTCCAGTAGTCATGTATGGATGTGAAAGTTGGACTATAAAGAAAACTGAGTGCCAAAGAATTGATGGTTTTGAACTGTGGTGTTGGACAAGACTCTTGAGAGTCCCTTCGATGGCAAGGAGATCCAACCAGTCCATCCTAAAGGAAATCAATCTTGAATATTCACTGGAAGGACTGATGCTGAAACTGAAACTCCAATACTTTTGCCACCTGATGGGAAGAACTGACTCATTGGAAAAGACCCTGATGCCAGGAAAGACTGAAGGCAGGAAGAGAAGGGGATGACAGAGGATGAAATGGTTGGATGGCATCACCGACTCTATGGACATGAGTTTGAGTAAGCTCCGGGAGTTGGTGATGGACAGGGAAGCCTGGCATACTGCAGTCTGTGGGGTCACAAAGAGTCGCACATGACTGAGAGACTGAACTGTACTGAAATATACTTATATTATATATATTTTATATAATATACATATACATTGTATATACATTATATAATATACACATGTCATATATATATACATATATATTTGCTGATATATGTAAGATATAGGGGCTTCCCTGATGGTGGTGGTTTAGTCACTAAGTCGTGTTGACTTTTGCAATCCCATGGACTGTAGCCTGCCAGGCTCCTCTGTCCAAGGTATTTTCCAGGCAAAAATACTGGGGTGGGTGTTTTCTCCTCCTTCTCCAGAGGATCTTCCTGGCCCAGGAATCAAACCCAGGTCTCCTGCATTACAGGCAGATTCTTTACCGACTGAGCTATGAGGGAAGCCCTTCCCTAGTGGTGGTTCAGTGGTAAAGAATCTGCCTGTATAATGCAGGAGATGTGGGTTTGATCCCTGTGTCAGGAGGGTCCCTTGGGGAAACAAATGACAACTCACTCCAGTATTTATTTCTAAGAATTAAAAACTAAGAATTCTATTTGTTAGCATTTTATTAAAGGCTTTACCTTTATATTCATGAGGGATATTAGTCTGTAGTTTTTGTTTTTGTGATGCCATCATTTGCTTTCAGTATCAGGGCAATACTAGTCCTATGTGGTCTTCCCTAGTGGCTCAGATGGTAAAGGATCTGCCTGCAATGTGGCAGACGCAGGTTTGATCTCTGGGTTGGTAAGATCTCCTGGAGAAGGGAATGGCTACTCACTCCAGTATTCTTGCCTGAGGAATTCTATGGACAGAGGAGACTTGCAGGCTACAGTCCATAGTGTCACAGAGTTGGACATGACTTAGTGACTAACACAATTAATCACAACATATAATATGAGCTTCCCAGGTGGAACTATTGATAATGAACCCACCTGTTAATGCAGGAGATGTAAAAGATGTGGGTTCAATACGTGGGCAGGGAAGATCCCCTGGAGGAGGGCATGGTAACCCACTCCAGTATTCTTGCCTAGAGAATCCCATGGACAGAGGAGCCTGGAGGGCTCCTATGGACTGTGACCCCACAGTCCATAGGGTCGCAGAGTCAGACATGACTGAAGCGACTTAGCACATACACAATATATAACTTATCTAATCTAATCTAATCTATATATATATATAATCAGATTTAACCTAATCTAATATATAATATACTATATATATTACACCATGAACAAGGGGGATTTATCCCAGATATACCAAGCTAGTTCAATATTTGATAATCAATCAATGTAACCTACCATGCTAAAAGACTAAAAAGAAAAATTACATATATGCCACTATTAGTGTCAACTGATACAGCAAAAGCATTAAATAAAATTCAACATCCATTCATGACATAAATTCTCATGAAACTAGGAATATAGATGGGTGCTCTCTCAACTTTTAAGGGAAATCTACAAAACCTAGAGCTGACATCATACTTATTGGTATAAGAGTGACTGTTTTCCCTCTAAGTTCTGGAACAAGGTAAGGATATCTGTTCTCAACACTTAACAAATTATTCCATGAAGTTATACTGACATTGTATCATATCTCAAATTTAATGTATTGAAAAAGAACATATCAAGTATATGTTTCTGTAAAACTATCCCCTACTCCCAGTGGCTCCCCATCTCAGTTGGTATCAAGGCTGGAAACCTCAGAGTCATCTTTACTGCTTCCTTTCTCTTTGATCCCCTATAAATGATATACCTCCAAATGCTATTGATACTCTCTTCCTAACAGCTCTCAGTCATTCAGGAGGAATAGGATAGGGAGTATCCTACCACCAGTGTTCTGGTCCAGGTCTTTGAGGGCTCACCCTTGAAATACCACCATGATTCATCCAAATATCAATGCATCATGTCATGTCTTAGTTTCAGAACCTAGAATGGCTCTTACTTTACTGTATTGATATGTACAATTTAGTATGAAATTCAAGGAAACCTGCCATCTCTCCCTGGCCCCCACCTATCCAAGTTTCCCCTGCTTATGAGCACTTCCCTCTTCTATCTATTCAAAACATCCCAACCTTATGAAAGTACTCCTTATTATGTCCTGACCTGTTTAAGGGGGTTAGTTTTGGCTCCTCCTCTCAACTTCTCAGCTGTTTTTCAGAGGCAGGATTCAAGTCTTAAACTTTTCTTATATGTCTCAAAGAGGTAGAAGGAAAAAAGAAAAAAAAAAAAAAGAAAAAACAAACAAACAAACAAAAAAACCTTTTCTTATATGTCTCATGACACTAAGCACATGGGGAGTTCCAAAAAATATTCACTGATTGATTTATTTGGGCTTTAATGTAGAGACACATTGATACTTCTTAAAATCAACCTGGTTCAGAACCTCACTTTGGGAGACATTGCAAGGTGGGAAGGGGTGATTGGAAAGAGCAGACATGGGATGATGAGTAGACTTGACTGAGCAATAGTGCCAAGGAGAGGAGAGGCACCAGGCCTAGCTTCAAATCCTGATGTCATCACTTACTTGTTATGTGACCGTGGGCATATTATATTACCTCTGCAGGCACCAGTTTCCTACCTTATAAGGTAATAGTGAGAAAAAATGAGATCACATATGTAAAGAATACAGCATGGTGATGCACAGTAGGCTTTCAATAATTGGAGTTCCCACCTCCTGGATTTAGGTAGGTATTTCAAGTCTTCAAAGTAACCTGTCAAGGGTTTTTATGGTTTGTTAAAAGTTGCTGTTGAAATTACTGGAACTTTGGGGAATAGCCTTCATTTTCATTTTAGAATTTCTAAAATTTTCAGTATGACATATTGACAACTTTTTCTGTTTAACAATGACAATAACAACAACAATAACCAAGGTTTCCAATTCTTACACCATTTAGTGAAGCAAGCGAGGCTCCTAGAAGAGACCATAGTGAGCTGGAGCGGGATAAAGAAAAAGGACAGAGGATGGCAAGGGGAGATAAGGGATGGACATCACAGAGATCCTCACCTGAAGTCATGCAAATTGGCTCATAGTAAGCTCCAAAATCCTGCTCCAAATTCCTTCCAAGAAGCCCTGAAGCAAATGGTCAGTCTGTCTTGGGTCTGGCCCTGCCTTTCAATTTATCCTCATGACTTCTCAGGGAGCAAGAGAAGGTGTGGAGATAAGCTGAGTTTTCATGGTGTGGAGTCCCACCAGGCAGGAGCACTGCTTCAAGTTGGGGACCCCAGCAGGTCCTGGACATGCCCAGACCTGATGCCCCAATTGCTAGTCCCTAGAAGAATGTCAATCCCAGACATGAAGCTGCCAGAGGAGGTGCTACTTACACTAAGCACAGTGGTTCTCCTGAGAATATTACCTGTAGATGTGCAAAGGGTCTTGGCTTGGGGCTGTGGAACTGTAAATAGGCGGGGACTGGTGATCACAGCACAATTCAGACAGTAAGAGTCGGGTGGACTGGCTTCTTCAACCTGTCCTTCTCTTTTACTTCTCTACTCGGCACAAAATAGAGCTGGAAGGCTCAGTTATAGTATAGTAAGGTGGGGGGGCATGGCTAAAAAGCCTACATCAGGGACAAGAATTTCAAATGCTGCTTATGGATGATTTCCTCCCATTTCCAGAGAGAAATCAGATTTCAGGTGCTTTGGATCAACCACACAGAAGGAGCCAAGTATGTAGTACAAGGTGGAAGGGGTTTACCAGGGGTGACTGGAAAAAGTAGATGACGAGTAGGTTTGATAGGGCAACACTGTAAAGAGAGGAAGGACACTGGAAATGGCAAACCTGACTCCAAAGCCTCAATTCAGACAGCCCTGGGTTCAAATGTTTGCTCCACTACCTATTAACACAGTGTGTGGCACAGAGTAGGTGCTTAGTAATTACTTGCTGAATGAATAAAGGTGACCTTGGCCTAGTAATTTATACTCTCTGAGCCTCAGTTTCCTCATCTGTAAGATAAATATTAGCTATTATTATTTCTCCTGTGGTGTCTCTCCCAACAGCCACATCAGTTTGCTGGTCCATCTCCCCAACCCTGCACCATAGAGGCTGCCATACTAAATCTCCTTCATTAAGGGTCAGAAAGGGCAGATGTGCACAAGACCTGCTCTTCCCTCTTATGTCCTCCTATCTCCTTCTCGCCTCCTCCTTACTTCCTGGTCCCATTTGTTTCCTTTTCTATCTCTGGCGAATGTAGGGTAGAGTCTGGGAACTCAGAGCAAGTGTAGAAACCTCCAGTTACAACTCCAACACATTCTCACATATGCACAACTCACTCTCTCCTGCCCCTCCTCCACCAGGTCCGGCCTGATGGCAACATGAAGCTTTTGGCCCCCTAGGGACTTTTACTTGACTCAAATGTCATCAGGACCAGGGATTAGAAAACCTCTACCCCTGTTTCCCCATGCAGAGCTAGGCAGGCTCAAGGAGCTAGCTGCCTCTGGGGATTGATCACATCAGCAGTGTTCCAACTCTGGAAGGTTCTCTGTGAGCTAACTCCTCTGGAGTACGTCAACCAGAGAGGAAAGGCAAACAAGTTTGAGCACATGAAGATGGTTCAAGGGTGATTTTACAGTAGTGGTCATGATCTAGATTAAATGATCCACTTTCTAACCTATACTTCCTTGTGAACAATCACACAAATCTTCAAGATTCATTGACATGAGAAGAATAATTTGTGGGAACAACACATAGTTTTTCTCTGTATAAACCTAACAGCTTGAATAGACTCTCCATGGTTTTATTTTTGTCTTTTTTTCCTCTCTCAGAAAGTCTAATAGGCAGTAAAGACAGGATAAAGTGAGGGTCAAATTTGCCAGTCTTCCTGTAGCATATGGAATTTATCACTATAAGATGAACCTCCTCAGGTTTGCTCTCCAATAGGTTAAAAAATCCCATCTTTTGTGCTTCTAAGGGATATGGTAAGAAAGAGAGAAAACCCAAGCTCAAAGGCTAAATAAATTCAACCAGATATGCTGGTGAAACTCCTTCCCATAGAGTGGAATGTAGTCCATCCACTCCCTCATTGCCATCCACTTCCCCAAATAATCTTTGGCTTTGCCCCACCACCTTTGTTTTTAATGTGGGGAGGTGTGGAGGGGGAGAGGGAGAGGTTCTGGAAGAAATAGCCAGCCTCATTGAGGTTTTATATTGAAGAACAGATGATAGTCTTTTATGCAGGTTCAGGAAAATCTTTCAGAATGCAGAAAATTCAGCAGCCTTTCCACACTGACCATTGTCATGGCAACGCACTATCTGATGGCAGCATGTCACCAGGCTGGAGGGGCATGGTCTCAGTATAGCAGGTTAGCCTGGCCATTTTAAACAACATTTGGACTTCTTTCTAGCCTCATTTCTTGTAGGTTTAACTGCATTTCTTTTTGGTTCCAGATTTATGTGCTCTGCTCATTTGCATGGCTAGAACACAAGACTTTGTCAATATGAAAGGTATGGTTAAATGGAAAAATCTGAAGATTCCTAAATTCCTATAGATTTATAGCCATTCTACTTGCTGTCTGCTCTCCCTGGCTCCTCCCCACCCACTCTTAGCCACTTAAGTTTCTTTTCTTCTCCTCATCAGTTCTTTCCTATACACAGTATTACACAGTATTACCTCCTCCACAACCCCCCCAACTATGACTCATCAACCAACCCCTGCATTCTCATCTTCCTTTTATTGTTTTTGTATTTTCACATAATTAATGTACAGCATCCTAGAATCTTAGGATTGGGTGGAGCCTTAACGATAACCTAGTACAATCACCCTCCTCCAAATGCAGGACTCCATCTACAATATGACAGCCAACTGACTATCTTGTCTCTATTTGTAGGTCTCCAGCAATAGAGACCTCATTCCTTTCTGGGCAGTCTGTTCCACTTTGGATAGCTGTAATCATTATAAAATTCTTTATCTTGAATGAAAATCTGCTTAATCTGCCTTTTAATAATATTTACCCATGGGTCCTAGCTCTGTGCCCTGTGACCACATAGACTCTGTTTATACCCTCTGCTCTGTGACAGCCTCTCAGAGATATGGGACAACATCCCCCTGAGTCTTCTCTTCTCCAAAAACCCAGATCTTCCTCCAACCAGACCTCTTGGAGCCTGGGCTCCAATCCTCTCCCCATCCTGACCTCCTGAAACATATGTTCCTATTTGTCTCAAGATCTTTTAAAGTAAGATCAATACTGCATTAACATCTCTGGAGGCTACTTTGCCATGGTGACTCATACTGACTAAAATCCCTAACTGTTGCAGACAAAATCCTGTGAAGCCATGTCTTCCCATCTTGCTTGTGTCCAGTTGCTTTTGAAGACCCAATTCCTGATCTATATGTTAATTTCATGGTATTGCAACCAGAATATTGCTTTAACCTGTTAGGATATTTAAAAAAAATCTTGACTTCCATGTAACTTGTATATCCTCTAAAATTTTCTGTTATTATTTTTTAACCAATTCTCAAACTAATCTTTTATCTCATTTTTTAAATGAGTATTTTTTTTAATGTATTCTTCTTTTGGGTTTCTTATCTTTCCTAATTCTCTTCCCTTTGAATTTCCATTTCCTCAATAGCATGATGTCAGCACTCTCTGGAGATATGTGTCTGGGTACATGTGCAGGAAAGCATGAGGGCATAAACATATCTGCACATATGTAGGTGTGAGCAAGTGGCTGCAGAGCCTTGTTTAGTTTCTGTTTCTATTGTTTTGTCTCTGCTCTACCAGGATTTAGTGTCTGGATGAGGGGAAAATGGCAAGGTGAAAGGAAAGGGGGTATGAGAATTTGGTCCAGGATCTGAGAGGGACAGGAGGAAACAAGGGTGGGAGCATGTGTTAATCAAGTCTGCGGTGTAGTAAGAAAGGCTAGAGAAAGGCCAGGAAAGGAAGGATTTTAAAGGCCTTAAAGGTTCAAGGAGGGAGGAAGATTTGGTTAGGAAGTGAAGACTTTGAAGTTGGTAGCCATTGAGAGACCAGAGGGAGGTGCCTTAAAACTATAGGGTCAGGGAAGGGCTGAAGGCTGTAGGATACCTGAGAGAGCTGATAAGCACTGCTGTGAGCACAACCTTATGAGTTTATGACTCATGAGCTTAGAAATCTTTCTCTCATCAAAGGAGCCTGGGATGTGGAGTCAGTGGCTATGGACTAGGCTGTTGTCACAGACTGGGCTGTACTAGATGACAGGGCCTTAATATCACTTTCGGCAAAGATCCCCAGGACAATGTGTTCCCTCAGACTAACTCTGACACAGAACAGGCTTCTCTTTTGTGCTGGATTTTATTCCAATGAGGGAATCAAAGTTAGGAGAACTGGTGCTATCTTGGTTGTTAGTTGAATAAACATAGGAATTTCACTCTCCATTATGGGCAATGTGATACCTTTGGCCTTCTAACTCTGCAAATAATTAGGACACCCCAAAATATGCACACATACACACAAATTCAATTAAATAGGAATGTGGGTACCAAAACAACTTTAAAAAATTGTAGATGAAGTGAGTTTAGTTGTGAAACAGCAGTTGGGGTTGAGAGGGGGGTTTCTACAGTGTCCCCAAACAGCTAGTGGACAGTGTGATCAAGTGGGCAATAACCTGATGACTGCCATTTTCCCTCTGTCCAGAGGCCAGAATAATTGGAGGACAACCTTAGGGAAAGGAAGAATAGGGAAGCAGCCAAATCTCCAGTTCTCTAAGTGAGACTGGGGAATCCACTTCCATGACTTCAAAATCTTTGACTACTCACTGTGGGCTCACAGTCACTGAAAGCTCTATTGGACCAATGAACCACATTGGAACAGAATGCCTGCGAGTCCTCCTGCCCCCACGTCCAATCCCAAGTCTGAATTGACTTGACCTTCTCTTATCTTAGAGAGGGTTTTACTGTTGCCCTTTTCAAAGAGAGTTCCAGGGCACACTTTAGAACTGGCTTTCCACTGGAGGTGCTTAAAGCTGAAACTTTTGTCTCCCTGAAGGTGACATTAGTTGGCCAAATGACAATCCCAACCAGAGTGACCAGTGCAGAATTCCAACTACAAGCTCTTAGGCTGAGAAGAGGTTTCCCTTTTGAGTCAGTATAAAGTCTAGCCACCAAATGACAAATGGTATTTGGGGAAGCCCCCACTGATGGGTCACCACAAGCTGGGGGGAATGAGGAGCGCTGGATTTGAAGGGTGGTGCTCACCTTTGATGTAGTTGAGGATTTGCTGGACTCGGTGGGGCTCATTGCGGTCTGGCCGGCAGCTTGGCGTGATTTCCAGCACATAATCAGGACCATATGCTGTGAAAAACTGTAAGGAAAAGGGAAAGGCTAAAAAACAAACTAAACCACAGAAAACCTCCAAACCAAACCACAGACAATCAGAACAACAATAACAACCCACTGCTACCGGCAAGGCAAGGAAGGCCCAGGTGGACAGGGCAGGAGGATGCAGCAGGAAACTGGTCTCCTTGTTCAAACCTCCTGTGACAGTCCACTGCAAAATTCTTTCTTTGGCTTGGTGTTCAAGGTCCTCTCTGCTCACATCTCAACTTTTCTCTCCAGCCTCAGCTCACTCATTCCTTCTTCTCTAGCCACACTGGCTGACTCTGGGCTCTCCCAAATGAGACCATGCTTGGTCCCTCACTCCCTTGAGGATCTTTGCCATTGTTTTTTCCTGGGGCCTGCAAAATCCCTCCCCCATCCCTTGCTGCCTGTGAAAAACCTCTCCAACCTTCCAGGCACAGCTCAAATGTCACCTCCTTCACAAAGCTGTCCCTCATTCTACACAAGACCCAGAGCATTCTGTTGGTACATCTCTTATGGCCCTTGTTCAACAAATAGACAGTGCTTGCCTGCATATCACATACAGGTCACTGTGCCAGCTGCTGTAGGGGCTGTGAAGATGGACAAGCCCTCCTTTGGGGTCCTCTAGGTGCTCTTCAGTGTGTAGAGATTTTTCAACAGTGACCTGATCTCCCTATACTGGATTATCAGCTCCTTAAATGCAGGCAGCACCTGTCTTAGTCACCTCCTTGGCCCTCACAGATCAAGGCCTGTTAGTTCTGGTTGCCTTGAATTCCCTGCAACAGGAATGTCAAATGAGTCTAGTTTTCTATTTTTTCTGTAGTAGGGTTTGTTTTTAAATTCAGAGAATCAAAATAAAGGTTTTTGGTTTCTATTTCTAGCTCACTAGATGATTCCTTGTGACCTTTGGTAAGTCACAATATCTGATTCAGCTTCTCTATTAGGGACCGCTTGGGGAAAAACACTCCATGACAAAGGGAATCATTCAATTGGGAGAAGTTTTTGAATGGGAAATATGCAAAGCTACTATTTCTGTTTAGTTTTTAACAGAAATAGTATTTGTACACACTTTCTGGAGAGAGAGCATATGGTCCTTAACATTATGTGCTTTCAATAGTGATATTGTTAGGCAGTAAGTAAGCCAGGGAAATTTAAATTCCCTGGGGAAAAAATGGTACAGAGGGCATGAAAACAAGGGATCTTGGCATGTGTCATGAATTTGATGTCATTCAAACAGCCTTTTAAAAATAATCCAAGGTGACTGCCATTGCCATCAAATTATCCTTGTTAAGAGTCTGGATGTATATCTGGCACCATGGGAGAGATTGTGGAATAATCTCTAGGGATTCTAACACATCTTTGTGGAATCTATGGCAGTAATTTGATGGGAAGATGACTTGCACATCTACGACAGAAGACTCCTCATATCTAATTAAAAGAAAAATGACCAAGACTGTGCCAATGCTTATAATGCTTTTTCTTTTATTGGACTGACCTAAAAAGGAGAGGAGTCTAGTTCCTTTCTTCTGGAGTTATTACTCGCTGATGTCTGAAGTCCCAAGTTCTGGAGATAGAAGATGCCTTGTGTAGAGATTGTCTTTACAGAAACTAACTCCCCCATTCTGATCAAAGAAACCTGAGAGGTTTGTATTTTTAGCCAAGGAGGGCCCCTTAGTCCAAGCCTGAGAACCTCATGGGCTTGGCTCTTGAAGAGAAGGCTTCAAACAGGTGTAGCCCTCTCTCCTTAAGTGGCCTCTCCTACTCCAGAGGCTGTCAAGTAGTACATTCATTTCATGGGCAAGGAATGATGGGTTTAGAGTGAGGAATAGAAGAAAGGCAGCTCCAATGAAGAAGTCACTCTGAGACACCCAAACTCCTGGCATCAAATGCTATAAAAATCAGAGGCAAGGGGCCTCGCTGAGGTCTAGGAGGAGGGAATGTTCTGCCTCCATCTACAAAGATAACACTGCTGATCCTCTGTCAGTAAGGCATGTCGTGAGCTATCTGTTTTGCACTGAGTGTCTGGAACAACATGTCCTCATTGTGAGGACTTGCTGCATGCTCAGGCCGCTCTCCAGCTTTAGCCCCCTCTTGGGCTGAGAGCACATGGTAGCAAGACGGTCAGCTGGGGCCAGAGCTGACTGCCACGTGATGGAGCTCAGCTTGACTGGGATTGAGGCTCTTGTCCTGGCTGTCTGAGCATCTGGCTTTAACGAACCCATAAATAACCCATTCTTTGCTGAAGAAGTCTGGCTGCAGGTAAGCCTGGGTTCCTAAACATCTCCCCACCTTTGCCAATCAAATATTATTCCTAGGTACTACTTATTACACTATTCTTAGGCTAGGGAACACAGATGATATAAGAAAGTCCCTGTTTTGTGATCCAGTTCCACATCACAGCCTTGAGCAGCTCTGCTTGGAGCTGAGGGAAGAGACAGGCACGAGGAAGGCAGAGGCTGTATCTAAGGCAAAGGTGGTGCCCTCTTTCCCTCTCTGGCTCTCTCATGGTATTTCTGTTTCTGTGTTATATTATGTTTTTAGTTTTGCACTTGTTAACTCTTTTCTATGGGACAGTGAACTCTGTAAAGGCAGAAACTTATGCCACATTCTCTTTGTAGAGCCTGTAGAGTTGAACTCAAGGTTCTCCTTCAGCCTTTACTTTAAAATTATGCTGAATTACGTTAATTCACAAAAGGTTTAGCTGGTTGTTCACTTAATTCTGTGGAATAATGCAAAGAGCCAATTTATGGCATGAACAGTTTTCTCAGCTCCTGAGGCAGCATGATGAGGCGGCAAGAGCCCTGGCCATAGAGTCAGGCAGAGCTGGATTTTTCATACTTGGATTGAGCTGTGTGCCTCAGGCAAGCTTCTCTTCTCATTGCTACCAGAAGAATGATAAATGCTGACCCAACTTGGTTGTTAGGAATCACAGAGATAATATACATTAAAGGGCCGACCACAGAGGCCAGCCCAGCACATGGTATGATGTCAGTACATGTGAATTCTCTTCTCTTGGGGCAAGAAGGCATTGCCTAACTGGTGCCTCACCAGGACCCCAGGGGATGTTGGCCCAAGCACTGGGACCTTCCCCAACCCCAGATGCAGAAAGAAGAGCCTGTTCCTCCTGCCAGACAAAAGCCCAGAAGTCCCAGTGGCTTCCCACTTACTTAAACCATGGGTTCCGCCAAGGGTCAGTAGAGAAACTGACTTCTTTCAGTTTCCTGCCTTCTGCTCCCGCCACTTGTTACTGGCGAGGTGGAAAGGAAATCTGATCACACAAGGCAAAGATATTGGGATGGAGGGATTTGGCCTGCACTAGAAATAGTTCAAGGCCCCACCCTGAAACTGCCCTCCAGTGTTGAAGAGAAAAGGAAATGGGCAAGTGGCAATGCCATTCCCAGACAGGTGGGGTAGGGCATGAAAGAGGCCAGCCGGCCAGCAAGTGCAAATGCAGGCTTTGATCTCAGCAAAGGAAGGAGGGAGGTGCTAACCTTCTCCCACTCCTTCCCCCTTTCCCTCAGTGCTCCTTTTGCTTTTTGGGTTTCATTTATGCATGTTTGAGGGGAACATGGTAGTGGGAAGGAGACAAATGGAAAGGATGAGGTGGGGCTGAAGGATGGGAGTGGAAGGGAATGGTACTGAGGGAAGTCAGTTTCTTCTTGACCCAAGAGTCAATGAATAAAAAAAAGGAAATAGTTTAGTCTTGTTCAGTTCAGCCCAGCTCAAAGTGCCTTTCTTGCTCATTCCCCTCCAGCTCTTGCTTATACAATGCAAATAACATTCACTTAGATACCTGGTCAAGAAGATATTCAGAAGAAGCCTTAAGGTTGTTGTTACTCCTTCATAATCCTATGTGGTCACAGGAAACTAAACCACAAACCTGGAACAGTCAGTCCTTTTATCCTTCCTTCAACATTTATTACATATCTACTATGTGCCTCACTAGGCTAGTCACTGGGGTGTAAAGATAGTAAGATATGTTTAGTAGGAGGGGATATTATAGAACAGTGTGATGAGAGGTATAACAATAATACTAAAGATATAAGTAATAACAGTTAATATTTTTGTCTTTTAAAAAATTGAAGTATATAGTTGATTTACAATGTTGATTTACTATATAAATATATATATATACATATATATTTCAGATTCTTTCCCCCTATAGATTAGTATAAGATATTGAGTATAGTTTCTTGTTCTATACAGTAGATCCTTGTTGGTTATCTATTTTATATATAGTAGTGTGTATATGTTAATCCCATCAGTAATAGTTAATATTGGTTAAAGGCTTCTTATGTGTCAGGCACTTAAAAGTGTCTCCACACTTTTTATGTACTAACAATTCTCAAACTTACTCATATGCAGGTTCTAGAATTACTTCCATTTTAAGATGAGGATCTCAAGCACAGAACTGTCAGATAATTTGAAGAGGTCACACAGCTACCATGTGCAGTGTGAGATTTGAATCCAGGTCATTCTGGAGATCAGCACTACCCATGTGTTAGTCACTCAGTCATGTCCAACTCTTTGCAACCCCATAGACTGAAACTCATCAGGCTCCTTTGTTCATGGAATTCTCCAGGCAAGAATACTAAAGTGGGTAGCCATTCCCTTCTCCAGGGGATCTTCTGACCTAGGGATTGAAGCTGGGTTCCTTGCATTGCAGGCAGATTCTTTACCATTTGAGTTACCAGGGAAGCCCCTCTAAACTACTCCAGAGGAAGTGACTGTGTCAGGGGATCTGTAAAAAGGGCTTGGTGGGTGGGAGGGAGGCATTTCCAAGAGAGCCTGGGCAAGGGTAGGGAGTGTGGAATGAAATAGCACATTATAGGCACTGAAATTAATATGATGGGGCTTGAGAGTAGGGTATGAGGACAATGAGGACACGAGACTGGGGAGGCAGGATGAGTTTTATGGTAGATACTGCCTGTTCCCCACCCTAAGGCATTTGGTCTGATCCCAGACTAGAAGGTCCACAAGGGCAGAACACTGTTTTGCTTTCACTGTCATACCAGTTCCCCAAACAGTGCTTATCCCTAGGAGGTGGCAAATAACTATTTGTGGCATAAGTGAATGGAAACTGGAGGGAGCTTGGAAATGAGGGGAGGAACAGATAAGCTGTGCACTTTAGAGGACTCAATGGCTACAGTATAGAGAATGGAATGGAATTTGAGGGGAGGAATGCAAGTAGGGAGACCAATGAGAAGGTTGGTGCTAGAGCCAAAATGAGTGGTAACAGGGCCTGAGCCAGAACAGTTGTGGGAAAACAGAGAGATTGAAAAACTCTTTATGTTATCTTTTATAACATAAATAGGACTAAACAATGAGTTGGATATGTGAAGTAAGGAAAAAGGGAAAGTCAAGGATTTCCCACTGTGTAGGAAGTATAGTAATGGGTTAAGGAATACAGGCAGAGGATAAGGGTTCATGGTGGGGTGTATAGGTGTGAAGGGGGCTCACTGGGGAGCACGATGAGGGTCAGAATAACGATGATTTAGTGTCTGGAATTTAGGTAAGAGGTTAGGCCTAAGATATAGGATATGTGCATAGATTTGGGAGTTATCAATGACATAAAGGAATTGAATGAGAACTGCCAAGGAATTGTCTTGGCCGAAAGGGGAGGCTTACTACAGAATAAGAGAAGAAAGGCAAGGAAAGAATCATGGGGAACAGATAACACTTCAGAAGTGGACAGGGAGAGGAAACAGTTCTGGTGACAATTTGAGATGTTGCGGATAGGTGAATAAAAGGAGGGTGGTCTTCTGATTTGTTTATGGGAAGGAGATCTTCACTGCAGCAGTCAGTGGGTGTGGACAAGGCCTGACTGGACGGGGCTGAAGAGTTGGTGGGAAGAACTGGAGATAACAACGATGGGTAAGAATACACACATTCTCATTTTTTAGGAGTTTGGTACAGGGGTGGGACTGGAGGAGAGAGGTATTTTAAGATGGGGGAGTCTTAAGTATATTTGTAGGCTGAGAGGAAGTGCCCATACGATGGGAGTCAGAGACAGCCTGACAGGGATTTTGAGTTATTTATATCCATCTTTCCAGCTCCTTAGTCAGAGTGCCACAAGGGAAGAGTACTGTTGTATTCATATTTATATTACCTACAGCTCTTAGCATAGGGCCTTGAAAATAATTGGAACTCAATTCCTGTTTGTTGAAGGAATGAAATAAAATGTGTTTAGGATTCTGAAGACATTCAAGTCCAGTAGGGAGAATCAGAGTCTTGAAGGATGGGGTGATTGCAAATAGGCAGGGATGGGATGGGGTGGAGGGTAGTTAGTGGAGGTAGGACAAGTCTGGGGAGTTCGCTAAAGTTGTAGAAGGAGAGAGAGCATGGGAAGCCTTCAACCCGAGGTTGAGAGACAGGACTTGATGTGACAGGTATATCAGGACTGGAGCTGTGCCTTAGGATACCCAGGAGTAGTATGTGAAGGGGTGGGTGACCAGTGTGGAGGTCACTGCCATAGTTCAAGGGGGAGATAGCAAGGGTTTGAGAAAGAGTGATTGCTGTCGGGACATGGAGGATAGAAGAGAGACATTGTGAAGGTAGCCTTGTGATGACTTTGGCAATTGACTGGTTGTGGAGGAAAGAGCAGGGGAGAAGTCAAAGTTGACTCTTAGATTTTGAGTCTGGGCAAGTGGGAGAGTCAGTATCCCTGACAGATCTGGGATAAAGTGGCAGGCAGAGCTAGTCTGGCTCAGGGAAGTGGATGGGCTTGGGTTTCGTGGGCTTGAGATGACAGTAGGATATATGGGTCACTATGTCTAGCAGGCAGCTGGAGATGGGATGATGGTGTGTGGAAGTGAGGTCATGGCTAAGCACTAAGGCAGTAAGGGGATAAAAAGAGCTAGTGACTAGGCAGAAAAAGAGCAACCAGAGAAGAAGAAAGAGAATGGTAAGGTAAAATCTCTTAGACCCTTAGGGATGAATTTCAGCACGAGGAAGATGCCTAAAGGAATACATTTGCCATGCCAGCAGTAGACTCTTATGGTTAAACTAGTATCCATCTCTCCTAGTCAATATAAAAAAGCCAGCCCCCTTTTTATAATACTACAAAAAGGCTCTCAAAATTTTTATTGCTAACTCAAGGTTTACCTTTTCCTATAAATTAGGCTTGATCCTATCAAGGTAAGCCCATGGTTGATGCCAATCTCTCTTTATAGATCACTGAGGCTTTGCTCTTTCATCAGCTGGGGAATTTGTGCTGGTGATTATGATGTTTGCCCTGGCCAGAAAGAGCATTTCTTATCCTTACTCACCCTGGGAAAAGAACTCATCACAACCAGAATGATATAGCATCATCACTTTGAACTGTAACATGGTCTTTTAAGATGCTTCTCAACTTTTCCTATGTCACCAATTACTCCATCAAAGAACCTGGCCCCAACCATGATGGAAACAAAAAAGCTCTCTTTTCCCCAGAAAAATGTTTCTGTTTACAGGAAATTCAGTTATTATATATATCATTTATGGTACATTTTAAGAACACAAAATTGCAGCGGTATTATTGGGAGTAAATTTTATTGCCATGGCTTTACAACACAAACAAACAAAAATAATAACCCTATTAGTTGTTGGACTGAACTGGCAGGAAGCAGCATGTCAAAGGCAATTGCTTGTAGGCAGGAGAATGGGGAATTAGGAGTGTACAGAGCACAACCGAGGGGTCAGGGAGATGTGTGCTTCTGGAGACAAGATATGATATGTGGAGTCTATATGAGGATGGAAAACCAGTGCCCCATCTAGACTACATCGGTATCCCACCTGTGAAGCTTGTCTCACAGCTTGAACAAGGTCTGTACTTAAGAACTGCTTCATGGTGAAGCTCATACACCAGTACCAAGAACTGTTTGAATGATTAAGTGAATGAATGAGTAAGGCATTGAAATAGTTACATTATCAAGAAGTTTTAATGGCATTTTAACTATTGGTATAAAAAATTTTATTAAGCAAAATAATCAGGTAAACCTGGGAACTGTTAGCTTATGTGAGCACTGATTATATTTAAACAAAGAATATGCCAAGTATTAAATAGTATTATTCCATTAGCTAAAGTACTTAGAGAGGCTTCATGAACATACAAATGTATATAGCCCTTTAGTGTATTCATTAACATTCCTATGTTAGTCAACCTGCAGGAGTGTGTGTGCATGTACGCACACATGCACACATGTTCTATTAGATGCTGAGAATTATTCTAGGTCCTTGGAGGGGAGGTTAAGTATAAAAAAAGAATAAGGCCTGGTGACTGCTCTCAAGGAGATGAAAATCTAAATAGAGAGAGAAAGATAATTACAGGGAGGGCAGAGGAACAAATCCAAGCTTAACTGTGTGGTATTGGCTAGAGTACAGTAAAATGTCCTCACACGTGTGGGGCGCTGGACAACTGAGATGACTTGTCCAAGATCACAGTGTTAAAGTGATAGATGTGAACTTGAACCCATGGCTTCAGACTTTCAATCCAGTGGGTTTTCCATTACACCATGAAGCAAAAAGCACAGTAGTTAAAGAATGATTTCCGGAATCATATGAGACAAGCCCTAAATCTCTTCTCTACCATTTACTAGCTGTGTGACCTTAGGCAAGTTACTTAATTGCTCTGTAAAATGGGGATAACAGAATGTACCTGATAGTTGCTGTGACAGTAAGTTAGTCCACGTAAAGCACATAGAACTGACTCATTGGAAAAGACCCTGATTGCTGGGAAAGATTGAAGGCAGGAGGAGAAAGGGACGACAGAGGATGAGATGGTTGGATGGCATCACCGACTCTATGGACATGAGTTTGAGCAAGCTGTGGGAGTTGGTGATGGACAGGGAAGGCTGGCGTGCTGCAGTCCATGGGGTCACAAAGAGTCGGACACAGCTGAGCGACTGAACTGAACTGAAAGCACATAGAATAGTGCCTGGAGCAGAGTAGGTGCTCAGTAAATGTTTATTGTCATTAAATGCTAGATATTACTATTTACTGTGCTTTACCAACTATACAAAGAAACAGGAATTCTACATATAATGGACAGTAGCAAAACTGAATTTCTTTACTAATGTCCATTCAGACTGAATGAGGGTGAGCTTGTGAAGACCTTACCCTGTAGTCCAAAACTCTGAAGCTAGAAAGAGGGTAGAGAGATCAAGAAGAGGATCCAAATCAATGAGACTAAGAAAAATGGAAGAGATGAGAAGAGAATGAGAACTTGGAAGTGGTAGGAGATGGCAAGGGGACAGAAGAGATAGAAAGGAGAGGAGATAAAAATGTGTGCGTGGGCTAAATTGTCAAGGAAGGGAAAGAGGTACAGAGGAGGTAGCAGAGGAGACAAAGGCAGGGTGGCTGCCACTTCACTAGGGGATCTCCCTGCAGGCCAAGGAAACTTCAGGGTGTGGTTTCAAGGGGTTTGGGGGAAGGGCCCTGGCCAAGACTAATACCTTTCCCACATTACGGTTGATCCTCAAATTTCCACTATTAGAGAGAATTCCTCCTTCATAAATATATGCAGGGCCAACTCTGGTTATACCATATGTCTCTGTTAATCAAATGAATATTTTGGAAACAAGCCTACACATGAAGCTTTTTTACATCAATTTTTCCTTCAGCCAAGGGTGAGATGGAAGAAGGGAGAGTATAGGGATATTGATTTACCTGGCTTACTGTCGGACAAGTACTAAGATGACCGTAAGGAAATGGATTCTACTGGAGGATTGTAAATGCTGCCTTGGCTCGATCTTTACCCTACTCCAAGCAACTGCCCTCTCTGTTTCTTCACTGCTAAACTTCTTAAGATCTTTTTTTCTTCACCATCTTGACCTCTTCTATTTCTCAGACACTTCAATGCAATTCTTCCCCATACCTCCATTGAACAGTTTTCTAGAAGGATGGCAAAGAGAGTTTAGCTTGTTGGCAACTCTGACTGATTGACAGTAGCTGCTTGGAGTACTGTGTTGAGAAGGATTCTGAGGCTGTATCTAGGTTCAGCAGGAAAATGTGCCGAAACCAGTTTGTCATGTAATCCATGGGAATACCTGGTAGGCAGGATGGGGGCTGGAGGGATGTAGTCTTATGTATTCAATATTTGCTAGTCCTGCCTTAGGACACTTAGGGGCTTCCCAGGGGTGTCCCTGGACACTTAGGGGCTTCCCAGGTGGCACTAGTGGTAAAGAACCTGCCTGCCAGTGGAGGAGACTAAGAGACTCGGGTTCAGTCCCTGGGTTTGGAAGATCCCTTGGAGGAGGGCATGGCAACCCACTCCAGTATTCTTGCCTGGAGAATCCCATGGACAGGGGAGCCTGATGAGCTACAGTTCATAGGGTTGCAAAGAGGTGGAAGTGACTGAAGCGACTTAGCACACATGCCTTAGGACACTAAGTTGTTTAGTTGCTCAGTTGTTTCCCACCCTTTGCAACCCTCCGGACTGTAGCCTGCCAGACCCCTCTGTCCATGGGATTTCCCAGACAAGAAAACTGGAATGGGTTGCCATGCCCTTCTCCAGGGAATCGTCCCGACTCAGGGATCAAACCCATGTCTCTTAGTTTCCTCCAATGCAGGCAGATTCTCTACCATTGAGCCATCAGAGAAGCCCCTGACTAAGAGTCATCCCCTAATTACCTAACCTAATGTCTTCTTTTCAGTGATCACTTTATTTGCTCTCTCTCCAGCACCTGTCGTCAACCACTGTCTCATCTATGGTGGTATCTTCTCTCTCATCACCACTCTTCTCTTTGTTCCTTGTCAGTCTCCTTCCCTGGATTGTCTTCCTTCACCTGTCTCTTAAATGTAGGCGTCCTCATGATGTACTCTCAGCTCATTTCTCTCTCTCTGCAAGAATTTACACTCTCTGCTGTGGTTTTAATCACTTTTGTGCAGAGATCCTACATTTCCAGGTTCATCCATTGATGACTTTATAATTGTCTGTTGGACATATCTATCTGAAAAACTTGAATTCTTGGTTCTGGATGCTTACTGTGTTCCAAGTTGAGCTAATTAAGTATGTCCTTCCAAAGAGAATGTTCATTTTCTCTTTTTCTTCACTTAGCATCATAGGTTAGACCTATTATACAATAAGCTCCTCAGCACAGATGTGAAGTTATGACCCTAAATGGGTCAGTATGCTTATGTTTTGTTAGATGTGCTGGATTCTGTGCTTTCAAAATACCCAAAATGATATGGGATAAGGGGATAGAGATTAGGGAATCTCTATCTCTGGGAGATATTCCCAATGTTTGATGAACAATGATTTTTCTTCTTTGCCATTTGTCAGATGAAGAAAATCATATCTTGCCAGCTGCAAGAAGATAAAGAGAGGCGTAGGGTACTGTCAGGACTGGCATTAACTCTAAGAGGACAGCCAAATAGCACACAATATGCTTGAGGTATTATTTGAAATCACTTACTAGTTATCTGCTGGGGCAAGATGCTGGGTGGGAGGTGCTAGGGAAATAATGATGAAGTACACCATCCCTGGCCTTGAGGAGCCTACAGTCTAGTACAAAAGGTGGAGAGGTGCAGGAAGAACTATGATGAGATGAACATTATAAGTGAGTCATTTCTCTGGAGCTACAGGAACTCAAGTGGGAATTCTTAATTCTGAGTGTGGGGGCTGGGTGGTGATAAGAAGCAACTGAACTGGCCTTGAAGAATGAATAAAATTTAAATAGGAAGGGAGAAAAGATAAGAAAGGCAGAAAGAGCAGAATGAAGACAAAGAAGACATATTCTTAACAAGTCATCAAAAATTAATTTATGAGAAAGAACAGAGTACAGGGTCATAACCAGCACCAGCACAGCTTTGTAAGCAACTTTCTTGTCTTCTCTGAATAGTGCATCTTTCCTTTGTGACGGACATTGTTAGGTTGATGGGCTTGGCAGAGGCAGAGGAAAAGTGAAGGATGGACTTGATATTCTGTGAGAGTAGGATTTCTCTCTAATATAGCCATCACGGTGGTTACGTGGGAACAAATCAAGAGTTGAACTTGCTTGCTGTGTGCTCTGCTATGCTTAGTCACTTAGCTTAGATCCTATTGATTCATTTGTTCCCTCATTCACTTGATACCAATGTTTCCCAAGGACTCCTGTGCACCAGGCTCTGGAGGTGAAGTCATAACTGAGACTCAGACTCTGCCCTCAAGGAGTGGATGGGGAGGCAGATGTGCAAACAAGTAGTTCTAATGCTATGTGGTAAGTGCTGTAATAGGCATCCAGGCAAGAGCTCCTGGAGTCCAGAGGGAAGATAAAGCAAAGCTCTGCTCTCTGAGTAGCCTCTAACTGATTTCCCTGTTTCCCCTCCCTCCCTGAGTTTTCCATCCAAAATTTAGATCTGATTAGGTTGTCCCCCCTACTTAAAAACCAAGGTTGGCTCCCCACTGACTGCAACACACAGTTCAAACTCTCAAGCAGGACACATAAAGGTCTTCACAGTCTGGCCCAGCTGACTCCTCCAGTCTTATCTCACACCACGGGCCAGGCTCTGCCCCCTACACTGTAGCCACATTGCACTGGAACATCTCTCCCTGCTCCTCTTTATCTAGTCAACCCTTCTGCTTCCCTTGTGCCCCTGCTAAATGTTGCTTCTCAGCTGTGCTGGCCTCAACTCCTCCTGATGGAATAAGTTCCTCCTCTGCGTTCCCACAGCTCGCTGTCAGGTGTCTATTCTAGCATTTATCACATTAAAGCAAAATTGTTTGTCTATGTGTCCATCTCCCCCACCAGGCCATGGTCTCCTCAAGGTTGGGAACTGGGTATTATTTTTTTCCTTAGCCTTGTGATTTGGCTTGGGCATGGCACATAGTAGGTGCTCCATCCATCTTGGCTGAGTGAACGAATGACTCTGGCATGGGGCCACTTGGGCCTTGTTATTGTCAGCAGCTAGTGTTACTTGAGAGATGCATAAAAAAATGAAGGGCAGTCAGAGTAGCTGAAAAACAGGCAGCTCTAGTCACATCATGAAAAAACAAAACTGGAGACGGTGGAGACAATGTTCCCACTCAGGCTTTAACAAATGACTCTCCCTTCTGAGCAGCCCCTTCTTGTCTGCTCTCCCGTTCACTTTCCAAAACCCAGTCACTGAAATGATTCTAATTATTCATGGTCGGTAGCATATCCAGGAAACATTTAGTTTATAAGCAATTAAAGTACACTAAAATAGATTTATGCAGGTTGAACCTGATCCTGCTGGTAAGAAGGGAGTAAATGACTTACATCTTGGAGGGGTATTTGCTTCCTGAGGTTACTCTTTATTACTCTTTATCTATTGTACTCTCTTGGTGCTAACATGGCAAACATCGGGAGGTCCTTCTTAAGGCGAGTGTGCAGTGAACGGTGCAAGGGAGCATGTAGACAGTGTGAGTGACCACAGCCAGCTGTCCTGTAAATGTGGGAGTACTGTCTCTGCCCACATTCCCCCTGCAACCCCTACCATGTTGGTGGTGGGGGGATGGCTCAGCAGCAGGAGCTTGGAGTAGTAGGAAAGCTCCCGACACCATGATTATGACTAGAAACTTGCTTTCCAATGACATTAGAACCACTTGGAATCATTTAACTCCTCAAGGTTCCATCTCCAAGTTGGTAAAATAGGGACACAGACCTCCACCCTTCCAACTTTGCAGGACTGTTTATGAAGATCAATGGAAGAAATGTTTTAAAAAGCTCTAGAGGCTAGATAAATGGGAGAGGGGCATTTTCATTACAAAAATTCTAACTCATGGGCCCCTCAATGCCTTAGAAATGGTTAATGCTTGTCAGCAGATTAGTAATGCTGTACCAAGGCAAGTCTGATAATAGTTTACTTAAGAGTCCACACAAGAACAATTCATTACCTTGCCTTGCTCAAACCAAGTGTTTTAATGTCCCTCTAATGAAGACAACAGTCAGCAGCTAAGCAAACAGGCCATTTGGTCGAGAACAGACACAGGGCAGGAGAGGCCTAGCACACGGAGTTCAGGCGTCTCCAGGGAATTTGTGCCATTGCTGCCCATGGCAAGTGGGCTCTGCTTCTTTGGGACTGACTCTAGGGGGAAAAAATGCCTCCTTTTTCTGCTCCAAGAAACCTAGAACACATACCTAAGCCATTTGTGGGTCAATGTGATTGGTGCAAAATTTAGAATAAACAAATTGAAATGGCATATTTCAGCACCAGCTTTTGAGTTAAGTGCAGAGAGACTGCAGAAGGACCAAAAGGCTGGCCCAAAAGTGATGGGGGGGGGGGTGGTCGGGGAAGCAAATGCCATGGAAAATCAGTACACTGGAGTGATAGTTTACCTGGAAGTCTAAGTCTAAATTATTAAGCCCCTGAGATACTTTAATGGAAAGTTATGTAGCTTACATCTGCAAAAGGGTCCTGGGTTCCTTCACGCTCTGTCATACCTCCTGGCCTTTCTGCTTACCATTCGTTGTGCAAAGAATTATCACGCAGCCCTCCCTTCTCAGCCGAGACCATTCTTACTCATCTTTCAAGAAAACTAGCTCCAATGTAACCTCTTTGAAGTCTTTGCTGACTCCCCCAAAGCAAGTTCCTTGCTCCCTCATCTGTACCTTCATAAGGTCTTTTACAGCCCTAAGTCCCACTCTGACATATTTGTTTATATAACTTTCTTCCCCATTCAGCCAGGAGTGTAGCTCTCAGGAGCAAGAACCAGATGGTAGCTTTATTTAGCACGGAGCAAGCACAAAGATGGGCCTCACTCAAGGCCAGCTGAATGAATGAGCATTTGGGCATACATGTGCCAGCTTCATTCATCAGGTCTGCACAGGACCCAAAGGGAAGTCTCATTAGGCAATGATCTGATATGGTGGACATGATTCTTCCACATTGGTTTACCTGATTAGCGACTGCCTCAGTGCTGGCAAGCAGCAAGAGACCTGCTGGAAGAGGCAGCCTGACAATGTACCAATGAGGCAAGGCCTGGTCCTGGCTATCAGCTTCGTTCCCACAACTTGTAAATGTGAGCTGGAAAAGTGCTGTCCTCCACTCCCACCCCTCAACTCTCATGTGCCTGCTTCTCAGGAAGTTGCCCAGCAGCACAGACAGCATCATCTTGTATATTTGAAAACGCGTCTATTACTAGAGAGGAAGGCCTAATGGATGGAGCCTGACCCAGACTTGGTTCCTACAGAAGCTTTGGCTCAGCAGCCACAGCCTCTGATTCTCCTTCTGGTTCTGATGAACTCGATGACTTTGGACACATCGGCTCATCTCACATTCCCCGCCCTACCCCTGCCAATGGGGAGAATAATGAAGATGTTGCATGGATTGAGTCAAAAGAAGCTTGACTGAGATCCCTGTGGATCGGGGAAGCAGCAGTTGATGTTGGCAGAGCCTGCGGGGTTCTGTTGTTTTGGTTGTTTCTGTTTATAAGTGAATCATTCTGCCTTGAGCCCAGATGTGCAGCCCATGGAGAGGAAGAGAGGAAGGGCAGGCAGGTGGGCACCTCCAGCATAAGCTGCAGCAGGCAGAGCACAGAGAAGTGGACAGGACTGAATGGGACTGGATGGGAGGGACTGGACAGGATGGGAAGGGATGCTCAGCTGCTGGCTTTCCAACAGCTGGTCCCCTGCTCCCTGGTTGGGACCAGGAGCAACAAGCTCTGAAGTTGTGTGTACTGAAGCAGTTTCATACTGAAATCAAATAAAACTCAAGACAAAGTCAATCTGACACATCTTTAATGATACACATATGATTATTGTGCTGTACTATAATTAGGCATAATGGTAAGCAGCTCTCAGGAATGACTGCAATTATGATTACTTTTACACGGATGAACCAAATATTTCAGAGGTTCGCCAGGATTGGGATGGGGATTGGGAGGGGGGTGCTCTGGATAGGAGGCAGACCAGAAAGCTAGTTGCAACGCATTTCTCTGGTTCTCCCCTCCCTGTCCCACCCTGGGGCAACACTCTTTCTATCCCTTATTAAAAAAAAAAAAAAAAAGCTTTGATGAGAGGTTTGGATGGCTAGCTCCTTTCTCTAGCCAGAGACAGGCCACACTGAGGTTCTAGGGTTGGAGAATTTGGAATGTTTAGATGTGCTTTGAGCTGATTAGTCTCCATTTTCCCAAGAGGCTTGAAACTCTACCTAGTGGCCTTAAGCCTAAAAAGTACATGCCCTAATGTGTGAACTGTGTTTGGATCCTGATTTTAACAAGTCCATGCAGAAAGATATTTTTGAGACAATTGGATGAAACTTAATAGTGTCTGGTATTAGATGGTATTAAGGAATCATTAATTTGTCAGCTTTCATAATGGTATTGTGGTTATTTAAGAAAAGGTCCTTATCTGTTGGAGAAACGCACTGAAATATTTACAGGCCAGCAACTGTGGAATCCCTCATAGTTCAGTTGGTAAAGAATCCACCTGCAATGCAGGAGACCCCAGTTCCATCTCTGGGTTGGGAAGATCCCCTGGAGGGATAGGCTACCTGCTCTAGTATTTTTGGGCTTCCCTTGTGGCTCAGTTGGTAAAGAATCCACCTGCAATGTGGGAGACCTGGGTTCAGTCCCTGGATTGTGAAGATCCCCTGGAGAAGGGAAAGGCTACCCATTCCAGTATTCTGGCTTGGAGAATTCCATGGACTGTATGGGGTCGCAAAGAATCGGACACAACTGAGCGAATCTCACTTTCATTTTCAACTGCGGAATGGTATGGTCTCTGGGATTTGCTTTCAAATACTTCAAGAAAAAATGAGGAATAGAAGAAATATGGCAGAATGTTGGTAATTGTTGAAGCTGGGTGATGGGTACATGGGGTTTCAATGTACTCTTCTCTCTGCTATGTATATGTTTGAAAGTTTCCATAACAAAAAAGTTTAAAAAGCCATATAACCTAGACTGCTCTGACAGTGATTCATACATCAGTGAAAATTAGTTTGATCATGCTAACAACACCTAGCAGAGGCAGGCAGCTCTCAGGACTGAGATACGGGACAGGCAGAGCCAGGAGGGTGGGCAGATTGGAGCATGGGCCACTGTCAGGGAGCACAAAGTCCTGGCTGGGGTGGAGAAATGTGTGAGGGGAAGGGAATTTTAATGGTCAGGTGACAGTCTGAAACCTCTGGGAGAGAAGGCAGGAAGTGTAGGAAGGGAGGAGGCAGAGTGTAATAGGGACTCATGTCCACCTGTTAGGTCCCCTCTAGTCTGTAAGCTCCTAGGTGTCAAGTCTGAATTGTAATACTCTTTGTCTTCCCTAGAGCCCCCAGGTCATGAGTTTCTTTATTTTATTTCACTCATTAATTTATTTGAAAATTTTTATTTCATGCCTACAATAGCCAGGGAATACAAACATGTGTCTGTGGTAGGTAAAGGAGATGCAGCAGAAAACAAAAGTGAACAAAGCCAAGTCCCTGCCCTCAGGGAGCTCACATTCCAGTGGGAAGAGACAGACAGTAAATAAACAGCAAAGGTATGATAGGTCAGATGGTGATAAATGCCGGCATAGAAAATAATGCCAGGTATTTGCTGACAATGCTAGGTAGTTGCTCAAGACCAAACTTGCATGGCACCTAGGCCCTTATGAGCTTTTCCAGGTCCCCCCCTGCAGCCTGGCTTTTGGTCACGTTGGACTCTGCCTGCTGGGTTTCACCAAGAGCTCCTGGGCCTCTTGGCCTCCGTATACACTTTAACCTCATTCTTGACTTGATGGTCCTGTCCTATTCCTGATTATCCCACATTCCTCTCTAGGTAAAGTTTCCTCCGGGAAACTCTCATAGGTCCTTCCTTCCTCCTACCTCCACACTCTGCCTTTGGTCTTCTCCATTTCCACATAGCCCTACTACAGCCCTTATCATCTTGATTATGATTCTCTTCCTGACTAGACTTTGAGCTCTTTGAGGACAGAGAGTCTGTCTTTTTATGTTTATATGGCACAGGGCCTAGAACATAGTAGGGACCCTGCAAGTGTGTATGCTCAGTCGCTTCAGTCATGTTCAGCTCTTTGTGACCCTTTGGATTGTATCACACCATGCTCCTCAGTCCATGGAATTCTCTAGGAAAGAATACTGGAGTGGGTTGCCATGACCTCCTCCAGGGGCTCTTTCTGACCCAAGGATTGAACTCTTGTCTCCTGTGTGTCCTGCATTGCAGGTGGATTCTTTACCCACTGAACTACCTGGGAAGCCCAGTAGAGACCCTATACATGCTTAATACAGGAATGAAGGACAGATGAAAAGATGAACATGCCCCTTAGCAGAACATTGAAGACTTGGGAAGCATCCTCACCCTAAATCAAGTGTTAGGAAGTAGAGGTGCTAGTGTGTGCTCAGATATCAAAGAGAGAAATGAAATTGGTATACTTGGATATATGTTAAACTTGATGATGATTATAATCATATTCGCACTCAACATTTATTGCATGGACTCTGGACCAGACCACTTGGGTTTTAATTTTGTCTCTATCACTTCATAGCTGAGTGATTTTGGGCAGGTTATCTACACTATCTGTGCCTCAGTTTTCTCATCTGGAAAATGGGGATGATGATAACACTAGGTATTGAAATGAGAAAAAGTTCTGCAAAGCACTTAGAATAGTACCTGGCATAGAGTAAATGGTATGTAAGGGTTTGCTATTATTAATATTTATTACTGTGAGACAGTAACTGCTAAATGTTTTACTTATTTATTCATGTACATTGAATACATGTTAGTTCTAGGCTCTGGGAAAAGAGTGCCTTTGTGGAACTTATATTTGATCTAACTTTATCCTCATACAGTACAAGGGAGTTACTCTACATATCACCATTATATAAAGAAAAGTGAGGGTTATAGCTGTTAAGTAACTTGTCATAGGTCACAGAGCTCATAAATTGAAAATTAGGATTCTGTCTCTGGTCTATGTAACTCTAAAAACAATGGTCAAACCAGAGATTGACAAACTATCGCCAATGGACCAAATCTGTCCCTCTATTTTTTTCCCTTGAGGATTCACCCTTATAGCGTACATGAATAGTATATTTACAAGGTTTTGCAACCATCACTACTAATTCCAGAACATTATCATCACTCCAGAAAAAAAAAAAAAAACCCAAACCCATACATATTAAGCATTAATTTCCCCACCCTCTAGCCCCCTAGCAAACACTAATTTCCTTTCTGTTTCTATGAATTTGCCTCTTCTGGATATTTAACATAAGTAGAATCATATACTATGTAGTCTTTGGTGTCTGGTTTCTTTCACTTAGCATAAAGTTTTTAAGATTCATCCATGTTGTAGCATGTATAAGTACTTTATTCCTTTCTATGATTGAATAATATTTCATTGTATAGATATACTAGATTTTGTTTATCCAGTTGATGAATATTTGTGTTGTTTCTACTTTTTTGGCTGTTATGAATAATGCTGCTATGAAATTTTGTGTATAAGTTTTTATATGAGCATATGTGGTTATATACCTAGGAGTGAAATTTCTGGGTCATTTGGTAACTCTATTAACTTTTTGAAGAACTGCCAGACTATTTTCCAAAGTGGTAGCACCATTTTACATTCCCACAGCAACGTATGAAGGTTCCAGTTTTTCTACACCCTTGCCAACACTTGCTGTTGTCTATCTTTTTAAAATTATAGTCAACCTAGAAGAGTGAAGGGGTATCTCATAGTGGTTCTGATTTGCATTTCCCTAATGGGTAGTTATGTTGAAAGTGAAAGTGAATGTTGCTCAGTAGTGTCTGACCATTTGCAGCTCCATGGACTGTATAGTCCATGGAATTTTCCAGGCCAGAATACTGGAGTGAGTAGCTATTTCCTTCTCCAAGTTATGTTGAACACTTCCTTATTTGTTTATTGGCCATATCTTCTTTTGAGAAATCTCAATTCACACCCTTTTGCCCCCTTTTTAATTGTGTTATTTTGCTTTTTTTTGTTGAGTTGTAAGAGTATTTAAAAACTCTTAACTTTAAAAGGATTCTGGATACAAGATCCTTATCAGACATATATCTGCAAATATTCTTCTGAAAAATATTTTCTCTCATTCTATTGGCTGTCTTTTCATGTTCTTGATAGTGTTCTTTGAAGCCCAAAGGTATTTATTTTTGATGAAATCCAATTTATCTATCTTACCTTTTTAAAATAAAAATTGTGATAAGAATACTGTTTTCCTTGGTAGCTTAGGTATTTGAGTCATATTGAAAAACTATTCCAAGGTTATGAAGATTTACACCTATATTTCTTCTAAGGGTATTATAGTTTTAGCTCTTACATTTAAGTCTTTGATCCATTTTGAATTAATTTTTGTATATAGAGTGAGGTAAGGGTCCAAATTCATGATCTTTTGCATGTGGATATCCAGTTGTCCTAGCAGTGTTTGTTGAAAATATCATTCTTTTCTCACTGAATAGTCTTGGAATTTCTGTCAAAAATCAATTGGCCATAGATATACAGATTTATTTCTGGACTTTCATTTCTATTCTATTGCTCTATATAGGTCTCTATACCACTGTCTCGATTATTATAACTCTAAAGTAAAATTTTAAATCAAGAAGTGTGAGTCTTCCAACTTTGTTCTTTTTCAAGATTATTTGGATATTCTGGGTTCCTTGCACTTCCATGATTTTTAGTATCAGTTTGTCAATTTCTTTTAAAAAAAAAAAAGAAAAACTAACTGAGATTTTGATATGAATTATGTTGAACTGTTAAATCAACATTGGTAGCATTGCCATTTTAAGAATAATGAATCTTCCAATCCATAAACACAAGCTGTCTTTCCATATATAGAGGCTTTTATTTTCTTTCAACAGTTCCAGTAGTTTTCAGTGTACAATTCTTGCACTCCTTCTGTTAAATTTATTTATAAGCATTTCATTCTTTTTATGCTATTGTAATAGGATTTTTTTTCTTAATTACAGTTTTGGATTGCTCATTGCTTATGTGACAGCTCAGTTGATAAAGAATCCACCTACAATGCAGGAGACTCTGGTTCAATTCCTGGGTTGGGAAGATACCCTGGAGAAAGGATAGGCTACCTGCTCCAGTGTTCTTGGGCTTTCCTTGTGGGTCAGCTGGTAAAGAATCCGCCTGCAATGCGGAAGACCTGAGTTTGATCCCTGGGTTGGGAAGATCCCTTGGAAAAGGGAAAGGCTACCCACTCCACTATTCTGGTCTGGAGAATTCCATGGAGAGTCCACGGGGTCGAAAAGAGTCAGACACGACTGAGTGACTTTCACTTTCACTTTTCACTGTGTGTTACAATACAATTGATTTTTGTATATTGATCTTATATCCAGCAAACTTGCCAAACTTATTTTTTGAAAAGATTTATTTTTTCAGAGCAGTTTTAGGTTCACAGAAAAATTGAGAAGAAGATACAGAGATTTCCCAAACACCCTTTGTCTCCTTACATGCATCACTTTTCTCATTAACTTCATCCCCTACTAGAGTGGTACATTTGTTACAATTGATGAACCAACACTGACACATTACTATTACCCAATGTCCACTGACATTCCATAGGTTTGGACAAATGTATAATAATATATAATCATCATTATAGTATCACACAGAGTATTATCAATGACCTAAAAATCCTCTATGCTCTACCTAATCATTTCTTTTGCCATCCTCAACACCTGATCTTTTTATTGTCTCCACAGATTTTCCTTTTTCCTAATGTCATACAGTTAGAATCATATAATATGTAGCCTTTTCAGACTCTTTCTTTCACTTAATAATATGTGTTTAAGGTTCCTCCAAGTCTTTTCTTAGTTTGACAGCTCATTTCTTTTAAGTGCTGAATAATATCCCATTGTCTGGATGTACCACAGTTTGTTTATTCATTCACCTACTTAAGGACATCTTGGATGCTTCAAAGTTTTGGCAATAATGAGTAAAGCTGCTCTCAACATCCATGTGTAGGTGTTAATGTTGGCATAAGTTTTCAACACCTTTGGGTAAATACCAAGGAGTGCAATTGATGGATCCTGAGGTATGTTTACTATTGTAAGAAACCACCAAACTGTCTTCCAAAGTGGCTGTACCATTATGTATTCCTAGCATCAATGAATGAGAATTTCTGCTGTTCTACCACTTGCCAGCATTTGATATTGTTAGTGTTCTGGATTTTTGTCATGTGAACTCATTTTTTAAGTCTAATAATATTTTTGCATGAATACCTTAGGATTTTTCTATATACAAAATCATGTCATTTGAAAATAGTGGCAGCTTTACTTTTTTCTCATATGCATGCCTTTTATTCCTTTTTCTCCAATTGCCCTGGCTAGAACTTCCAGCACAATGTGGAATAGAAGTGGCAAGAATGGACATTCTTGTTTTATTCCTCATCTTAAGAGAAAAGCGTTCAGTCTTTCACCTTTCAGTATGATATTGGATGTAGAATGAAAGGGCACAGAATTTTGTCAAATAATTTTTGTGTCTGTTGAGATGATCTTTTTTTATTCTATTGATATGGTTTATTTCATTAATTGATTTCCAGATGTTACAACAACTTTTCATTCCTGAGCATTCTTATTTGGTCATGGTGTATGATCCTTTTTACATGTTGCTGGATTTGCTTTGCTAGTATTTTGTTGAGGATTTTTGTGTGTGTGTGTCCATATTCATAAGAGACGATAGTACATAGTTTTTTTGTGTTTTTCTTTGTCTAGTTTTGGTATCAGGGTAATATTGACTCATAGAATGCACTGGAAAGTGTTATCTCCTCTTCCATTTTTTTTTTTAAACTAAAGGGTTAATGCTAAGTCTTTATATACTTGGTAGAATGAACCAGTAAAACCATATGTGCCTGGGGTTTCCTTTGTGGGATTAAAAAATTATTAAATAAATCTCTTTTACTTGTTAAGGTCTAGTCAGATTTTTTATTTTTTTATTGAGTTAGTTTCTGTAGTGCATATCTTTCTAAGAATGTGTCCATTACATCTAGGTTATGCAATTTGTTGACATACAAGTTGTTCATAGTATTCTTTTATGCTCCTTTTTTTCCCTGTAAGGTTGGTAGAAATGGTCCCACTCTCATTTTTGATTTTAGCAATTTGAATCTTTTCTTTTCCCCCTCTGCCCTTGGTCAGTCTACCTAAAGGTTTGCCAATTTTGTGTATCTTTTCAAAGAATCAATTTTTGGTTTCACTGATTTTTCTCAATTGTGTTCCTATTCTCTTTTTCACTTATTTTTGCTCTAATTTTTATTGTTTCCTTTCTTCTGCTTGTTTTGGGCTTAGTTTGCTCTTCTTTTTCTTGCTTCTTAAGGTGGAACATTAGGTTATTGATTTGTGATCTTTCTTCTTTTTAATTATAGGCATTTACAGCTACAAATTTCCCTCTAACCACTGCTTTCGCCACAGTGAAATAATAAGCAGCTTTGGCATGTTTTGATATGGCTTTCATCCATCTCTAAGTCTTCTCTAACAATCTTTGTGATATCTTCTTTAACCCATTCATCATTTAGGAGTGGGTTATTTAATTTCCACATATTTGAGAACTTCCCAATTTTCTTTCTTTTATTGATTTTTAATTTCATTCCTTTCCATCTAATTTTATTCCAAAGTACTTTGTATGATTTCACTCCTTTTAAATTTCTTGAGCTTTGTTTTATGTTATGACATATATTCTATTCTGGAATATGTTCCATGTGCACGTAAGAATGTGCATTTTGCTGTTGTTGGGAGGCATGTTCTACAGATGTCTGTCAGGTCTACTTGGTTTATAGTGTTGTTCAAGTCTTCAGTTTCCTTGTTGATCTTCTGTCTAGTTGTTTCACCCAGTATTGAAAGTGGGGTATTGATATCTCCAACTATTATTGCTGAATTGCTTACTTCTTCCTCCAATTCTACAGTTTTTACTTTACATATTTTGGGACTCTGTTGTTAGGTGCATATGTATTTACAATTTTTATATTTTCCTGATGCCTGACACTTATCATAATAAATGTACTTCACTGTCTCTATTAACAATTTTTATTTTGTAATCTATTTTGTCTAATATTAGTATGGCTATCCAGCTCTCTCTTGGTTACTGTATGCATGATATATCTTTTGCTATCTTTTTACTTTCAACCTATGTGTGACTTTGAATTTAAAGTATTTCTCTTATGGACAACATATAGTTGGAGCATGTTTTATTAATTCGTTTTGCCAATTTCTGACTTAATGGGAGTGTTTAATTGATTTACATTTAACATAATTACTGTTGAAGCATGGTTTACATATGCTACATTGCTTTTTGTTTTCTATATCTTATACATTTTTGTTCCTCTATTCCTCCATTATCACCTTTAAAAATTAACTAGATATCATCTAGTGTATCATTTGGCATGGCAACCCACTCCAGGACTCTTGCCTGGAAAATCCCATGGACTGAGGACTGGGACTCTATGGACTGTAGTGCGGGCTACAGTCCATAAGGTCACAAAGAGTCAGACACAACTAAAGTGGCTGAGCATGCATGCACACAGTGTACCATTTAAATTCCCTTGTTACTTTAAATGTATCACATATAAATATATATATGTGTAAGTATTTTTTTCTTAGTGGTTGACCTGTAAATTACAATTAATATTTTAACAGTCTTGTTTGGATTAATACCAATTTGACTCCAACATTATGCAAATAATTTGCTGTTATATAGCTCCATTCCTGCACCCCTCCTTGGCATTTTTATTGTCATACCAATTACATTTTTATATGGTGTACTTACTAAAGACATAATTATTACTTTATGCAGGTGTGTTTTAAAGCATGTAGGAGAAAATAAGTTACAAAGAAAAATACGTTCTACTTTTATATGTACCTATGTAGTGATTATTACTGATGGTCTTTATTTCTTTACATAGATTCAAATTACTGTCTAGTGTCCTTTCATTTCAGCCTTAAAGATTCCCTTTAATATTTCTTATAATATTATATTCTCTCAGTGTTTATTTGTGACTGAAGTTTCCCCTTCATTTTTGATGAATAGTTTTGCCAGTTTTTGAATTCTTGGTTGACTTTGCTTTCAGCACTATGAATATCTGGTTTCTATAGTTTCTGATCAAAAGTCAGTTATTAATATTATTGAGGATTTCTTGTACATCATGAGTTTTCTCTTGCTGCTTCAAATTCTTTGTCTTTTGGCAGTTTATGATATATCTCAGTGTGGATCTTTTTGTTTTATCCTATTTTGAGTTTGTTGACCTTCTTGGATGTATAGATCAATATCTTTCATCAAATTTGGTACATTTTGGGCCATTCTTTTTTTTAGACTGCATTGTTATGACTAATTTTTAAAAAGATTTATTTATCTTTTGACTGTAGTGGCTCTTCGTTGCTGCGTGTGGGCTTTCTCTAGCTGTGGCTAACAAAGGCTACTCTTCATTGTGGTGTATGGGCTTCTCATTGTGGTGGCTTCTCCTGCTGTGGAGCACAGCTTCTAGGTGCATGGGCTTCAGTCATTGTGGCTTGCAGGCTCTAGAGCTGGCTCAGTAATTATGGTGCATAAGTTTAGTTGCTCCACAACATGTGGGATCTTCCCAGACCAGGGATCAAACCAGTGTCCCTTGCATTGTCAGATGGATTCCTAACCACTGGACTATCAGGGAAGCCCCTATTATTTCTTCAAATACTTTTTGCTCCTTTCTCTCTCTCTTCTCCTTCTGGGACTCACATTATATGTATATTGGTACATTTGATATTGTCACACATGTCTCTGAAGCTCTGTTCATTTTTTATTACTTTTACTTTCTACTCCTTAGACTATATAATATCAATTGACCTATTTTCAAGTTTCTTTTTTCTGCTTGTTCAAATTCACAGTTGAGCACTTCTAGTGAATTTTTCATTTCAATTGTTTTACTTTCAGACTCCAGAATTTGTGTATTCTATTTTATTTTACTTTATACATTTTGCTACTTTATTGACATTCTTTATTTGGTGAGAAACTGTTCTCATATTTTCCTTTAATTCTTTGTGCATATTTAAAATAGCTGATTTTAAGTCCTTGTCAAGTAAGTCTACCATCTAGATGTCCTCAGGGACATTTATACAGATTAACCTTTTCCAGTATATTGACCATACTCCTCATTTCCTTGCATGTTTTTGTAATTTTCCCTGAAAAGTGGACATTTAAAATTATATAATGATGGGGAAAGAATCTGAAAAAGAATCAATACATGTATATGTACAACTAAATCACTTGCTGTACACCTGAAACTAACACAATATTGTTAATAAACTCCAGCCCAATATAAAATAAAATTTAACAAAATAAAGTTATATAATGAGTCAACTTTGGAAATCAGATTCCTCCCTCCCTAGGGCTTGTTGTTAATGCTGGTACTGTTTGTTTAGTGACTATTCTGCAACACTTCTATACAGTCTGTATTCTTTGTCAAGTGTGGCCACTGAAGTCTCTACTTGGTTAGCTTAGTGATCAGATAATGGTTGCTAGGTCCATGAATCAAGGTAAATTGGAAGTGGTCAAACAGGAGATGGCATGAGTGAACATCGACATTTTTGGAATCAGTGAACTCAAAAGGACCTGAATGGGCAAATTTAATTCAGATGACCACTGTATCTACTTCTGTGAGCAGGAATCCTTTAGAAGAAATGGAGTAGCTCTCATAGTCAACAAAGAGCCTGAAATGCAGTACATGGATGCAATCTCAAAAATGAAAGAATGATCTCTGTATGTTTCCAAACCATTCAATATTACAGTAATCCAAGTCTATGTCCCAACCAGTTATGCTGAAGAAGCTGAAGTTGAATGGTTCTATGAAGCCTTACAAGAACTTCTAGAACTAACACTAAAAAAAAGATGTCCTTTTCATCATAGGGGACTGGAATGCAAGAGTAGGAAGTCAACAGATACCTGGAGTAAAAGGCAAGTTTGCCCTTGGAGTACAAAATGAAGCAGGGCAAAGGCTAACATAGTTTTGCCAAGAGAACACACTGGTTGGTCATAGCAAACACCCTCTTCCAACAACACAGGAGATGACTGACTCTACACATGGACATCACCAGATGGTCTATACTGAATTCAGACTGATTACATTCTTTTCAGTCAAAGATGGAGAAGCTCTATGCAGTCAGCAAAAACAAGACCAGGAACTGACTGTGGCTCAGATCGTGAGCTCCTTATTGCAAAATTCAGACTTAAATTGAAGTAGGGAAAACCACTAGGCCATTCATGTATGACCTAAATAAAATCCCTTACAATGATACAATGGAAGTGACAAATAGATTCAAGGGATTAGATCTGATAGACAGAGTGCCTGAAGAACTATGGATGGAGGTTTATAACACTGTATAGGAAGTGGTGATCCAAGCCACTCCCAAGAATAAAAAATGCAGAAAGGCAAAATGGCTGTCTGAGGAGGCCATACAAATAGCTGAGAAAAGAAGATAAGTGAAAAGCAAAGGAGAAAAGGAAAGATATACTCATCTGAAATCAGAGTTAGAAAGAATAGCAAGGAGAGATTTAAAAAAAAAAACTTCCTAAGTGAACAATGCAAAGAAATAGAGAAAAACAATAGAATAGGAAAGACTAGATAGATCTCTTCAAGAAAATTAGAGATACCAAGGGAACATTTCATGCAAAGATGGGCACAATAAAGGACAGAAATGGTATGGACCTAACAGAAGCAGAAGATACTAAGAAGAGGTGGAAAGAATACACAGAAGAACTATACAAAAAAGATCTTCATGACCCAGATAACCATGATGGTGTGATCACCCACATAGAGTCAGACATCCTGGTGTGTGAAGTCAAGTGGGTGTTAGGAAGCATCACTACGAACAAAGCCAGTGGAGGTGAAGGAATTGCAGCTGAGCTAGTTAAAATTCTAAAAGGTGATACTGTTAAAGTGCTGCACTCAATATGCCAGCAAATTTGGAAAACTCAGCAGTGGCCACAGGAATGGAAAAGGTCAGTTTTCATTCTAATTCCAAAGAAAGGCAATGCTAAAGAATGTTCAAATTATTGTATAATTGCACTCATTTCACATGCTATCAAAGTAATGCTCAAAATTCTCCAAGCTAGGCTTCAACAGTATGTGAACCAAGAATATCCAGATGTTCATTCTGGATTTAGAAAAGGCAGAGGAACCAGAGGTCAAATGGTCAACATCAGTTGGATCATTGAAAAACCAAGAGAGTTCCAGAAAAACACCTACTTCTGCTTCATTGACTATGCTAAAGCCTGTGACTTTGTGGATCACAACAAACTGGAAAATTCTTCAAGAGATGGGAATACCAGGCCACCTGATCTGCATCCTGAGAAATCTGTATGCAGGTCAAGAAGCAACAGTTAGAACTGAACATGGAACAACAGACTGGTTAAAAATTGGGAAAGGAGTATGTCAAGGCTGTATATTGTCACCCTGCTTATTTCACTTATATGCAGAGTATATCATGTGAAATGCTGGGCTGGATGAAGCACAAGCTGGAATCAAGATTGCTGGGAGAAATATCAAAAATCTCAGATATTCAGATTTCACCACTCATAGAAGAAAGTGAAAAGGAACTAAAGAGCCTCTTGATAAAGGTGAAAGAGGAGAGTGAAAAAGCTGGCTTAAAATGCAACATTCAAAAAACTAAGAGCAGGGCATCTGGTGGCATCATTTCATGGCAACTAGATGGGGAAATATGGAAACAGTGACAGACTTTATTTTCTTGGGCTCCAAAATCGCTGCAGATGGTTTCTCAACCACAAAATTAAAAGATGCTTGCTCCTTGGAAGAAAAGCTGTGACCAACCTAGACAGCTTATTAAAAAGCAGAGACATTACTTTGTCAACAAAGGTCCACCTAGTCAAAGCTATGGTTTTTCCAGTAATCCTGTATGGATGTGAGAGTTGGACTATAAAGAAAACTGAGTGCTGAAGAATTAATGCTTTTGAACTGTGGTGTTAGAGAAGACTCTTGAGAGTCCCTTCGATGGCAAGGAGATCCAACCAATCAATCCTAAAGGAAATCAACCCTGAATATTCAATGAAAGGACTGATGCTGAAGCTGAATCTCCAATACTTTGGCCAACTAATGCAAAGACCTGACTCATTGGAAAAGACCCTGATGCTGGGAAAGATTGAAGGTGGGAGGAGACGGGGACGACAGAGGATGAAATGGTTGGATGGCATCACCGACATAATGGACATGGGTTTGCGTGGACTCTGCGAGTTGGTGATGGACAGGGAGGCCTGGTGTGCTGTGGTTCATGGGGTCGCAAAGAGTTGGACTGAACTGAACTGAATGTGAGCCATATATGTAGTATACATAATTAAAATTTTTTTGAGTAGCCACATTAAAAAAGTAAAAAGAAATAGGTAAAACTAATTTTACAAACATATTTAACACTATATATTAAAAACACAATCATTTTAATATACAATCAATATAAAATTATTAATGAGATATTTCACATTATTTCTTACTAAGTCTTTGAAATCTGATGTGCATTTTACACTTATAGCTCATTTCAATTTGTACTAGCAACATTTCAGGTCTAGTGGTTACCATGTGCTAGTGGTTTCCATATTCTAGTGGTTAGCTCTAGATCCTTTCTTCTCAAAGTGTGATCTCTGGACAGGCAGCATTGTATTACCTGGGAGCTTACAAGAAAGGTACAATCTCAGGCTCTACTCTGGATTTACTGAATCAAAATTTACATTTTAAAAAGCCCTAGGTAATTCACAAGTATATAAAAATTTGAGAAGTAAAATTTTATACCAATTCACTATACTATATTTCTTTGGGATTAAAAACCCAGTGTACTCAAGGTTGTATTATAATAGACCATGTAAGTATCTGGTTCAATCATCATTCTATTCACTAGATCATGATTGAATTGTCTGAAAATCAGTCATGTAGCATGACTGTGTGTCAGATGCTATACTTGGCACTGTGGGGTTTGTTGAGCTGAAGAGGACATGGCTCCTGCTTTCAGGGAACTTACAATTGCCAAAGGATGCCTAGAGAATAATACTCTGCACAAGAAGTCCAGTCTTCTTCCACACTAAATCCTCTAAATAACTTCCCCATCTCTAATGTAAATGTGGCAACTAGGCGCTGGATTGCTCAAGCAGGCATTCAACTCAAGAGGTTCATGGGACAGAAACAAAACAGTTTCACTCCATTTGAAATTGGCTCATGGCAACGGTCTGTAGCACTCAGGCTTTAGGACATGAACTCAATAGGTTCTTCTGAAAGGGTAGCAACCCTGTGTTTGTATAACAGGAAAGTTATAACATTCATCATGCTCAGATTCAGGAACTGTGCACTCAACTCAAGAGAAACCTGACAGTCTGATTTCCAGGTTCCAGTGACTTAGAAGAGGAATTCCTATTTAAAGCAAAGAAAATAAGAAATAAGGAAGTGCCAGTCCTTGTTTCTCTGTGTAGGTGTTGACAAGCTATTAAATCATTAGGCTGTCCCTTGCCAGAAGCAGCAGAATAAATCTTGGAAGTTGACAAATGGTCAGCAGCTCTGTGTGCCTGCACACTCAGAGGCACACACAAAGGGCACACTGTTTCCTTTGGTTTATCTCCTGGCTGTGTAAATATTTCATCTGACATTTGGATTGGATTCTGAGCTAGTTTCCCACCAAGCTGATGGTTTTTTAATCTGCTTTCATCAGCCTACAATAAACTGTCTAACCTGTCTGCACAGTGCAGTGTACTCTGCCCACTGGCAAACGGAACAAATGGAACCAGGTGATCCCCGACATACTTTTTTCAGATGTTTGAAGACCAGGAATTGCACCCAAGCAAGAAACATAAGCTATGAGGCACTTGCCTCATCTCATTACACCAGCACCCATGAGCCCTTCCCAGACTAGACCAGTGCCAACAGGAGGTCACAACACATAACTTGGGCCTGCCATCCTATTAAGACAGATCTTTGGCTCAGCATAATTGTGCCACTGCCAAGGATGAGGGTGGCCGAAATCTCATTCATTCTGGCTTGTATTCATGCTGGCTTCTCTTCAGTTTCAGATGAATTCCTTCACTTGTTCAAAATGTACCAAATGCTGTGATAACCTAAACCACAAATTACTGGCTCAGAAAGTTCCTATATGGTAATAAAAAGAAAGGAAGTACTGATCTGATACATGCTGCAATGTGATGACCCTTGAAAACATTACGCTAAGTGAAAGAAGCCAGTGATGAAAGATCACATATTATAGAATTTCATTTATATGAAATGTCCAGAATAGGCAAATCTATACAGACAGAAAATAAATTGTCACTAGGGTTGTGAGAAGAGCAATGGAGATTGACTGCTAGTTGATATGAGAATTTCTTTTAGAGGGGACAAAAATGTTCTGGAATTAGACAGTGTCAATGATTGACAATTTTGTGAATATACTAAATACCAGAATTTTGTGGCATGAGAATTGCATCTTGATAAAGTCATTTTTTTAAAAAAATTAATGGTCATTAAATGATTTCTTCCCTCTTCTATCCCCCAAGCTCCTATAGACCAATCTTCTTAGCCTTGTTATTCCGTATTCTACTTAAAGGAGAAAGAAGCAAAAGCAAAACATTCAAGATGGCACTAGGAAAGCTATAGTCTCAGAAGAATCTATCCACTCTACTGCTACAGTTCTCTACCATCTATCCTCTATCCACCTATCCATTCATTCAATGAAGTTCTGCTATGTACTAGGCAGTGAGGATAGATACAGCATGAGTAAACCCTGCCCCTTCTATTAAGAGCTCATGATAATAATGCTTTTGTTGTTGTTATTGTTTCTGGCTGTGCTTCGAGGCTTGTGGGGTTTTAGTTCCCTGACCAGGGACTGAAACTGGGTCCTTAGCAGTGAGAGTCCTAACTGCTAGACCACAAGGGAATTACTGATAATGATGTTTCTAGCACTGACCCTGAGACACTCTGGATTCATGAATTGTCTATTGAATCATCAAAGATTAAAATATGTAAATTACAATGTTAACACATTAAAATATGCTAATTGCAAAATTATTCCACTTTTTTTTTTAAATTGGAAATTCATGGATGATATCCTTCTCTAAAAGTATCAATATCTGAAGTATAAATTTTTCTGGGCAATTTACACTAATAGTAAAGAAAAAAATATTTAAAGAACAAGGAGGGATGCAAACTTCCTATTTTCCCAAGAGATTGTAAGCAAGAGTAATTAATGAAAATAGCCAAACCAGAAAGGTGACAGCATGTATTTCAAGGTTTCCTCCTCTAAAAGGAATTGTTTTTGTGAATCTATAGAATTTCTGAAGAGTGGGCCTTTTACTTTTTGTTTCAAGGTAAGTGAAGATATATCTTCTGGTAATACTTCTGGTGTTAGTGTGGGGAAAGCCAAAAATGAACGAAACTCAGTTGTTCATTTCTTCAAGCAGTGTGTCATATGGAGAAATAATAGTTGATCTTTGGAGTCAGGCAGGCCAGAGTTCAAATCCTACCTCAACTTAAAAAAAAACTCACATTTTTATTGAATGTTATCCATTATGTTCAAGATACCTTAACATGTGGTGTGGGATACACATGTAGGGATAAACCACAGGTCCTTATCAAAATTTTTTATTTTGTATTAGAGTATAGCCAATTAACAATGTTGTGATAGTTTCTGATGGACAGCAAAGGGACTCAGCCGTATATGTACTATATCCACACTCCCCTAGATCATACTTTTAATTCAGGCCTTCATCATCTTTTAGCATTTCAGTTTCTCTTCCTATGTCTCAAAGTAATCCTTTGTACAGCAACCCATGTAAACTCTAAAATACTGGATCTTGTTACTACTCCCTTACTGTAAACTCTTTAGTGTCACCACATCTATGAGAGGAAGGTCTAAGCGTCTTAGCATGATTCATAAAACACTAGCTACAGAGTCTGGCCTCTAGTTACCTCTCCTACCATTCTCCACCTTACATTTTTTGCATAATTGTTTACAGTTGCACATACACACATGCACCCACTCCTCTACTCAGTCTGTTATGCTCTCCAAGAACCACTTTCCACTTTTTGGTGCCTAGATAACGGGACAATGTTTGTATTGGGAGTAGGGCAGCAGCATAGCTGGTATGAGTACAGGCTCTAAAACTAGATGCCAGGGCAAGTCAGGACTCTGATCTAGCCTCTTCCCCTTAACTTTGGAAGCTAGATTAAAGGTAGCTGAGGAGATATTGACAATAATTGTGAAAATCCCATTAAATTCAAGCATGAGCTACTTAAATTTTTTTATTTAAAAAAAATCTGAGCACATGATAGATGCATATGGTATAAAATTCCAAAGGTAGGAAAAGGTATTTACTAAAAGAACAAGTCTCTGCCATGTCTTAGACACCAAGTTACCTTACCAGTGTTCTTGTGATGCTTTCAAAAGATAGACTGCATATGTGAGCATAAAAATATGATTTTAACACAGTATGGTGGTAGTCTACGGGGTTGCAAAGAGTCAGACACGACTAAGCAACTAACACACACACACACACACACACATGGTAGCATACTTTATACATTTGCCTGAATTTGTCCTTTTTATTTAACCATATTATCTTGGAGATCATTTCACAATGACCAAACCTCTATTGATTAGCATTTAGATTGTTTCTAAACACTTACAAAGCTACTCCTTGAGGTCTCTTTCACTATTCTTGCAGTGCCCCTGCTCACCAGAAGAGAAATTCTTCTACTTTTTAAAAATGTAAATTCCTTTATTTTCATTAAAAATTGCATTTACTGTGATTTTGTTTTCTAATCTCAAAGGTACAATTTTAATTTGTAGAAAACTTGGAAGATACAAAAAAGCACAAAGGAAAAAAGATCACATATTTCTAACATCAGTTATCATTTTAATGAATGTCCTTCTAGTATTTTTTTTCTATTCACATATCTATAATTTAGAAAAGATCTACTCTCACATTTGAGAAAGTATGTGATAAAAATAGTAAAAAAGAATACTAGATTACTTTGTTTTAGTCACTAAAGCACCTTAAATTTAACACACACGACAAATCTATGAGGTATGTACTATTCTCCTTATTTTACAGATAGGGAAACTGAGGCACAAAGAATTACTCAGTCACACAGTTTAGGAAGTAATAGAGCCTACTCGGACCCCAGGTCTTGCTCTTACTCATTGTACTCTATTGCCTCTGCCAGTCTGCAGTGTTTAGAAAAATTGAAAACTGATAGATCCTATGACCCAGCAATTCCATTTGCAGCTCTGTGCTCTACAGAAACTTGCTCATGTGTCCAAGGAGACAAGTATAAGAATGTTTACTGCAATTGACTGAATTCAGTGGCAAAAAATCAGGACTGATCCAAATGTCTATTCAAATGTGAATGAATAAATAAAACAGAATAACCATACAATGAGATACTATAGAGCAGTTAAATGGACTCAACTAGATCTATGTCAATAGATCTCAAAACAACATTGAGTGAAAAAAGCAGGTTGTAAAGTGATATGGTACTCTTTGTGTAAAAAACATACCACTCACCACCACCCCATCCCCCTGATACCATACCTTATTTCTGATTACTGTGAAAATGGACTGGAAAGATACACATCAAATTCATGATGATGGATGCCTTTGGGGAGTCAGGAGTAGAATAGGACTGGGGATGAGAGTCACAGAATATTCAACTTATCTGTAATTATTTTTAAGAAAGGGCATACAACTAAGATAAAATCTCAACCAGTTTCAATTCTGAATGGTGGGAATATGTGAATTTGTTATATTCTTCTGTTATCATATATATTTAAAAATAATGTTAGCTAATGTTTACTGAACCCTTACCATATACTAGGTATAGTTCTAAGTGTTTCACATGGGTTAGTTCATTATATCCTTACAAACACCCTATTAAGTAGGTACTATATTAGCTCCATTTTACAGATGAGGAAATTGAGGCACAGAGAGGTTAAATAACTTCCTTAGGTCACACAGTTAGTAAATGGTGGGAGTATCTGGCTTCAGGAACCATACCCTATTATAGCTTTACCCTTCTAAGAATTCTCAATGTCTAAAAAAAAAAAAAGTGCACAAAATCCAGTTCCTAAATGTTGAAAGAATGCAAAGTGGGGGAGTAAACACAACTGTGCTGTTGTTACTCTACCTGCCACCTTCTGTTTGTATGTGCTATCTCATCTGGGGGTGTTGGTGAAGGCTCCACTCTAGCACCAGCTCATAATAGAAAGACAGGGACCTCTTTCTCTTGAGGGAATCAAAACTGAAAATTCTACTTGGCCTCAAAACCGAAACTAAATGAAACAAAATATTGGGCAGAGCAAAATGAAATAGGCCAGCTGGGGGCATTACAGGGCACACATTCAATTTGAGCCTATGTGTGAACAGGAGTTTGCAGGAGTTAGCTAAGCCTAGTTCCTAGACTACAAAAGGTTGGGCAGGGAGGAGCCAGCAGCTAAGTAGGTTAGAAAAATGAGACTGGGAAGAAAAAGGAAAACCCTTTGGCTTCTTCCTAAGGCAGAAGAGAGCAAGCATCTGATGCTTGAAGAGTGGGGTAATAGGAAAAAGGGGAAGGGTGCTTGGGGCAGGGAAAGCTCTCTTCCTGCTGTAGCCTCTGGTTTTAGTAGAGAAATTCCTGTACTCCCTGGTGTTATCATCGAAGCAGCTCCCAGGCTCCAAGTAAATAACCAGTTGGGAAGCAGTGGAGTGGGAAGAGATAAAGACTGACCTGCTGGAAAGAAAGTCTGAAGACCAGCAGTGAACAACCTAAAACACTGGAAGGCTGTGCAGTGCAGTGGGGAAGAGTTGAGACTCCAGAGTCAGCCTGCCTGGGTCTGAGTCCTGGATCTGCCACTTAATTCGTTCTGCCAACTTGGGCAAGCCATTTGTGAAATGGGACTAATAAAAAATTGTTGAGGATACAAATGTGTGAATGCATCTAAAGCACTTAGAACAGCTCTGGGCACATACTAATCACTCTATGAGTGTTTGCTGTCATTATTATCATCGTTATATCTGAGTACCTACTTCTTTCCAGGCACTGTTATAGGAATTCAGGATGGAGAGAAGCACCGGACATAGTTTCTGCCCTTGTACTTAATTTACTTGGGGGAAAACAGGTGAGTAAATGAATTCTAATGCAATATGATAGTTTGAGCAAACTCCTGGAGATAGTGAAGGACAGGGAAGCCTGGCGTGGTACAGTTCATGGGGTTGCAGATTTGGACATGGCTTAGTGACTGAACAACAATGCAATATGATAAGGTCTCAGACAACTACAGATTTTCCTCATCTTATGATGTGGTTACATCTTAAAAAATCCATTAGCCTACATTGGACAAAATAACCTAACACAAAGCATATTCTGTAACAAAGTGTCAAATATCTCATGTAATTTATTGAATATGGTACTGAAAAACAGAATGGTGTATGGCTATAGAATGGTTTATAAGTCCATCAGTTATTTACTCTTGTGATCATGTGGCTGACTAGGAGCTATGGCTTGCTGCCATTGCCCAGCATCACCAGAGACTATTGTACCACATGCTGCTAACTAGCCTGGGAAAAGGTAAAAATTCAAAATTTAAAGTATGTTTCTACAGATTGTGTATCACATTCATGCCATCATAAAGTAAAAAAAATTGTAAGTTGAACCATCGTAAGTCAGGGACTGTCAGTATGAATCAGGTGCTATAGAATCCCAGAGAAAGAAGTGATTGACTATGGAGGGGAGGGGTGGTCAGGGAAGACTTTACAAAAGACATGGAACTTGAAGGAAGAGTAGGATTTCATCAGGCAGTCATGTGGGAGGAGGGATATTCATGGTACAGGAATATCTTGGTCAAACACTTGGCTGGAACCATGGTTCAGGGCAGTGGGAAATAAAGACTAGGGTCCAATCTAGAAGGATGCTGTGTGCTCTGCCAAGAATTTTGGATCTGTAAGCTCTGGGAGGGTGTGTGTGTGCATGCACACGTGTGTGCAAACACAAATATTTGAAGCAGGGGGATAACATGATTAAAGCTGCATTGCTCAAAAATAATGGATATGAAAGATGGATTCTAGATGGGAAAACTGAAGGGAGGGAGACCAGCTGAGCTGTGCTGATGCCCCAGTCCCCAAGTCACACTTCCTCCTTCAGTGTTCCTTTTATCAACTATTCACTAAGTTGTCCAAGAAAGAATACTGAGGTCCTCCATGACACTTCTCTCTCTTTCACCCCTACATGTAATCCAGCAACAATCTTTGTTAGTTCTACTTCCAAAATGCTTTTGGAATCTAAACTACCACAACAGCCTCTTAACTGGTTTCTGTAGTTTGACTGGTGTGCCTCTCTAATCTATTGTCTACACAAATGTCAGAGTGATTAAAAACACACACACACACACACACACATACTACTGCTATGGACTAAATTCAATGCATGTTGTTTCCCTAACCCTCAATATGACTATATGTAGAAAAAAGAAAGTAATTAAGGTCATAGGGGTAGGGCCCTGATCCCATAGGATTAGTGCCCTCATAAGAAGTGACATCAGAGCTCATTTAATTCCCTTTCTCTCCCTCCTGCAGTCCCCCTCTCTTTTCCTCTCTTTCTTCTTCTCCCTATTCCTTTCCCCTCTTTGTGTATATACTGAGGAAAGGCCATGTAAGGAGACAACAAGAAAGTGGCTATCTGCAAGTGAAGAAGAAAGCTCTTTCTGGAACTGACCCTGCTAGACTTTGATCTGAGACAACTAGCTTCAAGAACTGTGAGAAAATAAGTTTCCACCATTTAAGGTACCCAGACTGTGGAATTTTGCTGTAGCAGTCAGAGCAGACTAATATACACATGTGCACATCTTGGTTTCCCCTTGCTTAAAGCACTTCAGCAGCTGCCCATTACTTGGTGCTCAGAAGTCTTAAGTCTTTGCTGTTGCCTACAAGGTCCTATAATAACCAGTCCCATTACTACTCTCCAACTTCACTTTCTATCCTTGGACTTCCCAGTTCTGACCTTACTGTCTCTCATTCATTTATTCAAAGAAGCACTGCTCTATTCTCTCCAACAGCCTGCACACAGGGTACTTTTTCTGCCAAGAAAGCGTTTCTTCCAGGATCTTGCCTAGTTGCCTCCACTTTGTCTTCAGAGCTCAGCTTTAATCTTATTACAGTTAATCTGATGCTTCCCCAGATTAGAGCACTTTTTCATGTCATATGCTCTCAACTTCCTGTATTTCTACTTGGTAGCACTCACCTCAGTTGGATTTAAATAATTAATTTGGTAAGTGCATTTTTTCTTTTTTTTCCATTTATTTTTATTAGTTGGAGGCTAATTACTTTACAATATTGTAGTGGTTTTTGCCATACATTGATATGAATCAGTCATGGATTTACATGTATTCCCCATCCTGAACCCCCTCCCACCTCCCTCTCCACCGGATCCCTCTGGGTCTTCCCAGTGTACCAGCCCCGAGCACTGGTAAGTGCATTTTAAATGTTGTCCTTCTGGCTGAAATGTAAGCACCTATGGGCAGAATTCATGCTAAGTTTCTAAAGCACTGAATTCCTAAGTGCGTAGCACTGAATGAGCATGCTACTTGCTGAATGAATGAATGAGTGAATGAGACTATTGCAATGGTCCAGGCAGGAGTTAATAGAGGTATAAACCATAGCAGTGACACTATAGTGATTAGAATATGTCTTGTTTTTCTTTTTTTTAAAAAACCTTAATGCCTACACTGTGTATTAACATTTTAAAATGCTAGTAGTGTTAGTAAAAATTTTAATTAAACAAAGAGAAGTCATGCCCTCATGGTTACAACCTTTACTTAGTGCTATAGACTGAACTGTGTCCCTCGCAAATTCACATGCTGAAGTTCTAAACCCCTTGTGTGACTGTACTTGGAGATGGGGGTCTTTGGCAGACAACTGGGTTTATGTGAGGTCATGAAGATGGAGGCTTCATGATGGGATTAGTGCCCTTATAAGAGACACCGGAGAGCTTGCTCTCTCTTCCTCCCATGTGAGGACACAGAGAGAAGGAAGCCATCTATCAAACAGGAAGGGAACCCTCATCAGAAATCGACCATGCTGGCACGTTGATCTTGTACTTCTAGCCTCCAGACTGTGGGAAGATAAATTTCTGTTGTTTAAGCAACCCAGTCTATGATATTTTGTTATGGCAGCCCAAGCTGGCTGATACACTTAATTTTGGCTATAGTACCTGGTTCTTATTTATATACCACCTTATGCAATTTTTCTCTAATGTTTTTGTCAGGTATAGCTCTGCCTCCCCTCTGGGCTATAAGTTCCTACAAGTCACAGATCATGTTTTTTAAATCACCAGAAGCAGCTACAGCCAAGTTGGGCAACATGGTAGTAGTCCAAAAATGCTTATATAAGAATACAACTGAACAGGGCAACACGCAGAGTGTTCATAGTTAGAGAGATTCTGGGGTTGGTGTCAACTTTGTCACAGATAGCCTAAGTGTCTTTAAACAAATTAGCATATTTCTTCTTTTCTATCCATTTGTTTCTTTAGCTGTGGTGTTTCTTCTCTCCCTTCTGGAGTTTTGGTGAAACTTATATATAAGCCAGTATTTTCAGATCTTTTGTAAGAAAGTGGAGAGACTAGATTTTTGAGTCAGAAAAACTTGAGTTCAAAATCTAGTTTTCCCACTAATGCAGATTGGAACATTGATCTTATGTGAGGTGCTTCATACCCACAGACTCATTCAGTCTTCACAACCAAACTGCATGTACATATGAGGAAACTGAGCTTCTGAGAGACTGGGTAAGTTACCCAAGGTCCCACTGCTAGTTAGTGGCTCAGAATCTCAAACTGGCTTAAAAGTCCACATTTTTTCTACCATGCTACAGGCTCCAAAAGAGGATAAAGGTTAACATCTAGAAAAAAACAACCTTCTACACTGGATTTCACAAGACTCCATTCACCAGTGGCAAAAGTTCTTGCTTTCCTCTGGGGAAACAGGAAGCTGCCACCCTAATATTTAAGTAATGTGGTAAGTCCAGTTGGAATCAGCTTTTCAAATTGACTATGACTCAAAAGAGAATACAAGCCATTTGACTAGGCTTAGGGCGCCATGGGGGCAAGGATGTAGCTATCTTATTTACTTCTGTATTCTTAGAACCCAGCACTCAGCCTGGCTATAGGAAGCACTCAATAACTATTTGTGGAAAGCATTTACTCAGTGCAGTGGAGGGGCTGAAAGAGAGTACATTCTATGGCCTGGTATCGCGACTTTTAGAAAGGTGTAGCTATAGAGATTAAGTCTGAAAGAGCCAGTCACATGGCTGCTAAGGCTTGGAACTGAAAAAGTATTTTTCTGATACATTTTAGATTCACAATGAGACAAGATTTCCTAGTGGGAATTTTCCTGAAGACTGGATCCAGACACCCAATAAAAGGATTACAAGTGTACTTGCATATAATTTGCAAATGGTTTATGTCTCACTACATTCTCTTGTCATCTATTCCCTGGTGATTTTCAAGGCAAAAATTTATTGCTACTCTAAAGGTTATTGCATAATTTATAAAAATAATAATAATTTATCTTCTCTTTCTTAACCAAAAAAGAATAGACAGCACCATGTTATGCTGTCAAGGCTTCTCAGTGCAGATAAGTCATATCTTTATTATTGCTATATATAGTGTTTGATCAATCACATTTAGGTTCGACTATAAAATTTAAAATGTGAGGAGAATCTATCCATATTAGCTAGTATCACTACCCTTTGTAGGATAGCAGTCCCCTATTGTTATCAACACAAGCACTGTCCCATTCAAATGGCATTTCGAGGGGATTTCAATTATATAGAGGCCCTCCAAGTAGAAATATGAGGATTCAAAGCAAGGGAAGTTTTCCTTGCCACTCATCAACACAATTAGGGTTCAGTGGCAGAGACATCTCAAGAGCAGAGAAAGCTGTGGTGATAGCATAACTATGAACATTCATTTCGAAGTCACAGGCAGGAAGTTTGCTCTGTAAAGTGATCCCTGATCAAGTAGTAATTTATAAATGGAAAGAGATACAGGGCTCATCATTCAGCAAGCATTTATTGAGGGCCTGCTATGTGCAAGATACTAGATAAGCATCACAGCTTAACAAGGAGAACTTTCTAACCTATCAGGTATTTTCTTATCATAAGGCAATTGACATCACCTTAAAATATCATGCCCTGTATTTAAAAATGGTGGTGATGTAATCATGAGAAAAAAAAAAATCCAAACTCAACATTTGTATAACTTATACTTGCATTTTCAATTGATGATAAAAAGAACTGCCCAACATGCTTTAATGAGCTTTTTGCACACGCTGTTCCCTCCACTTGGAATTCTCTTTCCTCTCTCCTGTCTGCTTGGTGAAATCCTACCCATCCTTCAGGATATAGCTCAAATATCATCTCCTTTGTGAGCCCTTCTGATGCCCTGTGAGAGAATTAATCATCCCTTTCTGTACACTCATAAAGCTCTTTGCATGGAACCTCTATTCTCACACTCCACTGTAATTTTTTCTTTCTCACACTGTATTCAGAACTCCGTAGGTCAGGGAACACCTTTGATTCATCTTGGTATCCCCAGTACAACAAACACCTAATATAGAAATAGTCAGTTAATGATTGATGAAATTCCCTGACCACTTTGAAAAATAAATCTGCTAATACATTATGGAGTGTTACAGAAACCTAACAAGGCTTTGCACATAGTACGTGCTTAATGAAGGCTTGCTGATGTTGAATGCAGTAAAAATGGTGCTTCTCTTAGGTCAAGGCTATAGACAGCAATTCTTGCTAGCTCCTTTATGGCACCACAGAGCAGGTACCAGCACTACACAGACAGACCTCCTTGTGATGTTCCAGGCACTGAATGATACATGTGCCCCAAACCATCACCCCCACTGGCTTGCCAGAGGGCATGAAATGGTCCATTATTAGTTACTTTTTGGCGTTAAGGCATTTGCTACAGAAGTTCCCTGCTGGATTGCTTTCAGAGAGAGGAAAAATACATCAGAAGCCACCTGAGAGACTTTGCACCTTTTAAAAGACCTGTAGATCATTCATGCCCCTCTCCTTCTAACTACAATCTGTGATCCACTGAGAATTCAGAACACAGGAAAAGGTCCTAAAGAGTGAAGATCCCACACAACTTAAATTGTATCTTATAATCACAGTACAACTACTGTGAATTAACTGTCACCCTGCTTATTTAACTTATACGCAGAGTACATCATGAGAAACGCTGGGTTGGATGAAGCACAAGCTGGAATTAAGATTGCTGGGAGAAATATCAATAACCTCAGATATGCAGATTTTACCACCCTTATGGTAGAAAGTGAAGAAGAACTAAGGAGCTTCTTGATGAAAGTGAAAGAGGAAAGTGAAAAAGTTGGCTTAAAGCTCAACATTCAGAAAACTAAGATCATGGCATCCGGGCCCATCATTTTATGGCAAATAGATGGGGAAACAGTGGAAATGGTGGCTGACTTTATTTTTTGGGGCTCCAAAATCACTGCAGATGGTGATTGTAGTCATGAAATAAAAAGACGCTTAATTCTTGGAAGGAAAGTTATGATCAACCTAGACAGCATATTAAAAAGCAGAGACATTATTTTGTCAACAAAGGTCCCTCTAGTCAAGGCTATGGTTTTTCCAGTGGTCATGTATGGATGTAAGAGTTGGATTATAAAGAAAGCTGAGCGCTGAAGAATTGATGCTTTTGAACTGTGATGTTGGAGAAGACTCTTGAGAGTCCCTTGGACTGCAAGGAGATCCAACCAGTCCATCCTAAGGGAGATCAGTCCTTGGTGTTCATTGGAAGGACTGATGTTGAAGCTGAAACTCCAATACTTTGGCCACCTGATGCGAAGAGCTGACTCGTTTGAAAAGACCCTGATGCTGGGAAAGATTGAGAGCAGGAAGAGAAGGAGACGACAGAGGATGAGATGGTTGGATGGCATCACTGACTCAATGGACATGAGTTTGGGTAGGCTTTGGGAGTTGGTGATGGACAGGGAGGCCTGGTGTGCTGCAGTTCATCGGGTCACAAAGAGTCGGACGTGACTGAGTGACTGAACTCAACTGAACTGAATCACAGTAGACAATCCTTGTCAGCTTACAGTTACAAAATTTTCTATTTGTAAAGTCTGTGAAGCACGAATCTAAGGAAGATAAAAACCTCACAAAACCTGAGTCAACATTATTAACATTTTTTGTATCAAAGCACTGTAATTGTAAACTTTGGCTTTTAATCATAGCCATTTACAAAATCTTACTAGTTTTCTCTGGTTGTTGGAGAGTAAAACCCTTATTCTGTTCTGACGAGGGATGTGTAGAAGAAAACTCATTCTACAGTCTGCAAATTCTACTTTCATGGCAAATACACCTATCTTGTAGACTCTCAGTATATAATCATAAAATATTTTTTCCAACAAAGGTACAAAATGGTCAATTACTTCTGTGTTAGCTAGAAACCAGTTAGGCCAACTCTAGATTTTCTGAGCATTCTAGTTAAGAGTAACTGAGGGGACTTCCTCAGCAGTACAGTGGTTAGGGCTCCATGCTTCCACTGCAGGGGGCATGAGTTCTGGCCCTGGTTGGGGAACTAAGATTCTGCACGCTGCATGGTGCAGCCAAAAAAATGTAATTGAGATCACCTTTCCCTAATTTTTGAAAACCAGGTTGTTTTGTGACTCGTCAATTGGTGAGAGTTCTTTTTTAGAACTTCGGGTGTTCTTACACAGCATTGGTACTTGAAAGTATTAGGTAGAAGGCCAAAGCTAAACTTTGTTGTATTTAGCTGGAACAAAGACCAATCTTGCTTTCAAATCGTTGTTAGCATTATTTGAACAGTAAAATAATCAAGAGACCAGAGATAAGTCAAATTTCTCAGCATAATCCTCTTCCACCTCTGTTAGCTTGGGGAGGGATGGGTGAGAGATGGACAATGCCAACACAAATGGAAGTGTACAGTGAAGAAAGAAAAGGAGTGCCAGAACAGTGGGTGAAAAGTTAACTTACTTCACTTAGACCACCATATTAAAACCAGATGTGTTGAAAATGTTGGATGAGAAAAACTGGTGTTACTGATATAGCGTGAACAAACCCTTTGTGCTTTCCTCCCAACACAGTATCATTACAGGGTGCCAGAGGTGTCATTTTATTTCATTTCACATGTAGCACATTCTCAACAAGTTAAACCGTTTCTAATCTTGTGTAATTAGATAGGTCTCGCTACATCCCTCAGTTGAAGGATTTTATGAGCTGCCTTGTTCTGTCTCCCTTTTGTGACAGCTTCTTTGGGGCTAGAAACTAACATTTGCTAACATTTCTTCCCTTCTGGCACCTGTCAGCTGGATGGGCTCTGGGAAAAGGAGGATGGGGAGGAAAGGAATGCAATGTTCCCTCCCTCCCCCCACCCCGGTATTAGAGCCATCTTTGTCTCTACATAGGGATTACTCTGTTCTGGAAAGTGCTGTTAAGTACACACTTAAAATAAACAATGGGTAGATGAGTGAATGGAATGATGAAGTTCTTGTTTTTTTAATTTAATTTTATAACAAATTTAAAGTTCCTTTGTTTACTAAATGTAGAGCCTGGTGAGGTGCTCCAGAGATGGAAGTCCTTTAATATGGCTCAAGAAGGCCCCAGCTCATGGGCCTTGGCTCTTTGATCTTACCATCCGGTCACTGTGGGCAGAGCCTCCCACTGGAGACAGTGACCACAGGATGACTGCCTTCTCCCCACCTCACAGCAAAGTTGTGAGAAGTCATTAGATATTTGACATCAGAATCAAAGGCTATGTGAACACCAAAGCTTTTACTTCAATGCAGGAGTGATAACAGCAGTTGAAATTGAGAGTTTCAATTCCCCACCAAAAGCTTTCTTAGGGTCATTCCTTGACCATTCTGTGATGTCTTTGTAAGACTGTTGGCTAGCAAATGCTCTCCATGTGTAGACTGGGAAATCCAGAATTAAGGCTGATTTATGCTTCTATGCCTTGGGACTTATGCATGATTGATTATATGCAGGGCCTGACCTCTCATCACAAAATTCTGTGGTTTTCATCCAATAATGAGAAAAGACAACTGAAGAAGTGCAGTATACAACAGAAATGGGTGAGTGACAGGGCCACCTGACATCCCCTGGTACTTTACAGTTTATAAATTGCTTTCAGAGTGGTCCTTTCATGGACAGGCAGTGTACATTCTTATTTCACCAAAGCAACTGGACTGCAGAAATAAGAGCCAGGGTGCTGGCACAGTCCTGGAGGCCCTGGATTTCTCATGCTGGGGGTGGGGCTGCGTGTGGGTAAGCACTTTGCCTTCCAGGAATAGTACTGCTCTGAGACTCCTCTGTAGACTGACTGGAACGGAGATTAAGCCCAGGGTTCTCTTTGCATTCCATTTAGCAGTTTGCTCATGCTTTCACTACAGATCAGCCTCAAGAATTCCTCTGCCAGCTGAGAATCTGAATGCTGCCTTGGCTGTAAAACAGTATCTTATTTATTCACATGAATCCCTTCCCCTTCTTGTATGTGATTATTTTCACCCTAAAATGGAAAGGGGGGCAAATTATGTGAGCATTTGGGTACTGGACTGCAGCCACCCTTGGCGATCTTTGTTACTCTTTGAGATTCTCACCAGCATTAACTAAAGAACAGTGACTCACCCAGAGTAACACATAGTCTCTCTTTCCTTTAGAAAACGGTTCCTCAAAAGTGCTGCTAAGAAAAACAAAACAAAACAAACTACAGTTCAAGGGAAAGAAAAAAGCACTAAGAGCCGAAGATGGTTTTAAACAAGCCTAGAAGATTTCAAAGGAGAGGGTGATTATCTACAAGGCTTGTGTATTTTTGATTTCCTTTTCAGTTCCAAATTTGAGACCTAAACATCTTTTGTCCAGGGGAAGTTGTGACAGGGGGAAGTTAGGTGACCTTAGCCCCAGCTTACTACTTGAAACTTCACAGGAGTTCAGAGAGGCTTGCAGCTCAGCACCCCTGGCCAGAAGGGTGGAAGGGAAACAAACAGCAGGAAGGAATAAAAGTGAAGCAGCTGGCACAAATGCGGAGGAGCCCTCCCCTCATTCTAGCCAGTTGTATAGACAGCTGTCTCTTTAATTTAACCCTTAGTTCATCCCCCAAATGACAAAGCTCATTTTGCTCATACAAGTCTCTTCTAGTAGAGACGGTGGTTGGTATAAAGAGAGCGAAGATGTAGAGACAAGAGAGGTTATGTGGGGAAAACTTGACCAAGACAAACAGGAGAGTTTCTTCCCCCCTCAAAACATGCATATGGGGAAGAACCTCCAAAGGAAGACTGAATGAAGAGACACAAACCTCTTGTCAAAGGCAGTCTGGAGGAGGGAGAACAGTCTTGCACAGGCTTGGGGACAGTTTTGCTCCTACTTCTATTTATATCCTAAAGGCTAATTGTGTAAATGGGAGTTTCTTACTTATTTGTAGCTGCACGTGGGTTTGTTTTTCCACACTACCAGAGAGCCAAGTCAGCACTACTGTCAGCAGCTCTGATCAATAGAGAGGAGCTTAATTATTCACCAATCTGGAGACTAGGAGTGCAAATGTGCAAACAGTTTCCCCTCAAGTGGCCTTTGAGTTGGAATTCTTGAGTGTTTGGGCTGGAAGCAAGGATAAAAAGTATGTTCCAGTTAAACCTCAAAGACGACTAGGGAGGAACTGGAGCCTAGAGAAGGGAAATGAATTGACCAGGGTCACACAAGCCATCGAAGCAGCCTGGCCTCTCTTTTTACCTGCTCCATGTTTCCCATCTACTCTCCCACTCCCACCACCAGAGACCACGCCCCCTATGCGCCCCCCTCCCCCCCACCACAAATGTAGCTGCCTTGGCAAAGTCTGTGTGTTTTTCTCCTGGCTGTTTTAATTGCTATCCCATGACAATGTTGGCAGGCCTAGTGACTGAGCACAGCCTTGATCATGAGAGAGGGAGCGCTTATTCCTGTACTCCTGACCTAGCTGGGGAAGGGCCATCCTGTCATTTACAGCCTGCCTTTGGCTCCAAGACCCACAGGATGAGGAGACCAGGGAACATTGTGCTTCCAAAGGCAACACTGCTGCTGTGAACAGATGCAACTGCTTAAAAGGGTTTTTTTTTCCCTCTTCTGCAGCTCCTAGCCTGAGAGTTTCAGAAGAAAGGGAAGAATATTCTCCTTCTCCATTCTTCATTTAAAGATATGATGCAATTGATATATATATGCTTAATACAAAATGCTTAATACATAAATTATATTTGTATGTAATTTCTACCTAAAATATACTTAATATATAAGTCATGAAACATTATAATAGAATCAAAACCTGTGAGCCCACCATCTGCCTTAACAGAACATTACCAGCACCACTGTGGCTTCCTACAGGCTCCTCTGCAGCCCACCACTCTGTCTTTCTCCCAGAGGTACCCACAATCATTAACTTAAGCCACTCCCTTGCATTTCTTCATCCTCTTCCTACATACACAGGTATGTAGCAATGTGCTTCTTAGTTTTGCTTGGTTTTGAACTGCAAATATTGGTAGTGCACTACCAATATTTAGTGCACACTAAATTTTTTGCAATTTGTTTTTACTCACAATTGTACCCAAAAACCTCTCCCATGATTATCTATAGTGGTGTTTTATTCCTTTTCATTGTTGTCTAGTATTTCACTGTTAAGTCTACCACAAGAGAAACACGCTACTGTTGAAGAATATCTATTGTTTTTTAGGAGTTTTTTGGACTATTCTGAACATTGCTATAAACTCTCTGTACAGTACACTTGCCCAAGTTTCTCTAAGGTCTGTTTCTACAAGTGGAATCAGTTAGTTGTAAAGTACATAACATGTTCAAATTTGTTAGATAAGGTCAATTTTTTTCCCAAATTGGTCATCTAATACACACTCCCACCAGAAGTGTTACAGTGTTCCACATCCTCACTAACATTTAGGATTATTTTACATTATTTTTTTTCAATCTGGTGGATTAAAATGGAATTTCGTGATTTTTTTGGTCATTCGTTGTGTGTGTGTCTTTTACTATAGTACAGTTGATTTACAATGTGTTAATTCTTTGTGGTTTCATTTTGCATTTCCCTGATTACTAATGAGGTTAAGCATCTTTTCACATCTTTTGGCATTCAGATATCTTCCTCCAAGAGAGGCTTGTTTATATTTTTTGCTCATTTTTCTTCCAGATTTTCTTTTTTTTAAATTTATTGATTTGACTGCATCAGGCCTTAGTTGTGGCATGTGGGATCTTCTCTGTGTTGGGATCTTTCATTGGGGTGTGGGCTTCTCTTTAGTTCCTGCTCATGGGTTTCTCTCTAGTTGCAGCTTGCAGGCTCTAGAGTGCACAGGCTTATTTGACCCATCAAGGATTGAACCTGCATCCCTTGCACTGCAAGGTGGATTCTTAACCACTGGACCACAAGGGAAGCCACACATTTTCTTTCTTATGTATTGGTATATGAGATTTGTATATTTCAAATACTAATATATTTTCAGTTATATGAACACTAAATATTTCCCACTTTTTGACTTGTTCTTTCACTTTATGGGTTTTTTTGGTGTAAAGCAGCATTTCATTTTAATGTCATTGAATTTAATGATCTCTCTCTTTATGGATGGTGCTTTTTGTATTTCTTTAAAGAAATTCTCCCCCAGCCCAATATCAGAGAAATCCTCCTATCTTAGTGTTTCTTTGTGAGCAAGAGGTTACTGGCATTTGGGGCAGGACACATTCTTTGTGAGGGGCTGGGTCTCACATTGCAAGACACTTTAGCATCCCTGGACCCTGGGTACCAAGTGCCTTTAACACTATTCCTGTCATTATAACAACCCTAAGCACTCCCATACAAATGTTCCCTGGGTAGGGGTACTGCCAGTTGAGAACCTCTGAATTATATTTTCTTCTAAAAGTTTAAAGTATCTAGTATACCCATAATTGATTTTTGTGTTTGATGTGAGATGGAAATCTCATTTTATCATTTCTTTATGACTAATCAATTTTCCAAACATTAGTTATTACAGAATTAATCATTTCACCCAACTGATCTGCAATGTTTCCTGTCATACATCAAATTTCCAAACAGGTAAGTCTACTTTTGAGTTTTTTATCCTGTTCCATTGGCTTACTTGTCAAACCTCTGTTCCAATATTATACTGTTAAGTACACCAGCTGTATGATAAATCCTAATATCTGATAGAGTAAGTTTTTCTGCTTTGTTGTTCTTCAAGAATGCCTTGGTTTTTCTTTGCACTCCCATATAAATTGTAGAACCAGCTTGTCACATTCCATGAAAAAACCTATTGAGATTTTGATTGGAATTACACTGACTATGATTGATTAAGGGAAAAAGTATATATATATTTTTACAATATTGAGTAGTCCTACCTGTTCAGAACATGGCTCTCAATTTCAGTAAAGTTTTATGACTTCTTCCATAAAGGATCTTGGAACATCTTTTGTTAGATTTTCTTCATAGATATCTTATATTTTTATTGCTACAGTATCTTTTTTAAAATTGCATTTTTTATTTTTGTTGTTGGTTTATAGAAATAACTTATCTTCTTATATTCTCTCTTAAATGTATTCCAGTCAGACTTTTCCACTTAGCTCCATCAAAACTGCTCTTGGCAAGGTCACCCATGACTGCAGAGTTGCTAAGTCCAATGGTCTCATCTCAGTTCTCAACTCACTTGATTCCTCAACAGCATATGACTCAGTTGGTCACTCCCTCCTCCTCAAAACACTTTACTTGGCTTCCAGGAAAGCACACACTGATGGTTTTCCTCTTACACCAATGGTTATTTCCTGTCAGTCTTCTTTGCTGTTTCTTCCTCATTTCCTCAACATTTTAATGTTGGACTATCCCAGGGGCCAGTCCTTAGACTTCTTTTCTTCTTGAGCTATCCATACTTCCTTGGTGATCACATCCATTCTCAAGGTTTTAAGTTCTATCCATATGCTGATACCCTATTTTGCAATGCTAGTTCAACTTGTTCTCTGGATTTATCATTCATGTGTTTGTGCATGTGTATGTATGTATATACACATACACACAAGAATGATAGAAATATTTCTTCCTCTTGCTTGACACCTCCAACTCAGCATGTCCAAATTTAACTCTTACTACCCAAAACTGAGCTTCCCACATTCTTCTCTCAGTTGCTCATTCCATCATTCCAGTTGCTCAGAGCAAAATCTTTGAGCCCCTGCATTCTCTCACACTACTCACAATATGTCAGAAAATCCTTCTTACTCTACCTTCAATATATATACAGATTCCTATTACGTCACACAATTGACATTGATACCACACTAGTTTAAGTTACCATTATCTCTTTAAGAAACAGCTTTATTGAGATGTAATCTACATACCATATAATTTAACTTCACAGTATATAATTTAACATCTTTTAGTATATTCATGGGTGGTGTGACCTTCATTACCATATAGTTTTATAAGAAATTTGATCCACTCTAAACGAATGGTCTCATTAGCAGTCCCTCCCCATCCCCTCCCCTCATGGTGGCTTCGGTGACCACTAATCTACTTTTTGTCTCCACGCTGTGCTGTGCTGTGCTTTGTCGCTCAGCTGTGTCCGACTCTGTGCGATCCCATGGACTGTAGTCTGCCAGGCCTCTCTGTCCATGGAATTGTCCAGGCAAGAATACTGGAGTGGGGTGCCATTTCCTACTCCAGGGGATTTTCCTGACTCAGGGATTTAACCTGTATCTCTTGTGTCTCCTGCATTGGCAGGCAGATTCGTTACCACTAGTGTTATCTGGGAAGTGAGGCAGAGGCCCAATTTCATTCTTTTGCATGTAGACAACCAGCTGTCCCAGCACCATGTCTAAAAAGACTATTTCCACTACTGAATTGTCTTGGCACCCCTTTCAAAAATCAATTGACCATAAATATGAGGGTTTATTTTTGGAATCTCAATTCGATTCCATTGATCTATATCTCTACACTTCAATCATGTCCAACTTTTTGCAACCCTATGGACTGTAGCCCACCTGGCTCCTCTGTCCATGGGATTCTGGAGTGGGTTGCCATGCCTACCTTCAAGGGCTCTACCTGACCCAGGGGTTGAACAGCATCTCCTGCAATGCAGATGGATTTTTTATCCACTGAACCTCCTCAGCTGCAGTCCATGGGGTTGCAAAGTCAGACACGATTGAGTGACTAACATACACACACATATCTCTACACTTATATCAGTACCACACTGTTTTGTTTAGTTTAGTTCTGTAAATAGTTTTGAAATCTGAAGTAACTATAACCTCATATAATTGTTAGGAAGTGTTCCCTTATTTTCTATTTTTTGGAAGAGTTTGGCAGTATTGCTTTCAATTCTTCTTCAAACATTTGGTAAAATTTACCAATGAAGCCATCTGGTCCTGGATCTCCCTTTGGTGGGAAGTTTTTGATTACTAATTCAATCTGTTTAATCAATATAGGACTATGCAGATTTTCTTTTTCTTCTTGAAACTTAAGTTTTGGCAGTTTGTGCCTTTCTAGGAATTTTCCTATTTCATCTATGTTATGTAACTTGCTGGCATACAAATATTCATAGTATTCCTGTTATAATCCTTTTTTAAACATAGTTGCATTTTTTTTTCCTGCAGCAAGGACTTTTGAGACCTACTTTCTTAGCAACTTTCAAATATGCAATACGATTTTATTAATTTTAGTCACCATGTTATGTTTTACATCCTCATGACTTAAAACTGAAAATTTGTACCTCTTCACTTTCCTCACCTGTTTGTCTATGCCAAGCCCCAAGTCCCCTCCTCTGGCAAGCACTGATCCGTTCTCTGTATCTATGAGCTTGGTAATTTTTTGGTTGCTTTTTATTAGATTCCACATATGAGATCATGTGGTATTTGTCTTTCTCTGACTTATTCATTTAACATAATGCCCACCAGATTCATCCAGTGTGTCACAAAATGGCAAGACTTTCTACTTTTTACGGTGGAATAGTATTTCATAGTATATACAGTCAGCCCTCTGTATCACTGGTTTCCACATCTACAGAGTCAACCAACTATGGACAAAAAAATATTAGAAAAAGAAATTCCATAAAGTTCCAAAAAGCAAGACTTGAGTTTGCTGCATGCTGAAAACATTTACATGGCATTTACTCTGTATTAGGTATTACAAGTAAACTAGAAATGATTTAAAGTATACAGGAGGATGTGCATAGGTTCTATGCAAACATGCTATTTTATATAAAGGATTTAACCATTTGTGAATTTTTGTACCCACAGGGTGTCCTGGAACCAATCTCCTAAGGATATTGACAGATGACTGTATATACCACATCTTCATCCATTGATGAACACTTAGGTTGTTTCCATATCTTGGCTATGGTAAGTAATGCTGCAGTGGACATGTTTTGTACTGTGCTGTGCTCAGGTGCTCAGCTGTGTCTGACATTTTGCTACCCCATGGACTGTAGCCCCCAAGGCTCCTCTATCCATGGGACTCTCTAGGCAAGAATACTGGAGTGGGTTGCCATGTCCTTCTCCTGGGGATCTTTCTGACCTAGGGATTGAACTCATATCTCCTTCCTACACTGGCAGGCAGCTTCTTTACCACTGAGCCACAGGGGACATAGGGGTGCATATATCTTTCTGAATTAGTTTTCATTTTCTTTGGGTAAATACTTAGAAGTGGAATTGTTGGATTATGTAGTAGCTCTATTTTTAATTTCTTGAGGGATCTCCATACTAGTTTCCATAGTGGCTGCACCAAGTTACTTTCCAACCAACAGTTTGGAAGGGTTCCCTTTTTTCCATATGCTCTCAAACAGTTGTCTTTTTAAAAAAAATTTATTTATTTTTAATTGGAGGATAATTGCTTTACAATATTGTGTTGGTTTCTGCCATATATCAACATGAATCAGTCATAAGTATACATATGTCCCCTCCCATATGTCTTTTTGATAGTAGCCATTCTAACACATGTGAGATGATATCTCATTGTGGATTTGATTTGCATTTCCCTGATGATTAGTAATGTTGAGCACCTTTTCATGTACCTGTTGGACATCTTTATATTTTCTTTGAAAAAGTGTTCAGAGCCTCTGCCCATTTTTAAATTGTTTTTTTTTTTTTTTTTGCTGTTGAGTTGAAGCATAATTCTTATTTCTGTAAAATTGGTGGTGATGCTTCCACTTTCATTTCTGAGTTTAATTGAGTCTAGTCTCTCTTTTCTTACTTAGCTAAAAGTTTCTCAATTTTGTTGACATTTTCAAAGAACAAGTTTTGTTTTCATTGATTTTCTATTTTTCCAATTTACTATTTCATTTACTCCCTCTCTAATCTTTGTTATTTCCATCCTTATGCTTGCTTTGGATTTAGCTAGCTCTTAATTTCTCAGATATCCTAAGATACAAAGTTGGGTATTGAGTTGATACCTTTCTTTTCAACATAGGTTCTTATAGCAACAAATTTCCTTCTGACGAGTACTTTAGCTACATCTCATTTCATATGCATGGTATGTTGTTTCTTCATTTTCCTTAATCTCAAAGTATTTTCTATTTTCCCATTTCCTATTACCCATTGGTCATTTTAGGTATGTGCTGTTTAATTTCCACATATTTGTGAATTTCCCAAATTTCCTTCTGTTATTAATTTCTACTTGCATCCCATTGTGGTCAGAAAACATACTTTGTATGATTTCACTCCTTCTATGCTCTATGGCCTAGCCTGTGGTCTGTTCATGGAACAGTACATAGACTGTTCCATGTACACTTGAGTAGAATCCTCTTGTTTTCCAGTGGATTATTCCATCGATGTATGTCAGGTCTAGTTTAGGTCAAGTCTTCTATTCTGTTGATCTTCTGCCTAGTTGTTCTATCCATTATTCAAAGTGGGCATTGAATTCTCAAACTATTATTGTTTAATTGTCTATCTTGATTGGATTGTTTAATTCATTCACATTTATTGTTGTTATTACTATGCCTAGATTTACACTGTCATCTTGTTTTCTGCTTTGTTTTTTGTTTTTTATATATGTCACAAATTTTTTTGTTTATCTTTCTTTGTATTAGGTCGGTATTTTCTCATGTAACATTTTAATTCCTTTCATGATTTTTAAATTATTATTTTTGAGTTATTTTAACTGTGATTTTCTAGGATATATAATGCATATCTTAGAATCTACTTCAGATTATATTGACTTAGTTCTAGTAAAATATAGACATTTTACATAGCTTCACTGCCTCCCTCTTTTTTGATGTTATTGTCATACATATATATTTATATATATAAAAAATCTAACAATACATGACTGTAATTATTACTTTATATAATTCTATGTCTTTTCAAAAGGTTGAGAGGAATTTCCTGATGGTTTAGTAGTTAGGATTCGGCACTTTCACTGTGGATACCCAGGTTTGATCCCTGGTCAAGAAAGCATCCCACATGTCACATAGTGTGGCCAAAATACAAAAATAAACAAATAAATAAAATAATGCTGAGAGAAAAAGGAGAATAAATATATATTAATAGTATTCGCTAACATTCTTACTGTTCTTTCCATTTCTTTCTGTGAGTTGGAGTTCCCATCTAGTGTCATTTCCTTATTTCAATACAGCTCTCTTCCCATTCCATTCCTTTGTGCTGTTGTTGTCAAATATTTTATATTTTTATATACTATACTCCCAACAATACAATTATATTCACATTGTTTTATGTAATTGATTTTTAAATCAGTCAAGAGAGGAAAGGGGAAGAAATATGCAATTATACTGTCTTTTCTAATTACCCACATAATTACCTCCACCGGCATTTCTTGTTTTTCATGTGGATTCAAATTACTGTCTGACATCACTTACTTCCAGCCTGAAGAACTTCACTTAATATTTCTTTTAAGAAAGGTATCCTAGCAATGAATTCTGTTTTTTAAAATATTTATCTGGGAATGTTTTTAATTCACATTCATTTTTGTTAGATACATGATTCTTGTTGCTTTTATAAATTGTCAGTAGTTTGACTAGGTCATCCTTCTTAACTCCATTGTTTTCTATGGGAAGTTAGCTATTAATCTTATAGGGGTTCCCTTGTATGTGATGTGTCTTTTTTTCTCTTCCTGCTTTCAAGATTTTCTCCTATTTGTCTTTCAGTATTTTACTATGATGACCCTTGACTATGATGATCTCTTTGGGTTTCCTTAGAAATAATTTTCTTAGGCGTGCAAAGTTTTTTTTTAATCAAATTTGAGAAATTTTGGGAATTCCTTGGTGGTCCACTGGTTAGGACTCAGTGCTTTCATTGTCAGGGCTTGGGTTTGAATCCCTGATTTGGGAACTAAGTTCCTATAAATCACACAGGATGTGCCCCTTCCCTCACCAAAAAGTCCCACCCCCTAAAAAACAACAAAAAGAAACAAATTTGAGAAGTTTTAAGCAATTTTGTAAATGTCTTTTTCTGTCCTTTCATACTCTCCTTTCTTTCCAGTGCTCTTATTATGTATATGTTGTTGCATTTATTTATATCCCATATTTCTCTGAAACCCTCTTCAGCTGCATTTTCTCTCTGTTCTTCAGATTGATAATAACTATTGACAATCAACCAAGTTGATTGATTCTTTCTTCCGATAACTCAAATCTACTATAGATCCCCCTCTAGCAAATTTTTCATTTGTTACTGTACTTTTCAACTCCAGAATATACATTTGGTTCCTTTTTAATAATTCCATTTCTTTATTGATAATCTATATGCCTCCTTAGAAACCTGTATGCAGGTCAAGAAGCAACATTTAGAACTGGACATGGAACAATGGACTGGTTAAAAATTGGGAAAGGAGTACATCAAGGCTATATATTGTCACCCTGCTTCAGTTCAGTTCAGTTCAGTTTAGTTCACTTCAGTCGCTCAGTCATGTCCGACTCTCTGCGACCCCATGAATCGCAGCATGCCAGGCCTCCCTGTCCATCACCAATTCCCAGAGATTACTCAAACTCATGTCCATCGAGTTGGTGATGGCATCCAGCTATCTCATCCTCTGTCGTCCCCTTCTCCTCCTGCCCCCAATCCCTCCCAGCATCAGGGTCTTTTCCAATGAGTCAACTCTTTGCATCAGGTGGCCAAAGTATTAGAGTTTCAGCTTTAGCATCAGTCCCTCCAATGAAAAACTAGGACTGATCTCCTTTAGGATGGACTGGTTGGATCTTCTTGCAGTCCAAGGGACTCTCAAGAGTCTTCTCCAACACCACAGTTCAAAAGCATCAATTCTTCGGCGCTCAGCTTTCTTAATAGTCCAACTCTCACATCCATACATGACCACTGGAAAAACCATAGCCTTGACTAGACGAACCTTTGTTGGCAAAGTAATGTCTCTGCTTTTTAATATGCTATCTAGAGTACATCATGCAAAATGCTGGGCTGGATGGAGCACAAGCTAGAATCAAGATTGCTGGGAGAAATATCAATAACCTCAGTTATGCAGATGATACCACCCTTGTGGCAGAAAGTGAAGAGGAACTAAAGAGCCTCTTGATGAAGGTGAAAGAGGAGAGTAAAAAAGCTGGCTTAAAACTCAACATTCAAAAAATGATGATCATGGTATCCGGTCCCATCCCTTCATGGCAAATAGGTGGAGAAACGATGGAAACAGTGACAGACTTTATTTTCTTGGGGCTCCAAAATCACTGCAAATGGTGACTGCAGCCATGAAATTAAAGACACTTGCTCCTTGGAAGAAAAACAATGACAAACCTAGACAGTGTATTAAAGAACAGAAACATCACTTTGGTGACAAAGGTCCATATAATCAAAGTCATGGTTTTTCCAGTAGTCATGAGAGTTGGACCATAAAGAAGGCTGAGCACTGAAGAATTTATGCTTTTGAATTGTGGGACTGGAGAAGACTCTTGAGAGTCCTTTGGGCTCAAGGACATCAAATCAGTCAATTCTAAAGGAAATCAGTCCTGAATATTCATTGGAAGGACTGATGCTGAAGCTGAAGCTCTAATACTTTGACCACCTGATGTGATGAACCAACTGATTGGAAAAGACCCTGATGCTAGGAGAGATTGAGTGTAAGAGGATAAGGGGGTGACAGAAGATAAGATGGTTGGATGGCATCACTGACTCAATGGACATGAGTTTGAGCAAATTCTGGGAGACAGTATGCTGCAGTCCATTGGACTGCAAAGAGTTGGACACAACGTAGTGGCTGAACAACAACAAAATGTATTGAGACATTGCCATCACACCTTCTTTTACTTCATTAAGCATAGTAACTTTTAGTTCTTTGAGCATACTTATAACAATTGTCTTGAAATCTTTGTTTGCTTAGTCTTCCACTTGAGCCTCTTCAAAACAGAGTATTTTTACTGCTTTTCTTTTTTTCCTTCTATGTATGGGTCATATTTTCCTGTTTTCTGGGGGCGGGACAGGAAAAATTATTTTTCTCATATTTCTTTTGGTTGAAATCTGGACCTTATAGATAATACATGCTTTGAACTATGGGATACTGATTCCCTACCCCACCCTAGATGTGGTGGCTTTTAATTTCTTGATTATTTGTTTAATTACTTAAAGGAACACTGTGAAGTTTATTCTCCCTACAGAGTGAAGCTTCTGATGTCCCTGCTCTGATTTTCCCCCTTGCTTTTAATCTTTTTACATGACTACCTAGGAGTTAGCCCTGGTTTGGCACAAGTCACTTATTGCCAAGGTTGTTCTTTAAGTCTCCCAAGTCTGTTGGATTTTAAACCATTATCATTTGGATATCTTTCTGGTTTGGATGCTACTGTCATAATTCAGGGTTTATATTTTTGCCTCCTGTTCAAACAGGGGCTAGCAGTTTGAAGGTTCTCTCTATGATGGCTCCTGAGAGGTCATAGCTTTGGGCAGGAACACAGTCTTCCAGACTCCCAAGGATTAGTATGATGTTACTTTTAAGCCTGGCTTTCTAGGAGTCACTCCTGGGTCAGAGTAGCTTATCATGTACTGCAGACAGTGTTTAGTTAGAAGCTGTATTTTTAAATCACTTGTGCCAGTGAAACTTTTACCCTGTATTGATGGCTCTGTGTGCAGCTCAGGGAATGCTTTCAAGTTTGCTCCATGTCCTACTGTGCTCCTGAGGGGGAACAGCCTAGTAATGTGCACAACTTCTCAACTTCCAGAGTTTACTGTGATACCAGGAGGTCTCTTCTTTCCTGTCTTTTTCTCTGGTCCTCTATTAAAGTGGCTGCTCTGCTGTTTTAATAGTATCATGGAGCTATCAGCCTCTTAATTGCTTTCTACCCAAATCCCCATTTTTTTTTGTTTACAATGCCCTTAGGCATGGAATTATCCACTTTTGGTTACATGTAAAGTCAATCTCCTCAAGCAGCACTGGGAGTTTTTATCCTTATGGCTGACCTATCTTCCCAGTGCAGAACCCTCATGTCACTATTCTGGAGCTGGGCATAGGAATTTGCTTTTCCATGAGTGACACCCTCCCTCAATGAACAATGGAGGGTGGTGGCAGGCCCTGCTCTTCTCAGATTGCTTTTCCTAGTGTGGAACCACTACCCTATGAGTTAGCCAGGTTGGGGGCAATCAGGGCCTTGGTATTCTCAGCCTGCCTTGCACAGGTTAGAGTAGGAGCCGGTTGGAAGAAAAGAGACCAGGTCTTCTTGGCCATGCCTGCATGGACATGGAGCTGGGAGAGATGAAAGATTCCAGCAGCCTGCCCTCCCCTGGGTGAAATCATAACCCCAGACTGGAAACTGCAGGGAAAAAGAACATCCATCCTCTTGGCTGCATCTACCCAGAGTAGTGAGTTTGAGGTAGAGATCCTGCAAGCAGAGTTGGGGAGAGTGGTAAAGTTGTGATAAGAGCATGAGTCATGGCTCAAACACCATGCTGCTGCTGCTAAGTCGCTTCAGTCGTGTCCAACTGTGTGACCCCATAGATGGCAGCCCACCAGGCTCCGCCATCCCTGGGATTCTCCAGGCAAGAACACTGGAGTGGGTTGCCATTTCCTTCTCCAGCGCATGAAAATGAAAAGTGAAAGTGAAGTTGCTCAGTCGTGTCCGACTCTTCTCGACCCCATGAACTGCAGCCTACCAGGCTCCTCCTTCCAGGGGATTTTCCAGGTAAGAGTACTGGAATGGGTTGCCATTGCCTTCAAATGCCATAGACTCCTGCTATTCTTGACTTTGGGCTTCCCTCGTGGCTCAGTGGCAAAGAATCTGCCTGCCAATGCAGGAGATGCAAGAGACCTGGGTTCAATCCCTGGGTCAGGACGTTCCCCTGGAGAAAGAAATGACAACCCACTCCAGTATTCTTTCCTGGGAAAATCATGGACAGAGGAGCCTGGCAGGCTACAGTCCATGGGGTCACAAAAGTGCCCGACATGACTTAGTGACTAAACAACAACAATATTCTTGGCTTTGATCATCTTCTTTACTTATCTTTGTTTTATATTTTAATAATTTTTGCTTTTGTGTCTATTATTTCCTTCCTTCTGCTTTTTTGGATTCATTCTATTGTTTATTATCTTAGTTAAGTTTAATGCTTAGCTCATCAACTTTCAGTCTTTCTTTCTTTGTTTTTTACTTGTGGGATCTCAGTTCCCTGACCAGGGATTGAACCCAGGCCACAGTGGTAAAAACCTGGAATCCTAACCACTAGGTAACCAGGGAACTCCCTCTTCTTTTTTAACATATTCACGTAAGCCTATAAACAGTCCTGTAACCACTTTAGGTGCAATATATAAGCTCATTTTTAAACATTTTCTAATTTCCATTAAGATTTCTTCTTTGACCCAAAGAAGAAATACATTTTAAAATGTGTTTAAAAATTTCTAAAACTGTATTTTAACAAGAAAACTATACATCTGGATTTATTTATATAATCTTTATGCTATAAGTTCCATTTTTGTTGTGTTTTTTTCCTCTTTGAATCAACTGAGGTTTATATTTTGCCTCATTCCATTTTTCCACTTCAATTATTTTTGAAGATATTTATTCTTTTCCTACTCTTTTAGTGGCTACCCTTGAAATTCTAACATGCTTACTTAATTCAATAAAATCTAGAGTAAATTAACTTATGTACTGTCTTTTCAAAGGGACCCTTAGAATGTTCTGACTCTAATCCTCAACATCAAGTTGCTATTGTGAAGCCTTTAAATTCTGTGTTTTCTGTCTTCTTTTAATCCCACAAATTACAAATTACTAATACTACCTACATGTTTAACTTTTATTTTCTACTTAAAGTTCTTTCATATATCTCATAACTTCAGTTTTAGATAATTTTTCTTATTTAGTGACAAATGGTGGTGGTAAATACTTTAAGGTTTTTTTATATCAAAATGCCTTTATGTTGTCTTTATTCTCTGAAGATAGTTTCATAGTATATATAATTCTAAGATGAAAATTATCTTCTCTAAGCACTTTGAATATTAAATTCTAATTTGGTTTCCAGTGTTGCTGTTGAGAAGTCAGTTATTGGTCTAATTGTTGTTCTTTTGTATATGATCAGTCTTTTCCTTCTAGCTTGTTTCAAGATCCTTGTCTCTGGTGTTCTGCAGTTTGACTGTGATGCATGTAGATATCAATTTCTTTTATTTCATTTTGCCTGAAATTTCTTAGGTTTCCTGAACCTGCAGATTTTTGTTTTTTCAAAATTCTGGAAAACTTCCAGCTATGACTTAAGTGAATGGCTCCTCCCCCTTTTCTATTCTTTCTTTCTAGAATTCTAAAGAGATTAATGTTGGACCATTCTGTTTTATCCTCGATATCTCTTAAGCACTCATATTTTCCATCTTTGTACCTCTATGCTATATTCTGTGTGATTTTTTCAGATGTATTTTCCAGTTTCCTAATTTCTCTTCAACTGATGTGTTAAACTTCATTGAGATTTCTAAAAACAATTATTATATTTCAAAGTAGTCTATTTAACTGTTTTTTTAAACTTAGCAGGTCATTTTTTATAGTCTCTTGCTCTTTACTCTGTACTTTTTTATTTCCTTAAATTAATTTAAGATATCTATTTTATGTTCTGTATATGATAATTTAAATCTCAAACATCTTTGTGGTTCTAGTTATGCTTTTTTTTTCCATTTATTTTTATTAGTTGGAGGCTAATTACTTTACAGTATTGTAGTGGTTTTTGCCATACATTAACATGAATCAGCCATGGATTTACATGTATTCCCCATTCCAATCCCCCCTGTCCCCTCCCTCTCCACCCGATCCCTCTGGGTCTTCCCAGTGCACCAGCCCCGAGCACTTGTCTCATGTATCTTTATTTCCCCTGTTGACTTCTTCCTCCTGAAAGTTGGCTTTCTTATGTAAACTGTAATTTACAGTTGTGAAGAAATGTTGGTCAGAACTCTCTGTGGGATTTCCATGTGGTCGAGGAGTGACAGTGCATTTTCCATGAAAGAGTTCAACTTGATTTTCCCTGTTGCTTGAGGCATCACAATCCTAGGTCCACTTTAAAGTAAAAATCATGGCTTATGGCTTTTGGGGCCATTCACATAATATATATTCAATCTTTAAACTGGGTGTCATAAAATTTCAGGGAGGTATTTTAAAAAAAACTACGTAATGTTAAGACTCAGACCAAAAAATTTTTCTTAACTGTCTGCCTTTCCCCGCTCCCTCCCACCCCCAGCTGCAGGCCCTTGCTGTCCAATACTGTAACCACTAGCCAGCTGCATGTGGCTATTAAATTTAAATTAGTTAAAAGAAAATGAAAAATTCAGGTCTTTGGTCTCACTAGTCATATTTCAGGCAATCAATAACCACATGCTATTGGGTTATTGGGTACCGTATTGGTTAGTGCATATATAGAACATTTCCATCACGAAGAAAGTATTGGATAGTGCTACTATGGAACATTTGAAGCTATACGTGTCTCCAGGGTGTGTATGGCTTCAGAACTAGGTTACACCTTTGAACAAACTTTTGTCAATCTGTGTCTTAGTCTGTATGGTTCCTGAAGATGTCCAAGTCCTAATATCTAGAATCTGTGAATATACTACCTTATATGGCAGAAGGGAACTTTGCAGACATGATTAAGGATCTTGAGATGGGGAGATTATCCTGGATTATATGGGTCAATGTAATTACAAGGATTTTCAGAAGGGAACTAGAAAAGCAGGAAATACACAGTTAAAGAGGTTATGTGGTAACAGAAGCAGAGGTTGGAGTGGTGTACTTTGAAGATGGAGGAAGGAACCATGAGCCAAAGCATGCAGGAGACCTCTAAAGCTGGAAAAGGCAACAAAACAGATTCTTCCCTAGAACTTCCAGAAGGAATGTAGTTCTGTGACCCAGATTTTAGATTTTTGACCTCCAGAACTGTATGAGAATAAATTTATGTTTCCTTAAGCCACTAAATTTGTGGTAATTTGCTACAGTAGCAATGAGTCATACAAACTATGAAAGGGGCCAGTTAAGAAAGGTTTTGTTTTAATATACCAGAAATGTGTGGTGGCCCAATGGCATTGCTATCATTCTTATATCTACTCATTTCCCCTTCCTATATTTCTATTTGCCTCTGAGGGTACAAGGCCCATGCCAACAAATTTCAGCAGGGAGACTAATGCAGGAACCAATACTTTCACTCATTTACTCAAAAATACAAATACATACTGAGTGTTTATCATGCTCTGAGCACTGTTTTAGGTGCTTAGCATATATTAGGGAATAAAAGAAAAAGAATCTCTGCCTTTAAGAAGCTTACACTCTAGAGGAGGGAAAGAGTGATAAATAGTAAAGTGATAAATAAGTAAATAAAACAGTATGCGATTATATGAGTATGCAGATGATTAGTGCTATGGGTGAAAAAAAGTGTGAGTAGCAAGGGAGGGGGGCAGCTATAGCATTATATATGATGGTCAGAGTAAGTCTCATTGAAAAAGTGGCAACTGAGCAAAGACTTCTAAGCAGAAGAAGCATCCAGTGCAAAATAGTGAAGTGGGAGCATGCCTCGTGCCTGGTACCTTCTAAGAACAGCAAGTAGACCAGTGTGGTGGAGTACAGAGCAATAGGAAACGAAGTCAGAGAAGAAACAGAGGCCAGATCATGTTGGGCTTTGTAGGCTACTGCAAGCACATAAGCTTGATACTGAGGAGGACCCCTGATTCTTAGGGTAGACAAGTATGCAATTAGCATAGTACTGAGGATACATAGGAAGAGATATAGCTCCTAGAGAATGGATGAATTTTTATATGCTTGAGTAGGGAGCTGACTTTCTTCTGAGCACTATACTTTTTTTTTTTGATGTAAAGAAATACGAACCTCCAACTAATAAAAATAAATGAAAAAGAAAAAAAAGAAATACGGAAATGCAAATTGTTATTTATGACCACAAGGAATGATAAATAATACTGATACTATGAAAAGCATCCAGTGTTTACACAGCTTAAATTTGATACCCAGTTTATGACGTTTTAAAAACATTAATAAAAATGTCCCAAAGCATGCTATTGGTATACCTCTAAATTGGAGTTTAGACTGTCAGCACCCTGTGATTTGGGAGGGAATGTTAGGTCATTCTGGGTCCTAGATTTTCACAATCTAGACTATTTTCCCAAAGAGTGGAAGAAAAAAAGTAATATAAAAGTACTTTTGCTTTGTGGGCATTCAGTTGGATTATAATACCTAGCTGATGAGAAAGTTCCCCTTTGGTGTATCAGCAGATGGAGAGCAGAAGCTTTATTTTTCATAGACTGTGGCAGAAGTCCTAAGTGGATCTGCGTCCCTGAAGATGAATGTCTGTGACTGATGGTTGACAGCTCTGCAAGGCTATAGTCTGTCATACAGAGTGAAAAAGTCAGAAAGAGAAAAATATTGTATATAACTGCATATATGTGGAATCTAGAAAAATGGTACAGATGAACCCCTTTGAGCACCACACTTTTATATCCATTTTCTTCTTGGACATTTCTACTTATATATTGGTGACTCAAACTCAAATTTTCTAAATAAACTCCTGATCTTCTGTCCTAACCCCTTTCCTCTTCTTCTGTCCTCTATCCCACCTACTAGTATCCTGTTAGAAATTTTTGAGTGATCTCCTGATTTTGCTTACTCCCATTGCTCTATGTCCAAGTAGACTCCCAATGCTGTCAGTCTTACTTCAAATATGTCCTGTTCTCTGTTTCCTCTGCCTTCACCTTTGTTGAAGCCTTCATCTGTCATGGGACATCTATAATCTCCTCCATGGTTCTAAAACCTGTGTACCAACTTTCCTGTAGCTGCCACAGCTCCGAAACTGATCATGCTACTCCCTCTTTTAAAGATCTCTCCTGGCTCCTACTCCTTGTAGAATCTTGTCCCAATCTCTACTTCTATCCTCATTCTCCGATATGCATTTCTACGTGTTCCATACTGAACCTCTCACTGTAATCCCAGCATATTCAGCCCTATCACAAGCATGTGTGTGTGTGTGTGTGTGTGTGTGTGTGTGTGTGTGCTCAGTCGTGTCTGCCTCTTTGCAACCCTATGGACTGTAGTCTGCCAGGCTCCTTTGTCCATGGGATTCTCTAGGCAAGAATACTGGAATGGGTTGCCATGCCCTCCTCCAGGGGATCTTCCTGACCCAGGGATCGAACCCGCATCTCTTACGTCTCCTGAATTAGCAGGCGGGTTCTTTACCACCAGTGCTACCTGGGAAGCCCATCACAAGTATACATATACCTGAAAAAGCAATACCTACTAGCTATTATGATTAACTAAATAACAACAGATTCTTTCTTCCAGAAATGCCCTTACCCTCTTTTTTCACCTGGAAAAATACTTATATATCCTTCTACTCAATGACTTCCCTGGTGGCTCAGATGGTAAAAGTGACTGCCTACAATGCGGGAGACCTGGGTTCAATCCCTGGGTCGGGAAAATCCCCTGGAGAAGGAAATGGTAACCCACTCCAGTACTCTTGCCTGGAAAATCCCATGTATGGAGAAGCCTGGTAGGCTACATTCCATGGGGTCACAAAGAGTTGGACACAACTGAGCAACTTCACTTTGACTTCTACTCAATTCAAAGCTGCTTCCTCAGTGAAGCCTTTCTTATTTCCCTCAGTAGCCTTTGTTGTTACTTTTTGTGTGTACCTCCAGCATTCTGTATCTATAGCCCTGGGGCCACTTAATATAGCACACTGTGATTATCTGATTACAGATCTGCCTTCCCCAACAGACTATAAGTTCCTTGAGGGCAGGTGGTACCTCTACTGATTGTTTCACTCCTAGTAGCTAGTAACATGCAGCCCAAAGGAGGTACTCAATTATTATTTGGTGAAATAAACAATGTACTACTGAAATGATTCAGGAAAAATCTATAACTTGCTAGTTAAGAAGAAAGAACAAAAAGGACTTCCCTGGCAGTCCAGTGGTAAGACTCCAAGCTCCCAATGCAGGGAGCACAAGGTTCAAACCCTGGTCAGGGAACTAAGATACCACATGCTGCTTGGCACAGCCAAAAAGAAAAAAGAACACAAGAAGGGACAGAATTCATACACAAAGCAGCTGGCCAAATAGCTCAGAGGTGGGAAGGATAGCCACAAAAAGGCTAAAATTGAAGATACGTGCTGGGTTATGGTGGGAGAGGGGAGCAAACAGGAAGGGTTGGGTGTACCTAGCTGGGGAAGTGCTGTGAATCCAGTGCCCAAAGCCTGGATTTTCATTTGAATGAGTACAGAGTTGCTGGAGAGTTATTAGAGACAGTTGAAGCAAAGCCGTGAAAAATGACCTGCACTGCAATGCTGGAAGGAGGTCATGAGGCCAGCCAGAAGGCAGTCACAATAATCAAGAGAATGGGCATGGCAAGTATAGGCAAGAGATTTAAGGGGCACAGAAAAGCAGGAGGCTGGATTTGGTGAACAATTGCATTTTGGAGAAGACACAAAGGTAAAGAGAATTGCTAAAGATTATGAAAAGCAGAGTTGCTAAAGATTATGAAAAGCAGAGTAGTACAGAGAAAGAACCTGAGACCAGCAGATAGGAAATCAGGGTTCAGTTATAGCAGAAAAGTTATTCCATATCATCTTGGCCTTCATGTGCCTTACCTTCTTAAAAAGGAAAAAAAAAAGAGAGAGAGAGATTTCACATTCAAATTATCATCAAATCCAGAATCTTTCAATTTGACTTCAAAATATCTCTTGAACCACTCCATCTTCACTGCCACCATCCTTGTCCAGATTCCAGCAGCCCTCAGCTGGACTACTGTATTAGCCTGACAGAGGCTTCTGCACCCTTTATTATCCCTAGACTATCTGGTCTCCACATAACAGTAACATCATAATTTAAACATGTCAACTTGCTCATGTTACTCCTCTGCTTAAAAATCCTTTGACTCCCACTGCAACTGGAGTTAGATCATACTCCTTACCTTGGCCTAAAAGTTGCCTACATAATGTGGCTCCTGCCTATTTCTCTGACCTCATCCCACCCTCCTCTCTCCTCACTCAATACACCCTAGTCCCACAAACTTTCTGCTTTTCCTTGAGCACAACTAGCTTTTTTCTACATTTTCTACATTTTCTCATGCTAATTCCTGGAATGTAGTTTTGTCTGGCTGGGTTCTTCATGTTTTTGGTACTTCAGACCTAGATTTGATCTGCTCAGAGAGGTCAGTCCTGATCTTGCTATCGCCTATTTATTTTCTTAGCACTTCTCACAATCTGTAATTATTTTATTATTTCTTTACTGCTGATCTCTCAGGAGATTACAAGTTCTAAAAGGTGTCTGTCTACCTCACTGTACATTTGTGAGAATGAAAAAGTGAATGAATGAATGAAAGAGGCAATGGAAGCAGAATTCACCAAAAATGAGGTCATGAAGAAAAGTGGAGGAAAAGATTTTGAAAAGAGTTCCATTTAATCTTGAGAATAGCATATCTAGTTTTACCCAACTCAAAATATAAACTAGTACAAGGAATTAGAGATAGGAGACAGAGGGCTCAGGTACCAAATCATGGAAGATCACAGAAGCTAGGGCTAATGAACTCAGTTTAAATTATCAGAAATTTGTTGAGCATTTACTATGTGCACCAGGCTCTATGCTGGACACTCTTTGTGAGGTGCATAAAGGTGAATGAGCGGACACTTCAAAAGTATATGTTGAGAAACCAGAAATAGGAGAGAAGTAAGTGCAAGTGATGATAAAAGGCAAAATTTAATCAAAGATTGCTGGGGCTCAGGGAAGGATTCAAAGAAAGTTACTCTGATGCTGAGTCAACAAGTTCCAGTCTACAATGAAATACGAGCACAGACATTCCCCTCTGTTCTTCCCCACAAAATACTTCTGAAAGTTGAGTGGAGAGCAAAATATTTTTCAAGATGACTTTTGAGGTACTGTGTTAGTGGGGAAACAACTAGGTGAGGGAGTTTTGGCCCTGCCACTTACTATTTGGGAGACCTTGGACAATTTGCTCATTTCTTTTTACTTTTATTGAGGGCCTACTAAGTGTCAGGCCCTCTAATAGGCACAATAGGTGCTGGGTACAGACCATAAGGTATTCCTTTTTGCCTTCAGGTAGCACCCACACTTTTGGACTAAAGCAACAGTGTGGCTTTTGGTAATACTCTAAAGGCACTAAGAGTACACTTTGGGTATTTGGTGCTTCCCTTGTGGCTCAGCTGGTAAAGAATCCGCCTGCAATGCGGGAGACCTGGGTTCAATCCTTGGGTTGGGAAGATCCCCTGGAGAAGGGAAAGGCTACCCACTCCAGTATTCTGGCCTGGAGAATCCCATGAACTATATAGTCCATGGGGTCGCAAACAGTTGGATATGACTGAGCGACTTTGACTTTCACTTTTCACTTTGGCTATTTGGCAGATGGGGAAAAAGATGAAAAAGTTTAAGAAGTGAAGCATAAGTTTCTTTGTGGCACTGTTGGATGAGAACATTTTGAAGTGGGGAACAATGAAGCCTTCCTGCCATGGTAATCCACTGTATATCTAGGTGGTCAAGGAATGACCACCCTAAAATTTTATTAACATTAGTGACTAAACAACAACAACAAAACTGTCAGAAATTGTAACATGACCATCTCAAGGTGCTTTAGATGACTGGCAAAATGAGATGGGTAGACAAAAGAAAATCTGCCAGTGCATCTCCAGGAATGACCATGGAATGGAGTGTCTATTTTTGGACAATAGCATCTTTGCTTCTGTAGGCAGAACTATTTCTAGTATGGAGAAGGCCAATTTCTCAGGTACCTAGGCTTCATTAAAAGAAGAACAAAAGTCTGGAGACCATCCAGTTCCTTTCAGTCTAATTAGGTGTTCACTGAGCAGCTTTCTGGTCTATGACTGGTCTCTTGATTAAGATGACCCACTAGCTAGGAGTGGTGGGTAAAAGTCACATTTATGCTGGTGGCAAAAGTCTTGCCTTGCCTAATATTGCTCATTATAAATGATCACCTTGAGGTCTGCTTTATAAATCAGTCTCTGTGGCTCTGGCAGTATGATTCACTCCCCAGAGATTCATCATTATGTGGTAGGGTTGAAAATGGGAGAGAATGTGAGGTGGCAAAACTTCAGAGCAGACTGGCTGGAGTATCCTCAAGTGCTCCTTTCTTATGAGGTCTGGCCTGCAGTAGCCAGTGGTTTTACCTATCAAATTACAGCAGTAATCATCTCTTACATTTGTTCAGTGCTTTTAACTTTCAAAGCACTTTCATATATACATTATCTAATTTCATCATTTCATCTATTATACCTTCTTTAGCTCATACTGCTGGCAAAAATACATTTGTGAGCAGTGGCAAAGACACCAAAAGAAGCAGTAATACTGTCAACACCTTGGAAAAAAATCTGTCTATGATGGGACCTTAGCAGAATAAATCAAACTAAAGAAATAAATGTAGTCAGAGTCTAGGCTGCAGTAAGGTGATCTGAGAATTTGGAGATAGGCTCAGAATGACTCTGAGAGTGAAATAACATAAAGACATGGTTGTAGATGTGTTGCTGATGGAGACTTGGGTAATATCCAAGTGTAATCAAAGTGATCAGGGCATATCTAGGACTGGAATGTACTCAAAGAAAGTTGCAATCAATCAGCTTTATGGTAAACAGTCTGAAGAATAATGTGCTATAGAAAGGCAGTGTAGAAGTTATTTGAAAAGGAGGAATTAGATAGTGAAGATATGTCATTGTTTGTCTAGCACCTCCGACTCCTTACTTTGCAGAGGGGCAGGATGGGATTGGAGTGAAGGGGAAATGTGTACATTTGTGCAGTGGCTGGAGAGCAGAGGGAGCTGGGCAGACCATGTATATGACAGACATATATATTATGGTCCCTAAGGATGTAGACTCAGTTATGAAACAGCCACTTCCTTCACTCTGATTCCATGCTCATCAAGTAACCTTCTGATTTATGAATTCAGTTTCCTAGGTCCCTTGATCCTGGGGAAAAAATGGAGTAGATAAGACTATTGTGGTTACGTGACAGGTATATCTTCCACTGTAAGTTAATTGCAATATATTTTACATGTCTCATCTCCAATTTTTTTTAATTTGAAAATCTACAGAGAAGCTGCAAAAACAGTTCAATAGATTTCTACTTTTTCTTAAACTTAATTTACCAGCTTGCTGATGGAAGTTCAACTGGTCTAGCATTATTTATTGAAAAGGCTCTTTCCTCCATTGAATTGCTTTTGGACCTTAGTCAAAAATCAGTTGGCTATATTTCTGTGGGTCTGTTTCTGGGATCTCTATTCTGTTCTTTTGATGTTTGTTCCTTTGACAATACCACACAGTCTTGATTACTGTACCTATAATATTAAGTCTTAAAATTGGTAAAGTGATTCCTTCCACTTCATCCTTCTTTTATAAAACTGTTTTAGCTATTCTAGTTCCTGTTTGTTTTCATATATATTTTATAATAATCTTGTCTATATCTTCAGAAACACACTGGAATTTCTATAGTTATTAAATCTGTACATAAATCTGGAAAGAATTGACATCTTTACTAGGTGGAATCTTCTAATTCATGAACACGGTATGTCTCTGCATGAATTTAGATTTTTATTTTCTTTCATAAATGTTTTGCAGTTTTAATATATGTTTGGTACATATTTTGTTAGATTTACACCTAAGTATTTCATTTTAAAAAACTGATTGTAAATGGCATTGCATTTTTAATTTTGGTTTCCATGTGATCATGGATAGCATATAGAAATACAATTGATTTTTGTATGTTGATCTTGTATCCTGAGACCTTGTTGAAAACATTTATTAGTTCTAGATTTATGTAAATTCCTTGGGATTGTATTAGAGACAATGTCATTTGCAAATAGGGACAGTTTTATTTTCTTCTTTTTGTTTTGTATGCTCCTGAGATGCTGCTTGCTATGTCTTTCAGCTATGAAATGCACAGAGCAGAGATATTGGTCTGTAGTTTTCCTTTTTTTGTACTGTCTTTGTCTGGTTTTGGTATCAGGATAACACTGGTTTAATGAAATGAGTTGTGAAGTGTTTTCTCCTCTTCTATTTTCTGGAAAGATTGTACAGATTTGTTTTGAATTCTTTAAAAACTTGGTACGATCCTCCAGTGAAACCATCTGGGCCTGTAAAGTTCTTTTTGGGAGTTTTCAAATACAAATTCAATTTCCTTAATAGTTACAGGCTACTCAAATAATTTCATATTTGGTCAGTTGCAGTCGTATGTGGTTTTTGAGGAAGCAGTTCATTTCATTTAAGTTGTCAAATTTATGTGTGTAAAGTTGTTAGATGTATTCTGTTATTATCCTTTGGATGTCTGTAGGGTTTGTGGTGATACCCCCTTCATTCCTGATTTTGGCAATTTATATCTTCTCTGCTTTTAAATTTTTCAGTCTGGCTAGTGATTTGTCAATTTTATTGATGTTATCAGAGAATCACCTTTCTGTTTCATTTTCTGTACTATTGCTTTGTTTCATTTCATTTGCTCTCCCTACTTTGTAAGGTGGCAACTTAAATTATTGATTTGAGATTATCCTCTTTTTAAAAGATTTCATACTGTAAATTCACTTCTCCGCACTGATTTAACTGTGTTCCACAAATTTTGACACGTATTTTCATTTTAATTCAGTTTAATGTAATTTTTGATCCTCCATGAGATTTATCTTCTGACAAATGAATTATTCAGGAGTATTTTAAGTGTCTAAGCATTTGGAGATTATCCTGTTATCTTTTGGACTTTCCTGTAGCTCAAAAGGTAAAGAATCTGCCTGCAATGCAGGAGACCCAGGTTCAGTCCCTGGGTTGGAAAGATCCTCTGGAGAAGGTACTGGCAATCCACTCCTTGCCTGGAGAATCCCATGGACAGAGAAACCTGGTGGGCTACAGTCTGTTGGGTCGCAGTCAGACATGACTGAGTGACTAACACGTTTTCACTTCTATTATCTTTTGTTAATTTGTTTGATTCTACTTTGGTCAGAGGACATACCTTGTTTGATTTCCTTCCTTTAAATTTGTTTAGATTTTCTTTTTGTGGTACATGACATGGTCTATCTTACATAAAATATGCCGTTGTAACCATTTAAAATGTAATATTCAGGGCACAAAGGACATTCACAATATTGTGCAATCATCACCATTATCTATTTCCAAAACTTTCCTATCACCCTAAATAGAAATTCTATACTCAATAAGCAGTAACTCCCTGTTCTCCCTTCTCCCAGCCTCTGGTAATTTCTAACCTACTTTCTGTTTATATAAATTTGCCTATTGTATATATTTTGTGTTAAATGGAGCTATATGATATCTGTCCTTTTGTGTCTGGATCATTTCACTTGGCATAATGCTTTCGAAATTCATCCATATTGTAGCATGTATCAGAACATTTCTTTTTATGGTTGAACGGTATTTCATTGTATGGATATACCATGTTTTGTTTATCTATTCAGCTAATGATGGACATTTTAGTTATTTCATCTTTTGGCTACTGTGAGTAATGGCACAGTAAACACTAGAATACAACTATTTGTTTAAGTCCCTGTTTTCAGTTCTTTTGGGTATATAACTTGGAATATAATTGTTGGGTCATATGATAATTCTGTACTCAACTTTTTGAGGACCCACCAAACTATTATTCACTGTGGCTATGCCATTTTGCACTCCCAGTAGCAATTTATGAGATTTCCAATTTCTCCACATTTCCACTAATATCTGTTATTTTCATTTTTAAAATTACAGCTATCCTGCTAGGTATAAAGTAGTTTCTCACTGAGGTTTTGATTTGCAATTCCCTAATAACTAATGATTTTGAGCATCTTTTCATGTGCTTATTGGTCATTTGTAAACCTCCTCTGGAGAAATGTCTATTTAATTTCTTTGCCAATTTATAAAATGGGTTATGTGTCTTCTTGTTGAGCTTAGGAATTTTTTAATATATTATGGATATTAAACCCTTATCAGATGATTTGCAAATATCTTCTCCCATTTTGTAGATTTTCTTTTCACTTTCTTGATAATGTCCTTTGATGCACAAGTTTTAAATTTTGATAAAGTCAAATTTATCAATATTTTCTCTTGTTGCCATATCTAAGAATTCACTGCCAAATCCAAGGTCATAAAGATTTGTGTTTTGTTCTAAGAGTTTTATGGTTTTAAGTCTTACATATAGATTGGTGACCTATTTGGACTTAATTTTTGTATATAGTGTGAGGTAAGGGGTCCAACTTCATTGCCTTGCATGTGGATATCCAGTTGTCCAAGAGATAATTCTTTCCCCATTAGACACACTTGGCACCTTTGTTGAAAATTGATTTGCTATAGATATATGGGTTTATTTCTGGGCTTATATCATTGGTCTATACATCTATCCTTATGCCAAAACAACATTGTTTTGATTACCATAGCATTGTAGTAAGTTTTGAAATTGAAAAGTGTGAGTCCTCTGTTCTTTTTAATGATTGTTTTTAATTATATGGGGTCTCTTCAAATCCATATGAATTTGAGGACTGGACTTTTCATTTCTACAAAAAAAGGCTGTTGGGATTTTGATAGAGATTGCAGTGAATCTATGGGTTGTTTTGGGAGTACTGACATATTAACAATATTAAGTCTTATAATCCTTGAATATAGAATGCTGTTCCACTTATTTAGGACTTAATTTCCTTCAGCAAATTTTTGTAGTTTTCACTGTACCAGTCTTTCACCTCCTTCGTTAAATTCATTTTTGGGTATTTTATTCTTTGGGATGCTGTATGGAATTGCTTCCTTAAAAATTTTTATTTCCTTTTATCTTATCTAATTGCTCTGGCTAAAATTCTAGTATAACATAGAATAACAGTGGGAAACTGGGTATTTTGTCTTATTCCTGATCTTAGAGGGAAAATGTTCATCTTATACTATTGGCTATGTTAGCTGTAGGTTTTTTGTAGATGCATGTTATCATGTTGAGGAGTTTCCCTTTATTCCCTTATAATAAGACAGTGTTGGATTTTGTCAAATGCCTTTCCTGCATCAACTGAGATGATCATGTAGCTTTTCCCCTCTGTTATTAATATATTAATGTGATATATTATATTGACTTTCTTATGTTGAACCATCCTTGCAAACCTGGGTTAAATTCCCCCTGGTCATTTTAACATGCAGTTGTATTCACTTTTCTAGTATTTTGTCAAAGGATTTTTGCATCTATAATCATAAGCTATATTGATTATTGATAAATAAAGGTATTTTATTTTCTTGTGATGTCTTTATCCAGCTTTGGTATCAGGGCAGTGTTGGCCTCCCAGAATGAGTTGGTAAATGTTCAATCTTATTTAATTACTGAAGAGTTTGAGGAAAATTGGTATTTATTCTTTAAATGTTCTGTAGAACTTATCAGTGAAGCCATCTGGTTTCATTGGGAGGTTTTTCATTACTAATTAAATTTATTTTACTTGTTACAGATCTATTGAGATGTTCTATTTCTTCTTGAATCAGTTCTGGTAAATATTTCTAGAATTTGTCCATGTCAGCTAGGCTATCTAATTTGTTAGCATATAACTGCTAATTGCATTTGCTTATAATCTTAAAAAAAAATCTCTGTAAGTTTGGTAGTAATGTCCTTCTTTTGATTTCTGAGTTTATTTGCATCTTCTGTCTTTATCAGTCTAGCTAAAGGCTTGTCAATTTTGTTCGTTTCAAAAAAACAGCTTTTGGATTTGTTCATTCTCTGTATTGTTCTACTCCCTATTTCACTTGTCTCTATTCTAATCTTTGTTGCTTCCTTTCTTCTGCTAGCTTTGCTTTTAGTTATCTCTTCTTTTTCCAGTTCTTCAAGATGTAAAGGTAGGTTATTAATTTGAGATTTTTTTTAATGTAGGCATTTACAGGTATAAATTTCCCTCTGATTATGCCTCTTGCTGTATCTTACAAGATTCATACATTGTGTTTTCATTTTCATTCATTGCAAAGTATTTTCTCATTTCCACTGTGTTTTCTTCTTTGATCCATTAGTTGTTTTAAGAATGTTTTGCTTAATTTCCACATATTTTTGAACTTTTCACTTTTCCCTCTGTTGTTTTTTAGCTTTATTCCATTGTGGCTGGAAAAGACAGTTTGTATTTCAATATTGTTAAACTTATTAAAACTTGTTTGTGGTCTGACATATCCTGGAGAATGTTTCATGTCCACTTGAGAAGAATAGGAGTTTTGCTGTTGTTGAGGAGAATGTTCTTTCTATGTATCTTTCTGGTAGAATTGATTTATTATGCTGTTCAAGTTCTCTATTTCCTTATTGCTCTTATGTCTAGATGTTTTTCATGTATTATCAAAAGTGATATTTTGAAGTTTCCAACTATCATAGTAGAACTGCCTATTTTTCTTCTCAATTCTATAAATGTTTGCTTTCTATACTTTGGGGCTCAGTTGTATAGCATAAATAGGTTCATAATTGTTATATATTCTTGATAAGTCAATCCTTTTATCAATATATAATGTCTTTGTTGGTCTCTTGTAACAGTTTTTTTTTTTTACTTAAAAATCTGTTTTGTCTGATAACCAACCGCAGATGTTTTGGTTACCATTTGCATGGAATATTTTTTCACCCTTTTACTTTCAACTTAATTCTTTGGATCTAAAATAAATTTGTAAAGTAAACAGTTGTGGATGTGATGTGATGGAAGTAAAGTCTGATGCTGTAAAGAGCAATATTGCACAGTAACCTGGAATGTTAGGTCCATGAATCAAGGCAAATTGGAAGTGGTCAAACAGGTTATGGCAAGAGTGAACATCAACATTTTAGGAATCAGTGAACTAAAATGGATTGGAATGGGTGAATTCATTTCAGATGACCATTATATCTACTACTTCTAAGACTCCCTTAGAAGAAATGGAGTAACTATCATAGTAAACAAAGGAGTCCAAAATACAGTACTTGGATGCAATCTCAAAGATGGCAGAATGATCTCTGCTTGTTTCCAAGGAAAACCATTCAGTATCACAGTAATCCCAGTCTATGTCCCAACCAGCAATGCTGAAGAAGCTGAAGTTGAATGGTTCTATGAAGACCTATAAGACCTTCTAGAACTAACACCCAAAAAAGATGTCCTTTTCATTATAGGGGGCTAGAATGCAAAAGTAGGAAGTCAAGAGATACCTGGAGTAGCAGGCAAATTTGGCCTTGGAGTACGGAATGAAGCAAGTCAAAGGCTAACAGTGTTTTGCCAAGAGAATGCACTGGTCGTAACAAACACCCTCTTTCAACAACAGAAGAGAAGACTCGACACATGGACATCACCAGATGGTCAACACCGAAATCAGATTGATTACATTCACTGCAGCTAAGATGGAGAAGCTCTATACAATCAGCAAAAACAAGACTGGGAGCTGACTGTGGTTCAGATCATGAACTCCTTAATGCCAAATTCAGACTTAAATTGAAGAAAGTAGGGAAAACCACTAGACCATTCAGGCATGACCTAAATCAAACCCCTTACAGTGGAAGTGAGAAATAGATTCAAGGGATTAGATCTTATAGACAGGGTGCCTGAAGAACTATGGATGGAAGTTTGTGACACTGTACAGGAGGCAGTGATCAAGACCATCCCCAAGAAAAAGAAATGCAAAAAGGCAAAATGGTTATCTGAGGAGGTCTTACAAATAGCTGAGAAAAGAAGAGAAGCTAAAGGCAAGGAGAAAAGGAAAGATATACCAATTTGAATGCAGAGTTCCAAAGAATAGCAAGGAGAGATAAGAAAACCTTCCTTAGGAATCAATGCAAAGAAATAGAAGAAAACAATAGAATGGGAAAGACCAGAGATGTCTTCAAGAAAATTAGAGATACCAAGGGAACATCTCATGCAAAGATGGGCACCTTAAAGAACAGAAATGGTATGGACCTAATAGAAGCAAAGATATTAAGAGGTGGCAAGAATACATGGAAGAACTACACAAAAAAGATCTTCATGACCCAGATAACCATGATAGTGTGATCACTCACCTAGAGCCAGACATCCTGGAATGTGAAGTCAAGTGGGCCTTAGGAAGCATCACTACAAACAAAGCTAGTGGAGGAGGAATTCCAGTTGAGCTATTTCAAATCCTAAAAGATGATGCTGTGAAAGTGCTGCACGTAATATGACAGCAAATTTGGAAAACCCAGCAGTGACCACAGGACTGGAAAAGTTCAGTTTTCATCCCAATCCCAAAGAAAGGCAATGCCAAAGAATGCTCAAACTACCACACTATTGCACTCATTTCACATGCTGGTAAAGTAATGCTCAAAATTCTCCAAGCCAGGTTTCAACAGTACATGAACTGAGAACATCCAGATGTTCAACCTGGATTTAGAAAAGGCAGAGGAACCAAAGATCAAATTTCCAACATCCATTGGATCATCAAGAAAGCAAGAGAGTTCTATAAAAACATCTACTTCTGCTTTATTGAGTACGCCAAAACCTTTGACTGTGTGGATCACAACAAACTGTGGAAAATTCTTCAAGAGATGGGAATACTGGACCACCCGACCTGCCTCCTGAGAAATCTGCAAGCAGGTCAAGAAGCAACAGTTAGAACTGGACATGGAACAACAGACTGGTTCCAAATAGGAAAAGGAGTATATCAAGGCTGTATTAAGTCACCCTGCTTGTTTAACTTTTATGCAGAGTACATCATGTGAAATGCTGGGCTGGATGAAGAACAAGCTGGAATGAAGATTGCCAGGAGAAATATCAATAACCTCAGATATGCAGATGACACCACCCTTATGGCAGAAAGTAAAGAATAACTAAAGAGCCTCTTGATGAAAGTGAAAGAGGAGAGTGAAAAAGCTGGAGCCCATTATACAGAGTGAAGTAAGCCAGAAAGATAAAGACCAATACAGTATACTAACACATATATATGGAATTTAGAAAGATGGTAACAATAACCCTATATGCAAAACAGAAAAAGAGACACAGATGTACAGAACAAACTTTTGGACTCTGTGGGAGAAGACGAGGGTAGGATGTTTAGCGAGAACAGCATCGAAACATGTATATTATCAAGGGTGAAACAGATCACCAGCCCAGGTTGGATGCATGAGACAAGTGCTCGGGCCTGGTGCACTGGGAAGACCCAGAGGGATCGGGTGGAGAGGGAGGTGGGAGGGGGGAATCGGGATGGGGAATACATGTAAATCCATGGCTGATTCATGTCAATGTATGGCAAAAACCACTACAATATTGTAAAGTAATTAGCCTCCAACTAATAAAAATAAATGGAAAAAACAAACAAACAAAAAAAAGGAAAACAACAACAACAACAAAAACTCAACATTCAGAAAACTAAGATCATGGCATCTGGTCCCATCACTTCATGGCAAATAGATGGGGAAACAATGGAAACGGTGAAAGACTTTATTTTCTTGGGCTCCGAGATCACTGCAGATGCTGACTGCAGCCATGAAATTAAAAGATGCTTGCTCCTTGGAAGAAAAGCTATGACCAACCTAGACAGCATATTAAAAAGCAGAGACATTACTTTGTCAACAAATGTCTTCTAGTCAAGCTATGGTTTTTCATGTATGAATGTGAGAGTTGGACTATAAAGAAAGCTGAGCACTGAAGAATTGATTCTTTTGAACTGTGGTGTTGGAGAAGACTCTTGAGAGTCCCTTGAACTGCAAGGAGATCCAACCAGTCAATCCTAAAGGAAATCAGTCCTGAATATTCATTGGAAGGACTGACACTGAAACTGAAACTCCAATACTTTGGCCACCTGATGCGATGAACTGAGAAAAGACCCTGATGCTGGGAAAGATTGAAGGTGGGTGGAAAAGGGGAGGACAGAGGATGAGATGGTTGGATGACATCACTGACATGATGGACATGAGTTTGAGTAGGCTCCGGGAGTTGGTGATGGACAGGGAAGCCTGGCGTGCTGCAGTCCATGGGGTTGCATAGAGTCAGACATGACTGAGCGACTGAGCTGAACTGAACATTCAGTATTTAAAGTTATGGTGACAACAAATACTATTCACAGCTGAGTTATGTACTATATACTATGGCCACTTTCTTTCCTTGGAAATTTTTTTCTGGAATTAATAATTACCTCACATTATATATGTTGATTAGCTTTCTAAGTACCTCTCACTAACGTATTAATATATCCACTTCTATGTATTTATCACTAACTCTTGTCATACTCTTTGACAAAATTGTGATATTCTTCTCAGTATTGTCAGCCACACCAGGCAATCTGTGAATTCTATCTTCTCTTCACGTTTGATTTCTATGCCTTTGGCTCAGCTTGTATGTGGGATCTTCTCTTCAATATCATCCTGAGATATCCCTGCTGTTCTATACTGTACTGGATCCTCAGTTTCCTGGATCATATGTCTTCTGTTTTCTGGATCTATTGCCTGCATTTTTGGGGTGTACCTATTCCAAGATTTCTGAATGTGCATATTTGAAAATATCTGTATTCTATCCTTCCAATTGATTAATAGTTTGCATTAGTAGTTGGATATCCTTGCAACTGATTGGTAGCATAGAATCCAAGGCCTAATGTCTTCAGGCTTTCAGTATTGTTGGTACGAAGTCTAAAGCCATTCTGATTTTGGAACCTTTTTGTATGACCCCAACATTTTCTCCCTAGAAGCTTTATAGCTTCTAGAATAATCTCTTTTCCCCCTTTGTTCTATAGTTTTATAATATGACTTGATATATGTTTTTCCCTCATGGTGCTGGGCAACCAGTGGGCCCTGTCAGTCTAGAAAACTATGTCCTTGGGTTTAGGGGAGATTTTCTTTTATTATTTCTTTGATAATTTCCTCTCCTTAATTTTCTTCTCAGGAATTATTCTTATTGGATGTTGGACCTCATGGGCTAATTCTTTAATTTTCTTATTTTTCTCTTTTCCATTTTTCATTTCTCTACTTTTTGCTTTCTTAAGAGATTTCTTCAACTATATTTTCTAACATTTTGTCACAAAAGAAAATTTTTTTTTAAATCATTTTAGCCATTTCTAAGTGTTCAATTCAGTGGCATTAAGTACATTTACAAAGCTGTGGAACCACCACCACTATGCATTTCCAGAACTTTTTCATCACTGTAAACATAAGCATGGAACATACCCATTAAACAATAACTCCCTATTCTTCCTTCCCCCTAGCCCCTGGTAAAGTCCAAATCTACTTAATGTCTCTATAATTTTGCCTACTCTAAGTACTCATATAAGTGGAATTATACATTGTTTGTGAGTCTGTGTCTGGATTATTTCACTTAGCATAGTATTTTTAAGGTTTATCCATATTGTAGTATGTATTAGAGTTTCATTCCTTTTAAAGGCAGAATAATATTCCATTGTATGGAAATGCCGTACTTGCTTTTCATTTATCTTTTGATGTATATTTAGGTTGTTTTTACCTTTTCCCTTTTTAAAATAATGCTGTAATAACATTGATATACAAGTATGCTTTCAATTCTTTTGGTAATATACCCAGAGATAGAAGTGCTGGGTCATGTGTTAAATTTAACTTTTGGGGGAACTGTCAAGCTATTTTCCACAGTAACTACACAATTTTACATTCCAATCAGTAAGGCACAAGGGTTCCAATTTTTTGACATCCTTACTAACACTTATCACTTTCCATTTTAAAAATAATAGCCATCTTAATGGAGAAGGGAATGGCAATCCACTCCAGTATTCTTGCCTAGAGAATTCCACTGACAGAGGAGCCTGGCAGGCTACAATCTATGGGGTTGCAAAGAGTTGGACACAACTGAGTGACTAACACTTTAATGGGTGTGAAATGGTAATTCACTGGTTTCTTACCATTTTAAAGTTGATTTTTCCTTGATTTGGCATTTGTTTGCTGCAAAGTTTTGACCCTTTCAGAGTTTTAACAAAGTTGTTTCTGACAGTTTCTATTTGTTTTTCTGTGTTTCTGTGGAGTGATAGGAGCTTGGCATTGCCTACTCCATCATTTTTATATGGTATATTTTGATATATGTTCCATGGGTGCTTGAGAAGAATGTATATTCTACTTTTACTGGGTGAAGTGTTCTATAAATATCAATTAGATCCTTTTGGTTGATGGTGTTGAGTTCTTTATCTTTCCAGATTTTCTGTCTAGTTGTTCTATCACACCCATAATAGAAACAGATAAAACTAACTTCTTCCTCCCAATAAAGGTAAGAGAACTTAAGGTAGCTTAGAGAAGAATATAAGCAAGAGTTTCCATAACTTTCCAAGAGCCTGATGTCTTTCAATTGCAGGTCTGCCTCTGCTGCTTCATCTCCCACTGTTTCCTCAAATACCCTACAAACATAGTAAACTATTTATAGTTCCCCAAGACTATGGGTTCTTTTACCTCTCTCTGGTTTCATACATGCAGTCAGTTTCCCTGAAATGTCCTTCCCCTTGAGTACCTTTAAAGATTCAACTCAAATATTACCTCCTTTGGAGCAGGAAATGACAACTCACTGCAGTATTATTGCCTGAGAAATCCCATGGACAGAGGAGCCTGGTGGGCTACAGTCCATGGGGTCACAAAGAGTTGGACACGACTGGCACAGCAGCATTATCTTCCTAGTAAAGCTTTTGCTGATCTCCTAGAGTAACTTGAATATATCTTTTTTGGGAGACTAATTTACCATGACACTAATCATAAATTTTCAAAGTCTCTTACTTGGACAGACCCTTTCCAAGGTCATAGGAGGGGTCCTAAGATTATTTTATAAGAATATATATGTATATATATGCATGCATGCTCAGTTGCTCAATCATGTCCTACACTTTATGATCCCATGGACTGTAGCCTGTCAGGCTCCTCTGTCCATGGGATTTTTCAGGCACGAATACTGGAGCGGGTTGCTATTTCCTCCTCCAGGGGGATCTTCCTGACCTAGGGATCAAAACTATGTTTCTTGCATCTCCTGCATTGGCAGGAGGATTTTTTTTTACCACTGAGCCACCTGGGAAGTTATATATGTGTATATATGAAAAGACCCTGATGCTGGGAAAGATTAAGAGCAGGAGAAGAAGGGGATGACAGAGGATGAGATGGTTGGATGATATCACCAACTCAATGGACATGAGTTTGAGCAAGCTCTGGGAATTGGTGATGGACAGAGAAGCCTGGTGTGCAGCAGTCCACAGGGTCGCAAAGAGTCGGATATGACTGAGCAACTGAATTGACTGATTTATATAAATATATGTAATCTAATTTTCAAAGTAAGATATTAAACCATATTTTAGTTACAACTTTTCCCCAGTCTGACTTTTCTTCCATCAGACATCCCCCTTGTGTTGGGTGAAACTGGAGTGGCTAAGAGGAAATTGAGTTGTGAATAGATTTAGTTTGGGTTTAGTGGGATATATTTATGTGGTTTGCAATGACTTGTGTGTATAGTTAATTTACTGCTAATAGTATAGGAATGGCTTTAGGAATATTCTCATAACCCAATGTCTCGACTCACCCAGCATGTTTATACACACTCACACACACAAAGGGAGTCAGAGTTAGTACTGTTGTTTAGTCACTGAGTCTTGTGTCTAACTCTTTGTGGCCACATGAACTGTATGTAGCCTGCCAGGCTCCTCTGTCCATGGGATTTCCCAGGCAAGAATACCAGAGTGGATTGAGTTAGTACAGCCATATGAATATATCTTATAGTGCTTTGTCTTAGAGATGTTGGGGAATAGAGGAGAAACAGAGCTTGAAATGTACAAAGTCCAAAGTTAGTCTGGGGAAAATGATTCTGATCATCACATTTAAATTTTAAGTGAAGGATTTGTATTTTTAATGATGTGATGCCTAGTCAAAATGAAAGTTTCTTCCCTTCAAAGCTATAGTCAATTCAGTATGTACAACTATAAATAAATAATAATGCTTTTTTTCCCCATGGAAATTGTACAAAATGGAATTTATTAAAATTCTTGGGTTTTTTTTTTTTTTGGCTGCACCCCACATCTTGTGGAATCTTAGTTCCTTTGACCAGGGATTGAATCTGGACCCTCGGCAGTGAAAGTGCAGAGTCCTAACCACTGGACTCCCCCAAATTCCTGTTTTTGAAGAACCCAAACCTCCTCCAAATAGTACTCCAAATAGTGAGTACAGCTATGTGTACAGTCACATGTTTTATGCATCTCATCCACTATGGACTGAAGTATGTCCTCCCCAACCCCTGAACTTCATATGCTGAAGCCCTAACACCCAATGTATTTGGACATAGGCCCTTTAGAAGGTTATTAAGGTTAAATGAGGTCATAAGTGTGGAGCCCAGACTCCCTTTTGATTGGTGGCTTTATAAGAAGCAGAAGTGAGATCTTTCTCTGTGTGCACTAAGACAAAAGGTCATGAAAGTCTCTCCTTAGAAACTGAACCCTGCTGGACCTTGATCTGGGACTTCTAGCCTCCAGAATAGTGGGAAATAAATTTCTGTTTAAGCCATCCATTTTGTGGTATTTTGTTATGGCAGCCCGGACAGACTCATACACATTTATGAATAATAAAAAACATGTTTTGACAAAACACACTAGGGGAATGATTGAATTATCTTTCTATTCTTTCTATTGAAAATGACATTACAGAAGCATATGCAGCCAAAAAGATGTAGGAAAACAAGTACTATAGCTGCATCATGGATTTAATTAATAAAACATGTTAGAATGGCTTTAGATTTTGTCATGTTTGTTAAAGCCTTCAGCTTTTTAAGTTGTTGCAGTATCTTTTATCATTCCAAATAGTTACTTATACCTAAGTTTATATTCTTCTTCTTAAATAATGCCACCTCCCCAAAAAAGCCCCTAAACCGTGTTAGCTTCAGGCCTACAAAACCTAGTTCCACCTTTTGCCTCTTTAATTGGATTCAAGCCAATGTTTCCAACCATGTGGCCCCTTTGGATTTTGAATCTTCCCAGAGCAGGACTTGGGTCTTCACCTTTGCTTTTCCTAGGCGGTGGTAGTGGTAAATAATCTGCCTGCAATGCAGGAAACATAAGAGACACAGATTTGATCCCTGGGTCAGGAAGATTTCCTGGAGAAAGGTATGGCAACCCACTCCAGTATTCTTGCTTAGAGAATCCCATGGACAGGGGAGCCTGGTGGACTACAGCCCATGAGGTTGAAAAGAGTCGGACACAACTGAAGGGACTTAGCACACACACATAAGTGCCTAATTAATGGTAGTTTCCTTTCTTTTATGCTTCTTTTCAATGGAGTCTGCTAATTCTCTTTAAAGAAGCAGAACCTCTTCATCTTCCTGGGTCCTCATCTCTCTGTCATATTCCTCTGAGAAGAAATTGTTTTCTTCATCACTTTGGAAGAAATTATATCTCTTTATGAGAATACTCTTCCTACCCTGGAATTTTTTCCTGGTTATAAAAAGTCTTAAAGTTTACAAGCCCAATGTGTGATCTAGCAGGAAATGTAGACATTTTTCATGTTAATAGTAAAAGGACAAGGAGTCCAGTTCCAATTTGTACAGACATTTTGTTACTTTGGCATGTGATTAGAGCAGAAGCAAGAAAGCAGCAATTAACTGATGGTCTCTACAATGCAGAGTTTAATTAATTCATCTGATTTTATTAAATGGTGCAATCTGAAGAGATATTAGGGATAAAGCAGCTGGTAAATTCCCAGTGCCGGAGTCTACCCCCTACCATGTTCCTAGTTGGGCTAGGCAGAGACACTAGCTCCATATCACTGCCAGCAAGTCTCATTTCAGAAGGTCTACTTCCTGGAGGTGCATGCCAGGGAAGTAACTGTGGGATATTATCCCAGAAAGGGGAAGTTGCTGGCTGCAAAGGTCAGGAGAGAGTGCAGTGCAGCCAAATGCTTTTGGGTCTATTAAGTCAGCACAGCTGCCACATGGGCTGCCAATTCTACTCAGAAGTGGGCAAAATTAAGGTTGGAAATTTGCTTCATGTTGTATGCTTGTATGTGAGTTGGAGCAAAAGAAGATTAGAGTGGGCAACAGGACCTCATATAGTAAGCGGTAAGAACTGAAGGTGAAAGCAGGTGAGAGGAGGTGGCTGCTCCCTGTCACTGCCCTTTCCTGCTGCTTGCAGCCCACGGCACCCTCTTTGTCTAGGTGCAGAGGGGAGGGTTTGGAGACTCTTTATTTCTGTTGCTCCCATTTCACCAACAGTTGACAGCTCTATCCATTGTAGAAATTAGCTTCTCAAATTTGTTGTGACCATATTAAGGAAATATTCTTGGTTTATAAAAACCAAGAAAAACTGCATACAGATAGAATGCAATTTCCAGAAATGGACTACTTTCCTCTTATTAGATGTAAATTATCTTTGTCTATTTTTATCTTTTCTTCTTTCCCCTCAACTTTTTTTTTTTTTTTTTTGGCTGTGCTGTGCAGCTTGCAGGATCTTAGTTCCCTGACCAGTGGTTAAACCTGGGTCACAGCAGTGAAAGCATAGAGTCCTAATTACTGGACTGCCAGGGAATTCCCCCATCTTTCCCCTCAATTTTAGAGAAAGGATTATTTTGTATTTTGTTTAGCAGTAAATCCCTAACTTGGGCTCCAGATTTTATCTCCCTCAAAACCTTGAGCTCTTAATTACTGCCTTTCCTCTCAATCATCTTAAATGCCTCTCACTTGATCCCACACCTCTCTGAAGTTATCAGACCCCCACAGGTTATTTTCCTTAAACAAACACCTTCTCTTGAACCTGTTGCCCCTTGGAACACTGTCTAGGGAAATAAAAGCAAAAGCTTCTCAACTGTTTGCCCTTAAGGTGTCATCTCCCCATATCCTGCTACTTTCTTTCAAGCAGCATTAGAACTAAAAATTGGGTTGTGAACAGCTTTGCAGGGAAGCCTCCCCTCACTCCGTTAGGCACTATTAGTCACATCTTCACTGCATTCCCACAGTACTGTGTTCAACCTGCTATTATTGTACTTTGCAACTAGAACTGCAATTTATCTGTTTACACTGTACTGTGGTTTACCTACTTGTATTTGTGCCACTTTTGCGAACCCGAGTTCCTAAAAAGAAGTGAAAAGAAAGCGAAAGTGAAAGTCGCTCAGTCATGTCTGACTCTTTGCGACCCCATGGACTATACAGTCCATGGAATTCTCCAGGCCAGAATACTGGAGTGGGTAAGCCTTTCCCTTCTCCAGGGGATCTTCCCAACCCAGGGATCAAAGCCAGGCCTCCCTCATTGCAGGCGAAATCTTTACCAGCTGAGCCACAAGGGAAGCCCAAAAAGAAGTGAAGTGACCTTTATCTTGGTGTCCCCAGAAAAGAATGTGTCATAATCGGTGCCCATTAAGTCTTAAGTGGGAGAGATGGGGGCAGTGCTAACAGCTATTGAACCATGACCATGTGCCAGTTTTTCTATGAGACAGGGGTCATTATACTTTCTTTAAACATAAGAAAACTGAAGTTTATAGAGTTCAAGGAGTTTGTCTAAAGTCATATAACTGTTCAATATTAGAGCTGTAAATCAAATTCTGGTATGTCTGATTTGAAAATCTATGCCCTTGAGACAAGTGCTCGGGCCTGGTGCACTGGGAAGACCCAGAGGAATCGGGTGGAGAGGGAGGTGGGAGGGGGGATCGGGATGGGGAATACATGTAACTCCATGGCTGATTCATGTCAATGTATGACAAAATCCACTTCAATATTGTAAAGTAATTAGCCTCCAACTAATAAAAATAAATGAAAAAAAAGTGTGAGGAAAAAAAAACTATGCCCTTTCTACCATGTGACCTCCAATATTTTACACTGAGTCCAAGTTCTGGTCCTACCAGTTGTCATGTGCTTTTACCCCACTCTCTGTTTTCTGACCTCACAAAGACACCCGAGTGCCCTGCTGTTTTCTCCTGGTTTGCCTGCCCCACTTTGGCCCCACATCCCACCTAGACCACATGATTATACTCTCGAACCCTCTTTCACCATCACCTTAAACCTCTGTCCCTTTGCCTGTAATAATCAACACTCCAGGTCAACCCCTGCAATGTGCCTTCTCTGTTCTGTCACTATTGCAGAAAACAGCACCATGGGACAGACTGGTATTACCAATCTGTGGTTTCCAACTTCAGACATACTTTGTGGGCTTCTTGATGATCCTTTCACTCATCTCTGGCCAGCTCCTTCTCCCATTCTTCTCAGTTACTGTTCCATTGTTTACCACTTTCCCCATCCCCATCCCTGCTACAGATCTCTTATCTCTTCATTCTTGAACATTTAGGACAGTTCTGTAGTTTTGTTATCATTCAAAAAGCTAAGGTAAGCATCCTTATATAAATTTCTTTCTTCACTTGAGATTTTTTTCTTAAATGGCAAGTTTCTTGAAAGATCTCAACCTGATGCTGTAATTTCCTCTACCTTCTATTCACCACTCAACCTACATTGTCTGGCCTCTGCCCCTTCCACTCATTGACATTTTTTCCCCCCTGTGCCACGCAGCGTATGTGATCTTAATCCCCACAAGGGATCAAACCCAGGCCCTCTGCAGTGGAAGTGCGGAGTTACTTAACCACTAGACCACAAAGGAAGTCGCCTGATTTTTTTTTTTAACTGAAGTATAGTTGATTTACAATTTTGTATTAGCTTCAGGTATACAGCAAAGTGATTCAGTTATACATATATATGTGTGTGTATATATATATATATATTCTTTTCCATTACAGGTTATTATAAGATATTGAATACAGTTCCCTGTAGGTCCTGGTTGTTTATCTATGTTATATATCTGTTTGTATCTGTTAATCTCAAACTTCTCTAATTGATTTCCCCCTTTCCCCTTTGGTAACCATAGTTTATTTTCTATATATGTGAGTCTCTGTTTTGTAAATAAGTTCATTTGTATCATTTAGATTCCACATATAATTGACATTCTTTTCATCAAAGTAAACATTAGCCTTCATTTTGCCAAATTTGCCAAATTCTAATTTATACTTGTAAGTCTATAGCTTATTGGATCTCTCAGCTATACCTGACACATGTTAGAATTCTCTTCAATTTAAACTTTTAACTTGTTTTCTGTAATCCTACTCTGGTTTTCTTCCCTATGAGTATTAGCTCATACTTACTATGTGTTTATCAAGCACTATTCTAAGGGTTTTACATTAATTAATGTACATTTAATTCTCAAACAATCTAGGCTTAAAGGTGAATTAACTTGCCTAAAGTTACATAGCTGGTACGTGGCTGAGCCTAGAGGATACAAAATCATACAGACTGAATCCAGAGTCCATGATTTTAAACATTCTGCTATACTGCTTATCCTTGACATACTTTTTCAATCTCCTTTGTGAGCTCAGTTTTGCTGGTCCTTTAGACACTGAAATTCCTCAAGATTTCCTCCTTGGCTCTATGATCTCCTTCTTACACACTCTCCATAGGTAATCTGTTTACTCTCATGGTTTTAATAACATGCTCTTGATACTCAGATCTATATCCCATTGTGAAATTCCTTGAACTTCAGACTCATAAATCCAATTGCATCTTGGTAAGATCCACTTGGATGTTCTAATGGCATCTGGTACCCAACGTAAAAATTGACTTACTTGCCATGCTCTTCTTCCTGTATTCATCATGCAGTAACGTCATCCAAATCAGTTATCCAAACCAGAAAACAGTGATGTCCTAGATTTCTCCTTCTCATTCACCTTCATAATCCAATTAATCTTCAAATTGTGCTAATTGTGTCTCCTAAAAATTTCCCAAATCTTTCCCTTATCTTCATCCCTACTTCCAACTCTCTTCATCACTTTCCTGATATATTGCAAGTCTCCAGCCTGGTCTCTCTTAAATCTATACTGAGTCATCTCGGCAAAACACAGATCTAATCATGTCACTGCCCTTTCATGATTCAGTACTGCCAACAGGTACATTTTCAGTTCTTTAGCATGACACAGCTTTCTGTAGTTAAAAGCACGGGCTGCTTTGAATCTCAGCTCTAATGATGTGCCACTTTCGGCAAGGTACACAATCTCCTTTTGTCTCAGTTTCCATATGTATTATAATCATGAGAACCACATGACATATCCATGTAAGGCACTTAGAATACTGCGTGGCATACAATAAGTACACAGTAACTGTCAGCTATTATCTGTGTTATTATCTAGTCTCATCTCCTTTCAATCCTTGCCTTCAAGTTTATGTTCTGATAATACTGCACTGTTTATAATTTCCTAAAGGTATCATGCTGTTTCACAGCTGTGTGCCTTTCTATTGCTGTTTCCTTAACCTCCTATGCTTTCACATGCTTATTTACCTGGCTAATTCTTGGCTCGGTCCTTGCCAGACATCATCTTCAGGATATCTTCCCTGTCCCCCATGCCCCTGCCCCAGTCCAAGTAATCTGCTTTCTTCTGTGACCTTATAGACTGTGCATGCCTCTAACTTAGTGTTTTAACACAGTGAACTGAAGTTGTCTATGTATGTCTGTCTCCCCTGCTGGACTGTTAGTTCTTTGGGCAAAGGGATATCTTTAACTTCTTTGTACCCTCAGCACTTAGCACTGTGCCCAGCACTGTGTCTGGCACCTTGTTGGCATTCAATAAATATTCCCTGAATGACTGGGTGATTTGATAAGTCAATCATTCAATCATTCAACCAGTAAAGCAGGGCAGCTATGTGAACTTTATTTTGGTCTCTTCAGTAAGAAAAACTTTACAACTTCAGGTCACAATTTAATCTGTGAGATGAATCATCTTGCTTAACCCAATTGAGAAGTGTTGCAGGAGATCTTAATCAAGCAAGAAAAAAAGAAATACTTTTAAAAAGTCTGGATCTTGGGCCCCTTCTACTTGTGAGTGACTCAGGAGTAAAGACAGTAATTATTACAAACCAGCAGTTCTCAACAGGGGGTGATTCTGCCAGGGGACATTTGGCAATGTCTGGGTACATTCTTGGTTGTCAAAACAGGGAGATGCAGGGAATGTGCTCCTGGCATATAATAAGCACAGGGCAGGGGTGCTGTTCAGCATCCTATAATACATAGAACAGCATCCCAACACTGCCCAACAAAGAATTATACCACCAGAAAAGTTAATAGTGCCAAGGCTGAAAAACCAAAAGAAAAACAGGACTAATATCGACTTTGTGAAACAGAGTGGTCAAATATAGGTGTTAGTGTTCCAGAAGACTTGTAAAACTCAATATCTGAAGCATTAATAAGCTCTCTTGTTTCCTAAGATGTATTTCTGTTCCTTAGAGCGGGTTACTGTTTGTTTGTTTTAAACAAAGAATCCATTGATGGGCTTTAGCAAATTGCTGAATGCTCTGAAATTGTATCCAAAATTGTGTAATTGTAAGCATTTATCTTGGAGGAGAGGGCGTCAGATTCTCAAAGGGGTCCATGACCACCAAAAGATTAAAAAGCCACTGGTATGGAAAGACCTTTGTGTTACCTGGACTGTACTTTAAAAAGTCATTATTATGTGGAATACAGGTTCTGCAAAATGCTTGGAAATATGCATCCCGGAGGGGTGTCTTTTAGAGCTGCCACGGGAGGCAGCCAAATGTGAAGGAAGCTCAGCCTGCTTTCCTCCTAGTTGGGCAGTACAGGTTTCACTGGGCTGATAGGAGACCATGTGAGGTAACTTATATAAGCCCAAGTGAAGTGTTAGGCACACTGCAGGTGCTCAACAAATACTTCTTCATTCTTAGAAGGTTACTGTGAGAATTGAATAAAATAATGCTTTGAGAACTAAATGAAATAATGCATGCGGCATGTTGTCTGGTCAGAAGTAGATGTTTTATAAATGCTTATTTTTCTCCCATGTTTTCTTATCCTTGAACGAAGGATAAAAGGAATAAGCCCCACATTTGAAAACTTTCAGTTTCAACCTTGGTTATGCTGTTTTATTAGCTGATCCTAGCCAAGTTATTTGGTGAGTCTTATTTTCTCATCGGGGGATAATGCTTTCCTCCCAGGTTGCTAAGAGATATAAATGAGATAATTATGTAGAGGATCTGGCATATGGATATTCTTACATGGGATATAACTGGTGCTTAATAAATGTTAAGTTCTTTTCTCAAACAGTTCCTAGATTCTATCTCTATGAAGCTTTTCTTCTACAGAAGGATAATTTGCTGAATGCCTGTACTAACACCTTATCTAAATATAAAACTCAAATATAAATTTTCTAGTATGTGGCTTTATTCATACTCACATTTGTTCATATAAAATGATAATATTTCATTTATATATGTTAAAAAAATTTTGTTCCATGAGTTCTGTGTCATCAAGAGCTGTTAGGCTAAATCCACATAGCATCCAGTATGCCAGCATCATGTTCAGGTTTTTTAATTTATTAAGCACTTACTGAATACCAAATTCTCAGCATTGAGGGATAAATAAGAAACATGTCCCTGGTTGTGAGGGGTTTTACTAATATTTCTGTCCCTCACAACCAGGGACATGTTTCTTATTTACCCCTCAATGTATATTATATTAGTAATATATTCGTATATTTTATTTATTTATGCCAGCCACTGTTCTTAGCATTTTATCTACATCAATACACTTAATAGTCACAATGATTCCCATTTTATAGGTGAGGAAACTAAGGTCCGGACTGTCTAAATAATTTACTCAACTTGTCTAGAATATATTATTACTATGATATGATATGATATAGCTGTCTGAGGCAGCTTTATAAATAGCTGTGAAAAGAAGAGAAGTGAAAAGCAAAGGAGAAAATGAAAGATATTCCTATTTGAATGCAGAGTTCCAAAGAATAGCAAGGAGAGATAAGAAAGACTTCCTTAGAGATCAATACAAAGAAATAGAGGAAAACAATAGAATGGGAAAGGCTAGAGATCTCTTCAAGAAAATTAGAGATACCAAGGGAATATTTCATGCAAAGATAGGCTCAATAAAGGACAGAAATGGTATGGACCTAACAGAAGCAAAGATATTAAGAAGGAGTGGCAAGAATACACAGAAGAACTGTACAAAAAAGATCTTCATGATCCAGATAATCACGATGGTGTGATCATTCACCTAGAGCCAGACATCCTGGAATGTGAAGTCAAGGGGGCCTTAAAAAGCATAACTATGAACAAAGCTAGTGGAGGGGATGGAATTCCAGTTGAGCTATTTCAAATCCTGAAAGATGATGCTGTGGAAGTGCTACACTTAATATGTCAGCAAATTTGGAAAACTTAGGGGCCACAGGACTGGAAAAGGTCAGTTTTCATTCCAATCCCAAAGAAAGGCAATAAAAAAGAATGTTCAACCTACCGCACAATTGCACCCATCTCACATGCTAGTAAAGTAATGCTCAAAATTCTCCAAGCCAGGCTTCAGCAATACATGAACCGTGAACTTCCAGATGTTCAAGCTGGATTTAGGAAAGGCAGAGGAACCAGAGGTGAAATTGCCAACATCCGCTGGATTATGGAAAAAGCAAGAGAGTTCCAGAAAAACATCTATTTCTGCTTTATTGACTATGCCAAAGCCTTTGACTGTGTGGATCACAATAAAGTGTGGAAAATTCTGAAAGAGATGGGAATACCAGACCACCTGACCTGCCTCTTGAGAAACCTGTATGCAGTTCAGAAAGCAACAGTTAGAACTGGACATGGAACAACAGACTGGTTCCAAATAGGAAAAGGAGTATGTCAAGGCTGTATATTGTCTCCCTGCTTATTTAACTTATATGCAGAGTACATCATGAGAAACGCTGGGCTGGAGGAAGCACAAGGTGGAATCAAGATTGCTGGGAGAAATATCAATAATCTCAGATATGCAGATGACACCACCCTTATGGCAGAGAGTGAAGAAGAACTGACGAGTCTCCTGATGAAAGTGAAAGAGGAGAGTGAAAAAGTTGGCTTAAAGCTCAACATTCAGAAAACTAAGATCATGGCATCCGGGCCCATCACTTCATGGCAAATAGATGGGGAAACAGTGGAAATGGTGGCTGACTTGAGTTTTTTGGGCTCCAAAATCACTGCAGATGGTGATTGCAGCCATGAAATTAAGACGCTTACTCCTTGGAAGGAAAGTTATGACCAACCTAGACAGCATATTAAAAAACAGAGACACTACTTTGTCAACAAAGGTCCATCTAGTCAAGGCTATGGTTTTTCCAGGGGTCATGTACGGATGGGAGAGTTGGACTATAAAGAAAGCTGAGCGCCGAAGAACTGATGCTTTAGAACTGTGGTGTTGGAGAAGACTCTTGAGAGTCCCTTGGACTGCAAGGAGATCCAACCAGTCCATCCTAAAGGAGATCCGTCCTGGGTGTTCATTGGAAGGACTGATGTTGAAGCTGAAACTCCAATACTTTGGCCACCTGATGCGAAAGGCTGACTCATTGGAAAAGACCCTGATGCTGGGAAAGATTGAGGGCAGGAGGAGAAGGGGACAACAGAGGATGAGATGGTTGGATGGCATCACCGACTCAATGGATATGAGTGTGGGTAAACTCCGGGAGTTGCTGATGGACAGGGAGGCCTGGCGTGCTGCAGTTCATGGGGTCACAAAGAGTTGGACACAACTGAGCAACTGAACTGAGCTGATGATCACTTCCTGGAGCTGGTCAGTCAAAGCAGGTCTGTCTGATAAATATGTTTATTTAATTTTTATGTTTTCAGTAATTTACTTACCTTTTTAAAGAAATCATACATACATGGTAAAAACTTCAAAAGAAACCGAAAGGTATACAATGAAAAGTGAGTCATGATTTCTGTATTCTGATAATATCAGAGTAACCATTATGATAAGTTTAAGGTATTAGAGAACATCTTAAAGGAGGCAAAAACTGGAGGGAATTCAACTCTTGAAAGAAGGGAACTATGTTGGGTAAGACTCATTAGTTTTACATTTTGTGTGGTATATGGTAAAGCTCAATAAGAGAGCTATAAGCATCTTAACCTGAAAATTCAGAGTACAGAATTTTCAGAATTTCATGATAAAAGACCCAAAATCTCCAGGTTCAAAAAAAAAGTCACTCATCATACCAAGATCAGTAAAGTCTCAACTTGAATGAGAAAAGACAATCAACAGATGTTAACACCAAGATGACATATGTATTAGAATTACCTGGTAAGTATTTTAAGGCAGCCATCAAAACAATGTTTCAAAAGCAATTAGAAGCATTCAGAAGCATGCTAGAAACAAAGCGGGGGGTGGGGGAGGGGGTGGGGGGTGGAGGGGGTGGGATGGGGGTGGGGAAACAAAGTATCAACAAGGAACAGAAAACATAAAGAATGGAAATTGTGGAACTGCATAGTACAATAACCAAAAGAAAAAACTTACTGGATAGGCTTATTGGAAAAATGGAGAGAAAAGAATTAGTGAATTTGAAAGTAGAAGAATAGAAATTACCCAATTTGAACAATAGAGAATAGACTGAAAAATAATCAACAGAGACATAGGGTCTTGTTGGACAAGACAGAAGATCAAATATTTGTGTCATCAGAGTCCCAGTAGGTAAAGATAAGGAAGATGGCATTTTAAAAATATTCAAAGAAATAATGGCTGAAACATTGTCAAGTTGAGTGAAAGATACAATCCTATAGATTCAAGAAGCTGAATGAACTAAACAGGATAAACCCAAAGAAGTTCACTCCAAGTCATATCATAATCAAATATCTGAAACATAAAGACAAAAGACCAAAACCAAAATCTTGAAAGCAGATAGAGAGAAATGATGTATCATTTCACATTTTTACCATTATGGAAACAATGATTTGAATGGCAGTGAATTTCTCATCAGAAACCATGGAGGCCAGAAGAAAAAGGCACATTTTTTAGATGCCAAAAGAGAAGAACTTCCAAGTCAGAATTCTATGCCAGTGAAAATATCCATCAGGAGTGAAAGACAAACCAAGACACTCTCAGAGGAAGGAAAACAGCAAGAATTTGTCTTCATCTGACATACCCTAAGAGAATGGCCAAAGGAAGTTTTCCAAACAGAAAGGAAATGATAAAAGAAATCTTGAAAGAAAAGTGAAAGTCTCTCAGTTGTGTCTGACTCTGTGTGACCCCACGGACCATACAGTCCATGGAATTCTCCAGGCCAGAATACTGGAGTGGGTAGTCTATCCCTTCTCCAGGGGATCTTCCCAACCCAGGAATTGAAACAGGCTGTCCTGCATTGCAGGCAGATTCTTTACCAACTGAGCTATCAGGGAAGTCCTGATAAAAGAAATCTTAGACCATCAAAAAGGAAAGAAGAAAAACAGAAAGAGTAAAAATATAGGTAAACAGAGCTGGGTTTTCTTCTCCTTTTGAGTTTCAAAAACTTGTTTGATGGTTGAAACAAAAACTAACATTCATGTGGTTCTCAATGTATACAGATAGAAAATTTAAGATATATTAGAGAGGAAGGTAAAGGAATATAAAGGTAGGTAAGGCTTCTATAACTCAATCAAAGTAGCAAAATATTGATACCAATAGACTGTGATGTTACATATATAAAGTGTAATACCTAAAGCAATCACTAAAAAGTCTATATGAAACACTCAAAACACTATAGATAAATAAAAGTGACATTCCTAAAATATTTTCAAGAACTCCACAGGAAGGTAAGAGGAAAAAACAGAGAACAAACAGACAACAAATAAAGTGGCAGAGTTAAGCCCTGACATATCAATAACTACATTAAAGGCAAATGGTCTAAACACACCAATTAAAATACCAAGATTGGTAGAATGGCTTAAAAACATGACCTAATAATAGCCTGTCTGTAATATATATTATATTTTAAATATAATGATAAAGAGGAGTTGAAGTAAAAATGATGGAAAAATATATACTGTGTAAACAGTAGTAAAAAGAAGCATGAATGTCAGCTTCTTAAAGGAACAAAGCTATACACACCATATGATCCAGCAATTGCATTTGTGAGTATTGATCTCAGAGATATGAAAAATTATATTCAAACAAAGATGATACATGAATGCTTAATTTTAATAGTCATAAATTAGAAACAACACAAATGTTCCTCAAGGAATAAATGGTTAAACTATGGTACATCTATACCATGGAATACTATTCAGCAATAAAAGGGAATGAATTATTTACTAATGAAACAACTTGGACAGATCTCAAGAGATTATGAGTGAAAAAGCCAATCTCAAGAGATCACATGTTACATAATTTCATTTATATCACATTCTTTAAATGAAAAAAAAAATATGGATGTGAAGAACAGATTACGTTCTTCCAGGAATTAGAAAGGGGTGGGGGAAGAGAAGAAGGTAGCAGTGGTTATAAGAGTAGCACAAGGTGGGGGGGGGGGAGGTCTTGCTAGTGATGGAACAGTTTTCTACCCTGACTGTGGTAGTGGTTACATCAATCTATACATATGGTAAGATTGCATAGGACTAAATACACACACACACACACACACACACACACACACACACACACGAGTGAGTGCATGTAAACTGGTCAAACCTGAATAAGGTTTCTGGATTATACCAGTGTCAATTTCCTGGTTTTGATATTATACCACAGATATATAAAATGTTACTATTGGGAGAAACTGAGTGAATGGTACATGGGACCTTGCTGTATTTTGTTCACAATTGTCTCTGGATCTAAAACCATTTCAAAATCAAGAAGTTTAAAAAAATCACTGGATGAGATGGCATAAACATTCATTGAATGGGATTAATGGCAGATTGAATACTAAAGAAGAGAATTAGTAAGCTTGAAGACAGATCAATGGAAATCAAGCAAACTGAAGCATAGAGAAAAAATATTAGAAGAAAAATGAGAGTTTAAGTGACTTGTAGGACACGATCAATCAATCCAACACATGTGTAATGTGTGTCCCAGAAAGACAGGAAAGCAAGAACAGGGGGAAAAAAGTGAAGAAGTACCAGCTGATAATTTTCCAAATTATATCCCAAGCTGCAACTCACATATCCAGGAACTCAGGGAATCCCAAACAGGATAAATACAAGCAAAAGTACACACTAAGGCACATGGCCAAAGTTCTGAAAATCAAAGATAAATTTATAAATGCAGCCAAAGAAATAAAATATATGGTATACAGGGAAACATATTATACACACAGAAACAATGGAGGGCAGAAGAAAATGAAAACTGTCAATGTAGAATTTTGTATCCAGCAAAAATAAGATTCAAAAATGAAGGCAGAAAAAAAATGAGAGCAGATAAGTAAAGGACTTCTGCTTCTGGCTCTGAGGGGAAAGAGATGTGGAATTATTTTCTCTTCAGAAATAACTGGAAAATTGACAAAATATATGAAACATTCATTTTCAGACATTAGTCAAGAGACAACAACAGAAAGTGATCTGAGAGAAAAGGGATGCAAATGAGGTGAGCCCTACCATCACCCTAGCTTTCTGTCTGGAGGTAATCTCTAGACTATGTGGGATCTAAATAGAGCTGAGTGATCTCCAAGTAGAGAGGACAGAGACTAGAATTCTGAAAAGCCAGGGCAATTAAAAATTGTGGGAACAGAACTGAGCCAACCCCAAAATAGAGTAATAGAAATATGCATAGAAGTCCCCTTGAGTCTTTTGATGAATACCAATCTGAAAGATGTATAGGGTAAAACTTCAAAGACAGTCTAGAAAATCTTTCAGGGAAACAACTACTGAGAAGTTGTAAGATGAACACTTCCTAGAGCTCACACAGGGCCAAAGTGGAGAGACCTCAGTGAATACATGCGGTATAAGCAGGAACTTCAGAGGAGCAGTGCCTTCAAAATGGGCTAAGTTAGCCCTAGAGCAAAGGCTAAGCAAAATTTACTTAAAATATGCTTAAAAACAAACCTTGAAAGGATCAAATATATCCACAATAACCTGTCTATCAGAAAAAAGTACAATCCTCTCTAAATCAATAAAAAATCCAGCACTCAACAATACAAAATTCATGATGTTGGATATCCAATTAAAAATTACTAGGATACATGTATACATACAGCTGAGTCCCTGTGCTGTCCACCTGAAACTGTCACAACATTGTTAATCTGCTATACTCCAATATAAAATTTCTAAGCTAAAAAAAATTACCGAACATGCAAGGAAGCAGGAAAATGTGATCTACAACCCATAGAAAATCAATCAACAGAAACTGCCTCAGAAATGACAGACAATGGAATTTACTAGACAGGGACCTTAAAATAGCCCTTATAAATATGCTCCATATGTTCAAGGATGTTAAGAAAGAAAAGAAAGTATGAACACAATGGGAGAAATGGCAAACTTTTTTTCTTGGTTATCTTTTTAAAAAGATTCAATTTCTTTGGAAAGAGTTTTTAGAAATAGAAATTATAGAGCTGAAAGGTATAGTATTTGAAAGGAAAATTTCACTAGATGGGATTAACAGCACTTATACATGGCAGAAAAGATCAATGAGCTTGAAGGCAAACCAATAGAAATTAACCAAAATGAATAGTAAAGGGAAAAAAAGACTGAAAAAAATAAAAAGGGTTGCAGTGACTTATGGGATAATAAAACTGGCCTAATGGTTTAAATGGAGTCCCACGAGTAGAGGAGAAAAAAATGAGGGACAGAAAATAATGGCTTAAATATTTCTAAATTTGATGAAAACTATAAACCCTCAGATCCTAGAAGCTCAATGAATACCAAAATAGGATAAACACAAAGAAAACCACACCAGGACAAACTAATCAAGCTGTTGAAAACTAGTTACAAATACAAAAGTTAAAAGGAGCCGGGGGGGGGGGGGTAGGGTGGGGTGGGGAAGGCATATATTATACAAAGGAATAAAGCTAAGAATGACTGCTGACTTCTCATGAGGAAATGTGCAAGCAAGAAAACAAGTGAGTGATATCTTCAATGTTCTGAAGGAAAAAAATTATCAACTTAGAACTCCATACACAATGAAAATATCCTTCAAAAATTAAAATAAAGACTTCAAACAAAAGCTAAAATAATTTGTTGCTAGAAAACCTATACCATGAGAAAACTTAAGTTGCTTTAATTAAGTTCTTAAGTTCTTTAGAACAATGTACTTCTACTAGATGGAAACCTGGATCTACACAAAGGATTAAAAAATGTGGGAAAGTGTTAATGCAGAAGATGTTTTTAAAAATCAACTTTAAATGTCTTTAAATGATAATTTAGGGCAGTGCTGAAAGCCATAGGTCCAGTGGTGGCTGTATATGTGCTGTCTGCAAAGGAATGTCACTGAAGACTATGGAGCAGTGAGGAAGGCTGTCAGCCTAGTGGCAGAGTAAGTGGAGCAACACAGTCCAGTCAAATGTGGTATAGTCCAGCTGTGGGTATAGGAGGTGTGGTCCAGAACTGCTAATTGGTGCATTCTAGACTAAACATTGCATCTCTTGGTTGGTATGAATAGTTACCTAGTCTCCCTACATCTCCTGCTAGGGCCCATACAACCAGTACCCCTACTATGAGACCTCTTGTCTGGTTAGGTTGTGGGTCTTTTCCTTCATTCCTTCATTTAAGCTTCTCAGTTTTCCCCTCTGAAGTACTGGCACCACGACCAGTACCTGGACTCCTTAACCATAAGAGGGACATAGAAAATGTATCCTCAGTCATACCTGCTATAATCTCTATATCTATTCTATTTGTTAAATCATTATTTGTTGAAATGTTTACTTATTTGGCCTTGCCAAGTCTTTGTTTCAGCATGCAACATGTGAATTCTTAGTTGTGGCATGTGGGATCTAGTTCCCTGACCAGGGATCAAACCCAGGCCCTGTGCACTGGGAGTGTGGAATCATAGTCACTGAATCACCAGGTAAACCCCTTAGTAAATCATTATTTTGAAATCCCAGAATTTTACTTCCATCTAGATAGAACATAACAAGAATATGGATTGCTGGCATAACAAGGGGAGATTAGAAGATCTGCTTTCTCAAATCCAAGCTACAACATCTATGTTTAAAGATGCTGAAAAAGATGAAACTGCAGTATTGGTAAAAGCTCTGACTCATGGAAGGAAAACACTTCCTTCAAAACACATGGGGTGAAATTGTAAGCAATAAGTGAAAACATGATTACAATTATCTTTATATATGTCATTAATTTACTTTGTAGTGTTTTGTCCACAGAACATTTTCATATAGTTTCAAAATAATTCACTATTTAAGTTGTGGCATCATTTTCAGACCATACATAGCTAAAGGGAAAGAAATTGAGTATTTTAAGTGTACTTAAAGTGTAGAATTGGTGTACACCAAGTGTAGAAATGATGAGTTTATTAAAAACCAAAACTTGCTTGTTAGAACTTTTCAAACTAGAAATGAAAAAGTCACTGGAGCATGTTATATGTAAATTATTTCACTGCTTGGGCTGGAGAAATGCACATAATAGCTTAGAGACCAGTGAAATTTTAGACAGCTGACATTCCTCAGTGCCCACTGGATGAAAAGTTAGTAAAATAACTCATAGCACTGCCTCTTTTTAAATGGCAGAGTAACCTGCTTATTTAAACATTTAGCTCTGAATATGGAGACTTAGTTATTTTTTCTTTTATTTTTTTTTATCAGGTTGCTTATTTTCTTAATACTGCATTTGAGAGTCATTTATGTATTCTGTATATAAGTCCCTTTTATTAGGTATGTTACTTATAAGTATTTTACCCCAGTCTGTGGTTTGTTCTTTCATTCTCTTAATATTAATTTCCATTTGTTCATTGCTAGTATATAGACATACAGTTGATTTTTATATGCTGATCTTGTACCCTTCAACTGTGCTAAACCCATCTTTTGATTTAATGTTTTCTTCTTTGTATTGTCTTCTTACATGACACTTTCCCCCCATAGGTGACATATTTACAATATTGAAACTACACTATTTATATAGTATGTCTCAATTTATTTAGACCTTATATGATTTCTTTCATTAATTTTCAGTGAAAAACTTATTATCTTATTTTCAAACTGTAAAACAGAGAAGACTATAAATGTGGCTAGATTTGCTGTTTTGCTTGTAGTCATATAGTGTCAGCACTAATCTTTGAAGAAGACCTTTTTTATGTGAATGGTTAGCAGCAATCACAAGTGGTGCTAAAATATTAAGTGCTGAATAACTTGTTAGAGTTAGAGTTATATATATTTGTATATTATATGGTTCATCGCAGAGCAACTATATTTGCATGAATATGCAAAAACAATGGTGAGTAAAACTGCCAAAACCATGGTATATAAATTCAGGCAGTAGTACCAAAGTATACCAGCAGTTATTAGATTCTTTATTGCTATACACACACAGCAATACAGACAGTAATGCTGGATCATAGAAAAAAGCAAGGGAATTAAAGAAAAATCTGCTTCATTGACTATGCTAAAGCCTTTGACTGTGTGGATTACAACAAATTGTGGAATATTCTTAAAGAGATGGGAATACCAGACCACCTTACCTGCCTCCTGAGAAACCTGTATGCAGGACAAGAAGCAACAGTTCTAGCTGGACATGGAACAATGGACTGGTTCCAAATTGGGAAAGGAGTACATAAAGGCTACACCCTGCTTATTTAACTTATATGCTAAGTACATCACATGAAATGCTGGGGTGGATGAATCACAAGCTGGAATCAAGATTGCTGGCAGAAATATCAACTACCTCAGATATGAAGATGATACCACTTTAATGGCAGAAAGCAAAAAGGAACTAGAGCCTCTTGATGAAGGTTAAAGAGGAGTGAAAAAGCTGGCTTAAAACTCAACATTCAAAAAACGAAGATCATGGCATTCAGTCCTATCACTTCATGTTAAATAGATGGGGAAAAAGTGGAAACAGTATCAGATTTCATCTTCTTGGGCTCCAAAATCACTGTGAACAGAGACTGCAGCCATGAAATTAAAAGATGCTTGTTCCTTGCAAGAAAATCTATGACACATCTAGACTGTATAAAAAGCAGAGACATCACTCTGCTGACAAAGGTCTGTCTAGTCAAAGCTATGGTTTTTCCAGTAATCATGTACAGATATGAGAGTTGGACCATAAAGAAGGCTGAGCGACGGAAAATTGATGCTTTCGAAATGTGGTGCTGGAGAAGACTCTTGAGAGTCCCTTGGAAGGAGACTTGCAAGGAGAGCAAACCAGTCAGTCAATCCTAAAGGAAATCTGTCCTGAATATTCATTGGAAGGACTGATGCTGAAGCTAAAGCTCCAATATTTTGGCCACCTGATTCAAAGAGCTGACTCACTGGAAAAGACCCTGATGCTAGGATAGATTAGGGCAAGAGGAGAAGGGGGTGAAAAAGGATGACATGGTTGGATGACATCCCTGACTCAATGGACATAAGTTTGAGCAAACTCAGGGAGATAGTGAAGGACAGGTAAGCCTGATATGCTGCAGTTCATGGGGTCACAAAGAGTCAGATATGATTTAGCAACTGAACAACAACACACAGCAAAGAGAAAAAAATCCAGTTTCACTTAAGAATGGCCTTGGTGATGCACTAAAAATGATCACATCCTGATCCTGGATTTAACATTCTGTGTGACAAAATAGGAGGTAAGGAAAAAGTGTTTCTGTTATAAACTATACTATATTGGTTGTCTTGAGGAAAAGCTCATCTGTGAATAAGCTGTGACTTAACTAGCCACTTTTCATGGAATACCATTTTTGTGTGAAAGAATAACTAATGGAAAAACCATGATTAAATGCTTGGATGTTTGGCAGATGTGCTGTGCTTAGTAGCTCAGTCGTGTCTGATTCTTTGTGACCCCATCAGGCTCCTCTGTCCATGGGGATTCTCCAGGCAAGAATACTGGACTGGGTTGCCATGCCCTCCTCCAGGGGATTTTCCTAATCCAGGGATCGAACCCAGGTCTCCTACAGGTTTGGCAGATACTTTCTCAAAAATGAAGTGAGGTGGGAGGGGGGTTCAGGATGGGGAATACATGTAAATCCATGGCTGATTCATGTCAATGTATGGCAAGAACCACTACAATATTGTAAAGTAATTAGCCTCCAACTAATAAAAATAAATGAAAAAAAATTAAAAAAATGAAGTGAGCCTACCACTTTAGGTTAAATATTAGAAATGACACCATTTGTTGCTAAGGACAATAGATATGTTTTTAAAAGAAATTCAGAATTCTGAACATCTTCATTCTGCCACTATAAGATTGACAGTTTCCTAAAACTTAAGCTTTGTTCCAACAAGATTAGCATTAATATCAGTTAATGTGATTTCTGATACTACATAAAATTTTTCAATATTTGTAATATTTGTATAACTTACTGAACTGATATTTTCCAAATAATCAATATGAATAAGATTGGTCAAACATTTCTTCGAAGTAGAAGATGACCAATGAATTTTAATGTAACAATACATCAAAATTTCATTGATAGGTTTTCAGATTCCATACAGTATTCCTTTAAGAAACTGCCATTTGTAGAGTTTTTGTTTAGTTTCAAAGAAGACTATCCATAATGATCTGTAAAGGTTATTAAAATACTCCTCCCTTTTCCATCTACAGATCTATGTGATGCTAGATTTTTCTCCATATACTTTAACAAAAATAATGTCAAAACCCATTGAATTTAGAAGCAGGTATGAGAAGTCAGCTGTCACCTGTTTTATGTTATAGAGATGTGCAAAAATGTATAGCATTAAGATTCTTCTCATGAAGTTTCTTCTTTTGGAAAATACAGTTTTTCAAACCTCACAACATGTTTTTTGTGCTAATCTGCACAGGAATCATTATTTTTATTTTAAATGAATAAATACTTTAAAATTTAAAATATATAGTTGACAGTTTAAGGAATATAAAGCAATAAATATATGACTACAATAGCACATGGAAGGAAAAGGGAAAAATGGAAGAATACTGTCACAGGATGGTAGAGTATGATAAGTTGAAAAATGCATACTGTAAACCCCAGAGCAACCACAAAAAATTAAAACAAAAAGTTATAGCTAATAAGCAAATAAAGAAGATAAATGGAATCCTAAAAAATACATTTAATTCAAAAGAAAGCAAAATAGAAAACAAGAAATAAAGAACAGAGGGGACTAAAAGAAAACAAATAGAAAGACAGACTTAAACCTGAACATGTAAATAATTAATTTAAAGATAAGTTGTCTAGGCACTCCAACTAAAAGGCAGAGATTGTCAAGCTGGACAAGAAAATCATGACTCAACTATATGCTGTTTATAAGAAATCCATTGTGAATATAAAGACATAAATAGATCAAAAGCAGGACAGAAAAAGATATACCATACAGACAATCATAATGAAGCATGACAATATTAAAATTAGACAATGTAGACTTTAGAACAAGGAATATTACCAAAAATAAAGAGGGTTATTTCATAATAGTAATACAGGGGTCAATTTGTTAAGAAGATATAACAACCCTAAGTGTATATACATCCAATAACAAAGCTTCAAAAATAGATAAAGCCAAAAGACACATAACTAAAAAGAAAAAAAAAAACAGCAAAATCCAAAAACATGGTTGAGATTTCAGCTCTCTCAGTAATTGACAGAACATGCAGACGAAAAATCAGTAGGGATATAGAAGACAACACTCTCAACCAATCTGACCTAACTGATAATGATAGAAAATGCTATCCAGCAACATCAAAATACATATTCATCACAAACTGCATGACACATTCACCAATATAGATCATATGCTGGACGTAAAACAAACTGCAATAAATATAAAAGAATTGCAATTATGTAAAGTATGTCCTTTAAGCAGAACAGTGTTAAAGTTAATATAACAATATCTGGAAAGTCCTCAAATATTGGAAATTAATTTAAAAAAATAGACACATAAATAACCCATCAGTCAAAGAAGAAAATTAGAAACTATTTTGAACCAAATGAAGAGATTATATCAAAATTTGTGGGATGTAGCTAAAACAGTGCTTAGATGTAAACTTGCAGCATAAAATACTTATATTAAGAAAGAAGAAAGGCTTAAAATCAATGAACTAAGCTTCTACTGTAAGAAACTAGAAAAAGAACTAAAAAGCAATACAAATAAATATTAATAGAGGGAAGGACATGACAAAGATATGAGCAGAACTAATGAAATATTAAAGAGAAAAATAAAGTCAATGAAATTAAAAGTTTGTTCTTTTAAGAAAATACACTTCAGTAAAGCTATTAAACCGCTAGCTAAAATGATCAAGAAAAATGGGGAAAAAATGAACAATGCTAGGAATGAAAGAAGGGACATCACTATAGCTCTTATAGATTTAAAAGAACAATAAAGGACAATCATGAGTGAATAAGCAAATTCTTTGAAGATCAATTATCAAAACAAGAAGAAATAGAAAATCTGACTAGCCATATAACTATTAAAGAAATAAAATTCATAATTAAAAACTTTCCCACAAATAAAACTCTAGGTTCAAATGTTTTCACTGATAAATTCTATCAAACTTTCAAGTAAGACATAGTATCAATTTTATATAAATTCAGAAAACAGAGGACTTGGGGATACTTCTCATGTCATTTAATAAAACCAGCATGGCCCTGATATCAAAAACAGACAAAGACATTACAACAGCAACAACAAAAAACAGATCAACATTCCTCGTCAACACAGACCAAAAATCCTTGACAATACATCAACAAACTGAATTCAGCAATATATAAAAAGGATAATATACTATGACAAATTAGGTTTATCCAAGGAATGCTAGGTTAGTTTAACATTAAAGAAAGCAACAATTAATGCAATTTACTGTGTTAACAGACTAAAAGGACACCATATGACCATTTCCATAGATGAAGAAAAAGCACCTGACAAAAACCAACACTCATTTATGAGAAAAATTCTCAGTTAATTAGGAATAGAAGGGAACTTTCTCAATCTAATAGAAAATATTAAAAAAAAAATCCCTACCACTAACTTCACACTTCATAGTGAAAGATTAAGTGCTTTCCCCAAATAATCAGGAACAAGACAAAGATGTTCATTCTCACCATTCTATTCAACATTTCATTGGAGGTCCCAACCAGTGTAATAAAGCAAGATAAATAAATAAAAGGCATGAAGATTGTAAAGGAATAAGTAAAAGTCTCTTTAGTCACAGATGACATGTTTGTATACATGGAACATGCAAAGGAATCTACAAAAAATACTAGAGCTAATGTTTCAGCAATGTTACATTATTCAAGATAAATATAAAAAAATCAATTGTATTTGTATTTCTATATTCTAGCAACAAATAATTGGAAATTGAAATAAAAATATCATTTATAGCAACATCAAAGTCACAAAATACTTAGGGATAAATTTAACAAAATTCGTGTAAGATCTGTTCACTGAAAAGTATAAATTAAAATTTGAAATTAAAGACTTAGGTAAGTGAAAATAGCAAATCCATGGGTTGAAAGAGTAAATATTGTTAAGATATTATGTTTCCTCAAATCAATCTATGGATTCAGTGCAATCTGTAGATTGCAATGCAAGACTATTTTATATTAGTAACATATACTTTTATACAAATCAACTTAATTCTTTTCAGTGACTGTATGTATTCCTTGAGTTATGCCTCATATGGATGAGGTGTAACTCATCTAACCAGTCCATCAAAAAAAGTTTGCTCAAATAAGTATTTTTTGTTCACTAAATTTTGTTCATAAATCTACTTTATGATTTAAGTATGTAAACATACCTGATATACATATATATATATATGTGAATATAACTGCCTATAATATAACTGTGTTAATCTGGCCTAGATCATAGGATCCAAATTGTATTACTGGCTTACACAACATTCTTATATATAATAGTCCATAAACCTTATTACATGTACTGGGTGATTTGCTAAATTAGCCATGAACTGGTCTTTTTATGGGATCCCGTGTCATCTTTGGGCTTTCTCTATGGTAGAAATACTTGGGTCAGTCATATGGGCAGGGTCCATTCCTCTCATTTTTTCCCAGCTGGGCTCAACTCTTCTTCCAGCTGGAATTGCCTCTTTATTCCATGCCTGGCTGGCCAACCTGGCACTGAAATTCTTGGGCTGGAGCTAGTTCCTCGACCAGTGACTTTGGGCATGACTGGTATCTCATGAGGGTTATGACTGAAATTTCACGGCTAATCACTTCTAATATGTACCTTCCCAACTCTCTTCATTGGTGATCTAGTGCTTTCCCATAGATACATCTATTTCCTACTGGGATATCTGGTACTTCCTGCAAAATGGGTAGTTGCTACTAGGGTTAAATAGTTACCAGAAAAAGGCTAGATTATGCTTCCAATTCTTCCATCTTAAAAATATGTTTTCCAGTATGGATGTTCAGACACTTATTATTCAAACACTCATTGATTCAATTGTTCTTTCAATGAATACCAACTTGCTGGGTGTTAACACTCTTATGAGCACTGAAAGGGAATGCAGACAACCAAAACCACAGATGACCAAATGAATGGTACAGATTTGAGTGTTATAGGGGTATCCTTGAACCTCTTAACAAGTTTGACTTTTTTAGCTCTGTCCCTTTTGCAATCTATCTTCCATACTCTACCAAGTAAGTTTTCTAAAAACTGAGGCTCATCTCTTTTCACAGGAAAAAAAAAAAAGTGTAAGCTCTTTAGTGCATCATTCAAGGCTCCTCACAATCTGGCTCCAATTTCCATTCAAGCCTTAATCATTCCCACTCTCTCTGATAAGCCCTGTGTTCTACCACTATATCAAACTTCTCCCTGGTCCCATGAAGCACTAGGTCCTTTCCAATTTCTATTCCTTCTGCTCAGAATGCCTTTCCATCTTCTTCACCTGGCAAACTCCCAATCAACCTTCAATATTCAGCTAAAAGTCTTGGTGAAACATTTCCTCTATGCTCCTCCTCTGTTCTGGGTTGAACACATTGTTCTGTTCTCTCTATTAGATGATGAGAGTTTTGAGGACATTGAATTTATCTTGTTAATCTTTGTAGTCCTGAATCCAGGTTTGAATAGGGCCTGGCAAGTAGTTTGGGCCCAATGAATTTTTGGTAAATGAATGAATGAACAAATGAACATGAAATAAAAGCTCAAAGGGCCTTGGTATATTTAGGTAAGGGTTTTTTAAAAGCATAGAACTTTAAGCTGGACTGAAGAAGACCGTACAGAGGTAGGAAAAGGGCATCTGGAGGAGGAGGATTATTATCCTAGGAGACAGAAGAACAAAAGCCTGAGACTGAGAGGGAAGACACTGAGGGTGTTAGCCAGCAGACTGCAGCTGCCTGCTGCACTGTCCTGACCTTTTCACTGATTAGATTTCTCAATTACATTTTCAGCTCATGGAAGGCAGGGTATTTTGTTCACTCCTTTGTATCCCCTTTATATTTGATGCACATCTCCATAGCCATTGTTCCTACAGTCTTGTGGTTCTTATTTTGTCTTGTAATATAATTATTTGTATATTTACATATCTCCCCAGTACTCATACTCCCCTTTATCTCAGGCTGTTTGAGATAGGGGATGAGGTCTTAGTGTCTTTGTATCTTTCAAGACACCTAGCATAGTGCCTGGCACACAACGGGTGGTCAGTAAATGATTTTTTTGAACTACCATTTGTTGATCTGATTATAGAGGACTGCAAGGATATTTGTGTGCAACTGTGTATTGTGGCACAAAACTTATATATGCCTTTACACTGTGTGGGCTTTTTTGGGGCAATTTTCATTAAAATGTTATCTTATTGTACCTGGAAGACTGTCATTTCAATTTTCTTCTTTGTTCCCTCTTGGATGACTCACATCTCTTATACCAGAAGGATATGACAGAAGGGATTTGAAAGAGTTTGGACAAATTTATGAATGATAGTCATAAATGTCTGGATATAAGAAGTTGTTAGGAGCATACAAACAGGAAGGAGAAAACTAGCATTTCAAAAATGCCTATTTTGAGCCAAGAACCGTGTTAAGTACTTGATATACATTATATCTCATTTAATCTGGCAGACTATATCAGTATAAAGATAGGACATGTCTATCTAGAAGGCCAAGTCCACTTTCAGCCAGGCACCTCCTAGGTACCAGAGGCAGTATTCATCTTCAGTAAAATTTTATCAACCTTTTAAGATAGGTGAATCTATAGATTTGCATTTTTTCCTGGGAACAGGACACTTATTCTCAATTCAGGCTTCTACAGCTTAAAACTTCTTTTTCTTGACATAACTTGATCAGTTTTTAAAGTCTCAGTGCTTTAAATTACAATGCAATCTGAGATATTCCTACAGAAATAACAGAGATTATACTTGTTCACAAATGTAATTTGTTCACTTACCTTTATACGTCATAAAGCTTCCAAATACAGAATAAAGGTAAGTCAAGTAAAGAAAAGAGACTTCCATTAACCCTGACACCAGTAAATTGTCTCAATTTATAGTGTGCCTTTTATTTGTATTCTAGACACATTGAGTGGTTTTTCTGAGATACATATTGTACCTCATCTATGGTTAGAAGAAAATTGGGAGGAAATTAGTTTAACTTATTTCTAATTTAAAAAAAAAATAATAGTAACTGAAAAAGCACAATGCTCCCAAGTATACAGCTTCTGCATTGAGCAGGAATCAAAATGTTATAACCCAAGTACCATCTAGACTCCTTGGGCGATGCCTTGAGAAGGTGGGGTGGCAGCCATTGATTCATTATTATAAGTCAGAGTCTAAAACCTACAGCTACACATCCTGATCTGTGATAACATGCTTCTCACCAGGTGATGGAGTGGGTGGGAAGTAAAGGGGTAGACTTTCAGATAAAGGGATCAGCATACGCACAGTTCTCAGAGAACTTTGTATTACACCTCTTTTGAGAAAACTAGAACAGACATCTGTGCTTGGAAAACATAAAGTCCATCTCATATGACTAAAGAAAATGGCAAAAGTTCAAATGACATGTTTCATATTTTGGATGGTTCTGCCCCAAATTTTGTGTGTCACTAATTGTCAAAAAAATACCAGACCTGTCTTGGAGTGGTTATGTGTTCTTGCTTTTTTTTTTTTTTTTTAAATTTTACATCAGCCAAAGAAAAGTGAGAGATCAGGACTACCACGAAAGAATAGAGGTGCAACATACTGCCTATAGGACATTTTAAAGATAGAGGAGAACCCAGTTTCTATATTTAAAAAAATTACCTCTTCTGTTTTGAGACTAGGGGATGAAAATAAACACATATTCCAAAGATTTCTTTGTATGAACAGGTGACCCCTTCCCACAGTCTCTGTAATTAATTGAGAAATTAAAGTTGGTTGGCCTTTGAGATCTCTTATAAAAAAAAAAGGCAGAAGGTCTTGGATATTTTGGAACAAGAGCCCACTATTCTGCCAAGACAGTGTGTTATTGTTATTGGAGTGTCTCTCAACAAAACAGTATTGAGTGGTGAGGACGTGATTTTGATTAGGTGGAATGACTCAGCTCTTCCCCTTAAAGAAGAGAGGACTGTCAGAGCCTTACTTACCTCATGATCTGGGATCTCAGAGGATAGTGTTTTCCCTAGGATGACCCCGGTCAAGTATGTCCAGCATCGCGCCGTGTTGGCAAGGTTATAGCCTCCTGTCTCCATCAAGAATTGTGAAGTTAGGAAAGAATAGTCACAAAACAGCAGGAGAGGGAAGGGGGGTAAGGAAGGAGAGAAAATGTTTTAATAAAAGGGCTAAAAAGATAATTCTAACTTGCAAAATTGTACCTATGCATCTTTAATGATATTTTTGAACCACTTAGTAGGCAGACTTAAGCGAACCAATCAGATCATGCAGTGTGGAACTGGGAAGTCCAAAGCCTACAAAGATCAAAAGACTCTCATCTCTGAATGAATATGCTCCAGAGGACTCCAAGCTCCTCAATCCTATCAAGAAACCTGGATCTTTTGAGATGACCTACTCAAAGTAAAGGTTTCTGTGATGAATTTTGTAACAATTCTATAAAATGACTGCTAGATGTGATTTGTATATTAAACCTATTGGCAGATACAGCCCTGGAAACCTCCAGGAAAGAGAAAAAGAAAATGCTGACAGAAATAGACTTCCTTCTTTTCATATCAGCATTCCTTTTCTCCACAAAACACAGGCATAGTGGCAGAGATCAAAGAGAATAAGATGAGGAAGGGAACTATTGATTGATGCTCTGACCTACCTCGTCAGGTCCTGTCACAGTCACCCAGCAGCCATATTATATTGGCTAATAATCAGCATATTTTTGTGCTGAATAGATGTGTTCTGCCATGCAAGGGCTAGAACATTGGCCTTTAGCTAAATTCCAAGAGTGTAAGGATAAAATGGAACAATTTCCTAACCTCAGAGGAGTCTGAGGGAAATAGAATCTGGTCTATTTTAGGTAGGGTGACCATATCATTTATCACCCACAATAGTACATTTTTAAGAGTAAAAAGGGACACTATCAATACTTTTACTGGAATAACATGTAAAAATTGAGATATGGCCACCCTTTTCTTAAGCCTTTCTATTCCGTGTAAGGTCAGGGATGCTGGGGCTTCTGCAATGTATCTTTTTGGCTTTATTGGAGTCCACTGAAGTTTGGGGATGTGGCCCTCTCTGCCAATTTTCTATGTGTTATTGGGGGTTGAGAATTTAAGTGAAATAATACCAGTATTCCTTTAAACACTGCCAACATGGAAAATGTGAATTTATCAGATCAGCTTATTGGGTATGATTATTTGATTTCAAAAGGAATCCCCATAGGTTTTAGGTAGCAAGTTCTCTCTGGCATACAATATAATTTGCAAGAATTCCCACTTATGCACTGGTATTTTCAGGAATACACATATTGCATAAAAAGGGTTATATATTCTAAAGCCAAGACTTGGCGCTTAGAAAGCAAAGAAGCTTTGAAAATTCTAAAGTAAAGGCTGTAGCCTCAAACAAAAGTTGAATTCACACAGATATATGTTGTGGAAAGGGCTTTTTTTCTTCCCTCTGGCCCTACCTGTATCATAATCACTGTCTTTAGTGCTGTCAAAGAAAGTAATATGTCCATAGTACTTATCAATTTTATCTTCTCCCTGAGTTGAAGTTAATACATTTCTTGCCAGCTTTTCAGAAGAGGTTGTCTCTTTTTTAAAATTTTTTATTATTATTATTTTTTTTAGAAGAGGTTGTCTCTTGTAAGCACCTTTAATTTCAATCCTTCTAGGGTTTGAGGCTGCCAAAGGACCATGCTTGGGTATTTGTGTTAAATTCTCACTCATTTTCATAAGGCCTCCCCACAGTCTCCTTTAATTTGGTTTTTACAACAGGTTGACAAACAGCAAACTATTAGCACTTCCATAATACATACACTTTAAGTTCAATCTGCTTGACCATGTTATTTTAACACGCTATTCATTTAAAGATTGTGCCAGATAGAAGATTCCAAGCAAAGCATCATCAAAGGTAGTTCAGGTTGTGAAAGGGTCCTTTTCACAAGTGTGTAAATGTTTCTATTGAATAGACCCAGCTTTCTGTTGGTTAAATACTACAAAATATAAGAATACTCTGAAGGCAAGAATGCCCAAGAGATGCTTTAGATCTCTCAATTTTGCTTTATTGTAACAAACCCATGCTTTTTTAGTGGGGAAGAAGTTGTTCTTGAATTCAGCTTAGATATTCAATTAATTCATGTGTTTATTACTTGTATGTGAGTAGGGTTAGAATTTTAGTGGTATGTTTCCAAAAGATTAGAACTGGGAATCAAAGGTGATCCTGAGAGAAGATGGATCAAAGTCCACTGGGCTCAACATCCTCTTTTTTAAATAAGATTTGATGTCACCTTTATTCAAAGCACCTTTGCTTCAGGAATGGAAACTTAGACTTCAGAGTATCAAGGAGTCAATGCACATGCCAAGCTGAAGAGAAATGTGTCAAGAGTACTTCCTTATGCTGAACCATGAAGGTGGCAGAATTCATTGACTGAGGCTTGTGGACCACGGGCAGCCTGGTATTATCCAAACTAACAAAGCCAAGTTTTCCTTAGTGTCAATGGACAAAACATGACAGAAGGTCAACAAATTCTCCTGGTGACCTTCCTTTGTACTTACCTCCTCCCAAGATGAGTGTTGCCAACTCCCACTGAAGGATGTACTTAAGACATTTGCCAATTCCCACTGGAGTCATGTTAAAAGAGCACATGGGATCCCCAGCTATTGTATCAGCTCCCAGCTGTAAGACCACTGCTTTGGGATTAAAGGCTATGTACACTTCCTTTAGTACACTGTGGAAAAGAAAAAGTAAATAAAATGTCAGAAAAAGATAAGTCTGTTTGGTCTAAGGTTGGTTGTGAGGGTAGTTGGAGGTATAGCTGAATCAGCAAATAGTGAAAGGAAAAAACCCAATTTGTCAACTCATCAAACTTTCCATCTAAAAGGGGTAAATCAGACTTTACGTAAAATATACCTTGATAAACCTGATATACTAAAAATTTCCCCCCCACTTTCATCCTCACCAAGGACCAAATTTACTTTTCTATTTTAGAACTCAGATTTCCTTTAAATATCCATCTTAATTTAATTCAACAGCCATAGGACATAGTGCACACCTTTATGCTATTTTCAATCTGTGAAGATAGGACAATAGGACATACGTACTGAATGAATGATTATTTCTGATAATTTAAGATTTTAAAATACTTGGAGTTTATCACCTACTTATCAATGAGGGCTGGTGAGGAGAATTAAACTCTTTTTGAAAGCATAGATGTTATCAGCTTACTTTTTATTAGGCTAAAGGACTTCTGGGTTATGAAATACAACCCCCCCTCCTCCAATTTGTATGTAACCAGGGTATTATAGGGAAGGAAACTGCAACAATTGAGCCAAAACTATAAATCTGAAAGCACTCCAAAGAACAAAGTGTAGTGGGTAATAATGAACATAATTTTGGGTAGAATCATTCAATGCTACCAAATCAACCTAACAGCTTTTTTGTGTTTTTTTTGACAGAAGCCTTAGAGATGAAAAGGAAGTTATCACTGTGACAGATGACCTTAGTCAGGCTTCTAGCATTATCATTAATTGAATGTTGACAATGCCCAGAATGCATTCCTAGGAGTTATAAGGTCCCTGTTCTCAAGGGGCTTACAATCTAGCTCCTAGACAAATGCCAGTCCTCGAGGGCTTGAGTAACTCTTACAGAGACATACAAACAAGTGCAAATTAACATACTTCAGAGTTGAGAAAATGCAGAGTCAAAAAGTGATAAAAATGTTGCAGTTAATGACCCCTTCATAATCAACATGTCAAATTATACTAGTGGAGTAAAAACAGAAAAATCCCAGATTCTTCTGAAACTGCAAAAAGAATGCAGGGATATGAAATGCTGTCCTCCAAAATTCATATGTAACCAGGGCATTGAAAACTATTGAAAACTGCTCAGCTACAGAGGTATTCTTTGACTCAAAAGACCAGTTTGTTTTGATTTCTCATCTATGTAGACAAATATTCAGTGATTGTGGAGATTATAAGAATATTATAAAATTTATGACATATGATCCTTAATACAGAAATACTCGGGCCTATTCTCTCTTTCATGTGCTTATCTCCTGAGTGCAGAGGGAAGATAAGCCACCTGAATAGTTAGCCAACATTTGTTGAGCAGCTACACATACAGAGCACCCTATTAGCTGCTGCCAGGAGACACAGAGGAAGGCGTGATTTCTGTTTTAAAGGGGTTTATAGCTTGATGGGGAGGATGGGGAGGCAAGCAAGACTAAAGTTTTTTTTTCATTTTCATGCATTCCCTCATTTTGCACACATTTACTGAGTGCCCTCTGTGTATCTAGTATGTAACTGTACCAGATGCTGCAGGAAAAGAAAAAGATGAATATGACACAGTTCTTATCTTCGTGTAGCTCAGAGCAGAGGGGAGGACTTGGACTATGTTAATAAATAATTAAAACACGATGAAAAAAGAAGTATCAGAGATGGCAGAGGAGGAGGTAGTGTAACTCTTGTGAGGTCTTACAAGAGAAGAAGATGTATAATGAGTCACCTATCAAAATGGCTAAAATGAAAAACAGTGAAAATATCTATTGCTGGTGAGGATGTGGAGAAACTCAATCACACATACCTTTTGGGTGAGAATGTAAAATGGTATAGCCACTCTGGAAAATAGTTTAGCAGTTCCTGTCAAAACTAAAAATGGACTTGTGGACTTCCCTGGTGGTGCAGTGGATAAGAATCTGCCTGCCAATGCAGGGGACATGGGTTTGATCTCTGGTCCAGGAATGAGAAGATGTCACATGCTGCGGAGCAACTAAGTCTGCAAACTGCAACTATTGAGTCTGTGTGTCACAACTGCTGAAGCCCAAGTGCCCTAGAGCTGCACGCTGCAGCTACTGAGCCTGCGGTCTGCAGCAAGAGAACCCGATGACAAGCCCATGCACCATAGAGAAGAGTAGCCTCTGCTCACCGCAATTGAACAAAGCCTGCATGCAGCAATGAAGTGTAACAAAAGATAAAGAAAGCAATACACACATAAAATGCCCTTGCCATACACTCTAAAAATTGCACTCTTGGGCATTTATTCTAGAGAAGTTAAGACTTATTTTCATATAAGAATTTGTACTTGAATGTTCATAGCAGCTTTATTTTTAACTACCCAAACTAGAAACAACTCAAATGTACTTCAGCCAGTGAATGGTGAAACAAATTGTGGTATACTCAGCACTGGAATATTGTTAATCAATAAAAAAAAATTCTTGACATGTACAAAAAACATGGATGGATCTCAAGGGAATGATGCTTGGTGAATAAGACCAATCTCAAAATCTGTATAGCATGATTCCACTTATTTATCATTGGTGAAACAACAATTAGAGAGATGAAGAGATTAGTGATTGCTAGGAGTTAGGAATGAATGTGACTATAAAAGGGTAACATGAGAGCCTTGTGGTGATGGTACAGTTCTATACCTTGATTGTGCTAGTGGTTGTGGTTATGCAAAGCTACACGTGATAAAATCCCAGAGAGCTACACACACACACACACACACACACACGTGCATGTATAACTGGTTAAGACGAATATGCTGTATAGATTGCACCAATGTCAACTTCTTGATTTTGATGTTATACTATAATTGTGCAAGATGGCAACATTGGAGGAGGCAGGAGGAAGAGTGCATGGGACTCTTCTATACATTTCGTTACAACTTCCTATGAATCTATGATCATCTTGAAATAAGTAAAAAGAAAAGACTAGGAAATATTTACTGGCACATGGGGTGAAGGTAGGGGAAGGAAGCAGGGAGGGTTGTGGGGACTATGGGTAAGGGACTAGGCTTAGAGGAAGAACTGCACACACCAGAGCATGAAGGCTTGGAACAGGAAGTGGCGGAAGTGAGGCTGGTAAGGTAAACATGATTTAGGGCACAAAGGCCCAGATAGACCAGGCAGGCTAATGTTTGGATTTTTACTTAAAGGCTATGAAATGTCTCTAAATTGTACCAATATTTTTCTTAGATCAGTTTCCCAAGGCAATAGAAATAAAAGCAAAAATAAACAAATGGAACTGAGTCAAACTTATAAGCTTTTGCATAGCAAAGGAATCCATAAGCAAAACGAAGACAACCTACAGAATAGGAGAAAATATTTGCAATTTATGGATTGACAAGGGTTTAATTTTCAAAACACACAAATAGTTCATACAATTTAATAATGACAACAAAAAATCAACCCAATCAAAAAATAGGCAGAAGACCCAAATACACATTTTTCCAAAGACATACAGATAGCCAATAGGCATGTAAAAAGATGCTCAGCAAATATTGTAAAGTAATTAGCCTCCAACTAATAAAAATAAATGGGAAAAAAAAAAGATGCTCAGCATCACTAATTATAAGATAAACACAAATCAAAACTATCTCATGCTGGTCAGAATGGCCATCATTAAAAAGTCTACAAATTAAAAAAAAGTCTACAAATAACAAATGCTGGAGAGGGTGTGGAGAAAAGGGAACTCTCCTACTTTGTTGGTGGGAATGTAAACTGGTGCAGCCACTATGGAAAACAGTATGAATATTCCTTAAAAAACTGAAAATAGAGCTACCTTATAATCTAGCAATACCACTTCTGGGTATATATCCAGAGAAAACTCTATTTCAAAAAAATAAATGCACCCCAATGTTAACAGTAGCACTATTTGCAGTAGTCAAGACATAGAAGCAACCTAAATGCCCATTGACAGATGAATGGATAAAGAAAATATGGTATACTGTGTTTGTATACACACACACACAAAGTGGAATACTACTTGCCCATAAAAGGAATGAAATCATGCCACTTGCAGCAACATGGATGGACCTAGAGATTATCATACTAAGTGAAGTAAGTCAGACAAAGACAAATACCATATAATATCAGTTATATGTGGAATCTAAAATATAACACAAATGAATTTAGTTACAAAATAGTCACAGACATAGAAAATAAACTTATGGTTACCAAAGGGGGAAATGGGTGAGGGAAGGATAAATTAGGAGTTTGGGATTAGCAGACACACACAAACAAGTATATAACTGAATCACTTTGCTATACATCAGAAAGTAACTCAACATTGTAAATCACTATACTTCAATAAAAAAAAGAATTCATTAAAAGGTATTAAATGTCTCAAATATTGTGTGTGCACATGCACACATGTGCCATATGCACAAGGCATGATTAAATTTACATTTTTAAAAGATCCTCTGATTATAGCGCAGGATAAAGTGAAGTTTATCAAGAGGTTTTTGCCACCATCCAAGTCAGTGGCAGGAAGGCTCAGAGGGAAGAGTTGAATTTGGGAGATAGTCCTATGGTAGAATCAATCGGGCAATACACACTGACACACAAGAAAAGCATATGAACTCTGTGGGAGAAGGTGAGGGTGGGATGTTTCGAAAGAACAGCATGTATATTATCTATGATGAAACAGATCACCAGCCCAGGTGGGATGCATGAGTCAAGTGCTCGGGCCTGGTGGACTGGGAAGACCCAGAGGAATCGGGTGGAGAGGGAGGTGGGAGGGGGGATCGGGATGGGGAATACGTGTAACTCTATGGCTGATTCATATCAATGTATGACAAAACCCACTGAAAAATAAAAAAAAATTAAAAAAAAAAAAAGAAAGAAAGAAAAGCATATGAGTGTTGGTACCAGTCCTGAGTGTTTGGTACTAGGGGAGAGGAAAGGATAAAGGAAGGCAGGTGTTACTGGGAGAGTTGTTTTAATAGCAGCCAGGAAGGGAAAATGAGAATTCTTTTTTAAATGAGTGCTCAGGGCTTTAGATGGGTAGAGAAAAAGGTAATTAGAAGCTTTGAAAAAGGTGGAGTATTTTGTACACAGTGTAAATGTCAAAGCACTAGAAATGAGGACAGCTCACCTCATGTGAGAGGACTACATGGTGGACACTCAAATTGAAAACTGGAAGTTTTCCTTTGGTTTAATGCTCAAATGGGAAACACTGAGGAAGTCTGAGACCAGTACTGATGCTATTCAAAACTAATGCTTATTAGGAACTTTGATTTTTGCTGTTGCCTGCAAGGCCAAAGAGAGGAAGACTGGAGGTAAAGATGTTGGTAAAAAGGGTCTTAAAGCATTCTGGGCACAAGAGCAACAGGAAGCATACTGAGGTAAATTTGGAAAAAATTGAAAGGGTTAGGTGACAGATTGGTTGTGGTGGGGGTCAAAGGAGAAAACACATGACCCATTCTTCCAGAATTCACAGGGAACACAAGGACAGAAATTGGGTATACTCCTTATTTTTAACTTCCAAATTGAGTTTTCCTCCCTCTCATCAGTCTCTCCTCTTTTAAGGTCAATGTCATTTGCTTATACTAAGCAAATACTATCAAAGTTCTTATCTACAGACCTGTAATGTATCAACTTCCTTGAGGATTTTGGTATCTGGTTCACAATTTTTCTGTCTTTTCATTTCCTTGCTATCATTCTCTGCAGTTCAATATTCACTCACTCGTTCAAATTTTGATTCAAGTACCTACTCTTCCCTATTCTGGGCACTAGAGATATAGAAACAAGCAAGACCCTAAGAGTTCCTGGTCCAGTAAGGGAGGAAGACAGGAAAACAAATAACTATGATAAGTGCTACTTAGTCATTCATTCATTCATTCACTCAAGAAATGTTAATAGAATGCCTATTTGCCACCCACTAGGTTGGGCAATGAGTTTACTGCATTGAACAAGAGAGATATGCTGCTTCCCCCTGTGACCCTCCTAGTTCGCTGACATTACAGTTTCTTCACCTTTTGAATAATAGTGATGTCCTTCTGCACTCTGTTTGACTTTTCCCTGGGCATAGTCATGCTTTGGAACATGATAAGGAAGCACTTGGAATTGCTTCATGTCTAAGACTCTGAACTACCTTTTCTGTGTACAATTTGCTATCCTTCCATGTTTCCTCTATTGAACTTACTCTTTATTCTCATTATAACTCCTGTGTCCTAGTCTTTCTTCTATTTTCAACATCCATCAGCCCACCTTTTGTCCTCACTCGTGCTTTACTAATTGTTTTGGAGAATATTATCTGTCATTTTAAACATACTTAATTCCCTAACATGTTTGTCATTTTAGCCTTATTAATCTTTAGCCTTTGGATAAATCACACTGTCAGAATTTTCAGCTCTGTTCTGCTGGGGAAAGCTGAGAAATCAAACCAGTTTCATCTTCTACAGCTGATGTTACAACTCCAACTTAACAAATTCCATAAACATTTATTGAGTGATTAACATGTGCCACTCCCTCTGTGCAGCTTGGCAACCATTTGCTTCACCTCCAATTGGTAAACAACTACATTTCTTGCAGCATCTAGTCTAATTTTTAAAAAATACAATTATACTGAAAGTAAATTCTTCATGCTAAAAAAATCAAACATAAAAGTCTATCAAATAAAAGGGGAAAAAATCTCCTTTTCCCCATCTTTACTCCCTCTCCAAAGGTAATTCCTGATTCATTACACATAGTTTCAATCAGCTCAGTTAAGGATCAGAAAAAGATTGATATATATCTTTCAAGATCAAACTTTTTTCTGCTTCATGCTTGAGTGAGCTAGTCAAAGCTATGTCTAATAAATGCCTTCTTCTACCTCTTTTCTTTACCTGAAAATGTCTTCCCTCATATTCCTTCTCTTCCTTGAGGCTAATATCACAAGTTGAGCACTAGATCCTATTTCCAGTTGCTCTAAGAGCCATGTATCACCAATGAGATCTTTCACATCTTTAGTCTCTGCCTTCCTACTGATTCAGTTCCTTTAGGTTACAAGTTGTCCATCTCTTCATCCTGTTTTCTTCATTGCAAAATTTGTCTACTTATTGGCTACCTATACATACTTCTTGCAATCCCGTTTTTTATCTCACTGCTCTCCTGAAACTGCTCTCCTGAAGGGAGAGACTAGACCTCTGTGTCATGATACCCACAAGTCTTTTCTCTGTAATCTTTGTCAACTTTTCAGGACCAACTGATAGTGCATACTGCTCAAAGATCTGCAGCTGGTCATCATCAATGGCTGTAGCTCCACTAAAAGACTTAAACATTTTTTTTTTCTTAAACTTTTATCGATATTCACATACCATACAATTCCCTCATTTAAAGGGCACAACTCAACAGCTTTTAGTATACTCACAGAGTTGTGCAACCATCACCATAATGAATTTTAGAACTTTTTTTACTGATTGCAGTACAAGGCTTGTGGGATCTTAATTCCCCAACTAGGGATTGAACTTGGGCCCTTGGCAGTGAGTGTGCAGAGTCCTAGCCAACAGACTGCCAGGGAATTCCCTGGAACATTTTTATCATCCCCCAATAAAACCACGTACCCAACAACAGTTACTACCCACTCCCACCACTCTTCAATCCCCTGCCCTTGGCAACCATGAGCCTACTTTCTGTCTCTAAGGATTTGTCTAATTTTGACCTTTCATATGAATGGTATTATATAATATGTGGTCTTTTGTGACTGGCTTCTTTCATTTCATTTAGCATACTGTTTTCAAGGTTCATCCATGTATTTAGTACTTCATTCCTTTTTATGCTCAAATCATACTCCATTATTTGTGCTGCTGCTGCTGCTGCTAAGTCACTTCAGTCGTGTCTGACTCTGTGTGACCCCATAGATGGCAGTCCACCAGGCTCCTCCGTCCCTGGGATTCTCCAGGCAAGAATACTGGAGTGGGTTGCCATTCCCTTCTCCAAATTATTATTTGTATATACCACATTTTCTTTATTCACCATTTATCTGTTGATGGATATTTGGGTTACTTCTATACTTTTTGGCTAATACAAGAAATGTTGCTGTGGACACGTTTTCATTTCTCTGAAATACCTAGGAGCAGAATTGCTGGGTCATATGGTAACTCTATATTTAAGCTTTTGAGGGAACTGCCAGACTGTTTCCCACAGGGACTGCACCATTTTACATTTCCCCCAGCAATGTATAACAGATGAGGGTTCCAATTATTCTTTCACATCTTCACCAACACTTGTTATTTTCTGTCCTTGTTTTGTTTTTTAAACAATTGATTGTTTATCCATCAATCCTAGTGGGTATAAAGTGGTATCTCATTGTGGTTTTGATTTGCATTTCATTGATGACTAATGATGCTGAGTATCTTTTCACATGCTTTTTGGTCATTTGTATATCTTCTTTAGAGCAACATCTATGTAATTCCTTTGCCCATTTTAAAATTGAGTCATTTTTCTTTTTAATACTGATTTGTAAGTGTTGATATATTATAAATACAAGTCCCTTGTATTGCAAAAATTCGGTGAGAGACAAAGTGATAGGTAAGATGTGGATTTGTTAGGATTCAGAGAGAAGCACCCATTCTACAGGGTACTGCAAGGAATGCAGCCTGGCTAGGTTTTGCAAGCAGTGTGAATTCATATGCTAAAGAGTGGGAAGACCATCCCAGCCATTGGGGAACCACCCACTCCTCTGTCTTTTGACAGTGCCCCTGGTGGCTCAGAGGTTAAAGCGTTTGCCTGCAACGCGGGAGACCTGGGTTTGATCCCTGGATCAGGAAGATCCCCTGGAGAAGGAAATGGTAACCCACTCCAGTACTCTTGCCTAGAGAATCCCATGGACGGAGGAGCCTGGTGGGCTACAGTCCACGGGGTCGCAAAGAGTTGGACACAACTGAGCGACTTAACTTTAACTTTAGCACTGTTCTGGGCCTCCCTGGTGGTTCAGAGATTAAAGCGTCTGCCTGCAATGTGGGAGACCTGGGTTCAATCCCTGGGTAGGGAAGATCCCCTGGAGAAGGAAATAGCAACCCATTCCAGTATTCTTGCCTGGAGAATTCCATGGACAGAGGAGCCTGGTCGGGCTACAGTCCACGGGGTCGCAAAGAGTCGGACATGACTGAGCAACTTCACTTTCACTATCAGAAACATGACTTGCAAAAATTTTTTCCCATTCTATGGGTTGTCTATTACTTTCTTGATAGTGTTCTTTGAGGCACAAGCTTTAAATTTTGATGAAATCCAATTTATGTATATTTATTCTGTTGCTTGTGCTTTTGGTATCATGTCTAAGAGAGCATTATCTAATTCAAGGTCATTAACATCTACATCCGTGTTTTCTCCCAAGTGTTTTATAGTTTAAGCTCTTACATTTAGACTTCTCAGGCTATGTGGACTTAATTTTTGCATATGGTGTGAGGTATGGATCCAAATTCACTGTTTTTGCATGTGATTCAGTTGTCCCAGCACCATTTGCTGAAAAGACTATTCTTTCCCCATTGTCTTGGCACTCTTTGAGTAAAATCAATTTACTGTACAAATTTCTGAACTCTGAACTCTATTCCACTTCTCTGTATATCTAGCCTCATTGCCAGCACCACACTGCTTTGATTATAGTAGCTTTGCAGTAAGTTATAAAGTTGGGAAGGGCTCCAACATTGTTCTTCCTTTTCAAGATATTTTTGGTTACTCCAGGTTGAATTTCATATAAATTTAGGATCAGGTTGTCAATTTTTATAAAGTCATCTGTGATTTACAGCTCCATTTTCACCATTCTGAACCTATCATCCTATTTCTTCTATTCCTTGTCTCTGCTAACAACACTTCATCCTTCCAATAATCCATGTTCAAAACTCCTAGGCTCTTTGTGATTCCTCTCTTTCCTTGCTCCTCTTCAGTTATCAAACTTGCACCAATATCTCTCCTATAGCCTCCTTTCCACTCTCAAGGCAGTACTCTAACACTTATGACCTCCTAGTGGATTACACCAATAGCTTCCTAATTAATTTCTCTGCCTCAAGTCTCTTCCTTCTCTAATCCATCACACACATTCACACACACACACACACACACACACACACACACACACACACACACACACACACACCAGATGAATTTTCCTTAGGGAAGGTTTTGATCAAGTTACTTCCTTACTCATAAACATTCAATATTTATCCACTGTTTTTGGATGCATGCACGCTAAGTTGCTTCAGTCATGTACAACTCTTTGCCACCCTATGGACTGTAGCCTGTCAGATTCCTCTGTCCATGGGATTCTCCAGGCAAGAATACTGGAGTGGGTTGCCATGCTCTCCTCCAGGGGATCTTCCCGACACAGGGATCGAACTCACATCTCTTACATCTCCTGCATTAGCAGTCAGGTTCTTTTCACTAGCAGCACCTGGGAAATCCTTCCATTGTCTTTAGATGATGCCTAAAATTCTTGGCCTATGATTCAAAGTCCTTCATGGTATGATTCCAGCCTACCTGTTGAATCTTATTTTCCAATAACTCCTTAACCCATATTATTCTGTAGGCAAACTGAACAGTTCATGGTTCGCCCCCCTCACCTTGCACTTTCTTTTTGTCATTCACTTCCTTGTGCCTGAAAGTCATCTTTCTACATGTCTATAGTGTATCTATTCTTTAAAGGCTCATTCAAATTCCATCTCCTTTATGAATAAAAAATGATAATAATAGCAGCTAACACTTACCAAGTACTTTATTAAAAACTGAGCACTATTCTATGTATTTTATATGTATTAGCTCATTTGACTCTCAAAACAATTTATAAAAGCCATTATCATTAATTCTATTCTATAGATGGGGAAACAGCAGCATAGAAAGGTTAAGAAATCTGTAGAAGATCTATAGCTATTAAATATCAGAGCTGGCTTTTGAACCCAGGCCTCCTGGCACAAGTCCATGTTCTAAATCACTACCATATACTAGCTTCCACATTTTACTGTCCTTCATGTGCTTGTGCCAGCCAGTTCATATGCTATCTTGTATAATAGCAGTAGCAGGCATTGCATTATTATTTTTTTAGTGTTAGCCTTCCTGAGCAAGCTCTAATTATACTATACCCTCATTCTAAAACCTTTGGCAATTCCCCAAATGCTTACAGAACATGGTACAAATTTTCATTGCTAAGAATTCCAGCTGCACAAAGTGGTTCCCACCCACTTTTCCAATCTTCTTTGCAAATTGTCCCTCTCATGCACTTCACAGTCCAGAAAACTAGCCTATTGCTGTTCTGTATACAGAGCTCAGCCTTTTCTGACTTTGATCTGGTTGTACCCTCTGCATAGAGCTCTTTCCTGCAATCTTGTACATTTAAACTTGACTCAGATTTCATAGACACATACACATTTACACACTTTGTAAAGATACAGTAATTAGCTACCCTTTAGAAAACAGATCAAATGTTATCTCTTCAATTAAGCCCTTTTCTGAAGTATTTTCTTCCGTTGAGTACCCATCACAGTTTATCTCTTATGGCTCTTATAACTTTCCACATTTCATTTTATTAGAACGTGTATGAACATGAATACACATGTGTATCTCTCTGTGTATCTATAATTTTCAAATTTCCACCAGCTTCCTTGAGGGTAGACTCAGTTCTTTGTATATATAGGAGGTATTAAATAAATAGTTATTAAATGAATAAATGAATGAAATATCCCAGATTGCTTTTGGGAAAGTTTACCTAACCACTGTAACAATACCATTTACTACACTGCAAATCATTAATTTTAGGTTTTGGGAAAGTATAAAATCAATTACCCAGAAAGGAGGGAGAAGACAGGCATCTCATTATACTACATTAGTTACTTCCCCATAAACACATAAGATATTCATTTAAAATGCAATTTTCTTGATGAGAAACCTGATTCCTCAGTATTGAGCAGTCTGCTTTTCAGACAAAGCTGTGCAAATGAGGAAGAGAAGTTGTGGCAGCTGTTTCTACATGCATTGGTCTGGGGAAGGTGGTTGGTGCTAGAGGTTGAAAAAAGCCAGGGGTGATGGCATTAATGATGCTTTTAGATAAGAGGAAAAGCCCAAGAACCAAATTGCAGCATTATCCCCTTTTCTTTTACTCCATCATGGTAGATCATAGCTTCTATGGAGTGCCTTTGGGATCATTCACTGGTGCCACTTTACCTCTAATACTAGGGGTGGAACCTGGTTTTGCTTTATTTGTTTTTAAATACTTAAAATTCTAAAACGTTTCTCTCAGATCGATGGGATGCCAGAGAGATGGTGTGACAGTTACTCTTAATCAATGCTGGTGATATATTTAGTAACCCAAACTTGGCCCTCTATAGCCAGACCTCTAATGGGTGCACCTTCCCAGTACATTCGTCTCCTGACTTTCTTGCTTGCAAACCAGCCTAGACCAGCCTTATCATCTTTATATATTCCAATAAGCATCTTCAGCACCCTCTAGAGACTTCCTCAACAGAAATTAAAAAAATGAGGAATTCAAAGTTGAAAAACCAAGGACAGGAAGTAGAGGGAAAGAAGAGAAAAATATTTGCTATTAACATGGTGAGCTTTCAAAGTCAAGCTGAGAAAAGTTATTGCCAACAGCAAAACATGGTGTTAGAGAAGACTCTTGAGAGTCCCTTGGACTGAAAGGAGATCAAACCAGTCAATCCTAAAGGAAATCAACCCTGAATATTCATTGGAAGGACTGATGCTGAAGATGAAGCGCCAATACTTTGGCTACCTGATGCGAAGAACCGACTCATTGGAAGTGTTAGGTAGTTAGAATAGAGAAAAGGAGTCCAAAGTGGCGGTGACTAAAAGACAAGGAAGAGAAAAACCTGTGAAAATAGAACAAAGGAAGGTCCAAGGACTGGAGTGAGGACCTCAGGTAGAACAAACAGCACTCCTGGCAGACCCAAATTACATAGGGCAGGCCCAGGGGGAGGAAAAAACATAAAAAGAGGAGCTAAAGCTAGCTCGCTCTCTCCCGCGCACTGGGGCGCTCTTCTCTTCGCATCTTTGGGTTGGCATGCCCTCACGCCTCGAATATGGATTTTCCTGCTATTATCTAAATAAAATAGAGCTGTAACACTGAGCTGTAACACTGATTTATCTAAGAGCTATAACACAGTCCGTTCAAGACCTCAGAGCTATAACACTGTCCAAGACCTGAGAGCTGTGACACGCCGACGGGGGCTCTAATGTCCGTCACTCCAAATCTTTGCTGTGATGAGACAAAAACCGAGGAGCATAGACTCACCTGACAGAAAAGACCCTGATGCTGGGAAAGACAGAAGGCAGGAGGAGAAGGGGATCACAGAAGATAAGATGGTTTGATGGTATCACCGACAATGGACATGAGTTTGAGCAAGCTCTGGGAGATGGTGAAGGACAGGGAAGCCTGGCGTGCTGCAGTCCATGGGGTGGCAAAGAGTTGGACATGACTGAGTGAGTGAACAACAAGAGCAACACCCTTTGTCTGATAAACATTTTAAACCTATTGCATTGGATGGGATTCAGAGGGGGGATTGCATTAAAGAATCACTGTTGCTGCTACTGCTAAGTCACTTCAGTCGTGTCTGACTCTGTGTGATCCCATAGACGGCAGCCCACCAGGCTCTGCAGTCCCCGGGATTCTCCAGACAAGAACACTGGAGTGGGTTGCCATTTCCTTCTCCAATGTGTGAAAGTGAAAAGTGAAAGTGAAGTCGCTCAGTCGTGTCCGGCTCTGCGCGACCCCATGGACCGCAGCCTACCACGCTCCTCCATCCATGGGATTTTCCAGGCAAGAGTACTGAAGTGGGGTGCCATTGTCTACTCAGTCCCAAATGGAAGCTAGTCAACTTTTCACAGGTATTGTTTCCTTTAAATTCCCTCAATCCTCTCTCAACAAAAACTCAACCAGTAGGGGCTGGGGGGTGGGTGAAGCAGCATATGGTAAATGCCTTGGTGATTCCTGAATATCTTTTACAAATTGTTCAAGGATGCAGGGAACTGGGGTGGGGAGCTCCCTGTGGTGAGGATGATAAGTCACTTTGTTCGGGGACATAGGTGCCTCTTGGAAGACATTTAATTTCTTATAAGTTTCTCTGCTTTTAACATCAGACAAACTGCTTTTAGCATCAGACAAACTGTACTGGTTCATTAACACACAGCATATAACAAAGGGAACACCCAAAGCTACAAAATAAAAACAAACAAGCCAACCTCAAACCTCTAAACCCTTGACCTTCCCAAACACACAACCCTCACATTGCTTTTGCTTTTTTAAATTTCAAGATGTAGTGTTTTTTTTTTTTTTTAACATTTTATGGGGGGTATCTTTCCTCTCAGCATTGCTAAGTCCATTATAGAGAAACAGATTCTAACTGGCCTCTCCTTCTAATATGCCTTGTTGTAAGTAATTCCACATATCAATTATATGTCACCTTGGAAACAAAAAGGGCTGTGCACTATTTTTAGTTTATTATTACTTATCTCTTTACCTCTTTGAAGTAAACCATTCTCATTCACACAGGGGTGGGGGGGGGGGTTGGGGTGGCGGGAATGAGTCATCCAGAATTAAAGAGCCTTACCAGCCTAGAGTGAATCCACAGAGCTAGAATTAGAATACTAATTCTAATTCAAATCTAGTGTTCTTTTCACTAAACCCCAGTGCTCTTTGGCTTTCCTCATTCTGAAAGGCCTGAGGCCCTAGGAAGCAAAGTATATATTATCTGTGCAGGGGGTGGGGTGGGTGGAGAGGCAGGCTGGTTTGGAGAGCTAAGACAAACCAAAACCAAAACCAAACCAAACCAAACCAAACCAAACCAAACCAAACCAAACCAAACCCCAAATCCCCAAATTGAAGAAGGCTTAAAGAATATGAATCCTAAGTCAAGCTGTACTAATGACTCTTTATTTGACCTGGGGTAGGTCATTTTATTGCTCTGTAACCACCAGGACCACTCACACAGCACAAATTACATTTTGCTCTGCATCACATTATTTGGCCATATGTCTCATCCATCTCCTTTGTAGCCTCCACAACATGGAGGTCAGGGAGAACGCTGCACTTGGGGTCAGACAAAGTTGGATCTAGTGCTTGCAGGAGCAACTTGGACAAATCATTCTCTGAACCATCTCTGTAAAGCAAGAATATTCTCTCCTTCACAGGGTTATTATGAGGATTAAATGATATAATATTTGCAAAAGTCTTCTCCTAGCACCATGCACATGGTAAGCACTCCATAATGTTGAATGAAGGGCCTTAAGTCAGGCCCTTCAAGTGCTATGTTAATTCCTTCAGCCCACTAGGATACTGTTGAGTTCAGCACAGCACACCATAGCAGTGACTTCCTGAATAGCACTCTAATGTTCCCCAAAGGCAGAGAGAAATTTCATAGTGTCACTGCCTGGTTATACCTGTTCTGGGAATACAGTAATTCCTTTTCCAGTGCTGCCAATCTATTACCTTTCACCAAACACAAAATTCACTTTAAGAAGGGGCAGAAACACAAGTGCCTTTCTGTTAGATAGAGGTTGGGAGAATATATTATTAAAATTGAAACCGATGTCTCTGATTTCTTAGCAAAAAAATCAGATTGGAAGCCAAACAGCTATTTGGCCTTTGCAGACCCTGGATAGTGATGCCCTTGGGGGAAAGGGGAGAGTTGGAGTTATTCCAAACTGTAGTTACGACATTTGTGTGTATATTTACTGCCTGTGCTTATGCTCTCTGCATTTAATTTTTACTCTCTAAGCCTTGAAGAAGTCACAATTTACCAAGAGCACAATTTAATACATATGGGTAGAAATATAGGCACATATCTCTGTTTCTCATTTCCTAATCATATTTTCTACACTCCCTATATACCTGATACTTCTTCTTTTTCAATCTACTTGCTCTGATTCTTGAACTTAGGTAGACAATAATGGTTTGTTAACAATAAACATGCCCCTAGCCCTTCCCTCACGCTTCTTTACCCAGGAGGGCCTCCCTAAGATTCAAAGACAAAATCCTGCCATATAGTTAGCACCTGGTGCAGCTCATCAAAATATAATATCCTTTGCCAGATGATTGGAAATCTCGGCAATGCCGTCACACAATGAGGTGTGCAAGAAAAGAGTTTGTGGGTTGATTTTCATCATTAATTTGATATTGCACAGTTTTTGTGGGACTTTAAAAGAAATGAATTTTTATTACTTTTAAGTACTGCACATAGAGTAACTCCAACTCATCATATTTTAGCAGTTATTTTTCGGGGGAAGGATGTATTTTAAACATGCCTATGTTAGAGTGTCTGGTGGATCATTTAGGATCAGTGTCCTGTTGCTTGATGAAATCCAGATCACTCCAATGAAATCCAGATGGGGAAACTGGGTCTCTGGCAATGGCTGCCAGATCTTCTCCATATGAAATCTCTCTAGCCTGTATGCAAATTCAAAACTCCATATCCTGGAAATCCCAAACCAATTAAGTGGCGCTCCGCTTCTTAGTTACTGGACTAAACACAGGGAAGCGATTCTTTCTTCCCTGAGGAAATAAGTATGTCTTACATACATCTATCTTGGCACAAAAAGGGCTGGCTAAGCAAATTAATAGTGTAAACAGGACTGTGCTGGGGAATGTTTGTCCTACTTAAGAGAATAAACTTTTTATGCACTTTGTGCACATCCACTTACATACAAATAATTGATATGCTAATTACAAATGATTCTTAAAGCTCTTTCCCCGAGGTACTGTATGATGTTGTTAGTGTAGTTTGAATTACTAGCATGTCCAGTGCTTGGAAGTAATAAAAATGTATTTTAAAATATTCCGTTATTCAGACTGGCTTTCCTCTAATTAGGCTGAGTTAGTGAGGCTTGCCTATAATTAAATAGGATAGATATTTTTCTACTTTCATTTCTAATATATTTAAGGTGGCTCTCCCCAATTCCCCATCCCGCCCCAACCCTGGCATCCATCATCTTGTTTTACAGGATTCTCCTGCCCAGAGCAAGCATACACAAACCTCTTAGCATCCAGCTCACTCTTCAGCAGCACTTGCATGGTCTCTAGGCAAACACACTGCCTTTAGTGCCTGGCACACATCCATATCCTTTCACTTGTTAACTTAGCTGGATATTTGATATGGCTTTTTTGAGGTGTCTTTTCTTTGGTTTTGCTTTAAGTACCAATGGGTATGGCTCTTTTCTGATAGTGCAGTGGGTAACAGCACACAGAGAGCAAAGCCCAGACAAACTTTGCATTGGGCTTTTTTGTCAGGTAGAGGACACCAGATTTAACTAAATCTCTGTACAGACCACGTCAACAGGATTCAACAAGGCAGCTCATCAGTGCCTGCAGCTGCCGGGTGAATGACTGTCAGGCGCATTCAGAGCAGATCCTAAAGGGTAGCTTTTTTAGGCTAGAGGGAGGGGACAGAGCAGTGATGAAAGAACACGGGAGGTGGGAGAATTAGGGTGGGCAAGGGGGTACATGGTAGTGAGCAGCTAAGAGGAATAATATGAATTTTGAAGTTAGAATGTTCCATCAAGCACACACATAGTCAAATTTAGGATTCTTTTCAGAGCAGCCCTGCATTAGAAGGTATAATTCTCAAGTTTTCCATTTATGAGCTGGGTCTTCCTGTCTCTGGATAGTTTCAGAGCATGTTCTAGCATCAGAAGCTATTAAACTGCTGTGGAAGAATCAGGTCACTTTTTCCAGGGGGCAGGGATCATTCAGCACTAAAAACAGTGCAGAGAAGGTACGCATCATAGAGACAGAACAAACCCACTGAGTCCTAGGAGATAGTCCTCCTGAACTTACATGAAAAAATAAATCACCTAGGAAGACTGCTCGGCGTAGGGGCTGTCATGGTGTCAGGGCTACTTGGTACAGGAGTGTGGAACTGGTCATGAAAGCCACTGATCTAGAGGGGAAGAAGGATATAAGAACTGTCCCTTTAACCACTGGATTTAAAGCTCAAAGGATCAATCAGGTAAGGGAAAAAACCAGTTCTCTGCTGTAACCCTAATCAAGTGCTGGTGACAGCCAGGGCAACACAGATAATTAAGCACAGTTGCCCCTCCTCCAAATTATCGTATATTCTTAGGCACTTAATGTCTTTTGAATTTAATATTTTAAAAGACACATCAAACTAGGAACATTAAATGAATGGTCCACTTTGGCCTCATTTCCACCTGTGCTTAATGTTAACTGTGAATTTAATTAGTATCTGAGTCATCCATTTTCCAGAAACAACAGGTAATTTGCATCTGCCATACCACAAAGAGGCAGAATAGAAGTTTATAAAACAGAATGAAAACATTGACTACAAATATCTTACTTATGGAGGGCTGAGTTCAAAGTGCAAGGCTTATACAAAGAAGTAGCAGCTTCCATGACCTTTATCACTGGGCCTAAGTGTAATCTAGTGATGATCAAGGTGGTATGGCTGTGACCCAACTGAAGAGAGTAATTTTGTAAAGATTTTTTACCAGCTCTCAGATTGTGATGAAAGTGGGATGAAGATGGAAGTAAGGCTATATAAATTATTTGTTCTTAAATGCTAATTTCTGGAGAATTCTTCCCTTCTCATCAGATGAAAGAGAATTTTGAAAAAAAAATTGTATTGCTTAAAACATTTATGTATGAATATGTATTCATATTGCTTTTGCCACATCACCAACCTCAAAGGAGTAGGCTATAATTGTGTTCTCTTTCACTGAGGATCTATCTACCTGCTTCGGAAATTGAATGATAAGGAATCTGGAGTCCCAGATAGAAGATAAATTCAAGATGACTTATCATTATAATGAAAGAAGAACCTATCATCATTAAAACATCTCTTCTTTAAATATTAACATTAAAAGTCAATAGGGAAAGGAAACATTTCACTTAAATATCCTTCAGTAATGTCTCTTGGCTCTCATTTGATTTTACGGGTATTGGATGAACAGATTATAGCATGGATGGAGAATCTCTACCCTATATGTTGATACGCCTTCTGCCAGGATCAAGAGATGATATAAATTATGCCTGTTGTTACCTAGTTACTAAGTCATGTCCAACTCTTTGCAACCCATGGACTGTAGCCCACCAGACTCCTCTGTCCATGGGACTTCCCAGGCATGAATACTGGAGTGGGTTGCCAAATTTCCTTCTCCAGGGGATCTTCCTGACTCATGGATCGAATCCACATCTCCTGCATTGGCAGGTGGATTCTTTACCACTGAGCCACAAGGGAAGCTCAGTTGCAAAATAGCATAATGTTAAAAGCCTTTGGCAATAGTAGTCCCCTAAAAACCACATGAAAAGAAACTAATTATATAAGGAGACCTCTATAAAATGACATGTGACATTATTCACTTTCTAACATAGGAAGTCAGAATTTTCTCCATTGAAAATAAAGAAAATAAAGGAAAGAGCAGATTTACAGAATCTCCATGTTTCCAAACTTTAATTAGAAATTAAAAACCTAAGAAGTGGGGCTTTCCTGGTGCTCCAGTAGTTAGGACTTTGCCTTCCAATGCAAGGAGTGCTGATTCGAGTCCTGGTTGGGGAGCTAAAATCCCACATGCCTCATGACCAAAAAACCACAAACATAAGATAGAAGCAATATTGTAACAAATTCATAAAGACTTTTAAAAATGGTCCACATCAAAAAAATTAAAATTAATAAAAAAACTAAGAAGTAAAATCTCTCAATATTTATTCTTATTTTTGATGCATAAAATTACAAATTAAATCCTTAGGATTAAGAGGTTTTTTTTTTTTTTTTTGCAAAAATCTAAGTAGTACTTTCACAAACATAAACAAATGGACTGTGTACACTACAGATCATGTGGTTCATTTGCATAATCGTAAAAGGTTTCTTTTTTTAAGGACTTTGCTACAATTCCTGGAGATTGAAATCTGCAAGAATTCTTGGGGATGGTATTTCCTCCTTGTGATACATTTCATACTTTCAGAATCAATGCAGTGAAAGTGACTATACTACCCAAAGCAATTGCAAGATTCAATGCAATCCCTATCAAGCTACCAATAGTATTTTTCATGGAACTAGAAAAAATTTCATAATTTGTATGGAAACATAAAGACCCCAAATAGCCAAAGCAATCTTAAGAAGAATGGAACTGAAGGAATCAGCCTTCCTGACTTCAGACTATACTACAAAGCTACAGCCATACAGTGGTATGCAGATGACATCACTTTAATGGCAGAAAGTGAAGAGGAACTAAAGAGTCTCTTGATGAAGGAGAAAGAGGAGAGTGGAAAAGTTGGCTTAAAAGTCAACATTCTAAACTACGATCATGGCATCCGGTCCCATCACTTCATGACAAATAGATGGGGAAACAATGGAAACAGTATCAGATTTCCTTTTTTTCGCTCCAAAACCACTGTAGATGGTGACTGTAGCCATGAAATTAAAAGATGCTTGCTCCTGGGAAGAAAAACTATGACAAACCTACATAGCATATTAAAAAGCAGAGACAGTACTTTGCTGACAAAAGTCCCTATAGTCAAAGCAATAGTTTTTCCAGTAGTCTTGTATGGATATAACAGTTGGACCATAAAGGAGGTTGAGCCCTGAAGAATTGATGCTTTTGAATTGTGATGCTGGAAAACACTAGAGTGTCTCTTGGACAGCAAGGACATCAAACCAGTCCATCCTAAAGGAAATCAATCCTGAATATTCACTGGAAGGATTGAAACTGAAGCTGCAATATGATGTGAAGAACTGACTCATTGGAAAAGACCCCGATGCTGGGAAAGATTGAGGGCAAGAGGAGAAGTGGGTGACAGAGGATGAGATGGTTGGATGGCATCACCGACTCAGTAGAAATGAGTTTGAACAAGCTCAGGGAGATAGCGAAGGACAGGGAAGCCTGGAGTGCTGCCGTTCACGGGGTCACAGGGAGTCAGACATGACCTAGCGATTGAACAACACAGTCATCAAGAAAATATGGTAGTTGAACAAAAACAGACATATAGATCAATGGAACAAAATTGAAAGCCCAGAGATAAATAAATCCATGCATCTATGGACACCTTATTTTTGACAAAGAGGGCAAAAATATACAATGGAGAAAAGACAGTCTCTTCAAGCTGGGAAAACTAGTTAACTATATGTAAAAGAATGAAAGAACACTTTCTAACATCATACACAAAAATAAACTCAAAATGGATTAAAGACCTAAATGTAAGAGTAGAAACTTTAAAACTCCTAGAGGAAAACATAGGTAGAACATTCTCTGACATAAATCATAGCAAGATCCTCTATGATCCACCTCCCAGAGTAATAGAAATAAAAACAAAAATAATCAAATGGGACCTAATTAAACTAAAAAAGTTTTGCACAATGAAGGAAACTATAAGCAAGGTGAAAAGACAGCCTTCAGAATGGGAGAAAATAATAGCAAATGAAACAACTGACAAAGAACTAATCTCTGAAATATACAAGCAGCTCATGCAGCTCTATACCAGAAAAATGAACAACCCAGTCAAAAAGTGGGCCAAAGAACTAAACAGACTTTTCTCCAAAGAAGACACACAGATGGCTAATAAACACATGAAAAGATGCTCAACATCACTTATTATTAGAGAAATGCAAATCAAAACCACACTGAGGCATCATCTCAGGCTGGTAAGAATGGCCACCATCAAAAAGTCTACAAATAATAAAGGCTGGAGAATGTGTAGAGAAAAGAGAATCCTCTTACAGTGTTGTGGGAATGCAAACTGGTACAGCCACTGTGGAGAACAGTATGGAGATTCCTTAAAAAACTGGAAATAGAACTGCCATATGATTCAGCAATCCCACTGCTGGGCATACACACCGAGAAAACCAGAATTGAAAGAGACATATGTACCCCAATGTGCATTGCAGTACTATTTACAATAACTAGGACGTGAAAGTAACCTGGTTGCCATCGGCAGATGAATGGATAAGGAAGTCGTGGTACATATAAACAATGGAATATTACTCAGCTATAAAAAGGAATACATTTGAGTCAGTTCTAATGAGGTGGATGAAACTGGAGCCTATTATACAGAGTGAATTAAGTCAGATAGAGAAACACCAATACAGCATATTAATGCATATATATGGAATTTAGAAAGACGTTAATGATGATCCTATATGCAAGACAGCAAAAGAGACACAGATGTAAAGAATAAGCTTTTGGACTATGTGGGAGAAGTCAAGGATGGGATGATTTGAGAGAATAGTATTGAAACATGTATATTACCATATGTAAAATAGATGGCCAGTGCAAGATCGATGCATGAAGCAGGGCACTCAAAGCTGGTCTCTGGGACAACCCAGAGGGATGGGGTGGGGAGTAAGGTGGGAGGGGGTTTCAGGATGGGGGGACACATGTGCACCCGTGGCTGACTGATGTAGGTGTATGGCAAAAACCACCGCAATATTGTAAAGAAATTATCCTCCAATTAAAATAAATTAATTAATTTTTAAAAATGTGGGCAGAAGACTTAAACAGGCATTTCTCCAAAAAAGACATATAGATGGCTAAGAAAAACATGAAAATATGCTCAACATCACTCATTATTTGAGAAATGCAAATCAAAACCACAATGAGGTATCATGTCATGCCGGCAGAATGTCCATCATCAAAAAGTCTACAAAAAATAAATGCTGGAGAGGGTGTGGAGAAAAGGGAATCCTCTTACACTGTTGGTGGGAATGCAAACTGACACAACAGCTATGGAGAACAGCATGGAGATTCCTTAAAAAACTAGGAATAAAACTAACACACGACCCAGCAATCCCACTACTGGGCATATACCCTGAGGAAACCAGGATTGAAAAAGACACATGTACCCTAATGTTCCCTGCAGCACTATTTATAATAGCTAGGACATGGAAGCAACCCAGATGTCCATTGGCAGATGAATGGATAAGGAAGTTGTGGTATATATACACAATGGAATATTACTCAGCTATAAAAAGGAATGTGTTTGAGTCAGTTCTAATGAGGTGGATGAACCTAGAGCCTATCATTCAGAGTGAAGTAAGTCAGAAAGACTTATATTATCCATATATCCATAATATCCATAATAATCCATTATCCATAATAATATCCATATATTAATGTGTATATATGGAATCTAGAAAGATACCTATGATCCTATGTTCAGGGCAGCAAAGTAGACACAGATGTAAAAAACAGACTTTCGAACTCAGTGAGAGGAAAGGGTGGGATGATTTGAGAGACTAGCATTGAAACTTATCTATTACCATATGTAAAACAGAAAACCAGTGCGAGTTTGATGTATGACGCAGAGCACCCAAAGCCAGTGCTCTGGGGAGGGAAGTGAGCGGGTGCTCAGGATGAAGGGGACATGTGTATAAGTGTGACTGATTCAAATTAATGTATGGCAAAACCATCACAATATTGTAAAATAATTATCCTCCAATTAAACAAATACATTTAAAAAATCCCTAAACTTGTTAAACTCATTTTAAAAAATTTCATACTTCCATGTGACAATTTGGGGACAGTGTAACTGATGGTTAATACTCCCTGTGTGACCTTAAGTAAATCAACCTTTTTAAGTTCCAGTTCTCTTATTTGGAGAAAGGAATGGCAACCCACTCCAGTATTCTTGCCTGGAGAATTTCATGGACAGTCCATGGGGTTGCAAAGAGTCAAATATGACTGAGTGACTAACACATTCACACTTTCTTATTAGTAAGACTGGAATAAGAATACTCTACCTTTGCAGGTACTGTATATTGTTAGAAGTATCAAATGGAAAAAAATCAAATAAATGATCAGTGTAATTCCTGGCACAGGCAAGTCCTCCCTAGGAACTAAGCTCCAGGATGTGGGAGCTCCAGGATGTTTACCACCATAGTACCTATGTACAGGGTGGGAATGAAGCAGAGACAATAAATATTTGTCAAGCGAATGAATAAAATAGTGACATTATGCTAAGTGAAATTGCTCAGTCATGTCTGACTCTTTGCGACCCCATGGACTGTAGCCTGCCAGAATCCTCCATCCATGGGATTTTCCAGTCAAGAGTATTGGAATGGGTTGCCACTTCCTTCTCCAGGGGATCTTCCTGACCTAGGGATCAAACCTGGGTCTCCTGCATTACAGTCAGACTCTTTACTGTCTGAGCCACAATGAAAGCTCATCATTATACTAAAATATAAGCAAATCCCTTAAGTTATTGCATTGACAGTTCCCTTTTCATTCTTGTTAATTAATGTCTTAAAAATTCTATAAGGTGACTTAAGGCAATCAGTTCTTTTGTAGGAAGGTCAGAGTGGCTTCAGAGAGGTGAATTATGGCTCCAGACTATAGGAATGAATTCTTGTGATTAGAACAATCCTGACTTATATTTCAGAGGCCATGTCAGGGTCTAAGGAAAATTCTCATACAATAAATATAAACTACAGAGTCACTATATTATATGATTTTTTTCTCTTCCTCATTGAATAGCAGTGGAGCTCAGTATAGATGGATGAAGGAATTCCCCATAGAAATAAAAGCTTGAGTTTAAATGAGCTATTCCTTCAATGAGGTTGCTGTGGTCCTAGAGATCAAGTTCTTTCCAGGTAGGCTATCCTGGTTATCCCAAGCATAGTAGAATTAATGTTTGTAAAAACCAGTTTGAAGAGCAATAAAAAATTATTTCAAATAGAAAAGTATAATATTTTTCTCAAAAAAGAAGGGGCAAAAATTTTGTTGTTGCTGCTGCTGCTTTTTTAAACTTCTGGAATCTCTGAATGTTTCTTTAGGTCAGTGTTCTTTGATGGAGGAAAAAAGGTTTCTTTTAATTTTGGGTTACAGCAGATAAGCCATAGGATTCAAGGTAAACAGGCCAAATACAGGAAGATTTTTATTTTAATAATTACTACTGTGAACCCTAGTTCACTAGAATAAGATTATTTCTTTGATCAGGCTGATCGCTCTTACTAGCAAAGTATTGTATATGTGGATATAAAGACTGCTATTGATTGAAAAGCCCTGCTTAATAGGGCCTTTCATAAGTCCTATTCATTGAGAAGTCTGTATAACAATGTGTTTTCCTTTTGGCGAAATATTTATGCAGTGTCTCTAATTAATTATTTTACAAAGTTGAATAGTCAAATATTCTTAATAAAAGGTGATTTTTTTTCCCCAAAGTGTGTCAGTTTCAGTATGCTTTGTATCATACGCATTATATATATATAGGAAGGCACCATATACATAACCTTTCTGTGAGATATATCCTAGTAAGTGGATGTTTAGTAAAGAATGCTTTCTGGATGTTAGGGCTGTAAAGAGATAGGTAGGGTAAAAGTTAAGAAATTTGAACACAACTCTAAAATTCTTCTTCAGACTATGCATATGTCATGACAGTTCACAGTGGGCAAACAGTTTGGTCATCCTGCAAGATTTAAGGTTTCAGAGCAGTACCTCTCTTGAATCAACTGCAAGGAAGTACTTGGTTATTTGTCCTTTTTTAAAATTCCTTAACTATAGATGTTCCCAAAGTCATCAACACAGCCTTTTGGGTAATAGTTTAAAATTATTAAGACTACCTCACATTGCATTCAAATACAATTAGAGAGCAAACATTAAATAAAGGCAGAAAGGTAGTTTTCAGATGACAGAGCTTGGTAATTAGGAAATGGTCTCTTTGGCAAAACAGCTTTCCTCTCCCATCAAACTTTGCCTGTATATAAATTACGGGAGGCTTTGGGGAATGGTGACCCTTGCCCTTCTAAATTAGCATTGAATGACCTAGGGAGCGCTCACTGTGAAATTGTCTTTTTCATAAAATGGAACTTCTGGTGTTGAAAATCTTCATGTAAAGATTCCACATTTGGTCTATTAAGAAAGAAACCCTAAGATAATTTTTTTTAAAAAATAAAGAGGGTATATTTAACCTTAAGATGAAACCATTAAGTTCCTGCCTAGCTGTTAAAGTCAAAAAAAGGCTACAGCAGAGGAAAAAACCATAAGGAAAAGAAGGAAGGAAAGGAAGGAAAAAGGGCTCCTAAATTCAATATGGAAAGATAGATAGTTCAGAAGCAAACCAGTGGCAAACTAAAATTAGAGCATCTTATAAGTGAACCAGCAATAAGAGGTCCTTTATTTCTCACAGGTAAGGAGTCAGAAAACCAGTCGGCTCATGGAACAAAAAGGATGAAAGAGACCGAAGATGAACTGAATGACTTTTTTACATGGGTAAGCTATTCCTGTCTACTCTGTCTTTTGAGGTAGGCAGATGAACCAGATGTCATAGTGGTAAATGAACAAGATACTCTGATTCTAGGCAACAAACTAGAAGAAATCAAAAGCATAATGACTGAGACTAAGTGATACCGTTACTAGAGCTGACCCTCTGCAAAACTAGTTGGCAAAGATTGTTTGTGCCCCCTTCCTGCTACTTCTCCTCTGAGTGCTCAGGGTGCTCATGCTCTAACCCTTTCAAAATCTGCTATTATGAAATGGCAGAGTGTGGGTGAGGAGGAGAGATTGGGCCAGAATTCCATTTAAGGCCTATTTCTCATTGTAGAACAAAAGTATGTTTCCTGTTAAAGGAATTTCATCAGCTATTAGTCCAACAGTTGGGACAGATGTTTGGGTCAGGAAGCGTTCTTGGCACCCTTGGGATCAGAGGTGCCTTCACATAATGCCCTGACCACACTTGACTTCTGAAAGAAATCAAAGGGAAAAATGACTGTCTCTCTAATCAAAACCTGGAGTAGTCTGGGTTTTGATTCTGGGTGATCTCTGTACAGTTTGCTGGTGGAGCTGCAATGGCAAAAGGGGCCCTGGGAGCTATAAACTAATGAGTATCTTGTACTCTGGTACACAAGCTAGAAGAATCTTTAATAAACGCTGGCTTCCTGTATACACTGGGGTAGAGGTGGCAATATGGTAATCAGGTGTGATCCTCCATGGATCTTTTCCTCCAGGCTAAATTCACTTTTAAAACATTTAATTAAGTTTGATACCAAGGCTATTTTTAAACATGAATTACTGTGGGATAACAATTTTTAAAAATCATGTAGGAAGAACTGGTTTAGAGAGAAATAGGGGAGAAACAGACATTTTTTTTGACTGAAGAAAGGTAAGTAGTAGACTTGTTTGGGGGTGGGTACTGGGAAATCCTCAATTCTGCAGATGATACTCAGCTTTTCCAGGCAGTGAAATGACAAGTTGATGGGGAAGAAAGGAAGACTTCAGGAGTTTTCATGACTGACAGATGAGCTTCAACAGGGGCACATGTAAGGTAATCCATTTAAGGAGGGCCAGAGATTACAAGCTACACTTGCAGGATGATGGGTGCTGACCTTTCAATTAAGGCCCAGGAAAAAGCACTAGGAAACTCTGTGGACAGAGTACTGAAGAGAACAATCTAGTTTCCTGCTATGGCAAAAAAAAAAAAAGGGCAACAAAATGTTGGATACTGTCAATAAGAGAATTCAAAGAAAAACAAAATAATTCTCCTTTTACACAGAACCACAGGACATCATTGGTAAAGTTACGTCAGCAACTCTGATCTGCACATCTCAAGGACAGAACAGAGCCTAAGGGGAACAAAGAAGGGCAATTAAAACCATCAATGGCAGACTGAGGAAAGAAAAAGAGCCTTTTCAGTTTGACAGTGTAGAGGTAGTAGCCAGGTCACATGATCAAAATATGAAGAGGCTACTGCTACGGCTGATGACCTGACATGCCAAATCTCTTGAGCTAAGAGGCACCTTTGGACCATAAAGTTTTTATTTTTTAACACTTCTACTTTGTTTATACAACTGCCAGTTGTGACGGCCAGTGCAGGCTCCTTTGGGAAGCCCTTCTTTCCACCAGAATGTTGGGAGAAATCTGAGCCAAGTGGGAGAGGGATCAAAAACACCTCAATCCCCATTACTTACCTTATGTTGACTTGCTGACTTCTAGTCAGACTCACTTTCTCTACTGCCAATGTCAGCAATGAATTTGTACCTGAGCGATCCCAGTTTTTTATGAATATGAGTTTAGCCATCATTTTCCTCATTCTGTAGGGCTTTTTAGCCCCACTAGTCTGGTCTACACACTGGCACTAAACTGTCTGCCTACAAGTGGCTGTAATTTTATCTTTAACCATACTGCAAAAAAAAAAAAAAAAACAACAACAACAGAATTTTTCTGACTCCAATTTTAACACAACCGATAGAACTCTAATATTCACACCAGTGGATGGAAGCAGATCTCCATAATGGAAAACCGAAACTGACCCTCCCAGGCTAATGAAATCATACTACATGCAGATTTTACCTAAGAAACTAGCAGACAAGATTCCCCAGTACAGTTGAGAAGTTCTGCTCTTGGGAAGGCCTTAATCATATGGGGTGGCAGGTAAGATCAAACTGATAGTGTGGCTCTGGTCCAAATACACCGCTCTCCCAGACAGGGGCTGGCTACCTGATCAAATAAGCATAGTGAGCAGTGTACAAATGGTATGTGGGTATATAGTAGCTTTTAATTTTTTTAATGGTTCTTTGAAAACAAGAATTCTGTGAGATTAGAGGCCATTTCATCTAATAGAAATGTAATGTGCTTGTTACTGGCTCAGCACTGCTGTCATACCTTTCACAGATGTGGTAATACTTCTCATCCTGTATGCCATCCTGAATGGGCACATTTACACTGTAGTACCGTCCCTTCCCTAGGCCAACATCAGACATGTCACCTGTTCCTGTCAAAGAGAGGAGCACCAACAACAGTTTTAAGAACACGAGAATTAGAAAATATGAAGGCTTCTCTGAGTAGGAATTCAGAAAATCAAAAGGTCAATTAAGAGAACAATCTTGAATGAACGATGGTTTCTAAGGGAATGTGGGATGGGGGACCGGGATGGGGAATACGTGTAACTCTATGGCTGATTCATATCAATGTATGACAAAACCCACTGAAAAAAAAAAAAAAAAAAAAAACTTGTAAATAACGTCGGGGAAGTAGTAAAATCATAAGAAAATAGAATTAGTTTAGTCTCCATCTTGTTGGACCAAATGAATGAAAAAAGATAAACTTCTCTGCTTGACTTCTCATACACCTTAGATTGACATAATATTAATATATCATTACACTTATCAGGATGTTGGGGGTTATACAGGCTATCTGATAGTCCGGTAAGTGTAAGTGAGCTATCGACAATCAATGAAAAACATCTGGAAAAAGCAGCAGCGTTACATTCCTTTTATCATTGTCACCTGAAATGACCTCTGTTAAATTTTTGCATGGGGTAGCACCAACAAGGTATTCACAGCATGTAGCTATCCAAATACAAGATATAAGAAATATATAGAAGAACTGCAGTATTTATTCCTCAAATGTAACACTGAGCACACAGATCACTTGCCTGGGAAAAATCCTGGGGAGAATTTGTGCAGGGACACTGTCATGACTTTGGAGGTGAAACTGAAGGCATCTTCTACACCTACCAGAGAAAGAAATGGCAGAAGAAACACTCCATTAGTGCAACTCCTGTTTTCAACAACTGAAACTCTAGAAAGCAGCTATAGGAAGGAAGAGAGAGAAGGTAGCAATAATAAAGCTAGCAAGCTATGGAATAAAAGTAACAAAACTCAGGTCTTGAATCTCTGTCATTATAGGATGAGCTAGAAATTTGGCCCCAAGTGAAGTTAGGGTTCCTTTTCAAATTCATTCAAATTAAAGCTGAACATTTCCAAGCATTGGGGATGCCCAGGCTATCTTTCACAATGTGTTCTAAAAGGTGGGGAAGGACTAGAGCTCAGAATTGATATATTATCAACAGAACTGCATAAAGGAAACTGGCACCATCTTGGACGTTTTATATTTTGTTTTGTTTCATTGGTTCTAAGTTATATCCTTGGGATTTTTTTTTCAAAGAAGTACAATATGGCAACCCTTTGAAAAACATCATCTATACCAACATTAGGCACTTCACAGTGTAAATCTAATTTTAAAATGCCTTTCTATAATACAGATTTGGTTACAAATGCAATCCACCTAAAGTTCCATGTGTACTAAGTACATGTTTCTGGCTAAAACATGGGAGGCTGAAAGTAGCCCTTTAACAGCAGCTTGATGACAGCTTTTTGAAGCCTGGACAAAGATAGGAGGAAAAACTTAAAGAAAGGAGTCTCCTTTTCATTTTAACAGAATCAGAAAATGAAGAGAGGCCTGGGAGATAGATGATGTCTCTTATAAGCCACTACTTATTCAGATACACATCCTACTTACCTCTACACTTTTCCTCCCAGAATCACATAATTGTCATACTGTATTCAGATAATCTGGTTGTAAAATGGGAGGACTATTAGCAAATTCATGTATTACCCTTTTTTATACTTCAAATAAAGAAATTGTCTCTGTTTACTTAATGCTTCAGTCTTCTTTAGAGGCCAACAGAGACTTTAAAAAATATTAACTCTATTTGTATATCACAGGTATGTTTGAATTTCCCAAGCCTTATGCTTTGCCCTAGGGAGGCAGTTAACAGCAGTTAAAGGCTCCAGGCACAAAGCATTAAGTAAACAAAAGAAAATGAATTAAACTAGTATTTTAACTTAGAAATGGAAGTATAAACAAGGATAACTCATGAAAATCCTGATTATTTATCCATCAAGAAAGGTGGTACCAATTTACACTTCTCTCAGTGGTGTATGAGAGTTACCCTTTTTCAATGTCATGACTGACACTAGGTTATTATTCTTTTTAATCTTAGGCAGAAAGAATGTTCTTGTTCTAATTTGCATTTCTCTGAGTCTTAGGGTGTTAAGCACCTTTTCATATGTTTAATAGCCATTTGTATCACTTCTCATGGGAAATACCATTAGGTGTTGTTAGAAAATCATACTTTAAGAAAGGACATAGAGAGGAGGGCAAGGGGCTTGGTGTGAAAGGGAAGAGTGGCTAGGTAGCTGAAAGAAAATGAGGATGGGGTAGGGGTGCTGGTGAAGCCACTGCAAGGTGCTAGTTATGGAATCATGGGAGATTTAAAATAAACCAAATGTGTAAGTGTTTGGAGGTGGGGCAGGGGTCACTGGAAGGGAGGTGCTGAAGAGGGGAAATAAACTGAAATGAAACACACCATAAAAGCTGGCTAAAACAGGAAACTCTAAATGGTGCAGAAATAACATTGCAAATGGAAAGAATGGTTTCAGGTGACAGTCTTATTTCATTCTTACATGGTTCAATAGACTTGATTCTATTCTTGAACTCTGATACAAAGAGTTTGAATTTCATAATCACTCATTCATTCAACAAATATTTTACTGAACCACTACTATAGGCATAGGTCTGTCTGTTCCTGCCACTGTGTAGGACAGAAAGAAGTAAATAACTTGATCTGTGCTCTGAAGGAACTGAAAGTTTCTATGGGATGAGAAGACACAGACACATTAAAGAATTCACTAATAATACAATATATAATTAAATATCAAATCAGTGATAGAAACAATACAGGACGTAAGCAGGGGGAGAAACTACTTGGACAGGAGTGGTCGGAGCAGATTTACTACCAACCTGAGCTCTTGGGCAGAACTTGAAGATATAAAAGGGTAAGAGAATGCAAAACTAGGTTAGGAAAAAGTACCACAAAGTCAGGAAGGTGGGAACAGTGAGATGTGTCCGGGCATCACTGAGTACAGTAGCACAGACAGCAAGTAGTGAGAGAGAAGGCTGGAGAGAGGCAGTGTGGCCACTTTGAGGCAGGCCTTAAAAGACAGGGCAAATAATGTGGACTTTACCTTGAAGACTACTGGTTTTCAAAGTGTAGCCTGTGGAACAACTGGGGTGTTATTCATATGGAGACTCCCAGGTTCCATACCAGACCTACTAAATCCAATATCTGGTGAATGTGCCCTAGGGATCTGCATTTTACAATAAGCCCCCCCACCCATAGGTCAGCCTAATCTGCATTCAAGTTTGAGAACCATTGCTGTAGACCAATGGTTAGCAAACCAAGTGGCTACATAGTAAGTATTTTAGACTTTGCAAACTACATGGTCTTTATTGCATTTTTTTCTTTACATCCTTGTAAAATGTAAAAAACCATTCTTAGCTTGCTGGTCATATAAAAACAAGCCACAGGCCAAATGTTACCCTTGTTATAAGCAATCAGAGTCTCTGAAGGGTTTTGAGCTAAGCTGTGCTTTGCATTGGCTGAATATTCAGATATTCATTGGACATGGTTCTCGAAGTAGTGTGTTGGTTTAACTCTTCTCTCTTCTCTCTGTTACCTTTAATTTTCTGTCACCATTCTATGGAAGCTTCCATCTAATTGAACTACCTGGGGAGGTCTCTCCCACAATTTCTTCCTTCTTTTTCTTTTTTGGCAGTAGAGCTGACCCCAGCTTCCATGATATACTACTCTTATGCCTTGATTATGTTAGTTTGTCTCAAAAGAAACAGGGAAGCAGCAATCCCTAATGTGGGGGCAGGAAGGGTATATTCTTAACTAGTTTTACTGGATAAGTGTTCCTAGATTGATGAAAATATATGTCGCACACGGGCTATATTTATATGAGAAATAGAATGAGGGTAGCTGTCACTTAAGCTCTACATTCTAAATGACAGGTACACAGGAGGGCTGCATACAACCTTTTAGTGAAGTCTTCTAAGAGAGGATTAATGGGGTTAAGGCAAATTGTTATAGTCTGCTACTACTAAAAGTTAGAGAAGATGCCCTGGGTTTGTGCAAGACTAAAAATTTTAACAATACAAAGCAAGTGGCACAGATCTTGATTACTACATGAGTTGATATCCCTGTTGGTGAAAAATTCAGAGTGTTAGTCCATCATGCATCCCTTCTGTTTTAAGAGCAGCATCAGGACTCTCAGTTCTGACTGCAGGTTTCATTTAGAACCTATAGAAGTGGCCTGAGGGAGGTTACTAAGCACTGGAGTAAACACTAAGAAATCTTACCCTCATTTCCACTTCCTAAAATTCTCTACTGGAGAGCTTCACTACTGGAGGAGAGGGGAGGAGAAATTATAGGAACCTGGTATTTTGAAGCAGCTTGGTCAGCAAAGGAGGAATTGCATTAGTTAAAAGAATCTCTACCTACTTTAGGATTCTCAATTAGGAAAATTTCAATTGCAAGAGGCATTTCTCCTGTTACCAGCTGCCTAGAAACAGCTTTACTGATAAAAGCCTGCCAGTCCTAGCAGCAAAGCTCCTCTGAAGTGAAGGGCTTACCATCTCCATGGTGCAGATCCAAATCCACATAGAGAATACGGTCAAATTTCCGTCGCAATCGTAATATTCCCAGGACAGCATCATTGAGATAACAAAAACCAGATGCTTCATCTCTGCAAGAAAACAAGTTGCTTTAGCCAATAGCCACAAGCAATCCAAGGGAGTCTTTATAGCCAAGGATCTAACCCTTGAGATCCATTCCCTTATAATTCCCCCTTCTTTTAAGAAAAACAAAAACATACCTACAAAGATTATATAGTAAATGGCCCAGAATGACCAGGGAATGAAGTGTTTTCGTAAACTAAATATTTAGGTTGATTGGTAATATTGAAATATAATGAAAAATATTACCAATCAAACCTAAAAAAATGGAAAAAAATATATATAACTATATTGAACAAAACAGAATATTTTTTTTAATGATTCAGGAGTCATTTTAAACAACTGGAGTACCTTGAAGTCATCATGATGAACATAGATTACTACTTAAAGGAGCTTAAAAAATCTAGAATCTAGAAGGGGCATTAAAGACTATACTGCTCAGCCATTTGTAGAAGGTGTTGGAGATTTGATTTCTCTGTCCTGACCCTATGACATAATCTAGAATTTTTTTTAGTGCATCTTGGACTTGTTGCTCATAAAAGCTGAGTGTAGAATGTACAAATGCATAACCTCCTGGACAATACAGTGTGGTTGCCTTTCCATAAATATAATTATTACAATGATGATTGAAGCAGCCTCTTTTAAAGTTTTTCTGTCTCCTTCACTTAAGTTGTCTTTACTGACTTCATTGATGTCCTTCAATATTTTTGCTATCAGTGATACCGTGTCACTTTAACCTCTTGTCAGCATATTAACCTACTCTTTTATTACTCTTCCATTAAGCCTTGTTGAGTAGATGTAAAAGAACATCATCATCAAACATGTGTTATAATTTGTTCTTTAAGGCCTCATTCTAAATGCTTCAGTTTCTTTTGCTTCCACAGACTGAATATTTAGTCCATTTTTTCCTACATTCTCCCTAATATTTTACTTGAAATAGAATTCTAGGCATGAGCATCAGTTAAAATGGCATGAGCATCAGTTAAAATGGCTACTATGAGATCGTGAAAAGTGAAAGTCGCTCAGTCGTGTCCGACTCTTTGAGACTCCATGGACTATACAGTTCATGGAAATCTCCAGGCAAGAATACTGGAGTGGGTAGCCCATTCTCTTCTCCGGGGATCTTCCCAACCCAGGAACCAAACCCAGGTCTCCTGCATTGCAGGCAGATTCTTTACCAACTGAGCCACCAGGGAAGCCCAAGAGTGTAAAGTCTTTGTATTGCTTACACAATGCATAAACTTCTTCATGAAATCTCTTCTATAATATTTCATATGCTGCACAATGCCCTGGTTCACAGACTACATCAATGAGACAGGTACACTAGACAGCAGGAAGTTGGTAAAAATATCACTAGACATTGGCTTTACTCATGAAGGTGAACTTGGTGATCATCTAGAGAAAGAATAGACTGGTATTATATATGCAGCCAGACTGAAACCAATTAGAGGAAAAGCTTGGTCCAACCTTGAATTCTGTATAAATAAGAATTGAATATGTAACTTTGAAAATTCTTGGATGCTATTTTCCAATTATGAAAAGCTTACAATTTATGAGTCTACCTACCATTTTAGCACATGAAGAAAGAGACAATGTGTCTTTCTACTGAAATCAATAACTTTTAGGTAGTTGGTAAGGAACATTAAGTGTTTTAGGCAAAAAGAGGGAAGGTTGGAAAATACAAATCAATGCAAGACATACTTTCTTCCCTCAGAGAGCCTACAATTAAGTTAAGGAGACAGGTCATGGCACAGAAATACAAAAGCCAAAACAAGACAGAACAAAACCAAAAAAAGCAAGCAGAAATAGTATGGCATATAAAAGAGAATACAGAGAAATTCTATAGACAAAATTGACAAAGCAGAGACAGTACTGAAATTTATCTGAGCCCTGTGCTTTTGGAAATCAGTGTGAGTAGGAAACCTCTCATCCTTTGTATTCTGAGAAAGTTAACTGCAAAAGACCACACTGCCCTGGCATATTCCAGAAAGAACCATTTTCATGCTTCCTCATGACTCTCATAAGACTCACAGATGATTATCTTGTTTACCTGCCTTTATAAAACTACAGGTCCCCCTTCCTTTTCTTTGAGATGTTCTCTATTAATGAACAATCCTCCTATGGCAGTAGCCTGAATATAATAATAATAATGTCTGTAATTCAGAAAGGCCTCGTCAGTCTGTAATATTTTCCTAATATTTTTCTTATATTTAAAGAAATCTATTCTCATTGGTTTATAGAATTAAGTGTTTAGATAAACAGAATATTCCTAAAATTCCCAGAAAATAAGGAAATTGAACTTTCAAAACTTTTAATGTTCTGAAAAAGTATTCCTATAAAAATAAGCTCAAATGTTTTAAGAATTTAAGTTTGCCTAATATAGGTAAATCTTTGGCAAATAAGACTAACTTAATAATTTTGGTTTACTAAAATCAGTTAAAGTTTTTCTTTATCATTGATAAATATAATATAAACGTGGATTTTTATTCTAGTTGGGTATATTCTTCCTAAGTTTGTACAGGTTTATTGATTGAATAAGCTAATGTTACCTCTATTAAATGTTTGAGATTATGACAAATGCAAATTTGTTTAACAGAATTGAGTAATTATTCTGAAAAACTTTATTTCAACAGTAATTATGTCAGTCTGATGATAATTTATAAGATCTTTAGGTAACTGAAGACTTTGGGTTGATACTAAATTGAGTTACTTAATGAATATTCATTATATACCTAGATCATTTCTAGGTAAGTGAATGTACTAATTACTAAGCATAATATTGGGTTTATATACTTTTCTTCTTATTTTTACAAGCTACAGAGAGGCTATATTTGAGTCTGTTAATGAATATGTTCTTTTTGCCACTTTGAGTTGTATTATAAGGAATATGTATAGATATAGAAAGTGGTAGAAAGTGTTTTTTTTAATTTTTAGAAAATCAAACTGCCAAGATTTATTTAAGTTTTGATTTCACAGAAAATACAAGTATGTAACGTAGACACTGACATGTGAAATAAAGTACAAGGATCAGGAAGAAATATGAAGTGAACAATACTCTTGCTTCAACACTGTACCACTTCCTGGTTTCACTCATAGCATGAATCATATATATATATATATGCTATATATTGGAAAAATTAAAGGCAACAATGATTTAGATTTACCAAAATACCAGAGAGCCTCTGAAATCTAAAGAGGATCTTATTTGTTGGGGGCAAAGTTAGCTAAGGTTTGATGGACTTACAAGATTTCCAAAAAGAACTTTAGTATCAAATATTCAGTTAAGTCGCTCAGTCGTGTCCGACTCTTTGTGACCCCATAGACTGCAGCATGCCAGGCTTCCCTGTCCATCACCATTTCCCACAGTTTTTTCAAACTCATGTCCATAGAGTCGGTGATGCCATCCAACCCTCTCATCCTTTGTCATCCCCTTCTCTTCCTGCCTTCAATCTTTCCCAGCATCAGGGTCTTTTCCAATGAGTCAGTTCTTCGCATCAGGTGACCAAAGTATTGGAGCTTCAGCTTCAGCATCAGTCCTTGCAATGAATATTTAGGACTGATTTCCTTTAGGATGGACTGGTTTGATCTCCTTGCAGTCCAAGGAACTCTTAAGAGTCTTCTCCAGTACCACAATTCAAAAGCATCAATTCTTTGGCACTCAGCCTTCTTTATGGGTCCAACTTTCACAACCATACATGAAAGTGAGAGTAAGTGAAAGTCGCTCAGTGTCCAACTCTTTGCAACCCCATGTACTATACAGTCCATGGAATTCTCCAGGCCAGAATGCTGGAGTGGGTAGCCTTTCCCTTCTCCAGGGGATCTTCCCAACTCAGGGATCAAACACATGTCTCCTGCATTGCAGGCAGATTCCTTACCAGCTGAGCCACAAGGGAAGCCCAAAAATACTGGAGTGGGTAGCCTATCCCTTCTCCAGCCGATCTTTCAGACCTAGGAATCAAATCGGGGTCTCCTGCATTGCAGGTGGATTCTTTACCAACTGAGCAATCAGGGAAGCCCTGATAACACCCATACATGACCGCAGGGAAAAAACATAGCTTTGACTATATGAACCTTTGTCAGCAAAGTCCTGTCTCTGCTTTTTAATACACTGCCTAGGTTGGTCGTAACTTTTCTTCCAAGGAGCAAGCGTCTTAATTTCATGGGTGAAGTTACCATCTGCAGTGATTCTGGAGCCCATGAAAATAAAGTCTCTCACTGTTTCCATTGTTTCCCCATCTATTTGCCATGAAGTGATGTGACCGAATGCCATGATCTCCGTTTTTTGAATGTTGAGTTTTAAGCCAGCTTTTTCACTCTCCTCTTTCACCTTTATCAAGAGGCTCTTTAGTTACTCTTCACTTTTTGCCATAAGGGTGGTATTATCTGCATACCTGAGGTTACTGATATTTCTCCTGGCAGTCTTAATTCCAGCTTGTGCTTCATTCAGCCTGGCATTTTGCATGATGTACTCTGCATAAGAGTTAAATAAGCAGGGTGGCAATATATAGCCTTGATGTACTCCTCTCCCAATTTGGAACTAGTTCATTGTTCCATGTCTGGTTCTAACTGTTGCTTCTTGACCCACATACAGATTTCTCAGGAGGCAGATCAGGTGGTCTGGTCATCCCATCTCTTGAAGAATTTTCCACAGTTTGTTGTGATCCACACAGTCAAAGGCATAGACAATAAGGCAGAAGTAGATGTTTTTCTGGAACTCTCTTGCTTTTTCTATGACCCAATGGATGTTGGCAATTTGATCTCTGGTTCCTCTGCCTTTTCTAAACCCAGCTTGAACATCTGGAAGTTCTTGGTTTATGTACTGTTGAAGCCTAGCTTGGAGAATTTTGAGCATTACTTTGCTAGCATGTGAAGTAAGTAAGTAAGTTAGTCATTCAGTCGTGATCAACTCTTTGCGACCCCATGGACTGCACCCACCAGACTCCTCTGTCCATGAGATTTTCCAGGCAAGGATACTGGAATGGGTTGCCATTTCCTTCTCCAGGGGATCTTCCCAACCCAGGGATCAAACTCGGGTCTCCTCCACTGCAGGCAGATTCTTTACCGACTGAGCTACAAGGGGCTTCCCTTGTAGCATGTGAGATGAGTGCAACTGTGCAGTAGTTTGAACACTCTTTGATATTGCCTTTCTTTGGGATTGGCATGAAAAATGACCCTTTCCAGACAGGTGGCAATCGCTGAGTTTTCCATATTTGCTGGCACTTTAACAGCATCATCTTTCAGGATTTGAAATAGCTCAACTGGAATTCCATCACCTCTGCTAGCTCTGTTCGTAGTGATGTTCCTAAGGCCCACTTGACTTCGCATTCCAGGATGTCTGGCTCTAGGTGAGTGATTACACCATCATGGTTATCTGGGTCATGAAGATCTTTTTTGTATAGTTCTTCTGTGTATTCTTGCCACCTTTTAACCTTCTATGGTTTACACTGACTTTATTATAGCATAATTTAAGAAAGCAAAGTCTTCTCACTTATGAAAGAGATGAGATTCTTTACAATCATATTATCTCCTATGCTCATTTTTAGGATCCTTTATTGTCATTTTGGTTAAATAGAGAACCAAGTATTACTTTTCAGTAATCCCTTATTCTATTTTAATCAAGTCCAGAGGGCCCCTGTGAAATCATAAAGGATTTGTTCTTTTACCTTAGAAAATGAGAGGTGTTAGAAATAGTTAGGTTTATTTGATACATTACTATTGATGACATGCATGAGAAGAGTTGCCAAACCAGAAAAGATGCTTAGCTTTCCCTAAGCTAAATTTGTATAGGCAAAATATTATTAATGTAAATATTTCAGGAATTATATGCTGCATAAGAAGTTCCTAGAGATTCATTAATGCCCTCACTGGCCATTATATGTTTTTATTTGCCAGAGTCCCCATGCCTGAGCCTTCCAGGATTTGAAAACTCTTACCTTATTTTTATTTTCATAACAATGCAATTACCTCTATAGGTTCAATGAGAATATATATCTCTTCTACTTGTTTTTAGGACATGATTGGAAACATTGGTTATGTAACCAAGGTCTTGCCTGGAATGTCATATTTGAGAAAGATGCTCGTTGAACCAGATTTGATCAGACACTTTCTAGGAACTAAGGCTGACTTTATTGAGCCAATACATGGAAAACTCTCTTGGGAAATCTAGCCTGGTACCTGGATTATACGGTTCCCAGCCTTACAGGTGAGTAAGGAAGGTTACTTCCTGGCAAGCTCTGGAAACTTAAAAACATTTTGGAGAACCTAAGAAGAGAGGAGTTCTTTCAAATTCATAGGTACTGCAGGTAAAATCTTAGCTTGGTTTCCCAGCCTTAATAGATTTTAAAACTTTCAAAATGAGATTTCTTATGAAAAATTGCAGCAAAGCAAGCTTAAGGTATATATGGTAAATTAGCATTTTTGCAATACCTATATAAATAATCAGGCCAAATCTAATGAGGCCTAATTTTTATTTTTTAATATTTTTAAATTGAGGTAAAAGTCACATAATAAAAAAATGATCATGTTAAAGCATACAATTCAGTAGCATTTAGTACATTTATAACACAGTTCAATCTCTACCTCAGTCTGGTCCCAAACCATTTTCACACCTCAAAAGAAAACCCTGAACTAATCAGTTATTCCCTATTCTTTCCTCTTGTGTCCCTGACAACTACCAATCTGCATTCTGTCTCTACAGATCTACCTATTCTAGATATTTCATTTAAGTGGCATCATAGAATAACATGTGATTTTCTGTCTGCTTCTTTTATTTAGCATGTGTTTGAGGTTCATCCATGTTATAGCAATCATCAGTACTTCATTCCTTTATATGAGTAATGTTCTGTTGTATGTATATACCACTTTTGTTTATACATTCATCTATTGATGGACATTTGGGTGGTTTCCACTATTTGACTATTGTGAATATTGCTGCTATGAACATTTGTGTACAAGTATTTTTCTGAGTACCTGTTTTTAATCCTTTTGGATACATACTTAGGGGTGGAATTGCTAGGACATGTGGTAATTCTATGTTTAACTTTTGAGGAATAACCAAGCTGTTTTCTACAGGGGCTACAATTTACATTCTCACTAGCAATGCACAAGGCTTCTAATTTCTCCACATCCTCACCAATACTTGTTATTTCCTTTTGTTTTTTTTAATTCTAGTCATCCTAGTAGGTATGGAGTCTCATAGTGGATTTGATTTACATTTCCATGATGACTGATGACGTCAAACATCATTTTGTGTGTTTATTAGCCATTTGTATGTCTTCTTTGCAGATATATTTATATATTCAAGTCCTTTGTCAATTTTTACATTGGGTTGTTTCTCTTTTTGTTGTTGAGTTGCATGAGTTCTTTACATATCCTGGATACCAGACTCTTACCAGATATATGATTTGCAAACATTTTCCTCCATTCTGTAGGCTGTCTTTTCACTTTCTTGATGATGTCCTTTAATGCACAAAAGTTTTAAATTGTTATGAAGTCCAGTTCATCTATTTTTTTCCTTCTGTTGCTCGTGAGACCAACCTTATTTTGAGATTAAGAACGATCTTTCTAGGACTTCCCTGGTGGTTCAGTGGTTAAGACCCCATGCTCCCAATGCAAGGGGCACAGGTTTGATACCTGGTTGAGAAGCTACAATCCCACATGCTAAGCAAAATGGCCAAACAAACAAGAATCTTCATTTGAGATTATCTTTGATCAAAAGGAGGAAAATGAATAGAAAGTTTTTTGGTTTCAAAGGAAAACTGAATCATCTATAGCATACCATTCCAGGTTATCAGAATCTAGTTACTGTCTTTGAACAATTTTGTATATCTTGATAAACTGCAGGTTGCTGATGACTATGCAAACTTTGTCTTCTGTGGTAGATGTAACTGACTTCCATTCCTGTGTAGAAAAACCAGCTTTGGTACCTATTTGGAAACTGGACTGGATCCTATTACCTTGCCCAAATTGTTGAGCCTTACCAACTTTTCAATTCTTCTAGTTTTCCTCAATATCTGGCTAATACTCTCAAATCTAACTTCTCCAAATTTTCTTCCTGCTGCCTGACTTGAAGTCATCAAGAACTAAAACCTGACTGCTCAAATCCTTATTGGGATCCTATGTTGCCTTACAGCTTGCTCTCTTCTCTGGGATCTGAAGCAGTTCTGCAAACTAAAGCCACATGTACCTGGAAGAACTCATCACTGCAGCAGACAATGCATGACTGGAAACCTCCTTGAATAAGCTGATGCCTGGACCACTAAGGAAGTCTGGAGGAATGCTCAGGTCATATACATCCTTATATGAGTGGTAATCTAGACTTTGGACACTGTCATCAAGAGCATCTGCATCCTCCTTCCATAAGTGGTCTGCAAAATGGGTTTTCCTTCACTTGTCTTAGAATACACTTGACCTTTATAGTTCACTTCTTGGCTTTTACTATAATATAAACTTTTTCATTAATATTTTTTTACAGTTTATTTTTCCCTCTTTTAAGATGCCTGATCTCCAAGCCCCTAAAACAATTGATTTTTGCCACCACCTCTCAACCAGTGGTCTTATAGGAATAACACCAAGACTCCTCAAGAGACTATTTCTTAGATGCCTGTTCACCCTACTCTGGTGGCTTATGATTTATCACTATCTGGTGGCCTCTGAATTATTCAGCGATGGATGCTATTTGTCTTAACCAAAAGGAGGAAATTATGATGTTGAAGTTTATCTGAGTCCTGTTCTCCCCAGAAAGCAGTGATAGTTAAGAACCCCCACCCCTATCATTTTTTTTCCCCAGGAAAAGGCAAACTGCAAGTGACCATCCTACCCTGGCATATTATTGAGATAAAACCCATCTCCATCTTTCCCAATGATTCCTATAAGACTTGCACATGACCCCATTATTTACCTGCCTTTATAACGCCAGGCATCTTTCCTTTCCTTTAATATATTACTCATTAATCAATCTTCTCCCTATTCCAATAGCTGGATAAAATAATTTCTTCAAGTGCATTTTGTCTTTCACATTATCAACACAAATGTATTTGGAGGACAAACCAAGTTCAGCATACATATTTCTGAAAACTTTGAAAAATATATCTACAGCTTTGTGGTTAGGTCATTTTTTTTCTTTACCAGAAACATGATCTGGTGAACTGTAAACCACAAAGTCTATTTTAAAGAAAAAGCACAGGGCTCAGTCAACTGCATTTGCTAATATGCATTTGGTATTTTCATGTCCATGAGGTCAGAGAGCAGGGATTCTTGGATCATGACATCAAGAAAGACATTTTGTGAAAAATGTCAGGTAGCTACCTCACCAGGCAGAGCCAGATACCTGCACTATTCAAAAAACAGCTAATTGTTACTGGCAAAGATTTTGCAACAATCGTCTCTACCCTTCCATCTCCCAGTCCTGGTATCAAAAGTCAGCAATATAAATTTTCAGTATTTTCTTACTTGAACCTCTCTAAGACCTGTTCAGATGTCTATTTTCTCTTTTAGTATTAGCATAACTCTTACGATTCTTTTCCTCCATAATAGCTACTTTGGAATTTGCTATTTGGACTTTTCTCTCTTGTTGGCATATAATAAAAATAATAGCCAACACTGAGTGCTTACCTTGTGCCAGGAACTGTACTAGATACTTCCTAATGTTAGCTCAATTTTCTCAGTAGCCCTGTGAGGTAGGCATTATTATTATTTCCATTTTTCAAATGAGGAAACGAAACTACAGGGAGATTAGGTATTAGGTTGGTATTAAAGTAATTGCAGTTTTGGACCATGAATTTTAAATCATTATAACTAGGCTCAAACACATCTTTGTAAGTCAAAATAGGAACCATTACAATCACACATTTTTGCCAATGAGAAATAAGTCTGTTTATTCTTGTTAGCATAAATATCCATGCTTCGGGATTCCACGAACTCTTGGGAAGCATTTTCTGCATCCTGCTGGTTGTGGAAGTTTTCCCTGCAGAAAGTTGTCAAGATGCTTGAAGAAGTGGTAGTCTATTGGTAAGAGGTCAGGTGAACATGGCAGATGAGGCAAAACTTTGTAGCCCAATTCGTTCAACTTTTGAAGTGTTAGTTGTGCAATGTGCAGTTCGGTGTTGTCGTGGAGAATAATTGAGTCCATTCTGTTAACCAATGCCAACTGCAGGCACTGCAGTTTTCAGTGCATCTCGTCAATTTGCTGAGCATAATTCTCAGATGTGATGGTTTTGCTGGGATTCAGAAAGTTGTAGTGGATCAGACGGCAGCAGACCACCCAACAGTGACCGTAACCTTTATTTGATGCATGTTTGGCTTTGGGAAGTGCTTTGGAGCTACTTCTCGGTCCAACAACTGAGCTGGTCATCAATGGTTGTCCTACAAAATCTGCTTTTCAGCACACGTCACAATCCGATCAAGAAATGGTTCATTTTTGTTGTGGAGAATAAGAGAACACAACACTTCAAAATGACGATTTTTTTTTGATTTGTGGTCAGCTCATGAGGCACCCACTTACTGAGCTTTTTCATCATTCCTATTTGCTCCAAATGCCAAACCACCATAGATAGTCAACGTTGAGTTCTTTGGCAACTTCTTTGTAGCTATAAGAGGATCAGCTTCAATGATGGCTCTCAATTGTTCGTTGTCAACTTCCGATGTCCAGCCACTATGCTCCTCATCATCAAAGATCTCATATTCTTTGCAAAACTTCTTGAACCACCACTGCAGTGTATGTTCCTTAGCACTTTCTGGGTCAAAAGTGTTATTAATGTTGAGTGTTGTCTCTGCTGCTTTACAACCCATTTTAAACTCGAATAAAAAAATGGCTTGAATTTGCTTTATGTCTATCATCATTTCTACAGTCTAAAAAATATATATAAAATAAACAGCAAGTAATGAATCACTGGCAAAAAAAACATAGTGAGGAATGCACATTAAAATGATATATAACCACATTTATAAAGAATATATTCCAAAGTTCAATAATGCAAAACCGCAATCACTTTTGCACCAACCTAATAACTCATCAGAAGAACTATACAGAAACGATCTTAATGACCTGGATAACCACAATGAAGTGATCACTCACCTAGAGCCAGATATCCTGGAGTGCAAAATCAAGTGGGCCTTAGGAAGCATCACTATGAACAAAGCTAGTGGAGGTGATGGAATTCTACCTGAGTTACTTCAAATCCTAAAAGATGACGCTGTTAAAGTGCTGCACTCAACACACCAGCAAGTTTGGAAAATTCAGCAGTGGCCACAGGACTGGAAAAAGTCAGTTTTCATTCCAATCCCAAAGAAGGGCAATGCCAAAGAATGTTCAAACTACCACACAATTGCACTCATTTCACACACTAGCATGGTAATGCTCAAAATCCTCCAAACTAACCTTCAACAGTATGTGAACTGAGAACTTCCAGATGTCGAAGCTGGATTTAGAAAAGGCGGAGGAACCAGAGATCAAATTGCCAATATCTGTTTGATCATTTAGAATTCCAGAAAAACTTCTACTTCTGCTTCATTGGCTACTTGAAAGCTATTGACTTTGTATATCACAACAAACTGTGAAAATTCTGAAAGAGATGGGACTATCAGACCACCTTACCTGCCTCTTGAGAAACCTGTATGCAGGTCAAGAAGCAAGAGTTAGAACCGGACATGGAAGAGTGAACTGGTTCTAAATTGGGAAAGGAGTATGTCAAGGCTGTACACTGTCACCCTGCTCATTTCACTTATATGCAGAATACATCATGTGAAACACCAGGCTGGATGATGCACAAGTTGGAATCAAGGCTGCAGGGAGAAATATCAATAACCTCAGATATGCAGATGATACCACCCTACTCTGTGGGAGAAGGCGAGGGTGGGATGATTTGAGAGAATAGCATTGACACATGTATATTACCATATGTGAAATAGATCACCAGTGCAAGTTTGATGCATGAAACAGGGCACTCAAAGCTGGTGTACTGGAACAACCCCGATGGACGGGATGGGGAGGGAGGTGGGTTTGGGACAGGGGGCACATGTACACCCAGGGCAGAATCATGTCACTATATGGCAAAAACCACCACAATATTGTAAAGTACTTAGCCTCCAATTAAAATAAATATATAATTTAAAAAGATGACACCACCCTTATGGCAGAAAGCAAAGAGGAACTAAAGAACCTCCTGATGAAGGTGAAAGAGGAGAGTGAAAATGCTGGCTTAAAACTCAACATTCAAAAAATGAAGATCATGGCATCTGGTCCCATCCCTTCATGGCAAATAGATGGGGAAATAATGGAAACAGTGACAGACTTTCTTTTTTTGGCTCCAAAATCACATGTGGATGGTGACTGCAGCCATGAAATTAAAAGATGGTGACTGCAGCCATGAAATTAAAAGATGTTTGCTCCTTGGAAGAAAAGCTATGACAAACCTAGACAGCATATTAAAAAGCAGAGATATTACTTTGCTGACAAAGGTCTGTATAGTCAAAGTTATGGTTTTTCCAGTAGTCCTGTATGGATGTGAGAGTTGGACCATAAAGAGGGCTGAGCATTGAAGAATTGATGCCTTTGAACTGTGGTGTTGGAGACTCTTGAGAATCCCTTGGACTGCAAGATCAAACCAGTCAATCCTAAGGGAAATCAGTCCTGAATATTCATTGGAAGGACTGATGCTGAAGCTGAAGTTCCAATACTTTGGCCACCTGATGAGAAGAGCTGACTCATTGGAAAAGACCCCGATGTTGGGAAAGATTGAAGACAGGAGGAGAAGAGGACAACAAAAGATGAGATGGCTGGATGGCATCACTGATTCAGTGGACATGAGTTTGAGCAAGCTCTGGGAGATGGTGAAGGACAGGGAGGCCTGTGTGTTGCAGTCCATGGGGCCGCAGAGTCAGACACGACTGAGCCACTGAACTGAATAAGTCATCCAAGGTCTTAAGGTTAGGAAATGGCTGATCTTGAATTCAAATTTAGACAGCCTCTGGCTCCTCAGTCCACAAGCTTAATCACTTAACTAAACAATTTTCATAACAGTCTCTCAACATCTATTGCTTATCATCTTTTTCATAATATCCTCTACTTCTCTTTCATGTCTCTTCCCCTTTTACCATTTCAGTTTTGTAATGCTGTGAAATGAGTCTATTTTGTCAGTTTTATACTACCTCTTTACTTGCCTTTCCCAATTTACCACTTCACTACTTTTTATGGTGGCTTCTATCCCCTTTGCCATTTTCTGATTTGAGGAACTTTTGGTTAAAAAATGAACCACAACAGATCCTTCTATGAGGAACCTTTCTATCCAGATGTCTCCTATAATAACCCACCAGACTTTAATCATTTTAACTTTCAGGTTATTTGGGTTTGGGATAAATGTGTTTTTAAAATCCCCCCAAAGGCAAGTAAATGACCCAGGGCCAAATTTGTACAAATTGACTTTGTGGTGGTCCCTTCCTCTCTATAACCCCAATTTATCTACTGACCTAGCACCTTTGGATTTAGAATTTATACAGGAATATGTGTGAAAAAGGATTAGGTCAAGAAGGCCCTACTTGTTAAAAGAAACAAATCCATTAACTGTTTGACAAAACTGAAAATGTTATCCAAGAAATAAAATAAACATGACAGCAGCATAATTCTACACAGTTCTCGCTCTCTATACACCATATGGCATGATAAGCAGTTACTATTGAAGACAAATGAAGGCTTGGGAAGAGTAGAAATAAGGTAATATTTACCTAAAAATGAATCAAGAATACTGACTACAAATTCATTATGTTGCAAAGTACCAGAAGTTTGCTTTTAGAATCTATAGACCGTATTTCCTTTTGGATAATTATCCAGTCCAAGGTAAACTAATGGAAAAAACTGCAAAACAGTTCTATTTACCACCAAGAATCTTAGATAGCTTATAAACAGAACCTAACATTTGCACTACAGAAGAGTCAAAGTGGTGAGTAGGTCCCTGAAGATTGCTGTAAGATTAACTCAGCTAGGGAATAAATTGAATAGACAGGTCACGATGAACTGAATTCACTTGTTGTTTCCTTTGGACGTGCAAGGTCTCATTTCTCTGGATCTAGCCTCTTTAGTACATTTTTCTCAGATGACACAGGTGGAATTTTCTTGGTGTAAAATGTCTTTATTCAGTAAAGTATAGATTAGCAAATCAAAGTCTTCACTTGGCTAGTGAATTTTTTTCTTTCATATAGTCTACTGTTAGAGAAGAAAGTAAATGAGAAGAAGTCAAACAAGTTCCCAAAAGCAATTTCCCAGCATGCAGCCCAGGTTCAGCCCAGATTTCATCAATATCTGCTACCACCAAGGATCTTATCCAATTAGAATCTAGGGCATAGGAACACTATGTAACTAAGTGATAGCAGTAAACTTCACCCAGCTCTAGTCTACTGTGCTTACTAAGGCAGAAATGGACAGATAAAATTTTTAAAGAGGTTCAAGAATATGTATGAAACAAAAAAAATGTGTCATGTAACTGTTCCCTGAACCAGAAAATTTAATTAACCAGAATATTCCCTTCCTGAGCATTCTGGTTAATAAAAAACATCACTTTTTACTTTAAACTCTCATTTAATAAACTTAAAAAACCTCAATGGTTTAGACATCAATATTGGGCTGAGGAATTAAATGTACTTTCTTCCTCCACAAGAAAAATAACATTTTAGGTATAATTGATGGAAATCGTGCCTGCTCAACCTTTTCTAGTTAAACAGAAAAAAACACAAAAGCACTGGCAAAGCAGCTGGCCCAGGCTTAATATATATGTATTTGTATTTCTGCACCTGGTACTGGCACACAAGATGAGTATCTCAAGAGCCAATGACTTAATGTGCTTGCATCCCCAACCTACATAATAGACCCCATTTAATTGGCTACAGTTTATATTAGGTGTGGATAGGAGGAAATGCCACTGTGTCCAGTGAACTGATCACAACCTCTTTTGAATCAGGAGAGAGAGGATGGTGCCTGCTTTAAAATTGCAGAGAATGCTTTCAGACTTTCTAGCTTCTGCTGATGCAAATCTAGGGTAACTTCTGACATACAAGAAAAACATATGGATGCTCCTCACATATTGTTTTGGTCATAGGATGAAGCCTCTCTACAACATTTGAGCATGTGTCACTTACATTGTTCAAAACTTGGATTAAAAACATCTAGAGAGTTGTCATGTTATGTCTATGTTAATTATAAATACCCCCAAAGACAGAATATAAAATTTTTAGCATTCTTTTTACACCTTTTCTGCAAACAAAGGACTAGTTAAATTCTGAAAAAAATTATCCACAATTATTGGGCTTCGCAGGTGGCTCAGTGGTATAGAATCTGCCTGCAAATGCAGGGGATGTAGACGCAGTTCAATCCCTGGGTCTGGAAGATCCCTTGGAGAAGGAAATGGCAACCCATTCCAGTATTCTTGCCTGGGAAATCCCATGGACAGAGGAGCCTGGCAGCTACAGTCCATGGGATCACAAAGAGTAGAACATGACTTAGCGACTAAACACACACAGACATCCGCAATTATATACATATATTTCTACTCGATATCTTTCACCTGTAGATTGTGACTTCCTAGTGAAATGGTAATCATTTCTATTTCATACAATTTTGCAAGAAGTAAAGAGCCGTCCCGGCATTCACAGGCCTGGTTGAACAAGGCTTGAAATCTCTGTGTTCACCCCTAGAGGAAGCGCCCTGAAATATAACATCACTGTTGGTTCCCAGTAGTCCAGGGACCTTCTTTGGATGCTTCAGTCTCAGGCAGTCCACCTGAGACAGGACACCATATGCAATCAAACTGCAGGTAGGTGCTAGGGACAATTCAGTGCTATCTCTGTACAGAGGTTTGTAGACAATGCAAAATACTCTGAACTCTGCCCTTGAGGAGCTAATGACTAAGTTGAATTAAGGTGTAAGAAAGACTAATGTAAAAAAAAAAAAACATAAGATGTACATGAATAAGTGTCAAAGTATATGGTATAGACATGCTTGTCTCAGCTTCCAACCACCTAACTCTAAACCGGAAGCTTTCTTCTATGAGGCTCAGAGGATTTATGATCTCATTTATTCTCATTAGCTCTATGTGAAGTCGGAAAAAATGGCTATTCCTCTTTCACAGTTAAGAAACAAAGACAATTTATGTCCCAGAGTACTTAAGGAATTTGCCACATGTTCCAGAGCCTCTAGCAATGCTGTATTCCTCCCATGGTTCCCTCCTCTACTGCACCTTTACATTGCTCATTATAACATTCTAAAGTACGATTCTGATGATATCACTACCCTGCTTAAAAACCCCTCAATGAGTCCCCATGCCCACAGGAAGAAAAGATCCTTTCTTCGGCATAGGACACAAGGACCTTCATAATTTTGTCCTTGACTGTTCCTCAGGCCTCATCTCACCATCCCCCTCAAGTACCTAACACTTAACTGCATCAGACTTTTCTCCCTGTCTTAAACATAATACATTCTGCAAGTCTCTGGGGCTTTGCATGTATGTCATCTTTGCTTGACAACCTCCTTGCCACCCTTTAAAATCCAGCTGTGAAGATGTCCCTAAAGTTCCACCTTCTTTTCCCAGGCATAAAAAATCGATTCTTTCTTTGTGTTCCAGTAGCTTATTCAAACCTCCACCATAGTACTTAGCAAACCAGGCTGCAATGATTAGTTCCTATACCTGTCTCCTCTATTAGACTATAAACTCTTTGAGAGCAAGGACTGTATTTTATATATCCTTATACTGTCAGTACCTAGCACAGTACTTGGCACATGATAGGCTCTGAAGAAAGCTTTTTAAAAATTTTTAAAAGAATTTATAGGAATGGTGAAATGTCTAAGATATGGAGGAAAAGATTTATATTATTTACATTGAATAAAGAGAAAAATTACCTTTGGATTATACATTTACAAATTCAAATGTGATAAACTAGAAAAACAAAGGAACATATCACTAAAAAATAGACTGATCAGTACCCAAATCAGGAAACTTTAAGGGCCCATGACTCATTGACCAATCTCCCTCTCAGAACATACAAACCAACCAACCATGGGTTTTCATAGAGATTGGTCCTGGATCTAGAGACATGTCATTAGTTTTTTGTTTCTTTAAATGTGTGATAGAATAGGGAGCTTTGTATTAAACATGTCTCCAAATAAAGTTAGATGTGGCAGTATTGTTTGGTAGACACACTTAAAACTGAAATGACTTGCATCAACTGGCAAAGTGGATGGATTTCTCTAGGGTGAAATTTAATATGGAAGGTAATTCACTAATGTGAAACAAATAAAGAGGGTGGAAGATATGCTGGAAGGTCACATTTGAAGCAGTTCTGAGTATTGCAGCATAGCTGCAGGCCTCCGGGAGACTGAATCTAGGAAATAAATAGCTTCTTCAACTCATGGCTACTCCCTCAAACCAATGGTCAGGCTTTAAATGTAGAAAGAATTGTTCAGGGTATATTTGCCTTTGTAGTGACAAGCACAAGCTTAAGTGGTGATTGCTGTCAGTAGCATCACCTTTAAATATTGAAGACAGAGATGTGGAAACAGCATGAAAGAATATCAAGACAGCAAGTTCCTAGTTAGGTGTGCATGTTTGGGCAGAGGTCAGATTAGTAGTTTTTAAACTTTTCTTAAGCAGCAGAATTATTTTTTTTCAAATGAAATTTTATGTGGAATCCCAACATATAAAACCAACAAAATTAGCAATACTCTGGCTAAAGTGTGAGTAGCGGATGGTCACCTGGGGATCCGAACCCTATATATTTAGTAAACCCTTAGCTCCTATAGTGGCTACTGAAGCACCTCTAAAGAATTCCTGGGATCGATGCTGTAGAAAAGGTTTCTATATGGAGAGAGAGGTTAGACTAGGTGACCTCTACTTCTTTCTGACTCTGAAAGTCTATAGTACAATAATCCTCCTTATTTGTAATAATCTATAAGGAAAAAGAATCTGAAAAAAGATATATATGTATCTGTAACTGATCACTTTTCTGTACATCTGAAACACAACATTGTTAATCAACTACACTTCAATAAAATTTATAAAATTATAAAAAAATTAATAATCTTCTAATATTCCAGATTAGCCAGGAAATCAAGATTTTATTCTACTTACAGGAGAGTACAGTAGAGGGCAACACAAATAACTAAGAGTTTGAGGAATATTTTTTCCCAGAGCTGTATCTAATTCTTAATTTTAATTTTTTCATGAAGACAGTTTATGTAGTACTTTAAAATTCACAGCAAAATTGACAGGAAAGTACAAAGATGTTCCCAATAACCCTTTCTCTTACATGTGCATAGCCCACTCCTATCAACATCTTTCACTAGAGTGATATGTTTGTTACAACTGATGAACTCACAGACACAGCATGATTACCCAAAACCCATAGTTTACATTAAAGTTCATTCCTACTGTTCTACATTCTATGGATCTGGAAAACTGTATAATAATAATAATAATTAGAATTATACCATCATATGGTATCATACAGAGTATTTTCATTGCTCTAAAAATCTTGAATAATAATCTTAATGAGGGATTACTTATTTGGCACAGGTAACAAAAGAAGCTTCTTTCTTCTTCCTCCTTTGACATACACATCTGAACTGAGCACTCACTCTGTTCTATACTCTGGGAATAATGATGAACAGATAATACAGATAAGAGCTTATTCTCAAGGACCTCACAGTGTGTGTGGGGGGGGGATGTAGAAGCAGATGGAAAAAATATAGAAACAAACAAGAAAACAACATATTGTGACAAGCAACATTACAAAAATAGCACATAGATATGTGATAGAGAGTAATGGGGTGTGGATGGGGGCTACCTCATATAGGTTGGTCAGGAAAGCTTCTCATTGAATAGGTGATGTTTAAACAGAGACCTGTAAAGTGAAAAGAAACTCATCCATACAGAGATGGAGAAGTCTTCCAGGCGGAGAGAATAGCACTGTAAAAGCTCTGAGCCAGGAAAGAACTCCCTTAGCCTATTTGAGAAGCAGAAAGGCCAGTGTGGCTAGGACACAGTTAATGAAGGAGAATGGCACAAAATGAGTTCCAAAGGGACCAAATCACAGGGGCTATCACAAGGAGTATGGACTTGGTTCTCAATGAGATGGGAAGCCTTCGGAGGGTTCTGAGCAGAGCAGGTATAACATCTGATATGAATTCCCTTTTCTTCTATGAAGAGATATTGTATAAGTAATCATTAGCACAAGGCAGAAAGGCGAAATGTGGTAGCAAAGAGGAAATTCAGGAGAACTACTGCCAAGAAAAGTTGAAGTGTTTTATTTAATGGTACAAAGTGAATTTCTTGGAAAGATTTAACCAAGAAAGATGACTTCTTTAGCCTTCTCATAGCTGGCAGATGTGACAATTTACCCTGGTGTCACAGGCACTGGGGAGAGCAGGGGCTCATATTTAAGTCTCCTGACACTTAATGTTCTTTTCACTAAATTAATTGCTTCTAATTACTTACAGCAATTGTCAACAGCAGTTGTGAAAGAAGGCAAAAGGCAGAAATATAGTACTTTCCTCCTCAAGGGCTCCTGAGCATTCAATTTTTCTCTATAAGAACCTACCTGAGCACTTATTAATACTTATGACTTAGTTTACCATGGTAAACCACATTAGGAAATTTCCTTCTAGCATCTGAACTTTAAATCCCAACTTTAAATCAACCTGACCACTCAAATGTTTATTCTGCTCCCAAAGCGAGGATGATCAAGAGCTGTTGGAATAAACCACATAACTGCATATTTACACCAACACTCAATAATGGTTCCCAGTCTCAGGTGGGCTTTCAAGGCTGCTTAGTCATCACTGACTTCTAATTGTCTCTTTCTCACTCCTTACAATGGATACCACAAACTCACCAAGTCCCAATACCCTGCTCAAAAGTTCATCATGTTCATAATAAAATCCAAAGTCCTATCATGGTCCACAAAATCTTGCATGATGGAGCCCCTGTCAACTTCTGGGTCCTATCTTACCACTGTTCCCATTACTCTGCTCCAGACACAGTGGCCTTCTTGTTATTCCTAAGAAACATCAAAAGGATAACGGTGTGCATGTCTGCAGTTACATGGTTTGCTTTTGTTGTTGTTCACTTGCTCAGTCCGGTCTGATTCTTTGTGACCCCATGGACTGTGGCATGCCAGGCTTCCCTGTCCATCACCAACTCCCGCAGCTTGCTCGAACTCATGTCCATTGAGTCGGTGATGCCATCCAACCATCTCATCCTCTGTTTTCCCCTTCTCCTCCTGTCTTCAATCTTTCCCAGCATCAGGGTCTTTCCAATGAGTTGGCCCTTCTCATCAGGTGGCCAAAGCATGGGAGCTTCAGCATCAGTCCTTCCAGGGAATATTCAGGGTTGATTTTCTTAAGGATTGACTGGTTTGATCTCCTTGCTGTCTAATGGGCTTTCAAGAGTCTTCTTTAGCACCACAGTTCAAAGGCATCAATTCTTCAGTGCTCGGCCTCTTTTATTGTCCAACTCTTACATCTGTACATGACTACTGAAAAAAACAGCTTTGTCTATATGGAACTTTGTAGGCAAGTAATGTCTCTGCTTTTTAATACACTGTTTAGGTTTATCACAGCTTTTCTTCCAAGGAGCAGGTGTCTTTTAATTTCATGGCTGCAGTCACTGTGTGCAGCAATTTTGGAGCCCAAGAAAACAAAGTCTGTCACTGTTTCCATGTTTACCCATCTACTTGCTGTGAACTGATGGGATAAGATGCCATGATCTTGGCTTTTTGAATGTTGAGTTTTAAGCCAGCTTTTTCGCTCTCTTCTTTTACTTTCATCAAGAGAATCTTTAGTTTCCCTTTGCTTTCTGCCATAAGGGTGGTATAATCTGCATATCTAAGGTTATTGATATTTCTCCCTGCAATTTTGATTCCAGCTTGAGCTTCACCAAGCCCAGCATTTCATATGATGTACACTGCATATAAGTTAAATAAGCAGGGTGGCAATATACAGCCTTGACACACTCCTTTCCCAATTTTGAACCAGTCTGTTGTTCCATGTCTGGTTCTAACTGTTGCTTCCTGACCTGCATACAGATTTCTCAAGAGGCGGGTCAGGTGGTCTGGTATTCCCATCTCTTTCAGAATTTTCCACACTTTATTGTGATCCACACAGTCAAAGGCTTTGGTATAGTCCATAAAGCAGAAATAGATGTTTTTCTGGAACTCTCTTGCTTTTTTGATGATCCAGCAGATGTTGGCAATTTGATCTCTGGTTCCTCTGCCTTTTCTAAAACCAGCTTGAACATCTGGAAGTTCATGGTTCACATATTGCTAAAGCCTAGCTTGGAGAATTTTGACCATTACTTTACTAGTGTGTGAGATGAGTGCAATTGTGCAGTAGTTTGAGCGTTCTTTGGCATTATGTTTCTTTGGGATTGGAAAGAAAACTGACTTTCCAGTCCTGTGGCCACTGCTGAGTTTTCCAAATCAAGGTATAATTTAGATACCATAAAGTTCATCTATGTTAAGTATACAATGCAATGAGTTTTAATAAATTTACTGAGCTAGGCAACCATCACTGTAACCCACTTTTAGAACATTTTCATTCCAGTAAGACTCCTCATGCTTATTTATAGTTAATCTCTGTTTCTACCCCTAGACCCAGTCAAGCAGTTTTTTGGTTTCTGTCTCTATAGATTAGTCTTTCTGGACATTTCACATAAATGGAATCATACATAGGTGGTCTTATCTATGTGGATTCTTTTACTTAGCATGATGTGTTTTCTATTTAATAGTTCATGAACAGTTTTAGTTTTAGAGAAAAATAGAACAAACAGGACAGAGAATCCCCATATATCCTCTCTCCAGAATACAGTTTCCCCTATTAACATCATGTAGTAGCATGCTACATTTGTTATAATATTGACATATTACTATTAAACAAAATAATAGCTTACACTAGGGTTCATTCTTAGTATTGTACAGTTATATGAGTTTTGACAAATGTATGATGTCATGTACCCACTATTACAGAATCACATAGTTTCACTGCCCTAAGAATCCCATTTTCCACCTAATTGTTCCTCCTCTCTCCTCCAGGCTGGTGGCACTCACTATCATTTTATTTTACTGCCTCTCTAGTTTTGCCTTTTCCAAAATGTCATATAGTCTGTAGAATCATACAGTCTGTAGTCTTTTCAGACTGGTTTCTGTCACTTAGCAGTATGCATTTAAATCTTCTACATGTCTTTTCGTGTGTTGATAGGTCATTAAAAAAATCAGCTTTACTGAGCTCTAACTGACATAGAATTGTAAGATATTTAAAGTGTACATCATGGTGATTTGATATATGTGTACATTATGAAAGGACTGCTCCTACCGAATTAATACATACAGCATCTCACATATTTATTTATCATTATCTTTTTGTGAGCATATTTAAGTTCTACTCTTAGCTAATTTCAATTCTACAATACAGGTTAGCTCATTTTTTCTTGCTGAGAATATTCCATTGTAAGGATGTAAGAGTTTGCTCATCCATTTATCTATTGATGGACTTCCTGGTTGCCTCTAGATTTTGGCAGTTATGAATAAAGTTGCTATTTAAAAAAAAACTGTGTGCATGTTTTTATATGGACATTAAGTTTTCAACTCAACTGGGTAAATGTCTTGTGAGCATGACTGCTAAGCATGTTTTTGAGGTTCATTCACACTGCAGCAGTTATCAGTCTTTCATTACTTTTAAAATCCCTGAATATTATTGTTTTACAGATATACCACATTTTGTTTATCCATGCACTAGTTGATGAACATTTGAGTTTTTTTTCACTTTTTGGTTATTATTAATAACCAAACAGAATAGAACTTCTATGAACAGTCACGTGTTTTTCTGTAGATATATGTTTTAATTTCTACCAGGAGTGGAACTGCTGGGATATATGATAAATTTATATTTAACTTCTTAAGAAAGTATTAAAATGCTCCCCAAAGTGTCTGCACCACTCTACATTCGCACCAGCAATGTATGAGGTTGCTTGTTTCTCAACATTTACTGTCTGTATTTTTGTTATAGTCATTCTTGTGGATGTTTAGTAGTATCCCATTATGATTCTAATTTGTACTTCCCTATTGATTAGTGATATTGAGCATCTTCTCATGTGTTTATTAACTGTTCATATATATATATATTGGTAAAATGTCTATTCTAATCTTTTGCCCATTTTAAAATTGGGTTGTCTGTCTTACTGAATTATAAGAGTTCTTTGTATATTATACAAAGACCTTTACAGATATGAGACCTTTATCAGATATGTAATTTGCAGACATTTTTCCCAATTTATGACTTGTCTTTTCATTATTATAATGGTGTCTTTTGAAGTTTTTAATTTTGATGAAGTCCAGTTTATCATGTTTTTGTTTTATGAATCACACTTTTGTTGTTGCCTTACCAAAGTCTCAAAGATTTTCTATTTTATTCTAAAAGTTTTATAGTTTTAGCTCTTACATTTATGTTTCATTCACTTTGAAATAACTTTATATATAGTATGAGGTAAGGGTTTAATGTCATCTTCTTATATCTGTGGATCCAATTGTCCCAACACCACTTGTTCAATTTCACCAAATATTTTCAGTTTTAAAAAAGAGTCTTTAATTCTTTATTTCAAAAACTTTCAAATCTACAAAACAGTTGAAAGGGTAGGACAATGAGTAGTCATGTATCTTTCAGCTAGATTAACAAATTGCTTCTAATTGCTACATTTGTTCTCTTTCTAAACAAAACATGCAAGCACATGCACACACATGTACCTATGTGTGTGCATGCTATCTCTCCCTTTCTCTTTCCTTCTTTGCTGAGCCATCTGAAAGTAAGACACAAATAAGAAGATACTTCGCTCCCAAATACTTCAGCATGCATGGGACAGTCAATAAGTCAACTGGTCTCTTCAAAAAGCCATTATTATGAGAAACAAAAGAAGCTAGATGAATTGTTCTAGAGTAAAAGAGAATAATTTTGAAATTATCACACCCAAGAAAAAAATCAACATTAATTTAATATAATGTCATCTAAAGTATATTCCATATTCAAATTTACCAAATTATTCCAAAAACATCTTTCACAGCTGTTTGTGACCCACTATCCCCTCAGTTCAGACTCCATTCAAGGTTGACAGACTGCCTTTTATTGTTAGAGCTCATTGTTCTCTTTTAATCTAGAACAACGCGTCTACCTTCTTTTGTTTTTCATAATGGCTTTTTGAAGAGTCCAGACCAGTTGACTTATTGAATGTCCCACATTCTGGGTTTGTCTAAGTATTTCTTCATATTTAGATTCCAGGTTAAACATTTTTGGCAAGGATATTTCATAAATGGTGTTCTGTACTTCTTATTACATCACATCAGGAGGCACAATGTCAGGTTGTCCTGGTATTGACAATGCTGGGTTTAATCACTTGCTTAACCTAGTGACTGCCAGATTTTCCCATTGTAAATGTACGTTTCCCCCTTTGTAATTATCAAGGAATCTATGGAGTGGTAATTTGAGACTGAGTGAATATCCTGTTCCCCAAGAACTTTTTACCCAATGGTTTGATGATCTTTGCCAAAATCAGTTATTAAACTGGGGTCTGCAAAACAGTGTTTTCTATTTTATCTTCCTTCTACATTTATTAGCTAGTATTCTTCTGGAAGAAGATCTTTTTCCCCCTTCACCTTTCAGTTAGTAAAATATTATATAACTTTGTCGAAGTATTGCTATGGGGTAATAGATTATTATTATCATTATTATTTTACTGCTATAATCCAATTCTATTAATACTTTCACAATTTCTAAAAAATACACTTCTTAGCCCAGTCTATAGAAAAGGCCTAAAAGCAATGCACATCAGTAGCACTGAGCATACCTAGTAACTAGCTTGTGGTACTGAAATACCATTTCCTATTAACAGGAACCAGAGCTCCTGAGAGAAGTGGCTGATTCCAGACCTGGGGCAAGGAGAGCTCAGTGTAAACTGTGGGAACATTGTATACCAGAAAGAAAAGATGCACTAGAGAACTGATGGGGTCATGTATAAAACACATAGGAGCTGGCTTGAAGGGGCTCTCACTGGCCAAATTTGGGATAGTGTGAGCAGTGCTTTAAAAATTATCCATATTTTACTAAACCTCATCTATAGCTTCCCTTCTCTCTCTCTAAACCTGTCTTTTTCTCTATAGCCTTATTTTTCGATGTTCATTTGCTCTTCAGTCTGCTCTTTTAACAGCACTGAAAATTATACCAATGATCGTTTGATTACCAATTCCACAGATCCTTCTCAGTCCTCAACAGACTCAACTTCATAGTCACTTAATAACCCTTTGCCCTCCTATTCTACACTTTCTTCTCTTCTCCCAAGCAGGAACAAACAGTCCGTATCCAGTTTCATGACCTACCTAAGACAAGCAGAAAAAGAATCTAAAACTACAAAAGAGAAGACCCAGGTTGAAGAAGGCTTGGGGTATACGTGCTAGTGGACACATTTTCTCCATCTTGGTATTTTCAGGGCTTAACCAGTGGGTGGCATCCAACAGGCACACACGAATATGGCTCACTGTCTGTGACACCTGGGGCAAGCCACTTCTCCATTCTGAATCTCAGATTCCCCGTACATACAGTGGGATGATAATAACACCAAGTTCTAGGGGTTCTTTCAAGAACATTAATGTACATGCTGTGAACTCTAAAGGTTATCCAAAGTAAGAAATGAAAAAGTTCTTACTTTTTCTCTGTTTGGTCTTTCTTCCCAAGCATCCCCTCACCCTGCCCAATTAAACTTTCCTTGACTATCTTCCTCAAGTGATTATTTCTTTCCTTTAGTTTTCTACAAAATTGCTTGCTTTCTCCACTTCCTTCTTTCCCATTTACTTTGCAACTGTCTGTTCCACTTAAACTCCTTTTACCAGGTTTACTGGTGACAAGTAACCTTTAATATTCATCTTACTTGATCAGCACCTGACACTGGTAAACATACCCTGATTCTGTCTTTTGTTTGAAATGGTAATTGCCAGTGTTGTGTTAAAGCCAGCTAGGGAGGTCTGAGTATCCAATATTCAGGAATTTTGGAAGCCCTTGGGATTATTTATATAATTGAAATTATCAAATACTATAAATTTAGGGCTTTATTTCTTTTTCAGAGATCTGATTTATCAGCACAATACTTGTTACTGTTTCTATAAATGACACATGTTCAGTAAAATATGCTCAACTATGCAAACTTTAACAAAAAGTACAATGACCTGAAATCTCACTTCTGGGGGAAAAAAACAAAACCACTGTTTGCTAGGAAGCAAAGGTTTATTTAATGAAGAAAATGTTACACTGCTGCTTTATAACCTTCCATAATATGTCATGGACATATTCTATGGATATTTCCATGTCAGTAAGTATAGAGCCATGTTATAATTTTTAAAGGCTGAATACTATTTTGTTGTTTGTATCTGCCATAATAATTTTCCTACTGTTGAATATTTTAGGTTGCCTCTGCTATCATGATGTTGGGAACAATGTCGCTACGTGTATTTTAAAAATTCATTTGTACAATTTTCTATCCCCTTTGGGGTAAATTCCCAGAAGTAAGATTGTTGTCTCATAGAATATGTTTATTTTTATTTTGATAGATACTGCTAAACTGTTCTTTGGGAAGTCCAGAAGAACTTACATTCTCACCAGCAAGTACACAAGAATGCCTGTTTCCTTGTAGCCTTGGTAACACTGTTCCATCTTTTAAATCTTTGCCAATATCATAGATGAACAAGAAAAATGCATGATTTTGCTTTCATGTCTTTGATTATCAGTGAAGATGAACATCTTTTTATATGTTTATTGTCTTTTTATATGTCTTTTGATAACTGCCTTTTCAATCCTTTACCCATTTTTCTAATGTGGATGGATGATTTTTGGCTCTCATCCTTTTCTTAAAACAGTTTCCTTCCTTAGATTCCTGTACACTTCTTCTTTCTGAGGCTCCTTTTACAATACTATCAGTTCCGTCTCTGGCTTCTTCCTCTCTGCCCCTTTAAATATTGATGCTCTCTTTTCACTTTTGCACAACCTACTTTTTCTCAGTGATCTTATCCATTCTTGTGATTTTAACTGAAATCTCTAACAATATGAACAATCCTGATAGTAATAATGCTATGAATAATTGCAAACATTTATTGTGCATTTACTATGTGCCAGGTACTGTATTAGTGCTTATGTGGAATAGCTCAGTTATTTCTCACAGAAGTAAGTAAAGCTGGTACTAGCATGAAGTTCCACTTTATGGAGGGAGAAACAGTCAAGAAAATTTAACTGACTTGTTCAAAGTCACAAAATTAGTATGCAGAGCTGGGACTGAAACCCATCTTGTCTGGTGCTAACTATACTGTATTACATCTTGTGACTGTATGCTGTATATCATCTACATTATAGTCCACAGGCCAAACCCAGCCTGATGTGTTTTTGTTAATAAAGTTTTATCAGAACACAGTATACCCATTCATTTAAATATTGTCTATGGTAGCTCTGAAACTAAAGCCACAAAGTTGAATAGGTACAACAGACACCTAGTGGCCTACAAAGTCTAAAATATTTACTATTTGGACCATTACAGGAAAAGTTTATCTACCTCTGCTCTGTTCACTGATAATTCCAAAAATCTACCTATCTTCTGAGCTCTCTATCTACTTATCAACTGAACACCTCTAGCTCATAATGCTTCAATCTCAAGTCTTGAAACTGTACTCTTAAGGTATCACCTCCTGCCATTTCCAGCTTCATACCCTCTAGCCCAGGGATGTGACAAGCACACTTGATATTCCTCTTTTTAATACCCATGGCAGACATTGCCAATTGATCATGTTACTCTTTCCCATTAACCCCAGACAAGGTGTCAGAATCTTTCTTAATACAACGCTTTCATAAATGAAAGCCTAGCCTGAGACTGTCAGTGGAAGGTACAAAGAAAGGGTTGGAGTCAAAAACCATTTAGAAAGTAGAATCAGCAAGATGTGGTGATAACGGAGGCTTGTATTTCTAGCTTTGACAGTGATAGGTAGACAGTGATACCTTGGTTGGGAGCTACTGCTAATCAAATGCAGTTAGCACATGAGGTAAACTTATTTGCCATCCCTGTAGTGGAGCTACAACCAGCTTCTCATTCATCTTAGAACATGACCAGATCCTTTCATACTTCTATATACCTGCACGTGACTCTTCACCCCGAATTCCATAGTCTCCCTGCTCTGCCTGGCAACACCCTTTTCAATGTCTGACAACCAACTCAATGTCATGACCATGAAGCCTTTCCCCAAGTAGGTTAGCCATTTCCACATGGTGCTCCCACCTGTCCAGAACTCTATCATAGAACAAACGCATAATACATACATTATATCACATCTGTCTTTTCACAATTTGGTCTGTCCACCCCACTAAACCAAGAGATTCCTAAGAGCAGGACATATATCTTAATTATCTTTGCATTCTTGGCATCTAGAAGTATCCAGGACACAGCAGATTGTCAGTATATTAAATTGAAAGGAGGATAAAATCATTGCAGGTGCCACCATCTACCTAGAACAAAGCTTAATACATAGTTCTTGACTCTAGTACCTTCTTCGCATCTCCCACTGCCAAACTCAGACCAGGTCTTCATCATTTACACTCTGGATTATTGTTACAACCTCTCTGCCTTTATTTTTATTTATTTATTTATTTATTTTTTTTTCCTCTCTGCCTTTAATCTTGGTCTCTCACACTGATCAGTTTGGTTCAGTTCAGTTGCTCAGTCGTGTCCAACTCTTTGCGACCCCATGGACTGCAGCATGCCAGGCTTCCTTGTCCATCTCCAATTCCCGCAGCTTGCTCAAACTCAATGTTCATCAAGTTGGTGATGACATCCAACCCTCTCATTCTGTTGTTCCCTTCTCCTCCCACCTTCAATCTTTCCCAGCATCAGGGGCTTTTCCACTGAGTTAGTTCTTTACATTAGGTGGCCAAAGTATTGGAGTTTCAGCTTCAGCATCAGTCCTTCCAATGAATATTCAGGACTGATTTCCTTTAGGATGGACAGGTTGGATCTCCTTGCAGTCCAAGGGACTCTCAAGAATCTTCTCCAACGCCACAGTTCAAAAGCATAATTCTTCAGTCCTCAGCTTTCTTTATAGTCCAGTTGTCACATCCATACATGACTACTGGAAAAACCATAATTTTGACTAGATGGACCTTTGTCGGCAAAGTAATGTCTGCTTTTTAATACGCCGTCTAGTTTGACCATAGTTCACACTGATGCTCTGTGTTAATTCCCTCATTTAACAAATATCTATTGAGTGTCAGCTAGGTGTTCTCTGTTCTAGGCACTGAGACAAAAATTCTTATCCTCATGGAGTTTGTATTATAGGAGAAAAAACACAACCATCAGAGTCACCTATTTGTATCCGTTGTGACCATGTCATTCTTCTTAGAACTTCACTGGTTCCCCATTGCTGATGGCTCAAACTACCTGAACATGGCAGATAAGGGCTTCCATAACCCAGCACTTATGTACTCTAGTTTCATCTCTGATGTTTTGTACTCTAGCAATACTGAAATGCTACACTGCATGTTTCCCCAGCCTCCCTGACTTTGCTTTTGTTGTGCCATTTGCTGGCACCTTCCCTCTCTATTTTTGTATGGTAAACTTGTGTTTTAGCAAAGGAGAAAAGGAAAGATAAACCCATCTGAATTCAGAGTTCCAAAGAATAGCAAGGAGAGATAAGAAGCCTTCCTCAGTGATCAATGCAAAGAAATAGAGGAAAACAATAGAATGGAAAAGACTAGAGATCTCTTCAAGAAAATTAGAGCTACCAAGGGAACATTTCATGCAAAGATAGGCTCAATAAAGGACAGAAATCGTATGGACCTAACAGAAGTAGAAGATATTTAAGAGGTGCAAGAATACATGGAAGAATTATACAAAAAAAGATCTTCATGATCCAGAATACCATGAAGGTGTCATCACTTACCTACAGCCAGACATCCTGGAATGTGAAGTCACGTGGGCCTTAGGAAGCATCACTATGAACAAAGGTAGCAGAGGTGATGGAATTCCAGTTGAGCAATTCCAAATCCTAAAAGATGATGCTGTGAAAGTGCTGCATTCAATATGACAGCAAATTTGGAAAACTCAGCAGTGGCCACAGGATTGGAAAAGTTCAGTTTTCATTCTAATCACAAAGAAACGTCATGCCAAAGAATGTTCAAACTACTGCACAATTACACTGATCTCACATACTAGCAAAGTAATGTTCAAAAATTTTCAAGCCAGGCTTCGACAGTATGTGAACCGAGAACTTCCAGATGTTCAGGCTGGATTTAGAAAAGGCAGAGGAACCAGAGATCAAATTGCCAACATCCACTGAATTACAGAAAAATCAAGAGAGTTCCAGAAAAACATCTACTTCTGCTTTATTGAGTATGCCTTTGACTGTGTGGATCACAATAAACTGTGGAAAATTCTGAAAGAGATGGGAAAACCAGACCACCTGACCTGCCTCCTGAGAAATCTGTATGCAGGTCAAGAAGCAACAGTTAGAACTGGACATGGAACAACAGACTGGTTCCAAATAGAAAAGGGAGTATGCCATGGCTGTATATTGTCACCCTGCTTATTTAACTTCTATGCAGAGTACATCATATGAAATGCAGGGCTGGATGAAGCACAAGCTGGAATCAAGATTGCTGGGAGAAATATCAATAACCTCAGATATGCAGATGACACCACCCTTATGGCAGAAAGTGAAGAAGAACTAAAGATTCTCTTGATGAAAGTGAAAGAGAGAGTAAAAAAGCTGACTTAACACTCAACATTCAAAAAATGAAGATCATGGCATCCGGTCCCATCACTTCATGGCAAACAGATGGGTAAACAATGGAAACAGTGACAGACTTTATTTTCTTGGGTTCCAAAATCACTGCAGATAGGGACTGCAGCCATGAAATTAAAAGATGCTTGCTCCTTAGAAGAAAAACTATGACCAACCTAAACAGCATATTAAAAAGCAGAGACATTACTTTGCCAACAAAGGTCCATATAATCAAAGCTATAGTTTTTCCAGTAGTTACGTATGGATGTGAGTTGGACCATAAAGAAGGCTGAGCACTGAAGAATTAATGCTTTTGAACTGTGGTGTTGGAGAAGACTCTTGAGAGTCCCTTGGACAGCAAGGAGATCCAACCAGCCCATCCTAAAGGAAATCAGTCCTGAATATTCATTGGAAGGACTGATGCTGAAGCTGAAGCTCCAATACTTTGGCCACCTATTGTGAAGAGCTGACTCTTTAGAAAAGACCCTGAAGCTGGGAAAGATTGAAGGCAGGAGGAGAAGGGGATGACAGAGGATGAGAGGGTTGGATGGCATCACTGACTCGATGGATATGAGTTTGAGCAAGCTGCGGGAGTTGGTGATGGACAGGGAAGCCTGGTGTGCTGCAGTCCATGGAGTCACAAAGAGTTGGACACAACTGAGTGTCTGAACTGAACTCCTGTTTTTTTTTAAGATTCAGCTGAGATAGAAATTCATCTATGAGGCCTTCCCTCTTTTCCCTCAGGCTAGGTGCTTCTTGTCTATATTCCCAAAACAACATCTTGTGCAGACCTCTATTGCTGTCTTATCGTTGTTTCTACATCTATTTTCCCGAAGAGGCAGGGATCTTGGAAGGCAGAGAGTGTCTTATTCATCTTTGTAACTCCAGGAAACTCAGGAACCTCTGGTAGTGTATAAGATATTTAGGTACTCAATAAATATTTGTTGAATTAAGGACTGTTGCTTTCACATGCCATTCTTGTTCAGAGCCGGATCACTCAGCTGCACTCCAGACTCAGAACTACCTGCTTACCAGCTGTCTTTCCACCTCTCAGGTACTCCATAGCAGAGAAGCCATCAGGAAAAATGAATTCATCATCATCCCTGAAACCCTGTTTACCTCCTGTAATTCTACAATTTTTCAAACCTTACTGTTAGTTTTTATTATTCTGTCTTCCTCTCTCTGATGATTCTATTCCATAAATCCTCCTCTGGCTCCTCCTTCCTGTTTCCTCTGCCACTGCCCTCATTATTGCCCTCCTGGCTGACTACACCAGCCTTCTAACCCATCTTCCTGCCTCTACTCTTATCCCCTGGATTTAATCCTCCACACTGCAGCCAGGGTTATTTTTGTAAAAGAAATATCTGATTGTGTCACTTCCCTGCTTAATGATCTTTTCTGGCTCCCCATTGCCTTCAGGATAAAGCCCAAACACTTCAGTAAAGTACACAAGGTCCTTAAGGATCTGGCCTCATCTAAGTTCCCAGCCTTACCTCTTGCCACTGGCCCATACAAACTCTCTGCCTCAGCCATACTTAACTCTTAATAATTCTCTTACAGATTTTATTCTTTCATGCCTTCCTACCTTTGCATGTTCAGTTCCCTTTTCCTTATCCTTTTCTCTTGTATCTGCCTGGCTTACACTTTCTTGCCTTTGAACACGCAGCTCAAGTATCACAACAGACTTAATATTTCAACAAAGCCTGCTTTGAACACAGTGCCTCGCCCCAGCCCTGTTGAGCTGAATGTCTTAGTTTCCGCTTGTGTGTAAACTATGACTTCCCTGGTGACTCAGATGGTAAAACGTCTGCCTAGAATGCGGGAGACCAGGGTTCAATCCCTGCGTTGGGAAGCTCTCCTGGAGAAGGAAATAGCAACCCACTCCAGTACTCTTGCCTGGAAAACCCCATGGACAGAGGAGCCTGGTAGGCTACAGTCCATGGGGTCGCAAAGAGTCGGACACGTCTGAGCGACTTCACTTCAAACTATGAGTCTGGGGAATGCTAGCCAGTGATGCTGGAGAGGGAATTTCAATAGCAGATAGGAAGGTGAAGGTGGAGTGTTGATTGGGGATGATGATGATAGTGGTGATAGATGACCCTCAGGGTTCTTGCTGGATGGGGCATCCATTAACCTGCTCCCCTCAAAGGTGCCTGTGGATTGGGACATGGCATCTCCACCAATCAGACTTTTTTCGCCAGCCTGGGCACACGAAGCTCCTCACTATTTCTCCTCAGAATCAGGACTGCCTTAGTCCCATCTTTATCTTGAATAACTAGCAAGGTATCAGCTCATAGTAGGAGTTCAACAACTGTTTGCTGAATTGTGTCTGACTACATGGGCTTTCCTGGTGGCTCAGATGGTAAAGAATCTGCCTGCAATGCTAGAGACCTGGGTTCAATCCCTGGGTCAGGAATATCCCCGGTGAAGGGAATGGCTACCCATTCCAGTATTCTTTCCTGGAGAACTTCATGGACAGAGAAGCCTGGTGGACTGCAGTCCATGGGGTTGCAAAGAGTTGGACATGACTGAGCTACTAACACACACACACATACATATGTTGGGCTGGATGAATCATAAGTTGGAATCAAAATTTCTGGGAGAAATAACAACAACTTCATGCAGATGATACCCCTCTAATGGCAGAAAGCGAAGAGGAACTAAAAAGTCTCTTGATGAAAGTAAAAGAGGAAAGTGAAAAAGCTGGCTTAAAATTCAACATTCAAAAAACGAAGATCATAATATCTGGTCCCATCATTTCATGGCAAATAGATAGGGAAAAAGTGGAAACAATGACAGATTTTATTTTCTTGGGCTCCAAAATCACTGTGGATGGTGATTACAGCCATGAAATTAAAAGACGCTAGTTCCTTGGAAGAAAAATTATGACAAACCTAGATACTGTATTAAAAAGCAGACATCACTTTGCTGACAAAGGTCCATATAGTCAAAGCTATGGCCTCCAGAGGGGACATGGCCCTGCTGATATGTGGATTTTGGCCTTGTAAGACTCATTTTGGACTTCTGATCATCAGAACTATAAAGGAATAACTTTCTGTTGTTTTAAGCCACTTAATGAGTGACAGTGTTAGAACAGCAACAGGAAACTAACATAGCATTATAAATATTTAGGAATAGATGGATTTTTTATGAAAGTTCTCTAAAAGAGGTAAAGGGACAGGGATTCTTACTATGTGGAAGAGAGCCTAAAAGCTTAAAAAGATGCTTCAAGGAGCCATGACTCAGTTTTCCCTTGACAGGCCCGTCTGGGGATTATTTGTGCAGTTTACTGCTTGCTCACCATGATACTGGTAGCTGTTAGTTTCCTGAAGCCAGTTTGGAAATCTACATAGAGGGTACTTATAAGGCCATCAGTTGCCTGAAATGCTGTGGCATGTAGCCCTAATACCTTAGAGTAGGAACAAAATATAGTTTCCTTTTCACTGAAATCTGATAGCAATTATAATCTGCTTTAAATTGTTGAACATTCTATTATATGCTATTTCATGTTGCTTTCTAGCTATATCACACATCTAAATGTTTTCTGTTCACTTACATAAGATCCTTAAGGTCAGGGACCATGATTTATATATATATAATTATATTTGGTTCTTCCATGATACTAGACATTTCAGAGAGACTCAGGTAATACCTATTGCTGATAATCAAGAAGCTGGGTAGGGGAAGAGTGTTATGCTTCCTTTTCTAGACCCTAGCCAGCAAGCTGATTCAATTTATCTATCTTTTGATCCATCTATCTACCTATCCATCATTATTTATTTTCTTACTATGGACCAGGCATATACTTGGTACATTCAGTGGATACAGAAGTAAACACCAGTTTCTATTATTGAAAGCTTAGTTGTCAAAGATTGCTAAACTAATTATAACATGATATGTTAGAAGCAAAAGCAAATATCATTAAAACAGAGGCAAGAGCAATTAATTCTATCTATGGGAGTCAGGAAGAACTCCAGGAAGGCAACAATTAAGCTGTATCTTGAAGAAGTAGTTTTCCAGGAAGAGAAGAGGTGTTTAGGGCATTCTAGACAGCAGAAGCACATCGGAAGGCACTGAGGAGTTGTGAAAAAAAGAACTGTCTAGAGCAGGGAGTGGTAGGTGATAAGGCTGGAAAAGAAAGGTAGTCTAAGGCCAGACTTTTAAAGCCATCCCGGGGAGTGTCTGGACTTGTGTTTTATAATATAAAGCATAACTAATGGATCTGAACTCTATTCCATGTGAAAAGTATCCCCAATAGAAAGTTTGTACTGCAGATAGGTTGTTTCAACTGTGGATTGCTATATAAAATCTATATTATTTAAAGAAGTAAACAGTGATCAGAATCTGAGTCCCAGGAATCTCTGAGTTAATCCCTCAGTTTCCTTATCCATTTTTCCATTGAACAGAAAAATAGAATGCTGATTTTTCAGAAAAAAAATTATTTTCTGGTCACTAAAATATATAACAAGCCTACTATAAGCCCCACAAGTTCTGCTTCTTCCTCTTCTTTAAAAAAATAACTTCAGTGAGCAATAAATCACATGCCGTACAAATTACCATTCAATGGTTTTTAGTATGTTCACAAAATTGGGTACCTATCACCACAATCAATTTTGGAACATTTTTATCACACAAAGAAGAAATTATATGCTCATTAGCAGTCACTACTCCTCATTTTTCTTGAAAGCTCCTGGGCTCTGGCAACCACTAATCTACATTCTGTCTCTATAGATGTACCTACTCTGAATATTTCATACAAATGGAAGATACAATATGTGGTCTTTGTGACTAGCTTCTTTAACTTGGCATGTTTTCAAGGTTCATCCACTTTGCAGCCTCCATCAGAACTTCCTTTCTTTTTGTTTATGGGTCAAACAATACTCACTGTATGGATTTACCTCATTTTGCATTTATCAATTAGTTAATGGACATTTGATCTTTTCCTACCTTTTAGCTATAGTGAATAAAACTGCAATGAACATTAGCATACAAGTTATTATATGGAGATACATTTTCAATTCTCTTTGGTATATACCTAGGAGTAGAAGTTCTGGGTCATATGTTTTAACTCTATGTTTAACTATAAGGAACTGCCAAACTATTTTCCAAAGTGACTGTACCATTTTATAGTCCCACTGGCAGTGTATAAGGGCTCCAATTTCTTTATATCCTCTTGAATACTTCATATTGTTTATCTTCTTAAGGATAGTCATCCTAGTGGGTATGCAGTGGTATCTCATTGCAGATTTGATTTGCATATGACTAATGGGGGCTTCGCTGGTGGCTCAGTGGTACAGAATCTGCCTGCCAATGCAGAAGAGGTGGGTTCAATCCCTGGGTTGAGAAGATCCTCTGGTGAAGGAAATGGCAATATACTCCAGTATTCTTGCCTGGGAAATCCCATGGAAAGAGGAGCCTGGTGGGCTACAGTTCATGGGATTGCCAGGGTCGACTAAACAACGACTAATGATGTTGAAAAATTTGTCTTTATTGGCCATTTATACATCTTTGAAGAATTGTCTATTCAAATCTTTTGCACATTTTTCATTTGAGTTATTGGTCTTTCTATTGGTATTGCTAAGTTGTAAGAGTTTTTGTATATTCTGGTCAGATTCTTATCAGATTTGCAAATATTTTTTCACATTCTATACATTGTCTTTCTACTTATTTGCAGGTATCACTTGCAGCACAAATGTTTTTAACTTTAATGAAGTCCAATTCATTTTTTCTTTTGTCACTTGTGCTTTTAGTATTGTATCTAAGAAGCCACTGTCTAACCCAAAGTCATGAAGATTTACTCCTAAGTTTTCTTCAAAGATTTTTATCTTTTACATTTAGCTCTCTGATCTTTTAAAGTTAATATTTTATATAGTATGAGATAAAGCTCCAAATTTATTCTTTTGCATGTGGTTACCCAGTTATTACAGAACCATTTGCTGAAGGGACTATTTTTTCCTCATCGAATGGTCTTGGTATCCTTGTCCAAAACTGACCATGGATATATGGGTTTATTTCTCAACTTTCAAATCTATCCTTTGACCTATATGCCTTTCCTTATGCCAGTAACAGACTGTTTTGATAACTGCAGTTCTGTAACAAGTTTTCAAATTAGGAAATGTTGAGTCCTCCAACTGTGTTCTTTTTAAGAATTGTTTTGACTATTTTGGGTCTCTTGCAATTCCATATGAATTTTAGGATCATCAAGTAAATTTTTGTAAAAAAGCCCAGGCCCAGATGGGTTCACCAGAGTGAATTCTACCAAATATTTAAGGAATAAATAATACCAATTACCTGTAATGTCTTCCAGAAAACAGAAGCAGAGGGAATACTTCCCTACTTATTTTATGAGATTCAGTTCGGTTCAGTCGCTCAGTCATATCTGACCCTTTGTGACCGGTTCAGTCGCTCAGTCATATCTGACCCTTTGTGACCACATGGACTGCAGCACACCAGGTCTCCCTGTCCATCACCAACTCCTGGAGTTTACCCAAGCTCATGTCCATTGAGTTGGTGATGCCATCCAACCATCTCATCCTCTGTCTTCCCCTTCTCCTCCCACTTTCAATCTTTCCTAGCATCAGGGTCTTTTCCAATGAGTCAGTTCTTCACATCAGGTGGCCAAAGTACTGGAGTTTCAGCTTCAGTGTCAGTCGTTCCAATGAATATTCAGGACTGATTTCCTTTAGAATGGACTCTCTCTCTCTTTATGAGATTACTATGACATTATCTCAAATAGAGAAAATCCTAAGGGTTCTTCTAAAAACTATTAGAAGTAATAATGAGTTTTAACAAGATTGCAGGATACAAGATTGAAATATAAAAATCAATTGTATCTCTATAACAAAGAAATGAGCAATACAAAAGTGGAATTAAGAAAATTATACTTATAATTTGGCCACCTGATGTGAAGAGCTGACTCATTGAAAAAGACCCTTATGCTGAGAATAATTGAGGGCAAGAGGAGAGGGGGAGACAGAGGATGAGATGGTTGGATGGTATTACTGATTCAATGGACTTGAGTTCGAGCAAATTCAGGCAGATAGTGATGGACAGAAACCTGGAGTGCTGCAGTTCATGGGGTCACAAAATCGGACACGATTTAGTGACTCAACAACAACAACTTATATATTATAGCATCAAAAATAATAAATATCCAGGAATAAAATTAACAAAAGAAATACAAGAAAAATGTATCTTTCAAAATGTATACTGAAAACTACAAAAACATGTTTGAGGGAAATTAAAGAAGATCTAAAATAATGGAAATAAGTTATGATTCTTGAAGTACATGAATACATTTTCAAGAGGCTTGTCCTAATAGAGCTAGAGATGGTAGTTTCAGAACTTGATATATGCTGATTATTACATGAAAGGATGGAGAAAACAGCTGATGTCTTTTTGGGTGTGGGAAGATACCCTTTAGAAATTTACTTCATATATTTTGGGTATTTGACTGCAATTTGCTAGAAGTTTTGAAATATGTTTTTATAATTTTGTCATTTTCTAAAGTGCTGCAGCTGTTGGGATCTCTGCAAATTTCCATGGTTGTTGGCAATTCAGGGCAAGGGCAGTTTTTCTGGCATTTGGCATTTAAGGGCACCCCATCCAAGCCAATAGCCTTTATGATTCAGGGTTGTGCTTAACAAAGTTGCATTCTTACTTTCAAATAAGGTACATTTTCCCTTATTTCCAGTACTAACTGATCAAACCTCTTATTCATCTGAGGTATGTCACTGGTGCTTCTATTGCTGTTGTGTCATTAAACGGTGCTATCTGTACCCTTATGGATCATTTCTATGTTTATGAGTTGAAATGGTTATAGGAGATCAGCAGGAGAGAAAAGTTCAACTGATGAGAGGTGAGAGGTATAACGGAGATGGAAAGAAAGGTGGCTTCCCAGAAATCAGAAAAGTTTAGGACTTCCCTGGTGGTCCAGTGGCTAAGACTCCATTCTCCCAATGCAGCAGGCCCATGTTTGATCCCTGGTTGGGGAACTAGACCTCACATGCTGCAACTAAATAACCTATATGCTGCAACTAAGACCTGGTGCAGCTAAATAAATAAATTATAAAAAAGAAATTGGACTTTTGAACTCTGTGGGAGAAGGGGAGGGTGGGATGTTTCGAAAGAACAGCATGTATATTATCTGTGGTGAAACAGACCACCAGCCCAGGTGGGAGGCATGAGTCAAGTGCTCGGGCCTGTTGGGCTGGGAAGATCCAGAGGAATCGGGTGGAGAGGGAGGTGGGATGGGAGACCGGGATGGGGAATTCGTGTAACTCTATGGCTGATTCATATCAATGTATGACAAAACCCACTGAAAAATAAAATTAAAAAAAAAAAAAAAAAAGAAATCGGAAATAGCCAAAAAATTTCAGTGTTTTTTTTTCCTTTTTTTTGGTATCTCTTGCTCACCTAAATCTAATAATCGTCTCTTGGTACCATCGTGTCTCTCCCTCTGTTTAAGATAGTACTCGTGGTAGTGGTTTTAATCACTAAGTCCTGTCCGAATGTTGCGACCCCATGGATGGTAGCCTGCCAGGCTTCCCTTTCCATGGGATTTCCCAGCAAGAACACTGGAGTGGGTTGCCATTTCCTTCTCCAGAGGATCTTCCTGACCTAGGGATTAAACCCGTGTTTCCTGCATTTGCAGGTGGATTCTTTACCATTGAGCCACCAGGGAAGGCCCAGACAGTACTCATAATCCTTTTATGCTTTGATCTACCTGTAAATCTACATAGGTCATATGGTACTATGAAAAATCAGGAAAATAAAATTCCCGAGATCTGTTCTTTATGTTGGCATACAGACTATGTTGCAAAATACACATATTTTGTAAGTAGTATTACTAAAGTAAACCTTGTAGCAGACACATTTCTAAAAAGTTTTGTGATAACTGACTCTTTGCAAATCAAATCTTGAATTCACCTGAAAAGTTAATTTAAGGAACTTAGTGGGTGAATCCTGTCATAGTGAAGGCTCCTTCTATAAAATGAATTCTCTATCCAACCCTTTTATCTATCCATTTGGCAACATGCATTTTTTTTTATTTTTTAAATTTTTTTATTTATTCAACACGCATTTAAAAAAAAATTTCCTGTGTCTTCTTAAATTGGAGTACACCTGTACTTGGATCTTTAAGACAGTCCTGAAGTCACTATTAGAACACATTGGCTTTCTCCTCCTGTCTGCTGGGTATAATGATCGAGGGAAGGAAAAGTGAACTAACAAATCCTAGCTTGTGCCATTATAGCCTTGACTGGTTAACATATTATATAATCAGATGTTTCCATGCCTAATGTCCAAACCTTGTCAGATCTTCTGTGGACTCCCTTTGCTAACACTCTGTTCACTACTCCTGCAGCCAGTTCATGTTGCTGCCTCTTGAGAGAACTGACTCAATGACTTTAACAGATCAAGAGCTTCTGTGTTTATTTATAATACTATTATTTCCTCTGTCAAAGAGGGAGACTAAAAACCCAGAAATCTTCCACAATTTGATTTCATAGTTACATCCAGGAAGTCCTCTTAGAGACTTACCTGTTCCAATGATAGAAACTGGGGTAGGACCTTGATATCTCTTCTTCAATTTTTCAACTTATCAAAAGATTCCAACCTTACCCACCTCCTTGACAGATATGTTATCATGATGACTTTAAATAAAAACATTTATAAAAAATCCAAAGTACTCACTGTCCTAATATCTAACTCACATTTTTTTCTCTCATTAAGACCCCAATTTTAACTTAACAGAGCTAAACAAATCAGCTTTATGCACACCTGCTTCTTTCCACATAAAACACACACACAAAATACATGGACCTGATTGTGGGAAACCAGAAATTAGTCCCACATAGCGGATTTTCTTTTAACCACCCACTCTACATTTATAGTCCACTTTAAGGGCTCTGTGCCTAGAGTTGGCAGCTCTAAAAACAGTGAGATCAGTTTGTCTACAGTTGTTCCCAACCTTTTTTGGCTCTGGTACACCTACACTTGCTTCCAAAAATATACCCCACAGTCTGGTGCTCAATGGAATGAAAATCTTTCCTGAGCTAATAGAATATAAAACAGAGAAGGCAATGGACATAGTTCTGCATTTTAGAGTACTCATAACAACACAGTGAGGTAAACCAGTGCAAATGATGCAACTGACCCTGCACTGAGAGAAAGGGAGATTTGAGCTGTTTTTTCAGAGGTGGTAAAGATTTATACTTCTCGGTCTGCATCTCCCAGCTTGGCCTCCCTTGAGACACAGGATATGCTTTTGAAGAGATAGCCAGCCAAGGTCATGGTGCAGCCAATAGCATTGGAATCAGCGGAAACTGGCTCGTACAAGGACAAAAATCATGGTCTTGACCCTACTGGCACTATGTTCTAACTAGCCACTGATATTGAATGTGACAAAACCAACCTTCATCAGAAACAGAAATGCACTTGAATACTAACACAGATAAATTGTTTAGTCTCCACAACCTGAATTCAACATGAAGCCTATTCCAAAGTTATCATCTAATATGGTAGAAAAACCCCTTCTTTACCCGTACTATTTCCAAAGTTCCATAATTTGTATTATTCCTCCCAATAATTAATTTTATTTCAAGCAAAAAGGCTTGAATTCCAACTATTCACACCACATTTCCTACAATTAGCATGTATTTCTGAGAAATTTTTCATAAACATTGATATTGTTTATATGAAATAAGCCTTGAAGGGCAAACAGAAGTCTCTCAAATTAATCGGGGTACCTTCTTCATAGGTGTGTATTTCTCCTACAGGAAATTCAGATAGGAATTCCTGGTCAAGACATTAACAAGAACTTAACAATCTTAAAGATACCTCCTAAGGGAAACTAATAATTTCTTAGAGAAGTTTTGTTAGTTGTCTGGAATAAAGTCCATAGTTACCCTTTGACTCAATCTACCTTGTATGATCTATAATTACTGTTATATTAAAGTGTATCAGGCAAGATTAGTGATTTCAGTTCCTCTCAATTTATACCTTACCTTGATTTGCCCCCAGTGTCCAGAAGAGTTTAAAGAGCCATTTTTAACTAAATTCCAAAGACGATGTATAAAAGCCATGGAAAAACAAAGATTCTCAGAAGAAAAATCCACCAAATTCTAGCAAAGATGAGGTAGGAAGTGAATGTAGCTGACTAGCACTCCAACTAAGTTCAGTGGTATCAATTGTATATGAATGTGTGTGAGTAGTTGGATTAAATATTTGAAAATGCACTTTAAAAAAGAAAGCTGAATTTTGGTGGTAATACAATTCATATTAAAGACAGTTTAGGGTAGAAAATTAAATGAAGGTAAAGTTGTAGAATCACATGTCTCATTCCTTTCTCTTTTCTTTCTTCCACAGAATTCTTGGATCTTATATTTAAATAGCAAAACTATTATTCAGTTCAGACATTAGAAAAAATACAAAGTCAGAGCAATTAATTGTAGATATACACTTTGGATTTGCACCTTCAATTTTCATTTAAGTTTTCTGGGAAAAGATAATACCAGCATGGGTTTGGTGACTAAGGAGAATAAATTGAAAGGTTTACTCAAAGTGCACACTGTTGCAGAAAAATTCACCAATGCTGTAGATATTTGCCTTGCTCTACCAAGAACTAGCTTCAGGAACTATTCATATTTATTAAAAACAGGTACTGGGAAGAACAATAAAGAAAGGTTATATGTCTCAGACTATTTGAAATGATTCCATTAAATAGACTGAAAAAGATATTAAAATACATAAAATTGACTGAAAAATTCATACCACTGAATATTATGGCTAGCACTTCTCAAAACTGCCCAGGTCATCAAAAACAAACAAACAAAAAGCCTGAGAAAATGTCAGAGTCTAGAGGAGCCGAAGGAGACATGACAACTAAATGTAATGTAGTATGCTGGATAGGTTCCTAGGGCAGAAAAAAGACATTAGGTAAAAACTAAGGAAGTTAGAATAAACTATAAATAATATCAATATTGGTTCATTAATTTACACATGTATTGTATTTGTATAAGACGTTAATAATAGGAGAAACTGGATATGAGGCACATGGGGACTCTGTATTATATGCTCAGCTTTTCTGTAAACCAAAAACTATTCTTAAAAAATTAAGTTTATTAAAAGTGGGTTCTGTTTCTCAGGTTATTTGAAATGATTCCACTAATGAAAAAGATCTAATACTGAGGGCCTAGCTCACAGGCCTGGATCAAGGGCACTCCAGAGACTTCAGCCATCAGATGACAACAGGACAAGGAGTCCATAGTCCCATAATAATCCAGCTCAGAAAGCTGCAAATCCAGACACCCAAAACCCTTTCAGAGAACTTCAATGGGAACAGTTGATAATTAAAATCTATTTAACTTTCTTCACCCCAAACAACCCTACAGCTTGTAAACACATTGTAGGCAGCAACTTTCAAAACCAGTGAAATCCCTATTTGCATAAGTTAAACTAACAATTGGGAGGTGGGGTGGGGGACAAGCCATCCCTAGTGACCTGCATCCTCCATCAACTGCCAGCCCCTCCTAATGGAGAGAGGTGGGGAGTAAAGACAACCTGAGCCTATAGCAACTCCTAGCTCAGGCACTACAACATTGATCTTGTCTAACACCATTGCTTACATTAATGAAGCACGCAAACTCCAAGTCAGACTCTTGCCCTCCTCTTGCTTAAGGATTCTTTAAGCTCCAAGGACCATGGGTGCTATATTCGTCAGCTAAGTTATGAATGTTCAAAGATAGTTTCTTAATGGAAATACTGACTACAGGTAATTAGTAAAACACAAATTTCAAGGTGAAAACTTCTTGATTCCAAATATTCATTCTATATACACACACTTATTAAAGACTTATTATGAACCAGATACTGGGATGATGGAAAAAAATTAGCTTGAGAGAATAGTCTGAGCGGATGAAACAGTTTAGATGAACGTCAGATCAATAAATAGAAATGTGGATGACGCTAATAGAATCTCATTAAGCAGAAAACATTCTTGATTTAACATTCTTGTTTTAATTATCTAGGGTGAAACAGATCACCAGCCCAGGTTGGATGCATGAGACAAGTGCTCAGGCCTGGTGCACTGGGAAGACCCAGAGGGATCGGGTGGAGAGGGAGGTGGGAGGGGGGATCGGGATGGGGAATACGTGTAAAACCATGGCCGATTCATGTTAATGTATGACAAGACCCACTACAATATTGTAAAGTAATTAGTCTCCAACTAATAAAAATAAATGGAAAAAAAAAAAAATTAACATCGCATGCCCTCTAGTGGTCTTGTGGTTAAAATGCAAAGCTTATATAACCCACAGTTTGAAAGTGAAAGTGAAGTCGCTCAGTTATGTCCCACTCTTTGTGACCCCATGGACTGTAGCCTACAAGGCTCCTCCACCCATGGAATTTTCCAGGCAAGAGTGCTGGAGTGGGTTGCCATTTCCTTCTCCAGGGGATCTTCCCGACCCAGGCATCGAACCGGGCTCTCCCGTATTGCAAGCAGACCGTCTGAGCCACCAGGGAAGCTCCTGTTCAATATTTTGTAACTCTGACGTGCTGACTGCTCATTGGACTTTGTGAACACTCAAATCTCTGACTGCTGTGTAGAATCTCTTTTCTTTCTTTCTCTTTCTTTCTCTTCCTCCCTTCCTCTTCCCCTCCTCCCTCCCTCTTTCTAATTTCATAATACCTGTTACAATATTACCATTGATTCATTCAACAAATATCTATTGAGGTCCTACCTTGAGAAAGCACTAACTCATATTTCCAATGTAAATAACTTTATTATTTAATTTCCAAACATTTTGATATTTCATATGTCAACTGGTGTACCATGAGGGACACTCCCTGAAAAGGTTGGGAATCAGTATTTTCCACTCATGTCTCTCCACCCTCCCATTCCAACTTTCACACTCAATCACTCACTCAAAATTTTTTTGTTTGCTATTTGCCAGGTAGAGTTCTAGGCGGTGAAGCTATAGTAATGAACAAAAATAAATAAAAATCCCTACTCCCTATGAAGTTTATAGTCTAGTGGAAGGGGGTATAAGGCATGAAATAAATAATGAATAAATAAATATTTTGACAATCAATAGCTGAAGCTCCAATACTTTGGCCACGTAATGTGAAGAGCCAACTCGTTGGAAAAGACCCTAATGCTGGGAAAGACTGAAGGCAAAAGAAAGGGATGGCAGAAGATGAGATAGTTAGATAGCATCACTGACTCAATGGACATGAATTTGATCAAACTCCAAGAGACAGTGAAGGACGGGGAAGCCTGGTATGTTGCAGTCCATGGGGTCACAAAGAGTCGGACATGGCTTAGCAACTGAACAACAACAAAAATATGGAGGATGATAGAACAGGGAAAGGGCAATGGGAGGCTTTTTTGCAGTGCAAATTTAAAAAAAGTGGTCAGGGAAGGCCTGAGAAAGTGATATTTGAGCAAAGACTTGAAGGAGATGAAGGGGCATTAACTGGGAGAAGAATATTTCAGGTAGTGGGAACAGGAAGGGCAAAGGCCTAGAGGGGGGAACATATCTGCTATGTTCAAGGGAAATGAGGAGCCTGATGATTCCAACATGTTTGGTTTCAAAAACTGGAAGAGTAGGGCTGCCATATGAGTGGGGGTGGGGGCTAAGTCCAAAAGGAGTTAGCTTTTGGACATATATTAAGTCTGGGATATAAACCAGACACCCAACAATCAATCTACTCTCTACCATCTCCTACCTAGCTATCCATTTACCCACTAAGATTTCTACATGTCACAAATCCCTTGACATCTCTGTACGTCTTTTGGTGTGCCACTTGTCTCCTACTTAGGCAAGAAACTGGGTATTTTTGACACCTCCCTTCGCCTTACTCCCAACCCCAAGTTCTGTCAGTTATGCCTCTAAAATCACTCTCAAGAGGAGAATATAGGCAAAACACTCTCCGACATAAATCACAACAAGATTCTCTATGACCCACCTCCCAGAATATTGGGAATAAAAGCAAAAATAAACAAATGGGACCTAGTTAAACTTAAAAGCTTTTGCACAACAAAGGAAACTATAAGCAAGGGGAAAAGACAGCCTTCAGAATGGGAGAAAATAATAGCAAATGAAGAAACAGACAAAGGATTAATCTCAAAAATATACAAGCAACTCCTGCAGCTCAATTCCAGAAAAATAAATGACCCAATCAAAAAATGGGCCAAGGAACTAAACAGACATTTCTCCAAAGACATACAGATAGCTAACAAACACATGAAAAGATGCTCAACATCACTCATTATCAGAGAAATGCAAATCAAAACCACAATGAAGTACCATTACACGCCAGTCAGAATGGCTGCTATCCAAAAGTCTACAAGCAATAAATGCTGGAGAGGGTGTGGAGAAGAGGGAACCCTCTTACACTGTTGGTGGGAATGCAAACTAGTACAGCCGCTATGGAGAACAGTGTGGAGATTCCTTAAAAAACTGGAAATAGAACTGCCATATGACCCAGCAATCCCACTGCTGGGCATACACACAGAGGAAACCAGATCTGAAAGAGACACGTCTACCCCAATGTTCACTGCAGCACTGTTTATAATAGCCAGGACATGGAAGCAACCTAGATGCCCATCAGCAGACAAATGGATAAGAAAGCTGTGGTACTTACACACAATGGAATATTACTCAGCCTTTAAAAAGAATACATTTGAATCAATTCTAATGAGATGGATAAAACTGGAGCCCACTATACAGAGTGAAGTAAGCCAGAAAGATAAACACCAATACAGTATACTAACGCACATATATGCAATTTAGAAAGATGGTAACGATAACCCTATATGCAAGACAGAAAAAGAGACACAGATGTATAGAACAGACTTTTGGACTCTGTGGGAGAAGGCGAGGGTGGGATGATCTGAGAGAACAGCATTGAAACATGTATACTATCAAGTGTGAAACAGATTGCCAGTCGAGGTTGGATGCATGAGACAAGTGCTCGGGGCTGGTGCACTGGGATGACCCAGAGGGATGGGATGGGGAGGGAGGTGGGAGGGAGGTTCAGGATGGGGAACACATGTAAAACCATGGCTGATTCATGTGAATGTATGGCAAAAACCACTGCAATATTGTAAAGTAATTAGCCTCCAACTAATAAAAAAATAAATTAAAAAAATCTTCAAAAAAAAAATAAAATAACTCTCAGGTGCTCTCCTTCCTTTTCACATTCATTGTCACCTCCTGTGTTCATATTTTCAAGATCTCTTCCCTGGTTTCTGAGCATAGCAGTTTGATCTTCTTCTTTACTAGTGAGACTAGGTAGAGGGGTCCACTGGATCTGGGGTTAGAAGGTAGAGGTGGAGGCAAGGGGCAGGGTATAAGTAAGAGTGTTATTTACTCCCTGTTCTGGTACCTGGACCTGAAGACAAATGTCAGAATTACATTTAAGAGAGAATGCTGACACTGAGCTGGGAAAGCATACCTATAATAGGATTTGATCAAGGTCACCTTGGGTGTCCCCCCTCCTGCTCAATATTTCCTGATCAACACCCTTCCAGTGAATCAGACAAAAGACCAACTATGATGCTGCTGGAAAGCTAATATCTCTTTCATGATGAAACTGGTCTCTCAGTCTTAGGCTGCTGGGGCTAACTGCAGGGTACAAGCTAGACAAGTGCATTGGGGAGCAGCAAGACTGGATGAGAGATCACTGAGTAGGAAAGGCATGAAGTTCCAGGGGCTGCTGATGTGTGGAGGTATGTGGGTGGATGAGTGAATTCACTTCAAAGGTTTCCGGGTAAGAGTCCTTCAATTTCTGCATGGGCAGATAGGGCTGTGCCAAAAGAAAATCACACCTGAATGACCCAATTAGTGTAATTCATATACCACTCAATAGCAAACACTTTCTGGTGCTTAGTATAGGCCAAGTATTACTCTATGTACTTTACTAACATTTCATGTAATACAGCTGCTTTGTAAGGTAGTTACTTTTATATCTCCATTGTATAGGTGAGGAAATTAAGGAACAGAGTTTAAGTAAGTTGTTCAAGATTACACAGGAAGGTACAGTGTTGGGATTCAAACCCAAGCAGTGTGCCTTAGAGTCACTACTCTTAGCTCCTCTGTCATGCTGTATGGTGAAAGCTAACAGAATGTGCTCTTGGCTAGTCCATACTTGGTGATCAACATATTGACCAGACTCAGGGATGTCAGTGGTTCCAGCAACTAGTCAGGGCAAGAGTGGACTGAAAATAATTAATACCCTGAAGGGAAGAGGTCTGAATGGAAGGGTGCATGGATTACAAATGAATTCTGAGGAGGCTGGGGCAGAGAGTCAATTGTATTATGTATCCAAGGTAAGCTGTACTGCTGCTCTGCCAGGACCTGGGCAATCCATATGGCCTGGAAGATTGTCTGCTGGCAGTGGTATGGTGAAGGGGTAAATGTGGGGGAGGAGGATTTTTGATTGGCATTCTCCAAAACTAGTTATATGAACTGTAGGCTGTGGTCAGAGAGCAGGTGGCTATGGAACTTGTGTAAGTGGAATGCCTTTTAGATGCATGGGCAGTAGTGGTTGGTATAAACTGCATAATAGGGAAAGACGGTTCCACCAGGAAGGTGTTACAAATGTTGGAGAAGGAAAAATCTGCCCTGAAGTTCATTAGGATGATGTCCCAAGAAGCTGAAAGTTACCTTAGTCTGTTTGTTTCAACTGTAGGAGTCAGAACTATACCAAAGGTGAGATCAGATATGGAGTAATTAGAAGAACACTTTGACCAGGAGTTCTCAAACTGTGCTGTGCATCAGAATCACCACCTGCACTGCTTTAAAAAAGTTTTTCTTGGACTTTATCCCTAGAGGGTCTGATTCAGATATCTTCATTTTAGAATTAAGGTGCAAGTGGTCTACAGGCCACAGTATGAAACACATTTCATGAGATTATATTCAAGTTTGAATAGGCTATGTTGGTCTGTTGGAAGGATGCTCACAGGCACAGGCAACTCCTGATCCTAATAGAATGGGGCAGCTTAGATAATAAACTTCTGGACTGCCCCAGGATGGACCTGATCTTTATATTCTATACATGTACCTGCCGGTTCCCCAGGCAGTGACTGGGGTAAATGGCTATGACATTCTCAGGCTAGAATCTATTTCCACTGTCCCCTGATATTTTGAATTCTGCAACTGGGCATGTTTAGGGAAGGATCTACTTGGCCTGGTATGGGCTGGGTTTACAAGTCTACCCTGGCTACTCTGGGCTATAACAATTTGAGCTCATGATCACAAACTGCTTGTCCCTCTCAAAGAAAGTGTTTCCCTATCTTAAAGGTGGCCTTGATCACTAAGAGCTCTCCTTCTCACTTGGGGTAATTGACTTTGTTTAGGACCAACTCCCTGGAGATGTGGATGCAAGGGAAAGAGATCAAAAGAACCCAGGTCCTCCTATGGCAGGATAATACTCCCCACCCATCACCCCTCCTACCCATCACCCCCTCCCCACCCATACCCCTGTACATGAATGCTGAAGGCATTAGTCAACGGTATAGACTAGGGCCATTTTTGTGTTTGGGGACCAAATTCCTTTCTCTTAAAGAGAAAGGATACTGGGGAAGTAAAGAGGCAGAGGTAGTAGATGAATTGCTGCTTGTATAAAGGGGTTGCTGATGCCTTCAATCATTAAGAAAATTGTATCTTATCCTGCACTATGTAAACTCTGTCCAGAAATATCACTTTCACACTTTGGGGCTTGACTTGGGGATAGTGTTACTGTAATCATTCAACTATCACATAGCTCAGACATTCTGTGATGTCTCATTAAGTAAATTTATCAAAATATTGCCCAGGTAAATATTCTAGGAGGTGGTAGTGAAAGTGTAAGTCACTCAATCATGTCCAACTCTTTGTGACCTGAATTCTCCAGGCCAGAATACTGGAGTGGGTAGCCTTTCCATTCTCCAGGGGATCTTCCCAACCCAGGGATCGAACCCAGGTCTCCCACATTGCAGACAGATTCTTTTACCAGCTGAGCCACAAGGGAAGCCCCTTACTAATTAGGGATGGTCCCTCTGTCTCTTGATAATGAGGATTCTTACTTGCCTTATGGGTAGAAGTTGGACCTAGCAGTGGAAAGGTGGGTCAAACACTAGATTCTGTGTGATGTTTGGGAGGAGTAGGGGTTTAAGGAATGCTGGCAGTGAAACTCTGACAAAGCAAATGGCCTGAGTCTCAAAATCAGTAGTGAATAGTCTACTCTCAGCCAGGAGCAGCTTATAGGCAAAGGGGAAGTGGAAGTGCAGTGAGTGACAAACAATATCAGGGCTGACTTTAGCTCAACAGGCAGTGGGACCCACTGGATCAGTGACTTGCCTGAGCAGCTACCTAAGACACCCTGAGTATAACCCAGTCTGGATATAATGTGACTTTTATCAGATACTTACTATGCACCAGGCTCTCTGGTAGACTCTTTAATGCAATGATAAGATTTAAACTCCATCACCCTAAAAGGTATGTACTATTATTATCTCCAATTTACAACTCTGGACACTGAGGCAGAGAGAGGCTTTGCAGCTAGTAATCGATGGGAATGGAATTCCCTGTGCAACACTGAACCACTGTAATAGACTATCTTCCCTAGATCTCATCTGATCTGGGGTACTACGGAAAAGGTTTGTTTATTTTGTTTCATGATAGGTCTGTTTTGCCAGTGCCAGAATGGAATGGGTATAAAGAGGAAATAATAAGAACATGCGTTCCATGGCTGAAGGAGGAGTCTGCCTTGGTGCTGAGGCAATGTGGTTAACACTGAATCTAGGCCTCCATTTTCATGCAGTGATTCATTGGTTTGGAAAGGCTGCAGGTGGGGGTGGTGTCAGCAGAGGAGGTGGTTCTGCCTGCTTGGTTAATGAGATATAGTGCGCATAAAACACTTTGGAGAACTGGAACTGGAATGCAATCCACTGTGCATAAGGAACTAGAGCTCTTGAGAACAGAGCTCCAGTAGCTTTGACCCCAACCATCAGCTAAGAACTGAAGGTTTTGTTCTACATTCTTCTTGTCGAGTTTGCCAAGACACAAATGGCTCTACCATTCACTGTCCCCAGGTGGAAGTCCCAGAAACCAATGGCATTCTAGGGTAATAATCTCTCCTCTCCTAGAAGGGAAGCAGGCAGAGGAGGCCCAGCTGGCACAGATCCCATGTTGCCAAGTGAAAGGCTGAAATGCCATAGGATAGGATGGCAAATAAACAGAGTTGTGGGAGGAAGAAAGGGAGGTTGAGCTAGAGATAGATGTGGGTCTTAAATGGATTAGCAAAATGAGGTAAAGGAAAACAGTGGGAGCTATAATGCAGTCAAACTGAAAGAGGTGAGGATGAGGAAGAGCCTATCAAAATAGACAAAGAAGATGTGATCTCAGCAAATTCTGAAGGTTAGGAGTCACTGTCCTTTGTTGGGTTTTAATACCTCCTAGTAAACGGCAACCCACTCCAGTATTCTTGCCTAGAAAATCCCATGGATGGAGGAGCTTGGTGCAGGCTACTATCCATGGGGTCGCAAAGAGTCGGCCACGACTGAGTGACTTCCCCTTCCCTTTCCTTTCCTTTAGTATATGCTAACACGGAAAGAGTGAGTTCCATTTAATGGGATCTGGATGGGACAAGATGGCTTCCTAAGAGACTGACTACAAAAAGCAGAATCAGAGAATTCAAAGAGGCCTGTGAGCAAGTGATAGAAGTGGGCAAGAGTCATTTCACAAAAAAAGCAGAGACCTCAGGGCTGGCACTCATTAGTAGGCAACCCAAATACTTCTCTGTTATACCCTCCTTGACTCCTTTGCTCTGGCTTCAAAAGAGGTAGGTCTCCTCCTCCCAAAGCCACTCATACCATCCTCTCCTGCCTCCTCCAAGGCTTTGCTCCATTTCTTATCCTTCTCATATTTCCATTATTTCCCTTTCAGTCTATAAATGTTCTTAAAGCTCTTAGAACAAACCCAACAAGTCAGCCCTCAGCCGTTACTTTCCCTTGGCCACTGCCTTCCTCTTTCCTTCTCATTCGAACTTTGGGAAAGATTAATGTTCCTTTCTTATCCATGTCTTTAGTTCCTGCTCAGCCCTCAACACTTTGTATTCCCATCACTCTCCAGAAAGTTCTGTTACCAAGGTCATTAATGACTATATTAATTGCCAAATAGGGCTGACACTTTAGTTACTCTGGATTCTTGAGAGCTGTTTTCTTCTTTAAACTCTTCTGCTCCCTTGGGAATCTATGTGTGCATGCTTCAGTCACATCTGATTCTTTGCAACCCCATGGACTGTAGCCTGGTAGGCTCCTCTGTCCATGGGATTCTCCAGGCAAAGATACTGGAGTAGGTTGCCATTTCTTCCTCCAGGGGATCGTCTCAACCCAGGGATAGAACCCAAGTTTTTTATGTCTGCTGCTTTGGCAGGCAGCTTCTTTACACTAGCACCACCTGGGAAGCCCTAGGATTCATGGTCCCTTTCTATTTTGATTATCTGGCCAGCCCTGATTTCTGCTTTTCAGTTGAATTCACTGCAGCTTCTTCTTATACTTGCCTGCTACAAGTTGGTATTTCCTGGGGTTCTAGGCTCTATTTTCTTTTTCCCCTCATTCTCTGCTAGTTCCATAAGTAATCCAACCCATTTTCCTGGTTTGCAACATCATTCCATATACTAGCAACACATCTGCTTCTAGTTCCAAATTTCATTACATTTCTAAATCTGGGGATCCAAGTTTTTAAAAATTAATTAATTTATTTTAATTGGAGGCTAATTACTTTACAATATTGTAGTGGTTTTTGCCATACATTGACATGAATCAGCCACGTGTCCCCCATCCTGAACCCCCCTCCCTCCTCCCTCCCCATCCCATCCCTCAGGGTTGTCCCAGTGCACTGACTTTGAGTGCCCTGTTTCATGCATCGAACTTGGACTGCTGATCTGTTTTACATATGGTAATATACATGTTTCAATGCTATTCTCTCATATCCAATTTTCTTGGGCACCCACCTCTGCTGCATACCACCATCTACTCCTGTTTATTGAGGGGTTAAGTACCCAGGTTGAAGAATTAGGTTGTCTAGGTTTGACTCTCATTGCCCTGCCCTAGTTTAGGTTTTCATCATTTATCAGTGAGAGTATTGATATGCTATTCAGTCCCTCGACCTCTAGTCTATACCTCCTTCAATCCATCCTCTATAACACTGTCAGTTATTTTCCTAAAACACAAATCTAACCACATTACTTCCTAATATAATATTTCACTGCTCCCCACCCCATTTCCTATTGCAGAGTTTCTCAAAGTGTGTGCATCAAAATCACTCCTAGATTTTGAAAGTGCAGGCTCCAATGTCCCAGTTCAAACCTATCTGATCAAGAGAAATTTGATCTCTGAGAAATCTAAAAATCTGCATTTTCCAATTTTGATTCTGATATATGTGAAGCCCTTCATGAGCCATATCCTACTTTTCTACCTCACCTACTGTTATTATCCACTTTGCACTTTAACCCTCCAACAATGTGTGTGGTTCTCCCATCTGCCAAGAAATTTTATATTGCTGCTTCTGCAAAGGTGGTTGTGACCTTCTGCAAGGTCCTTCATCTCTGTCTCCCTAGCACACTCCTTTTTATCCTGACGTCGTCTTTATCCTGACCAGAACCTCCTTACTGAGAAACTTTATTTACTTCCCTTCTCTATAGCTGCTTCTCAACCAGTTTTTAATTATCACTCCTTCACTCAAGGAGCCTTTCTAGATACATTTCCTAATTGACCCATCCATAAAATTTTAATATCACAGATGTACTGTACACCTGTTTATGTACTGTGACCCTTTGGAAAACCATGAACTATGTAGCATCTAAGTTTTTTTTGCTGCCCCTACTCCCCTACAACCTGCCCCATCAAAAATCAAGGCTTTTTCCCTTGGGGGCAGTATCACCCCTGTTGGGAACACATACTGTGAAGCAGCAGACACTGTTAACCAAACCAGTCTTCTTGAAGTTTACCTTTGGTTTCTCTGATAAGTCTTTTCTGATTCTTCTCCTATCTCTCTGACCATTCCTTCTCAAGACTTGACTTTGTAGGCCTTTCTTCTCTTGCCTGCCTTGTAAACTGAATTCCACAAGGCTCAATATTTGAGTTTTCCCCCCTGCATTATTCTATACATGTTTTCCAGGTTATTTTGCCTAGTTTTAATTACCACCTATCATGCTAATGAAAAAGCATGAAAAGACCCTGATACCAGGAAAGATTGAAGGCAGGAGAAGGGGACAACAGAGGATGAGATGGTTGGATGGCATCACCAACTCAATGGACATGAGTTTGAGCAAACTCCGAGAGATGGTGAAGGACAGGGAAGCCTGATGTTCTGCAGTCCATAGGGTCACAAAGAGTTGGACATGACTGAGTGACTGAACAACAATGCTATTGACTCCTGACTCCTGAATTTTGCATCTTTAGTGAAGATGATTGTCCTGAGCTCCAACTTCTTGCTTGTCTAAGTACAGGTCACAAATTGGCAGCATTTAGCTTCACCTGGGAGTTTGTTATGAATGCAGATTCCCAGGGTTGTCCCCGCCCCTGCAAGATCTGAAGAAGCTGCATATTAATAAGATCCCTGAATATTTTGTATGCAGATTAAAGTTAAGACATCATAGGCTGGACCCCATTTCCGGCTTTCTAATAGACATCTTTAATTGGATGCTCCATAGGCACAGCAGTTCCCATTCCCTATTCTTCTTGGTTAAAGATAACACAATTACTCAGTCATCTATACAAGAAATATAAGTCTCTCTTTTCTTATCATTTGTATCAAACTGGTTATCATTCCTACCTAGTCTAGCTACTAAATGGCTGTTGAATTTATTGCCTCATCTATGCTCATCACCACAGCTTTCATCTCCTTTTGGAAAGATTGTTATCACAGTAAGGTCCTAACAGATTTCTCTAGCAATATTCCACACCCCACCCCAACCAATTTACCTACCAACTACTGCCAGAATCATATTCATAAAATGCAAATCTGATCATGTTACTCTTCCTGGCTAAAAATTCCTTCAGTGATTCTGTATTGTTTAAAACCAAGGTTCCTAACCAGGGATCCATACATGGGGTATAGGAGATCCTTAGACTTACTGAAACTATAAGAAAAATTTGTGTATGTACATTTTTCTAAGGAGAGTATTTTATAGCTTTTATCAGAGTTTTAGAGGGGTCCAAGACCAAAATAGGTCAAGAACTACTGACTTGAAGGATCAAGTCCAAGCTATCAGCTTGGCATACAATGACTCTTCATACTTCTCCCACCTTACCTCTAGCTACTTGCCTATAGGAGCCCTTGGTTTCAGCTTTACTTATGGACTTGGAAGTGCCCTCAGCTTTCACACCTCTGTGCCTCTGTACATGCTGTTCTTAGAATAACCCCAAGGTCACATACACAACTATTAAGGTTGCAGTCTGGATTTGCACCTAGGTCTTTCTTCAAAGTTCACAGCCATTCCACTTGACAGTGGCTTGATATTTTATATTGTGGCCTGTGCTGTGCTGTGCTTAGTTGCTCAGTCGTGTCCAACTCTTTGCAACCCCATGGACTGTAGCCCGCCAGGCTCCTCTGTCCATGGGAATTCTCCAGGCAAGAATACTGGAGTTGGTTGCCATGCCCTCCTCCAGGGGATCTTCACAACCCAGGGATTGAACCCAGGTCTCCCACATTGCAGGCAGATTCTTTCCCATCTGAGCCACCAGGGAAGCCCAAGAATACTGGAGTGAGTGGCCTATCCCTTCTCCAGGGGATCTTCCCAACCCAGGAATCGAAGCAGGGTCTCTGTATTGCAGGTGGATTCTTTACCAGCTGAGCTACCAGGGAAGACATATTGTGGCCTACTACACACAAATATTAATACATACAACATATACTAGAATAAGTTTCATGAAATCTACCTTGATATATTTAAAAAAAAAAAAGGTGGTTGCCACCCACTAAATTGATATTATATTCCTGTTACAAGTTACTACCCTTGGTCCTTGGGAAAAAAGCTATGACAAACCTAGATAGTGTATTAAAAGGCAGAGACATTACTTTCCCTACAAAGGTCCATATAGTCAAAGTTATGGTTTTTCCAGTAGTCAGGTGTAGATGTGAGAATTGGATCCATAAAGAAGGCTGGGTGCTGAAGAATTGATGCTTTTGAACTGTGGTTTTGAAGAAGACTCTTGAGTGTCCCTTGGACTGCAAGGAGATCAAACCGGTCAATCCTAAAGGAAATGAACCATGAATATTCATTGGAAGGACTGATGCTGAAGCTGAAACTCCAATAGTTTGGCCACCTGATGCAAAGAGCTGACTCATTGGAAAAGATCCTGATGCTGGGAAAGATTGAAGGCAGGAGAAGGGTACAACAAAGGATGAGATGGTTGGATGGCATCACCAACTCAATGGACATGAGTTTGAGCAGCTCTGGGAGATGGTGAAGGACAGGGAAACCTGGTGTGCTGCAGTCCATGGAGTTGCAAAGAGTTGGACACGACTGAGTGACTGAACAACAACCCTCAGTTGAAAAACACTGCACTAGCCCTTCACTGAGATTCAGGGAGTTCTCACTACTGAGAATTTATCATCTTAGCCCCAGCAGTACCAAGGTTTTGAGGCTTCCGAGGACTTCCTGGTGGCTCAGATGGTAAAGTGTCTATCAATGCGGGAGACCTGGGTTCAATCCCTGGGTCAGGAAGATTCTCTGGAGAAGAAAATGGCAACCCACTCCAGTACTCTTGCCTAGAAAATCCTATGGACAGAGGAGCCTGCTGCAGGCTCCTCTGTCCATGGGGTCGCAAAGAGTCACAAAGTCACAAGTCGAAAAGACATGACTGAGCGATTAAAAAAAAAAAAAAAGCATTACAAAAGTTTTCTTGAGGAAAGCATTTGCCAGTGAATTGACCACTTATGTCAGTCCCCATTCAGCCTACTCCTTTAAACACTAGCACCAATCCCCATGTAGCTAGCTGTCCAATCTTTGTGTCTCATGGATTGTCAAATATGTCAGCAAGCGATCCCATGCAAATCTAACAAAAAGTGAAATTACAAAGCTTATAAAAAATGCAGGCTATTGTGAAAACTGACATGAAACTGACAGCAAGGATCTGGTAGACTAGTTTACAACTGAAGAGGAGAAAAATAAATAAGGATAATGATCTTAAAAGTGGTTCAAAAGAGAGCAATTTAAATACCAAATGACTATGGAGACGCCCTCAGGGAAAACTGATGAAGCCCTTGAATATTTTGGCAAAATCAACCCTCTTAATGATCATCCTGCAAAAGTCTCACAGAAGTGAAACATAGCATCTTGAAATATCATGCAATTTTGTTAGAAAAATGAGGTCCTGAACAAAAACAATCAATCCTGGAATACATTCTTGGTTTGTTATAAGAATTACTTAGCATTCAATTTTTATTAAATGAAACAAAAGAAATATTTTAATAGTTTTTAGTTAGTCAGGTTAGCATACTAACCAAACCTTCCCCCTCCACTATTTACTCTAAAATTTTAGTCCCTCTTTTAAATATATCCACTAAATAGCTTTTTGTCTGGTACTGACTGCCCTCAAATAAGAACCTCCTGTATACCTCTGTGTTTCCTTATCACCTAGAATACAGCAGGAGCTTAATAAACAGTTGGTTAAACAAGGCAATGGCTTCCTCCTCTGCCTCTGGTCTCAGTTTCCTCAGACCCAATCAGCATACTGCTACCCTCTAAAATTCTTTGGTAAATCTCCACTGGCCCCAGAAAAAAGTCCAATTCCTCAACATGGTTTACAAAACCTTTATAATCTGGTTTTGCTTTATTTACTCTCACATTCTGACCCTGTTTAACAACTTGTAGTTCTCCAAATGCCCCATACTTTTCTGATGCCATGCTTTTATTACTCCCACTGTTTGGAATTCTCCATCCCCATCAGTGGGAAGGCAAACTCCTATGGCTAACTCTAGCATACATGGACCTCTATTAGCCTCTATTAAAACAGCTTCCCACTTTGTTTCAAGTAGTTTTTATCATAAAAAGCAATATAATCACATTAGGGTAAATATATGAAACAGAGAAAAGGTACATGTATATCTTTGTGTGTATACACACACACATACACACACACACACACACACACACAGTATCACCATCCTCACAAAGTCAGTGGTATCATTTTGTCGTATTACCTTCTACAAATTTTTTCATATGCAGATGGTGAATGTATGATGTTGAGACTACCTGCCCATTAAAAGCAAAGTCAACATTATAGGATGTGTATTTTTTCTTCTTATGCAGTCATCCTAACCACTAGTTTTATTAGTTATATAATATTCCACCAAGTATACATGCTGCAGTATATTACCTTAACCAACCCACCATTATTGAATATTTAGGTCTCCTTCCCCCCTCCCCTCTTTTTTTAATTATAAGTAAGAGGGGAAGGCAATGGCAACCCACTCCAGTATTCTTGCCTGGAAAATCCCATGGATGGAGGAGCCTGATAGGCTGCAGTCCGTGGGACCACTAAGAGTTGGACACGACTTCACTTTCACTTTCACTTTCATGCATTGGAGAAGGAAATGGCAACCCACCCCAGTGTTCTTGCCTGGAGAATCCCAGAGACGGGGGAGCCTGGTGGACTGCCGTCTATGGGGTCGCACAGAGTTGGACACGACTTAAGTGACTTAGCAGCATAAGTAAGAGAAATTACCATGTTCATATACACATCTTTTCCATATTTTGGATTGGTTTATTTCTTTAGAATAGATTACCAAGAGTAATAGATGTTATGAGTTAAGATCTTTCTCTTTTCAGGTCAAATTTGGTAGAAGTAAAATACATACACGCATATGTTGCTGCTGCTGCTGCTGCTAAGTTGCTTCAGTCGTGTCCAACTCTGTGTGACCCCATAGGTGGCTGCCCACCAGGCTCCTCCATCCCTGGGATTCTCTAGGTAAGAATACTGGAGTGTGTTGCCATTTCCTTCTCCAATTCATGAAAGTGAAAAGTGAAAGTGAAGTCGCTCAGTCGTGTCCGACTCTGAGCAACCCCATGGACTGTAGCCTACCAGGCTCCTCCGTCCATGGGATTTTTCCAGGCAAGAGTACTGGAGTGGGTTGCCATTTGCTTCTCCAATACATGTATATATAATGTTTCAATTTCTCTTCCTCTAATCATTAGTGATATTATTTTTTCATGTTTGTTTACTGTTTCCTCTTTTGTGAATTGTCTGTTCATGTCTTTTGCTCATTTATCTGAATATTAGTGTTTTAAAAAATTCAGTTAGAATAGTTAATAATTTTAGCCCTTTGTATTTGCTGTAAATATCAATATTCTTTGCCTATTTTTATTTTGGTAAAATTTTAGCTGCAAAAGTTAGAAAAAAATCTCATTATACAGAATTTGAAAACTAGAAAAACATATTAAAAAAAGCATCATTTAATTCTCCCACCCTAACATAACCACTATTATCATTTCCATTATTTTTTTTAAATATGCATGTGCTTTACAAAGTTGTAACAGCAGTGTGCATACATTTTTAAAACCTGTTTTTTTATTAACCCATAAGTATTTTTCTGAAATGCCCCCTTAGTCTTCATAATCACCATTTAAAATAATAGTATAATATTCCATGAAATGGATATACCATTTATTTATTGTTAGATATTCATGTTATTTCTAATTTTTTCAAATAAATAACAGGAAGATGCCCTGGAGAAGGGATAGGCTACCCAAGTATTCTTGGGTTTCCCTGGTGGCTCAGCTGGTAAAGAATCCACCTGCAATATGGGAGACCTGGGTTCGATCCCTGGGTTGGGAAGATCCCCTGGAGAAGGGAAAGGCTACCCACTCCAATATTCTGGCCTGGAGAATTCCATGGACTGTATTCCATGTAAAGATAAATATCTTTAGGTAAATAACTTTTTTTTCCATTATTTTGAATTATTTTCTTAGGAAATATTCTCGAGTAGATTACTAGATAAAAAGGGCATTAATGCATGCTGGCTACCAAACTGCTTTCTTAAGGGACTGATCAAATTCACAGTATTACTACCAAACTGAGTACCATTTTTAAAAATTCTGTTACAGATAGGCTTAAAAAGAGGCTACCTACTTATTTGCATTTCTTTGATTAGTAGTGATGAACATTGATCCATATTTTCCAGTTATACTTAAAACCCCTTTGTAAATTGTCTATTAATGTTCTTTCCCCATATATCTTCTTATACATCATACTGTATGAATGCAAATCTGAGAAAATGCAAATATGACACATTTTGTCATATTTATGTCAACTATGCCTTTTTGGTCTGCCTCTTAAGAAACCTGTATGCAGGTCAGGAAGCGACAGTTAGAACTGGACAAGGAACAACAGACTGGTTCCAAATAGGAAAAGGAGTACGTCAAGGCTGTATATTGTCACCCTGCTTATTTAACTTATATGCAGAGTACATCATGAGAAACGCTGGGCTGGAGGAAGCACAAGTTGGAATCAAGATTGCCGGGAGAAATATCAATAACCTGATATGCAGATGACACCACCCTTACGGCAGAAAGTGAAGAATAACTAAAGAGCCTCTTGATGAAAGTGAAAGAAGAGAGTGAAAAAGTTGGCTTAAGGCTCAACATTTAGAGAACTAAGATCATGGCATCTGGTCCCATCACTTCATGGCAGATAGATGGGGAAACAGTGGAAACAGTGGCTGACTTTATTTTTCTGGGCTCCAAAATCATTGTAGATGGTGATTGCAGCAATGAAATTAAAAGATGCTTACTCCTTGGAAGGAAAGTTATGACCAACCTAGATAGCATATTAAAAAGCAGAGACATTACTTTGCCAACAAACGTCCATCTAGTCAAGGCTATGGTTTTTCCAGTGGTCATGTATGGATGTGAGAGTTGGACTATAAAGAAAGCTGAACGCTGAAGAATTGATGCTTTTGAACTGTGGTGTTGGAGAAGACTCTTGAGAGTCCCTTGGACTGCAAGGAGATCCAACCAGTGCATCCCAAAGGAGATCAGTCCTGGGTGTTCATTGGAAGGACTGATGTTGAAGCTGAAACTCCAATACTTTGGCCACCTGATGCGGAGAGCTGACTCGTTTGAAAAAGACCCTGATTGTTGGGAGGGATTGGGGGCAGGAGGAGAAGGGGATGACAGAGGATGAGATGGTTGGATGGCAACATCAATTTGATGGACATGGGTTTGGGTGGACACTGGGAGTTGGTGATGGACAGGGAGGCCTGGTGTGCTGTGGTTCATGGGGTCGAAAAGAGTCAGACATGACTGAGCAACTGAACTGAACTGAACTGATGCCTTTCTAGTCTGTGTTTAGATTTTATTTTTAAAATGGCCATAAAAATTATTTTGGTTTTAAAGTTTCATACAAATATGTTGATCTTTTCCTTCATTTTTTTTTCTATTTCTTCCTAAGCTTAGAAAGCTATTCCCCTTAAGAAGCTTGATAAATATTCATTCATTCTAGTTTTTTTCCCCCTAATTTGGCTTTTTAATATTTAACTCTTCAATCTAGCTGCCACTTAGTTTACTACAGGAGATGAGGGTGTAAATGTTACAAGCTGTCACAACATCATTTACTGAACAACTCTTTCCAATCATTTGCAACACATCCTTTATAAAAGATTGAATTTTATATGAAACAGTCTCTTTGGGAAGTGTACTATAATATCATCTGTCTAATCTTATACCAGTGGTACCAGTGTTTTCATTATTCATGTTTTGTATGTTTAATAGCTAGTAACATTAGTCTCTCATTACTCTTCTTTTGCAGAATTCTCTTTGAAAATAACTCTTCTTTAGCTTTCAAATAAGATTACTTGCTATCTTACCTCTAAGAGACAAACTTCTTGAGGGCAGAATTGGTTTATTTCCTTAGAATAGATTGCTAAGAATAACAGTACTGTGTCAATAGGTACAAACATCTTCCCCACTCTTATTTCCAAAGTTTTCAAAAAGAGTGTGCCAATTTCACTGTAATTCTGCCAGCACTTGGATATTTTGAATTTTTTTTCAAATTTTGTGGAGAAAAATGTGGTTTGCTTTAATTTCTGTATCTCTGCTTATTAGTGGTGATAAAAATATGATTGACACTATGTAGGTGCTTAATCAATGCATGTTGAATGAATATATGGCATGTATGAATGTACATGCATTGGGGGATGAGGAGATTAAAACAAATACTGTGGTTATAAATGATAAATGCTGGCTAGATGTAAGTTTGTGGACTAAATGCCTATAATCCATTTGCAGAAAGGTTCTTGAGGGGCCAAGAAGCCCCTGGAATTTGGACCTGAATTGGAGCAAGCCCTAGAGACTCTTCACTGCAGATGTGCGTTTCCAAGTAGGATCAGTTGAAAGCTGTCTGAAACAGTTAAGATAATGGTGCATAGGTATGCCCATGCCTACATGCTGCCCAGAAGCCACCATAATTGGCTGGAGATAGAGTGTGCTTCCTTTGGCAGCAAAACAGTGATAAGAAGTGGCAGGTACCTGGGTGTTCCACTGCACACTGATCCAGGCCCCAGCAGGCCTGAAGCAGTGAATTTAAATATATAAGCTTCTCCAGTGCTACACACAGAAACTAGATCTGACTTGTAGGACTGGGCATTTCCCATGAAACCACACTACTTTTCTCCTCAACTTGCTAAGTATGAGAAGGCATAGAAGTCCTTGGTTCAGAGGTGCTTAGTTTTATCCCTTTGATCTATAGCTTGAAGGAGATAGGGTCATTTTTTCCATCTAGAGATCACTGTCTTGACTTTGAACCTTTTAACAGGGCAAAAACTAACAAAAAGCAGGTTATTTCTCTATGTTTTTAAGTGCATATAAAACTGATTACTAAACACTGCTTCTCTTTGCTCCATTGCCTCAGTAGTGGATTCTAGTAGTAAACTTACTCAAGAATTTCCTTGGTCATGAAATCTATTCATTTGATTAAAAGAATTCCATATTATTACCTTAACCTGCATATGCTGAAACTGTGCTCAAGGTTTTATTCTGAAAGATAAAGTGTTATCTCTAGACTCAAGAGCCCTGGAGTAGCAAGGTCATGGCAGATGGTATGAACAATTGGTATGTGAATGATGCATTGGCAGTTAACTACTACTGCTGCTTCATTTCACTCAAACAGCACATTGATAAGTTCAGTTTATCTTTCTCCTGTCCAGTGCAGGGGGGTAAATTAGGAGTTTGGGATTAACAGATATACATACTGAGAGGGTAATAGGCAGGAAGGCCAGGGGTCTCCAAACAGAGGAAATAGGCTGCAAGTGTCAGACATTTTTATCTCTCTTAAGTGGCAGGAGTAAACAAACTAGCAATATTTTTTCCCTTCTCTATACAAATTTAAAAGGAGGTTTCTCTTAAAATACAGTTGCCATGACACCTGGTTTCACCTGAAGCTAACTATTCTCAAACCTTGAGTTAACCAATCCATTTTTCTTATGAAAATGTTTGTCTTAAGCTGTTAATATGCTATGCATTTACCCCAGACTGTCTTCAATGGCCAAATGGCTCAGAACCTACTTGACAAACCATTATGTTATACTCAGATATTGTTCCCCTAATCTATGTAAACGAAACTATTTGTACGGTAATCTGCCCTTCTACAAGATTCAAGTCAATTGTTTTATGGCCTGGGATGAATCATCTGGTGCCAAGATTATCACAAAATGCAATTTATAGATGAGGGGCCTGGTGTCATTCTGAGTTTTAAGACATTCCTTTCTTTTCATTAACAGACTGCTAGTGACTATATAACATCCGGCTGAAGACTAGCAGGGGGGTACTCTTCCTGTCCCCTTCTGATGGCTATGTCAGAAGCTTTCTCTATCTCCTTTATACTTTAATAAAACTTTATTAAACAAAAGTTCTGAGCGATCCAGCCTTGTCTCTGGTCCCAGATTGAATTCGTCTCCTCCAGAGGCCAAGAATCCTGGTGTCTTATCGTTCAGCAACAAACTTTCAATACTATATATAGACTAGGTAAACAAGAAGGATCTACTGTATAGCACAGGAAAGTATACTCAGTATCTTGTATTAACCTATAATGGAAAAGAATCTGGAAAGTGTAACTGAATCACTTTGCTGTACACTTGAAATTAACACAACATTGTAAATTAACTACACTTCAATAAAAATAAATAAAATCCTTCTCCTCCAACATGTACTACAGACATCTTAAGTGACGTGCCAAATGCTAAATAATACTCAGAAGTCCTTGTTAGACACAGAGTACAACTGTTTGAAATGTTAAATTCCAAAAGGACCTTTCCTGTAACTCCAAGTAGCACCCAATAGTTGTTTCATAAGCCCTTTCTCCTTAGAAAAAAATCTAGTTCCAGCTGCCACTTTGCTTAGAGACAGCAGCATAAATCTCCTTTTTGATTCTTCAGCCATTTGTTTTAAATCTATTCTCGTCCATTCTTAACCTATTCAAAAATCTGCTTGCTGTTCCTTTCTAGAACTAGCTCTATAATTCACCTCTTCCAAGACTTCCATGATTAATTGCTCCTTATTACTGAATACAGCTCATACACATATTCAATTGGTACCAAAATTGATGTTGCTCCCTAATTATTCTAGTTTTATGAATGTTTTTAGAGTTCCTTGGAGATAGGGCAATTTCTAGAAAGTTTAGAAGGAATTTAGGGATTGTCTAGATAAGTAGATTTATATCCTTTGTTCTTCCCATTTTCCTGATGAAGACACTAAGACTGAAAGAGACTAATCTATCCAAGTCAGTCAGCCAAGTTTGTAGAGAAACTAGGCATAAAGGCCAGGTATCCTGACTTTCAGTAGTACACTTTCCACTATATTATGTCATCTTTTTATTTTACTTGTATCTCTTCAGAATACCTAGCTAAGTGCCACACACACACATACACACACATCTCTCAATAAATGCCAATACAATAAACATAAGAGTTTACATAAATGAAAAGCTGATTCAAAGAAAGAGGCAGAAAGCAGAAAGGTCATTATCTTACTTCTTTGCATGATGCCACCCTCCAGACCAGTTGATTGCTACTTTGCACATTCCATCAATTAGGCACTGGGCAGCTGTGATTGTAGCCCCTCCTACAGCTGCTGCATAGTCGAATATTCCTTCGGTGGCTGGGCAGTCATAACCTTCAGGCAAACATCAGAAGAGCTCGTTAAAAGATAAACTGGAAAAAGAGGGGTGTGATATTATGATTTATAGTAAGGAATATACAGTTAACCCTTGAACAACATGGGGTTGAACAATGCAGGCCCACTTATAGTTGGATTTGTTTTTTCAATAGAAAATACTACAGTACTACACCATCACTGGTAGGTTGAATCCCTGGATGCAGAACAGCAGATATGGAGGGCCAACTATAAGTTATACTAAGATTTTCAACTGTGCAGAGGGTGGTTACCCCTAATCCATGGGTGGTTTAAGGGTCAACTGCATAATTGGTCTTATTCCCAGTTTCTGGCACAGAACTCCTAAAATTCTTGGAATTCCTAAATGATGAGTCAGAGATGTATCTTGGTTATATTAACGAGGTGACTTGTGGATCACAACTAAGGATGGGAGTTGGTTGCCAGCAGAACCAGGCATACGAGGGGAACTATCAGTTCTACCTCCTGATCTCCTGTGTGAGGGAAGAGAAACTGGAGATTGAGTTTGTAAGAATTAATAAACAGAAACTTCAATTAAACAGTCAGGAGACCAGAAGGGGGAGCTCTCACACTCTGACACAATAACCAAGTTTAACAAGAAAGACTTCTTCCCTGGGAAGGATTCAAGTCAATGAAAAGCCAGGGACTCTCTTTAATTTTTTTTTTTTTGTTACTATAGCCCTCCCAGCTTCCTTTCCTTCTCTATAAGTGTGTTCTTCCCTAGCCATGCAAGAAATTGCACATGGCTTGCTATGGTTGCAGACCCCAAATTGCAATTCTCTGCTGATCCCAACAAACCCATGTTTGATGGAGAAATATCTGGCAGTCTATTTGTTTAGGTCAACAAGTTCAATCAACAATTGGCCAATGACTTTAATCAATCATGCCAATGTAATGAAGCCTCCATAAAAACCCCAAAGAAGAGGGTTTGGAGAGTTTCTGGGTTGGTGAACACATAGAGATTTGGGAAGAGTGGCATGCTTGGAAAGGGCATGGAAACTCTGTGCCCCTTTCCCATACCTTGACTTTCTGTGTCTCTTCCATCTGGCTGTTCCTGAGTTATATCCTTTTTTCATTAACTAGTAATCTAGTGACTATATGAGTTTCCTAGGTTCTATGAGCTGCTCTAGAAAATTAATTAAATCCAAGTGGGGGGAGATCATGGGAATTTCTGATTTACAGTTGGTTACAAGTAGAGTTAATAACTTGGACTTATGCTTGGCATCTTGAGTTGGTGAGGTTGTTAGAATCTCCAATTTGCAGCCTGTCACTCAGAGCACAGGTAGAAACTTGGGTTTGCAATTGGTATCTGCTGTGGAGTGAAGTCTTGTGGGTGCTCTCGGTCGCTACGCCTGACCCTGGGCGAGGGGTAGCTCTTCACGGCCAAGCTTCTGCACAGTCCGTTGCAGCCGGTGCGCTTCCGCGTGGTTCATCGCAGCCAGAAGCGGCGGCTGAGAGGAGCTTCCCCACATCCGAGGGCAGGGGAGGTGGCCAAGAAGAGCTACCACACGCCCAAGGGCAGGGGCGGTGGCCGAGAGGAGCAACCCTACCTCTAAGGAGCGGCTGCTGTGGGGAGCAGGAGGGCTGAGAGGAGCTACTCCACGTTCAAGGTCAGGAGAGGCAGCCGTGAGAAGATACCCTTTGTCCAAGGTAAGGAGCAGCAGCTGCGCTTTGTTGGAGCAGCTGTGAGGAGATACCCCATTTCCGAGGTAAGAGAAACCCAAGTAAGACAGTAGGTGTTGCGAGAGGGCATCAGAGGGCAGACACACTAAAACCATAATCACAGAAAACTAGCCAATCTGATCACAGGATCACAGTCGTGTCTAACTCAATGAAACTAAGCCATAATGCTGTGTGGGGCCACCCAAGACGGTTGGGTCATGGTGGAGAGGTCTGACAGAATGTGGTCCACTGGAGAAGGGAATGGCAAACCACTTCAGTGTTCTTGCCTTGAGAACACCATGAACAGTATGAAAAGGCAAAATGATGGGATACTGAAAGAGGAACTCCCCAGGTCGGTAGGTGCCCAATATGCTACTGGAGATCAGTGGAGAAATAACTCCAGAAAGAAAGAAGGGATGGAGCCAAAGCAAAAACAACACCCAGTTGTGGATGGGACTGGTGATAGAAGCAAGGTCTGATGCTGTAAAGAGCACTATTGCATAGGAACCTGGAATGTTAGGTCCACGAATCAAGGCAAATTGGAAGTGGTCAAACAGGAGATGGCAAGAGTGAATGTCGACATTCTAGGAATCAGCGAACTAAAATGGTCTGGAATGGGTGAATTTAACTCAGATGCCTATTATATCTACTACTGTGGACAGGAATCCCTTAGAAGAAATGGAGTAGCCATCATGGTCAACAAGAGAGTCCGAAATGCAGTACTTGGGTGCAATCTCAAAAACGACAGAATGATCTCTGTTTGTTTCAAAGGCAAACCACTCAATATCACGGTAATCCAAGCCTATGCCCCAACCAGTAACACTGAAGAAGCTGAAGTTGAATGGTTCTATGAAGACCTACAAGACCTTTTAGAACTAACACCCAAAAAAGATGTCCTTTTCATTATAGGAGACTGGAATGCAAAAGTAGGAAGTCAAGAAACACCTGGAGTAACAGGTAAATTTGGCCTTGGAGTACGGAATGAAGCAGGGCAAAGGCTAATAGAGTTTTGCCAAGAGAACGCACTGGTCATAGCAAACACCCTCTTCCAACAACACAAGAGAAGACTCGACACATGGATATCACCAGATGGTCAACACCGAAATCAGATTGATTATATTCTTTGCAGCCAAAGATGGAGATGCTCTATACAGTCAGCAAAAACAAGACTGGGAGCTGACTGTGGCTCAGATCAGGAACTCCTTATTGCCAAATTCAGACTTAAATTGAAGAAAGTAGGGAAAACCACTAGACCATTCAGGTATGACCTAAATCAAACCCCTTACAACTATACAGTGGAAGTGAGAAATAGATTTAAGGGACTAGACCTGATAGACAGAGAGCCTGATGAACTATGGATGGAGGTTCGTGACATTGTACAGGAGACAGGGATCAAGACCATCCCCAAGGAAAAGAAATGCAAAAAGGCAAAATGGTTGTCTGAGGAGGCATTATAAATGGCTGTGAAAAGAAGAGGAACAAAAAGCAAAGGAGAAAAGGAAAGATATTCCCATTTGAATGCACAGTTCCAAAGAATAGCCAGGAGAGATAAGAAAGCCTTCCTCAGTGATCAATGCAAAGAAATAGAGGAAAACAACAGAATGGGAAAGACAGAGATCTCTTAACAAAATTAGAGATACCAAGGGAACATTTCATGCAAAGATGGGTTCAATAAAGGACAGAAATGATATGGACCTAACAGAAGCAGAAGATATTAAGAAGAGGTGGCAAGAATACACAGAAGAGCTGTACAAAAAAGATCTTCATGACCCAGATAATCACAATGGTGTGATCACTGACCTAGAGCCAGACAGTCTGGAATGTGAAGTGAAGTGGGCCTTAGAAAGCATCACTATGAACAAAGCTAGTGGAGGTGATGGAATTCCAGTTGAGCTATTTCAAATCCTGAAAGATGATGCTGTGAAAGTGCTGCACTCAATATGCCAGCAAATTTGGAAAACTCAGCAGTGGTCAAAGGACTGGAAAAGGTCAGTTTTCATTCCAATCCCTAAGAAAGGCAATGCCAAAGAATGCTCAAACTACTGCACAATTGCACTCATCTCACACGCTAGTAAAGTAATGCTTAAAATTCTCCAACCCAGGCTTCAGCATATGTGAACTGAGAACTTCCAGATGTTCAAGCTGGTTTTAGAAAAGGCAGAGGAACCAGAGATCAAATTGCCAATATCTGCTGGATCATCGAAAAAGCAACAGAGTTCCAGAAAAACATCTATTTTTGCTTTATTGACTATGCCAAAGCCTTCGACTATGTGGATCACAATAAACTGTGGAAAAATTTGAAAGAGATGGGAATATCAGACCACCAGACCTGCCTCTTGAGGAACCTATATGCAGGTCAGGAAGCAACAGTTAGAACAGGACATGGGACAACAGACTGGTTCCAAATAGGAAAAGGAGTACGTCAAGGCTGTACACTGTCACCCTGCTTATTTAACTTATATGCAGAGTACATCATGAGAAACGCTGGGCTGGAAGAAGCACAAGCTGGAATCAAGATTGCCAGGAGAAATATCAATAACCTCAGATATGCAGATGACACCATCCTTATGGCAGAGTGTGAAGAGGAACTAAGAAGCCTCTTGATGAAAGTGAAAGAGGAGAGTGAAAAAGCTGGCTTAAAGCTTAACATTGAGAAAACTAAGATCATGGCATCTGGTCCCATCACCTCATGGGAAATAGATGGGGAGACAGTGGAAACAGTGTCAGACTTTATTTTTCTGGGCTCCTAAATCACTGCAGATGGTGATAGCAGCCATGAAATTAAAAGACGCTTACTCCTTGGAAGGAAAGTTATGACCAACCTAGATAGCATATTAAAAAGCAGAGACATTACTTTGCCAACAAAGGTCCATCTGGTCAAGGCTATGATTTTTCCAGTGGTCATGTATGGATGTGAGAGTTGGACTGTGAAGAAAGCTGAGTGCTGAAAAATTGATATTTTTGAACTGTGGTGTTGGAGAAGACTCTTGAGAGTCCCTTGGACTGCAAGGAGATCCAACCAGTGCATCCTAAATGAGATCAGTCCTGGGTATTCATTGGACGGTCTGATGCTGGAAGCTGAAACTCCAGTACTTTGGCCACCTCATGCAAAGAGTTGACTCATTGGAAAAGACCCTGATGCTGGGAGGGATTGGGGGCAGGAGGAGAAGGGGACGACAGAGGATGAGATGGCTGGATGGCATCACCAACTCGATGGGCATGAGCTTGAGTAAATTCTGGGAGTTGGTGATGGACAAGGGGGGCCTGGCGTGCTGTGATTCATGGGGTCGCAAAGAGTTGGACATGACTGAGCGACGGAACTGCACTGAACTGAAGTCTTGTGGGACTGAGCACTTCACTTGTGGAATCTAATGCTATCTCCAGGTAGATAGTGTCACAACTGAGTTGAATTGGAGGACTCCAAGTTGGTGTCCTGAGCATTGTTTGGTGGTGTGGAGGCAAATTCTTTCCTCCACACATTGGAATTGGGTCCGGCAACCTATTAGAAAGACTAGGTTGAGGTACAACAACAACATATCCTACCAAAAAGCTACTGTGGTAACATCAGCTCCAAATGAGAGATAAATGTCTTCAATGTGTTAGAGCCAGAAAGGCTAAACTCTCAAGATTAACTAGTCACATCTTATAGATGAGGAAACTGAAGACTGAGAGGTGATATGTCATATCAGTGATGACAGAGCCAGGTATGGCACCCTCTGGTGTCTTAAGCTCCCACCTCCACCTTGCACACATACCTGTAGTCCAGTGTTTTTCTACTAAATCATACTGTTTCTCTAGACTATCCTATTGGCCACTTATGACTCTTTAAAAATGCAGCTGTTTAATGAGAAATAAGGTATCAAACTTATCCAGAACATAAATCTACATTGAAGTTAAAATACAAGGTCACAGGACAGTTAAATCAGTGTACATAGAGACTGACCCAGTCTGGGCACTGCTATTGGGGCCTAAGCAACTGAAAGGTTTTTCTCTATTTGATCCGTCATTAATTTTGCTCAATTCATATGGGAGTGTAGTTAAACTAAGAGATTGATATTGTGGTTAACACATTAGTTATTAATTTGAAAGTTTTAAAAACCATCATGCAAGTTATAAGGGCTTCCCCTGGTAGCTCAGTTGGTAAAAAATCTGCCTGCAATGCGGGAGACCCTAGTTTGATTCCTGGGTTGGGAGGATCCCCTGGAGAAAGGAATGGAAACCCACTCCAGTATTCTGGCCTGGAGAATTCCATGGACTGTATAGTCCATGGGGTTGCAAAGAGTTGGACACGACTGGATGACTTTCACTTTGCAAGTTATAAAAGATGAAGTAGTTATGATCTATGGATGGAGGTTGTCCATCTCCCATCATTGCCTGGTAATGACTTTACCTAGTCCATATTCTATGGAGTCTGGATGATCATCATCTCCATCTTGGCTGACCTTCTGGAGATGCTGCAGATAGGCATCAGTATGGAAGGTGGCCATCTCCTCCATGGAGGCCACTTTGGGCTTAACTATCCTAATAATAACAGAGAACAAAGAGAGGTGAGTGAGTCAGATCCAGATTATGCCAAAACCTGGAAGCAGGAGCCAAAACTTCCAGCTTCTGGTTCCAGGGGGCTGAAGCAATAAACATGTTCCTCCACTGGACTACAGTCTTCATTTTCTCACATCCACTGCATTAAATAGGGGTGACAGGATAGATATTTCCCTTAAGTTTAAAGGTAGTTAAAAAAGTAATTATATTAAAGTTAAATAATCAGGTATCACACAAAGTTTGCTTTGTGAGTTACAACTTTCATGTCAAACCAGTAGGAAGAAATATTTTCATTTGAATCAGTTTTCCTAATTGGGCAAATACAATTCTTTCAACTAAAATTTTACTTTAGTAGACAGCTGAATTGTCATGAATTTTGAATTTGGAGTCAGAGAACTGGGTTCCCATCATGATTACCAGCTGCATAACCTCAGATAAGATGGCCATTCTTTTGTTCAGTTTCCTCATCTGTAAAGTGGGGGTATCTTAAGGAACTTATGTGAAGATTAAATGATAACATAACACATGAAAATGCTTTGTGGATAACTCTCATTATTAATAGTAAAGGATGAAAAATAGGCAACCAAAAATGTAGAAATTTCTGTATCTGGTCACTCATATCTGCCTCTGAGAGGAAGGAGAAAATAGGCTGACTAGACTTCACTCAGAAGCTCTCAACCAACTGTTCACAAGAAGTGAAAAATAGGAGTAATGGAGAGAATACAGGGTACTAACCTAACAAAAAGGACTTAGCCACCTCTAACTTCTAGCCGCCTAGTCCCTATATCCTCTTCCTGACTCTCCCACTGCCACTACTGCTCTCTAGGCTTTGCCACTCAAAGGGTGGTCTATGGACCAGCAGCAGCAGCATCTGGGAGCTTGTTAGAAAAGCAGAATTTCAGCCTCCCATCAGACTTATTGAATCAGAATTTGTACTTTAGTGCTTGCTTCAGCAGCACATATACTAACATTTGAAAGACACAAAGAAGATTAGCATTGTCCCTGCACAATGATGACACTCAAATTTCTGAAGCATTCTATATTTTTAGATTGGAAGTTTTGGATTAGCAGATGCAAAGTATTATACATATTCTTCCCAGGTGGCTCAGTGAGTGGTAAAGAATCTGTCTGCCAATGCAGGAGTTACAGAAAATGAGGGTTTGATCCCTAGGTTGGGAAAAATCCCCTGGAGGAGGAAATGGCAACCCACTCCAGTGTTCTTGCCTGGAGAATCCTCATGGACAGAGGAGCCTGGTGGGCTACTGTCCATGGGGTCATAAAGAGCCAGACATGACTGAGCAACTAAGCACAGCATATATATATATATATACATATATATATATGAATCACTTTGCTGTACATCAGAAACTAAACAATGTTGTAAATCAACTATACTTCAATAAAATAGAATTTAAAAAATAATATGTACTTTAACAAGGTGATTCCTATGCACATTCAAGTTGAAAATGCATGACCTAGGTCACAGGGAGGCAGTAGTAGGTTTTTTTATTGCTGAAAGGAAACATGCCCATGAGTCTTTTATGAATTAATATGGTTATGTAGGCTACTACCATTATCAAGCAGTCTCAGCCTTAAAAATTAAATACATATAGCCAAGATCGAAGGAGTCTTGCTTCTTCTTCAAGAATACATATCCACACCCTTAGAGGTGACAAGTCTGTTTAATAAAATAAAATTTTATGGTTTCTTGTACCATGTTTCCTAGCCCTAATTGCTCCCTCTTCAAATATTCTTCCTCTTGTGTGTGGTAGTCACTCAGTCATGTCCGACTCTTTGTGACCCTGTGGAGTGTAGCCCACCAGGCTCCCCTGTCCTAGGTATTCTCCAGGCAAGAGTACTGGAGTGGCTTGTCATTTCCTTCTCCAGGGGAACTTCCCAATCTAGGGATTAAACCTGGGTCTTTTTTTTTTTCTATTGCACTGCAGGCAGATTCTTTACCATCTGAGCCACCAGGGAAGTCCCCACTCTTCCTCTTAACAAATACTTACTAAAAGCCTCCCTACTTAACAAGAAAGACAGTTTTATTTTTATTTGATTTTTTGCCTGTCTTAAATTAATTTTAAATGCTAAATAGTTTAATGAAAGGCAAGTAGTTTCTCTATTTAAACATATAGGCTAAAAAATGGTTGAAAAACATTCATAAAGAAGATACTCAATAAATGATTTTGTTAATAATAAGGATAAAATTTACACTACCATTTGGGAGATAAACGAAGCCTATCACACTAGCCAGTATAGACAGATGCTCACCTAATTGGCCAGGGAATGTCAGAAATACCCCTACAAGTGTCAGGGTTATATTTACTCTTACAATGACAAACAGCAAGTTCAGTTTTTTTTTTTTTAAAAGAAGCACTTAGCTCTGTGCTGAATTCTGGCCTTCATTCCAGGAATTTCCTTTGGTTTTGACTGTCTCTAGGCTCATCATTTAAGTTTGGTGGTGGTAATGGTGTGCCTAAAACTCTTAAATTGAATCCATACTCTCAGATCTGGCTTAGGGGGAAAAAATAGCAACCTAACCAGACCATCTCCTAGCTGAAGGTATTTTTTCAGATAGGTTTTAGTACCTATATGTTCTAACCCCCAAACCTCCACAAAATACCTATCCCTAGGATATTTCCCTCCCAGCAATAAAGACCTATTTCTTAACTGCTTCAAGCACTTTTTTTGAGTTTTCTTAATTCTTCAAGAGCTTTTATTAGGCTACAGGCCGATTACCAACACTGTGTATCACACACACAAAAAAGAGAAAACTTTTTTAAAAAGTACCCTTCTCTCACTAATTAGCCCCACCGGTGAAGCAGGACATCAAGGCTATGAACACCTGGGTTCAGGGTTCTGTTCAAAACACAACTTACCTCATTTGCTTATGCAGCGCATATGCTTCAATCAAGGAATGTACCATACTGGCCTAAAAACATCAGCAAAAAAACGGGATAAAGACAGAAATGGTCTCTTACATGTTTTAATTCAGAGAAATCCCATCGACTTAATCATCCTGAACAAAGAAACTAACTTTTAACTCCCCTCCCTTCTTTTTATTTAACAGTTTACAAAGCACTTTAGACAATATAGATACATAGTATTTAAATCACTAAGCTTTCGCTACCAGGTCTTACGGAGGTGATGGAACACTTTTCTCCCTCAGCTTCTTCTCCCCTTTGGGGATCCCTGGCAGTAGAGACCCCATCCCCTCCGTGCGATCCCCTCCCCCACACCTCCATCCCACCCCCACCTGTCCGTTAGACGCCCCGCTGCGCTCTCCGGAAACTCTTAAAGGGAACACTTCCTCAATCACCTGGTACAACTGTTCAAATTTCTGTTGAAGATTTCCCCTAGCCCTGTGCCCTCTTCGCTTCCTAATGCCCTCACGTTCACTGCCCCCCACCCCCACAACTCAAATCACTAAGGCGAAAGCTATCGGGCCTTATGGAGGTGATGGAACACTTCTCCCTTAGCTTCTTATCCACTTTGGGGATCCCTGACAGTAGAGACCCGATCCCCTCCCCCGCACCTCCATCCCACCCCCACCTGTCCGTTGGACGCCCCGCTGCGCTCTCCGGAAACTCTTAAAGGGAACACTTCCTCCATCACCTGGTACAGCTGTTCAAATTTCTGTTGAAGGTTTCCTCTAGCCCTGTGCCCTCTTCGCTTCCTAATGCCCTCACGTTCACTGCCCCCCACCCCCAACACTCAAATCACTAAGGCGAAAGCTATCAGGCCTTATGGAGGTGATGGAACACTTCTCCCTTAGCTTCTTATCCACTTTGGGGATCCCTGACAGTAGAGACCCGATCCCCTCCCCCGCACCTCCATCCCACCCCCACCTGTCCGTTGGACGCCCCGCTGCGCTCTCCCGAAACTCTTAAAGGGAACACTTTCTCCATCACCTGGTACAGCTGTTCAAATTTCTGTTGAAGGTTTCCTCTAGCCCTGTGCCCTCTTCGCTTCCTAATGCCCTCACGTTCACTGCCCCCCACCCCCACAACTCAAATCACTAAGGCGAAAGCTATCAGGCCTTATGGAGGTGATGGAACACTTCTCCCTTAGCTTCTTATCCACTTTGGGGATCCCTGACAGTAGAGACCCCATCCCCTCCGTGCGATCCCCTCCCCCACACCTCCATCCCACCCCCACCTGTCCGTTGGACGCCCCGCTGCGCTCTCCCGAAACTCTTAAAGGGAACACTTCCTCCATCACCTGGTACAACTGTTCAAATTTCTGTTGAAGGTTTCCTCTAGCCCTGTGCCCTCTTCGCTTCCTAATGCCCTCACGTTCACTGGCCCCCCACCCCCAACACTCAAATCACTAAGGCGAAAGCTATCGGGCCTTATGGAGGTGATGGAACACTTCTCCCTTAGCTTCTTATCCACTTTGGGGATCCCTGACAGTAGAGACCCGATCCCCTCCCCCGCACCTCCATCCCACCCCCACCTGTCCGTTGGACGCCCCGCTGCGCTCTCCCAAAACTCTTAAAGGGAACACTTCCTCCATCACCTGGTACAGCTGTTCAAATTTCTGCTGAAGATTTTCCCCAGCCCTGTGTCCTCTTCGCTCCCAAATGCCCTCTCGTCCACCGGCCCTTTACCCCACCCCCAAAACTTACGGCGATCACCCCAATCTTTCTTACCCGTTTGGGGACTTTGGCCAGGGAGTCGCACATGCTAACATACTCGGGACTGTAAATGTAAACTGGGGGCAGCGACTGCCCACCGTCCGCCGGTTCCTCCGACTCCTCCATCTTCCACTTACAGCCGTTTCGGAGCCACCGTCCGGATCCGGCTTTTTTCAGACTCAGCTTGGGCTCGGGTTCCTGCTCCAACGGTCGGCCGCAGCGGTGCTCCTTGGTCAACATTCCCTCCTAGTCTCGAGATCGCCAGTGACACTGGTCTCGCTCCCCATCCAATTGGAGGAATGCATGGGCCTCCTCAGGCCAGAACCCCTTCATTTAGTGACTACAGTTCAAAAACGGGAGGTCGGGAGAAATAAAAGTCCAAATAGCTGCCAACTAGGGCCGATATTTTATGGTACAATTTAGCACAGTCAAAATTAACCATCCTTGTTGCCCTACGGGGCCATTTGAGATGAGGTCAAACCAGCTTCCGAGCATGATGGGAGATGTAGTTTCGAGGGATTTGAGTAGCGGAAGAGCGGGAGTTAATTAGTAAAATAGCCGCGAATTTGAGATTTAGCACTTAAAAAAAAAAAAAAAAAAAAAACGAAAAAGAAAGAAAACCTCAAAACAGTCTCAACGCTTTATGAATTGCCTCAATCTGCGAATACACCGACATTAATATCTAAAGACGGACACAATGTGACCACTAAGAGCCCAGGACCACCCAACTGCCTCAGACGGACTTTTTTTGTTGCGGGATTAATTAACGGTACAAAGGTTTAAAAAATTTACACAGAAAATTCTGTGCGAATTTGGTTTACTGCTTTTCATTATTATCTGTCCGTGTCCATGTAAAAGTTAACAATCCCAATAATTTACTCTGGCAGAGCTGGTACTACTTTCTCAAGAGGCTGCCTGGTATTCTGTAAATTGCTTGGTAGATTCCAATCAAGCAATAACGTCAAATCACTCTTTGAAAACTGATGTGGAGTAAGATACTCTCGATGATGTTGGAAACTGTAGCTCCTCTTCCTTTCTTCCTTTTGTCTTTGCAGCTATACAAGGGTTAGGGAAATATTTTATGTTTAATGTGAGGGTTAATAAAAACTATTTTATGCTGAAGCAGTTTTAGAATTACCACCAGTATTTCCAGGTTCCTGGAGGTTCCTATTATCTGATGGAAACTAGCCAATGTCCAAGTCCCCAACTCTCATATCAACATGAACTGACTTTACTAACACCTCTCAGACAATCCAATATCCTTGCCTTCTTTAAGGATATTAAACATTTATCAAGTATTGTGATATGCACTTGGATATATTATCTCATTTCATCCTTGCAACAGTCCTATAAAAGAGGTTGTAATACACCCATTTTACAAATGTAGTTTAGAGAGAGAAAATAACTTAAAATTTATACACTTCCAAGTAACTATTCAAAGTCACACACTTTCAAGCAGAAAAGCAGGAAATCTGGATTTTTTTCTCCTGCTATGTATTCTTTAGCTAGACTGTAAGCTCTTAAGCTTCTTTTGTATCTTCCCATAGAAACTACTTCAAAGTTCTGCAATCATTCTATCATTCATCAAACTTTATCTGACATCAACTAAGTGTACAGTATAGCTGAGGATTCAACCCTCAAGATGAATTATAATCTGATCTCTTGTCTCAGGGATTTGCATTTTTGTAGAGATGAGACAGATACACAAGAAACCATAAGCAGTGCAGAGTCAGATAATGAATGTAGGATGCTTAGGTTATTTAGTTAATAAGCATTAAGTACTCAAAAACTGGTGCTTAGTAAATGGCAAACTAGGGTTCTTACTCAATGGCATCTGAGAGGGTCCTAGCAAATAGATGGGATTTTACTTGGTGAAGAAGAGAGCCAGGGGAGGGACAGGCTGACTAGAATCAACAGCATATGCAAAAACAAAAAGGAAAACATTTCTAGGTTAGTTTAGCTGAAAGGGCTGGCTCATGAAGTGTTTTGAATACCAGGCTAAAGAAAATAAACTTCACCCTGTGGGAAATAGGGAGACATTTAAACAGAAAACTTAAAATGAAAGATTGCTATAGCAGTAGTATGTAGAGAATATTAGATATTGGTTAGATATCCTACAGGCAGTGGGAGTGCTGCAATGGTTCAGATAACAAGTAACAATGATTTATGTTTTGTTTTGTTTTTTGTTGTTTGGCTGTACCATGTGACATGTGGGCTTTCTTTCCTGACCAGGGCTGAAACCTGTGCCCCCTGCAGTGGAAGGGTGGAGTCCTAACCACTGGACTGCCAGGGAATTCCTAAGTAATGATAATTTAAACTTGGGAAGGGTTAATGGAAACAGAGAGAAAGAAATAATGCATAGGGTAGGTTCAACAGGACTTCCTTACTACTATTATTTGGATATTGGTGTGAGAAGGAGATGGAGGAGAGTCACTGAAAATTCTTAAAAGTCTGTATGAAGAGAATGTCAGTAGTATCAATATAAGGAACAGGGAAATTAGGAGGAAGAACTCGGATGGGAGGGCAGGTGCTTAACCCATTTTATTTTCCCTCCTACATGAGAGATAGCTAAAGTCATAATAGTGGCTGAGATAGCCAAGGGAACATGGCTTTCTCCAGTATCTAATTGTCATATCATCTATAGATGTCTAAATGTCATATCTAAGTTAACATTTTCAAACCACACTCCCGATTTTCCTATCCAAGTCTTTGCCACCCCTTCCTCATCTTTCATAGCTCAGTAAAGATACCAACATCTATCCAGTTGCCTAAGTCAGAAACCTGGGAGTTATTTGTATTCCCTCCTTTTCTCTCACTCCTAAATCCAGTCTATCAATATCCTTTGGCTTTACCTTCAAGACACATCCTAAATATATCCACTTCTCTCCTCTGCACCGCTACCATCCCAGTCCTGGCACTGTCATCTCTCACTTGGACTTCCTGCAATATCTAACTGGTTTTGACTTCCATTCTTGTTGACTTCCAATTTATTCTTTGTCTGGATGAGCTTCATAAAACATGAAAATCAGATTATGTTACTTTTTGAAACCTGCCCCACACCATGATGAAAATCTTTGAGCTAAGAAGAAGAGAATAATTTGGGAAATGCCTGTTTTGGGGAGTTAGGAGAGAAAGATGACAAAAAGGAGACAAAAAAGGATCAGTTGAGTGAGAACTAGTACAGTTTTACAGAAATCAAGGGATGAGAGAGTTACAAGAAGGGAGACGTAGTAACAATTTCATGTATCACAAAAGGGTTAAAATAAAACAACCCTTTTTGCCATTAGGGGTTCACTGGTGCTCTATGAAAAATACACAAGGTAGGGAAGGAAGCCAGATAGCAAGGGGTTTATGAGTGAAGCCAATGCGGTCAAATGTAGCTTCCTTTTAGAAGAATTTTGATTGTGAAAGGAAGGAATTAGTATTTCAACCCAGGGAGATATCAGATCCTAGTATATTTTTTTAGGGTAAGAAAGAAATGCACATGTCTACACAGAGAAAGGAGTCTATGGGACTGTAGGAGTTGACTAAAAGGTGAGGTCATGACAGGTTGGCAGTACAAGAAGGAAATAGAACTTGTCTAGTGCTTTTATGGGTAGGAAGTGGAAGGATGATGGCAGAATACAGACTGGCTAAGTGAGAATCTAAAATCTGGACTCTATTTGAGGTGAAAATGGATTGTTCCATGTGTTCTTAAAGTTCTAGCAATAGGTAGCTGAACACTTCAACAAGGGGGAGCATTGCTTCTAAACTGGAAACAGTATCCTTGTTTGGCATACAATGTTGCAAAATGGAAAATGATAAATTGTTGCTTGGGGATCTGAAACTGTAGCGTATTCCTGCCACAAATCCCACAGGGAGTTTGCACCCTTATTCATGATTAGGATAGAGCACAAATCATGCCACAGGTACCAACCTCAACTTTCCACATGCCTAATACTTCTATGATCCTTAACTCAAGAAGAAAACCTTTCCTAAAACACCAGATTTGCAGTTGGAGGATTTGAAGTCAGAGGAAATAGATTGAATCTTGGCTCCACAGTAAACTTAGTGTGGTGACCCTGGATAAGTTCCTTGACTCCCTTTCCTTAGGCACTTTTGCTAAAGGTAGTTTTTGAACTAGCAAGGTCATGATAGTCTGTGCTGCTTCTTTTTTTTTTTTTTTTTTTTTTTTTTGGTTGTTAAAAGATCGTGTTTAATAGCTTTGAAAATAGGAATCTAGTTTGAATAGTCTATGCAATACCTGGAACATGGATGGGTTTCATCTGTACCCACAAGATGAGTAAAACATTGACAGTTATTCAGTACATTTACAGTGAAAGAAAGACAAAATCATTTATTGGAACCTAACATCTTTTTTGAGGTATGAGTGAACACGAGAAGCCTCAAATCAAATAAAGCAAAACATTTCAGTATCTTGCACATCTCTGTAAATTCTGTTGACAAAGTTACAATTACTTAACCCTAAATATTCCTTGGTTCAGTGGACCACAAAGGCCATCTTTAATATTGTTGTAATTTATGACCCAGACTTAAGCTTTAAAGCAGTTCCTACTTTTATTAGTAGGAAGAGAACTGAATTACATTTAGGATATATTTAATTTATGAGACAATCATAATTTTTCCATTGGGACTCTTTCTTCTGTAGCCTATATATTGGGCTGCTTTTATTTATTTTTTTTTTTTATTTTTTTTTTTTTAATATTATTTTATTAGTTGGAGGCCAATCACTTTACAACATTTCAGTGGGTTTTGTCATACATTGACATGAATCAGCCATATATCTTTTGATGATCTTCTCTGCCTTTACTTGCTGGCAGAAGCAGGGAGAAGGGAAAGCAAATACATTAAGAAGTCACTACCCTTCTGGCCAACCTCTTTGTGCATTTTATGATATGCCCACTGATGCCTCAATTGTACTGAACCAAATGACCCTAGTTTTCACACCATTTCCTCATGTCTTTTCCTTGGAAAGGGTCATTGTTGAGAATGCGAATTCTAGAGTCAGACTGGCTTAGATCCCAGTTCTACCACTTCCTGGCTGCTTGATCTTCAACAACTTGCTTATAATGCTCAGTGCCTCAGTTCCATCATATGTAAGATGGGGATGACAGCAATTTCTATCTTACGTGGTAATTATGAAGACAGAATAAGATGGTTCATGCCAGTAGAGATGCAGACATAGAGAACAGACTCGTGGACACAGTGGGTGAAGGAGAGTGTAGGGCGAACTGAGAGAATAGCATTGAAACATATACATTACCATAGGTAAAACAGATACCTAGTGGGAAGTTACTGTAGAACACAGGGAGCTCAACCTGGTACTCTGTGACAACCTAGAGGGGTGGAATAGGGGGTGGAAAGGAGGTTCAAGTGGGAGGGGATATATGTATAATTATGGCTGATTCACGTGGTTGTCCAGCAGAAACCAATACAAAATTGTAAAGCAATTGCTCTCCATGACAAGTGCCTGTATAACAATGTCTGGTATTTGGTAAGCACTCAAATATTGATTATTATTTGCTTTAAGAGCTATTATGCCAAATATTTCTTAATTGGGGGAAGTCTCCACCCCACTGTTATCTTTACCCACATACCACTACTACGTGAGTACTATTACTAGTTTGAGAACAGGTCTTTGACTTTTAGGCCTAGCCTTAAGAGAAATCAGACTTCTGCTAAATATAGGGTGACCATACCATCCAAACTGGGACACTTTTAATGTCAGAGAGTGCTATTAATAATTACACCAGGACAACAGGCATAAATGGGGACTGTCCTGAACAAACCAAGACCTAAGGCCACTCAAGTTTAATAGGAAATGAATACTAAATATGGAAAAACACTGTGTTTATCTCCATTGCATTAGTACAGGTACTAGGTATTTGGTAAGTAAAAAAAGGATTTTTTAAGAGTAATAACAACTTTTGACCCATCAGCTGCATAAAATTCTCAGAATGTAGTATAACCCAACTAACCAGGATGGGACTGCAGAGATAGTTCATCCTTGCTGGATAAACCCTCTCTTGTTATACAGAAGGCTAATGAGTAGCAGAAACAAGATTCTGCCGAATATTTATAACATTTAGGAGAGCGAACAGTTTTTAGGTTTCTTCTAGTAGTGCAGGGGAACCACCTGCACACAAATGTAATGTTGAGCAAAAATTAGTCTTATACATCAGAACAGGTTTCCTGACAATATCAATAAGCTAGTTTAAATTTAGTGAGTGTAGTTTAAGTAGTTGTGCATGTGAATAATAAAACTGCATTTCTTTACATATATTACATATTATATAATTTATAATATGATTTATGTATTAATATTATCCTACTTTGACCCAATGCAGTACATCTTTGACTGTACTGCATACCTACAGTGTGTAAAATAGAGCCATGAAATAAACTCCAATCACAGAAACACATGAGACTTTGCACATTGGCATCAGACATAATTTAATTGGAAATTCTAATTTTTTATTCTATTTTCAAAATGTAAGTGCTTTAAAAAAGTCTAATGTGTTTTTTAGTGTTGCATACTTAAAAATGAACAAAATATGAATCAAGTTTTCTAAACAATTGCTTTAAAAGTAAAGTAGCTCTGTATGGGAGGCATAGTGATAGATAACCTCATAAACCCAGAGAAATGTAGCCATCATGTCAGTTCAGGTAAATTTGTGTGGGAGCTAGTGGTGACACTCAAATGTGCCACTTCAGATGTACTCCCCATGGCTGGCGTACACTTGCAGCCAGTGAAAAGACAAATAGTTTCGGTTCAGTTCAGTTCATTTCAGTCGCTCATTCGTGTCCGATTCTTTGCGACTCCATGGACTGCAGCACACCAGGCCTCCCTGTCCATCACTAGCTTCTGGAGTTTACTCAAACTCATGTCCATTGAGTTGGTGATGCCATCCAACCATCTCATCCCTTCTCCTCCCACTTTTGATCTTTCCAGCATCAGGGGCTTTTCAAATGAGTCAGTTCCTTGCATCAGGTGGCCAAAATATTGGAGTTTCAGCTTCAACATCAGTCCTTCCAATGAATATTCAGGACTGATTTCCCTTAGGATGGACTGATTGGATCTCCTTGCAGTCCAAGGGACTCTCAAGAGTCTTCTCCAACACCACAGTTCAAAAGCATCAATTCTTCGGTGCTCAACTTTCTTCACAGTCCAACTCTCGCATCCATACATGACTATTGGAAAAACCATAGCCTTGACTAGATGGACCTTTGTTGGCAAAGTAATGTCTCTGCTTTTTGATATGCTGTCTAGGTTGGTCATAACTTTCCTTCCAAGGAGTAAGCATCTTTTAATTTCATGGTTGCAGTCACCATCTGCAGTGATTTTGGAGCCCAAAATAATAAAGTCTGTCACTGTTTCCACTGTTTCCCCATCTATTTGCCATGCAGTGATGGGACCTGATTCAATGATCTTAGTTTTCTGAATGTTGAGCTTTAAGCCAACTTTTCCACTCTCCTCTTTCACTTTCATCAAGAGGCTCTTTAGTTCTTTTTCACTTTCTGCCATAAGGGTGGTGTCATCTGCATATCTGAGATTACTGGTATTTCTCCCAGCAGTCTTGATTCCAGCTTGTGCTTCATCCAGCCCCGCATTTCTCATGATGTACTCTGCATAGAAGTTAAATAAGCAGGGTGGCAATATACAGCCTTGACATACTCCTTTCCCTATTTGGAACCAGTCTGTGGCTTCCTGACCTGTGTACAAACTTCTTAAGAGGCAGGTGAGGTGGTCTGGTATTCCCACCTCTTTAAGAATTTTCCACAGTTTGTGGTGATCCACACAGTCAAAGGTTTTGGCATAGTCAATAAAGCAGAAATAGATGTTTTTCTGGAACTCTCTTGCTTTTTCGATAATCCAACAGATGTTGGCAATTTGATCTGTGGTTCCTCTGCCTTTTCTAAAACCAGTTTGAACATCTGGAAGTTCACGGTTCACATACTATTGAAGCCTGGGTTGGAGAATTTTGAGCATTACTTTACTAGTGTGTAAGATGAGTGCAATTGTGAGGTAGCTTGAGCATTCTTTGGCATTGCCAAAAGTATAGTTTCAGAAAAGGGTGTAAATTTTCTTTATATGTGACCAGAAAATCATGTAATCAGAAAGATACTTACCATGTGTTTCCATTTCCTATAAGAGAAATGCTGAAAAGGTTGGCCATCCTTTCTTTATTTCCACTATCTGTTTTACTATCACCCTACTATGTTCATTTATTCATGTGTACTCATAATATTGTCACTGGTAATGTTACAATTATTTAGACAGCCCACCATCCCCATTCTTGGAGAAAAACCTGAAAAAATCTGACGGAAAATAGGGGATTGAAGTAGGAAGTTATCTGAATGCAAATAGGGAAATTAGTACTTTACAGGAGAAGGAAAATGCTATGGACTGAATGTCTGCATCCCTTCAAAATTCCTATCTTGAAGTCTCAGTCCCCCCATGTGATGGTATTTGGAGATGGGAGCCTTTGGGAGATAAACAGGTAGAGTCTGCATGGCAGGCTTGGTGCCCTTATAAAAAGAGGAAGAGCCCAGAGCTTACTCTCTCTGTGCCATGTGAGGATACAGCAAAAAGGCAGCCAGCTGCAAACCAGAAAGAGGCCCTCCCCAGACACTGAATCTGCTGGTACTTTGAACCTCTCAGCCCTCAGAACTATCAGAAGTAAATGTTTGTTCTTTAAACCACCCAGTCTATGGTATTTTGTTATAGTAGCCTTGAACTAAAACAGAAACTTAGGAGAAACATTCTTCAATGGCTACCTAAATGTGAGACTAAGGAAGAGGACTCAAGGAGTCCTCCATTATCTTTTGTGTGTCAGCCTGAGACCACAGTCACATACCTCTCCCACACACAGCACTCATATTTACATACTTACACAGTTCGTCAAACATGGGTAAAGATATTAATAGATATACAGACATATCAAAACTACTTATATTCAGAAAAAGTTCCCATGTATGCTTCCGCATACATACAAATGTAGGTGTTTTCAAGAGACAGATATATGCTCACAGATATCAAGATATACACAGATATGAACAATAGAACCAGGAAGTAAAAATGCAAGTGAATGAGTTTTAAAGTATATAGGAGGTCAGGGAGTTGGAGATGCTGTAGAAAGTGAGTATGTGAGTGAGACAAAGGTCAGGTGAGCACAGAGAAAGAGTACTCAGTAAAGCAGCTATAGATTGGACTACTGGATCCCTGTTCACTAAAGATAGAGGCTTCAATTATTCTCTGTGTCGTGTGCTGGCCCACTCTTCAAAGGTATGGATTAGTGTACAAGGCTTTCTTCAAGACACTAACCCATCTGATTCCTTCTCCATTCCCTAGGTGTAAGACTCTCCCCAGACATCTTCTCTTCTTCCACTCTCCTTTCTGAAATTGGGCCCCTGGACCTATTTCTCTGGGTTATTCTGCATTTTCTGCTACACATACATCTTTGAGTACCAGCAATCTTTATTAAATGTGATTTTAAGTGTTAATACTGAAATTCTTAAATATAAACACTGAACTTGCAATTTCTTGATATTTCACCAAAAGGAGAGTAAGAATTACATATATAGATACAGACAGAGAAGGCAAAAGCATAGACTAAGTGTGTACAGAAAGGAATTCACCATTCAGCATGAGGCAGCATGTGAGTGAAGAAGAAAATTATGATCTGGTACTCTTTTCCCTCAAAAAGGCACTTAGAATAGATAATTTCCAACTTATAGGAGCATAAAATCCAACAATTGAGGGTTTATTCACTTGAAATAATGTCCCAATGCACCCACCACTCATTTACACAATGAAACCACACATGAGAAAAATCAAACTTCAGAAATAAGTTATTATTAACATCTGCTCCCCAAGCAGGAGTTAGAAAACTAAGTTTGTAACAGATCTAGAGAATAAAAACACACACTTTTATAAACCATGAAAGAATGAAGGCTTGCAATGAAGAGCCTGGGTGAGCAGATGCCTCCAAACAAGGGTTCACATCTTCTAAAGCAGTTATTTTATCAGAAAAGTTTGCTCTTCTTTGGGGGGATGGGTTGGCAAGGGACAGAGTTGGAGTGATCAGGCCATCATATTTCAGTTCCATGCATAATCAACGAGGCAGGAACCAACTGTCAAAAGGCTCCCAGCAGCCAGGCCTAGAGGCCTCACTGCATGGCACAGATGCTGTGGGGCAGGAACTCCTGCACATAGGTGGCGGCTGCCTTGGAGAGGTAGGTCATGGTGCCAAACCTGCCACTGGGTGCACTGTCATACAGAAGAGTACAGATGCCAGACGCAGGATCCTTTGCCAACATGATATCATCTGCACCGAGGGTTTTCTGTTTGGTTTTTAAGGATGGGAAAACACAGGGGAAAGGAAAAATTACTAATCCTACTAATTAAAGTCCTGATTAGAATAACTCAGAGCCTCCTCCCCATCACCAACTAGTTGGATCTTAGGCTGTTTAGACAGCAAGGGATCAGGGTTATACTCAAAATAGTGGCTATGGGTTTCTATACATTCATTTTTCACTAGATCCCCAAATCATATGAATTATTTTAAAAGTACTAATTGTTTAGAAGTTTTGAAAGTTCAATATAATAGAGAATTAGAGATTTGTTCATTAAGAGTCAAAAGTTAAAACTTACAAGTCACCCTAGAGGAACTTTGGTCTGCATCCTTCTAGTACTACTGATTCAGCATGTATTATTATTATTCTTGTTTGGCCATGCCGTATGGGATCTTAGTTCCCCAAGCAGGGATTGAACTAGTGCCCCCTGCATTGGGAGCATGGAGTCTTAACCACTGGACCATCAGGGAAGCCACTCAGCATGTATTATTTTATCTTGTATTTGACCATTATTTCTTTTCTTTCTAAGTTGATTTAATTCAAATGGATCACAAGCTTTCCAAGCTAGAGTTAATGCCTAAAAAGGATCACATTTTCTGATATAATAAATAGCAGTCAGAGTATTTAAAATTAGGACTGTCTTGTGAAATCTTTGAAATGTCCTAGAGAAGCTTTTAATTTCCTTTGCATCCACATCCCCAGGGCCTAAAAGAATGAAACACTGATTACATGTTTTAGAAACTGTTCTATTGACAAGAGCACATGCCCTTCACTTTATGTGTTCCTAATTTTAATCTAGGAAACATCTGGAAAGCTTTTAGTAGTTTGCATTTTTTATATGTGGTTAATTTTCTGAAGTAAGATTTAATAAGAAAAATAAGAAAATGCAGAATTAAACATTGTACTTTAATATTTTCTTATAGGTAAGAAAGAAAAGCAAAAACAAAACAAACCTAAATCAAATCTTCTCTTTTCCTTAATAGTCCAGAAAGGATACACTACCCAATGGCTTCTTCTTAAGTCCTTATCACTACAAAAAGTAGTGTGGTAAAAGTAGTATGAAATATGACAAAAAGCATAAAAACCTCCTGAGTTCCAGGCAACTTTACCATCTAACACAACCACAAAACATGGTAAAAGACAGAGGTCATCCCACAGCCTAGTTCTCAACAGATAGAGGTCAGAGCCACTACAAAGGAGGCCTAGAAAAGAGTTATGAGGAAGATGGCACAAGAAAGTGACCTTGGCTTCTTGAAGAGTTAATATCAGACATTTCCCTTTGAGAAAACAACAGGTTTGCCTACCTGTTCTTGAAGAAACAAGTCATTGGCAATATGCACTATTTTCTCCACAGCAATGATGCTTCCAATACTATGAATCTCAATGTCTGCCATCATGGTGAGGACAAGGATGGCTTCAACCAGAAGCTGACGGTACTCTGGCTGAGGTACACGATTCAGGACAGACTCCACATGAACAGAGAATTTGATCTCGCCTGGAGTCATCTGTGATAGAAGGGGGAAAAAAATAAGTTCTTAATAGCCCATTGTGCTGGGAGGCATCAATTACCTATTCTGAAAGGCAGAAGAAATACTGTAGCCAAGAGCACTGTTTCAGTCTCCTTTAAAGTAATTGAGTGAGCTCCAATTTCATCCATCTCATTAGAACTGATTCAAATGAATTCTTTTTAACGGCTGAGTAATATTCCATGGTGTATATGTACCACAGCTTCCTTATCCATTCGTATGCTGATGGGCATCTAGGTTGCTTCCATGTCCTGGCTATTATAAACAGTGCTGTGATGAACATTGGGGTGCACGTGTTTCTTTCAGATCTGGTTTCCTCAGTGTGTATGCCCAGGAGTGGGATTGCTGGGTCATATGGCAGTTCTAATTCCAGTTTTTTAAGAAATCTCCACACTGTTCTCCATAGTGGCTGTACTAGTATGCATTCCCACCAACAGTGTAAGAGGGTTCCCTTTTCTCCACACCCTCTCCAGCATTTATTGCTTGTAGACTTTTGGAGAGCAGCCATCCTGACTGGCATGTAATGGTACCTCATTGTGGTTTTGATTTGCATTTCTCTGATAATGAGTGATGTTGAGCATCTTTTCATGTGTTTGTTAGCCATCTGTATGTCTTCTTTGGAGAAATGTCTGTTTAGTTCTGGAGCCCATTATACACAGTGAAGTAAGCCAGAAAGATAAAGACCAATACAGCATACTAATGCATATATATGGAATTTAGAAAGATGGTAATGATAACCTTATATGCAAAACAGAAAAAGAGACACAGATGTACAGAACAGACATTTGGACTCTGTGGGAGAAGGCGAGGGTGGGATGTTTCGAGAGAACAGCATCGAAACAAGTATATTATCTAGGGTGAAACAGATCACCAGCCCAGGCTGGATGCATGAGACAAGTGCTCAGGCCTGGTGCACTGGGAAGACCCAGAGGAATCGGGTGGAGAGGGAAGTGGGAGGGGGGATCAGGATGGGGAATACATGTAAATCCATGGCTGATTCATGTCAATGTATGACAAAAATCACTACAATATTGTAAAGTAATTAGCCTCCAACTAATAAAAATAAATGAAAAAAAATAAAGTAATTGAGTGAATAAATAGGTTCAATCTTTCTGGCAGGCAATCTGGCAAATATAACAAGCATCATAAAAGTGTCAATGCCTTCTAACCCATAATTCTCCTTCTGGAAGTTCATCCTAAGGAAATAATTCAAGAGAGGATAAAAGCCCAGTATGCAAGAGTGTTTTACAGCAGCCTTCATCACAAGTATAAAACTAGAAGTAATCTAACTATGGGAATGGTTGTGTAAATAATGGCATATTATGATATGCCATTATGAGTTTCTGTAGAATCATTAAAAGAATAAATAAGATGACTGTGGATAAAGGAAAAATCTAAGTAGAATCTAAAACTGTATATACATGACAGTTTGAGAATTAGGTAAAATATTTATATACTATTAGATTAAAAAAGGCATGAAGAAATATAAAGTTATTTTAGGGTGAAATGGATTAACAAATAATTTTTGGTAAACTGTATTAAGCATACACTTTAGGATGGCAATGTAGATCTGGAGTCTAAAGGACTCAAGCTCTGCCTTTGCCAGTTTGTAATTTTATGACCTTGGAGAATTTACTTTTCTAAACTTATATGCTTGTCTGTGAACTAGGAAGTACAATCCCTTTCTTAGCTATCTCACATAGTTGTGCTGAAGATCAAATTAAAGACTGTATAAAGGAATTTTGAAGATTCATAAAAGGTACATTCAGGTATGTATTATTATTAATTTGTTAACATTTAAATCTTGCTTAAAGGCAGAGAGAAGATCAAGAAAGGACACAGTGTTCTTTACTAGAGAAAAAGCCTCTAGGCAGGGGTGGAGCCCTGAAGCACAGCATTAGCTTTCTGTACCCAGCCCTCCAGTCATGATCTACAACAATTCCAGAGTGGGGAATTGGTCATACTAATTCGAGTTCCTTTGTTGATTTTATTTAAAAGCTATTTCTTCATAATTTTAGTCTGATTGGGCAAAAAGCAAAATATGAAAGCACCTTCTAATCTATGTCTGTGGTTTATGGCAATGTTTTCCAACCAGGATTATATATCAGCATTATTCTTAGGATTTTTTAAAGTACAGTTGCTCATGTTCCATCCCTGGAGAGCTGGAGATAGGAGTTTGGGTTACTGTGATATATAGTTAGAGCTAAGGACCACTGGTTTATAGCCTACAAGCATCCTATTAGAGAAAGGTAGGGATGAGCAGGATGGGGGCATGAGAAGTCATTCATTCATTCTTAGATTCATTCTCATCTGCCATTTCCAACTCTGGCAATATTCACATAAATCAGTCTAACTTAATGAACCATTAAAAGAAGCTGTCTTTATATAATTAATGTAATACATAATTATTCTCTAATATTCCTATTCTATTTTTTTAAAAAAACATTCTCTCCTTTCTTCCAATGCATTTCATGTTCAGCTGATTTATGAAAGCACAGATTTGTTATTTTGAAAAGTGATCACTGAAATACTTTAGCCAGACAAGCTATCAATTACATAAATGTGAAAGACAGAATCTTACCTCTCTAGTGGTGGAAGAAGGAAGAACAAAACCTTCCACAGAAAGTCCATGACACTGCAAAACAGCAAAAACCTGTCACCAAGGATATGCTGACAACTGGAAGACTGTAAGGAGACACTTAGATGCTGAGTAATCACAGGCCAGTGAAAGGCCCTGCAGCCCACGTGTCTTTGCCAAGGGGTTGCGATTAATGTGTGGCAAGAAGCAGGATTGGACTTAAGGGTATTCAAGGTTCATTCTCTACTTAAGGGAGTAAAAGGCTCAGGAGGATCTACCTATTGGATAGCCTAGTCCTAAAGATTCAGAGACTATCTAGGAGGATACCATGGTAGGTTCCAGAGCCATCACAACTAGACTTCAGAAAGATTTTTTAGGCTACAGAGAAAATCTAAATATATGTATGTACTGGATATGCATAATTACTACATTTTCTAGTTTAGCATCCCCCATCAGCATTCCTATTCCCCTCACCCTGCTCTACTTTCTCTATACTATCTGTCATCATTTAACATTTTGTATAATTTATGTGTTTTATTTTTTGTTTGTCTCTCCCGAGTAGAATATAAGTTCTACACAGGACAGAGATTGTTGTCTGTTTTGTTTTCTGTCGTATACCTGTGAGCACCTAGGACATTGCTTAGTGCACAGTAGATGCTCAAGAAATACTATGAATGAATGATGGTCTATATCCCTCTCACCATCAATTCAGTTATTAAAAAGCAGTGGGAATCAATGACTTGCCATTTTAGATTTTAAAGAAATCCAAAACACCATATTTTAAACCACAGATAAATATTCCAATCCAACAGGTTTATCAACTCTACCAGACACTCCCATCCCATGTTTCATATGCCAAGTAACAATCCTTATACAGAGAATTACCAGCCTGGAAATATATGTACAGGGTGATTATGTTACATTCATACTCTGAAAGGAATGGAATGAAAAAAAACAGAGGGCGATTGTTTTTCCTCTTTATATTAGGAGTTTAAGTTCGTGTTTTGATTCTACCACAAAATACCCAATTTTCCCAGTTAGATTTTAATGTTCCTTCCCTTGTATTCTCACAGCCTTCTGTGTTTGTACTTCTATCATAACACTTTTGGACTTTCATTATAGCTGCTATGCAAAAAGATGGTATCTGGGTAGAAGAGCACCTAGTACCTGTAGTATATGAAACTGAATTGCCACAAGCCAGGTATAAGTGGAAAGATAAAGCACATATCTGTTAACACTGTGCTATAGTTGTTTTATTGAAGGAAAACAGTTGATAGGTACTCTTTGAAAGGAAGATTGCCAGAGCTGATAGTTTAAGGAATCCATTTTCACTTTTCCAAAGGATCACCTGATTCTGTCCCTGGAAGAGCATCAGTGTGCAAAAGGGAGAAACATAACTAAAGATTTTGAAGTCCTGGTTGAAGTGTTCTTCAGGCCATTATCAAGGGCAACGAAGCAAAAAATAGCACCTATGAGACTATGAATGAGACCCATGAATGAGAACTGCAGTCTTCTTAGTCTTACAAATCTGTCACAGTCATAATGGTGTGATGTCTGCTGGAATGTCTTTGGCAAACTAGGCGTTTGACAGAAAAACAAAAATTGGTCACACCAGTAAAGATTTTGGACTATTGGCATCACTATGACTGCATTTATTTAGTAGTTTTCATCCAAGAAAGAATATAGGTAAGAGTTTCTCATAAAACTTCCCATATGCCACAGTTGTTTTACTATAGTAACATTTGGTTATTAACAGCACATTGTTACAATAACATTTCTACTCTGCAATAGCTACAAAGAAAGTGTCTTTAACACTGCATTCATTTGATTGGCAGTAAGTGTATCACAATGTTTCACAATGTCCAACTATGGCCAAAAAGCTAAGCAGTGATGTTTCTGAAATGTCTTTATAAATACCACAATGGCAACAGTAATGCAGAGAGACTAAATTATCAATAATATAAAAATAACAAATCAACTATTTCATTTTAATGCTTTCTTCTAGGTTTTATCCATAAGAGCATATGTCTTTTATATAATTGCAATGATATCACCGTCATGTCATATCTCAGACAAGAAGACTGATAATTTCATGAGGGGGGTAAAATAGATACACCTATGATGTATTATGCTTACCTTCTGCAAAACTTTCCATACTTTTTGATAAAATCCAATTGGAACTCTGTTCAATGCACCATCCAGCCTTCTTCGGCGTTGCCATTGACCTTGACGACTATCTTTAGATGTCTGTTGACCAAATGCACTAGGGAAGGACCCACTACTTAGACTCATAGAGGTTCCAGATGGCTTGGGAGAAAAGCAGAGAAAAGAACATAAATCAAAAGTCACCTCTGTTTTTATGACTAACGTATTATAGCACAGTGAATAATAAACACACTCAGCAGAATTATAAACCACAAATTTAAGTGTAACAGCCAAGACACAGAGGTTATAGTGAAGCTAGCAGACTTACGAATAGCTAGCAGCAATATAAACAGATACAATCCTTTTAGAAACCATCTAGTGATACATAAGAAGAGCCATAAAAATACTGATGACATGGGAGGTTCTTCACTGTCTCTTTCCAAGGTTATTTCTGTTAAACTTTTAACTGGTCTATGGCTTAGTTTGTTGCTCTCATAGGCTATAACACAAGCTTCAATTTAAAAGAATCAAAATAAGACACAAAGTATGATATCTTACTACAATGAAATTAAATTAGAAATCAGTAGCAAAAGGAAATTTGGAAAATTTACAAATATGTGAAAATTAGACAATACATCCCTAAATAACCAGTGGGGCAAGAAAGAAATTGCAAGGAAAATTAGAAAACACTTTAAGATGAATGAAATTGAAAACAACATACCAAAACTTATGGGATACAGCTAAAGAGAACTTTATTTTTTTTTCTTTTTTAAAATTTATTTATTTATTTATTTTTAATTAGTTGGAGGCTAATTACTTCACAACATTTCAGTGGGTTTTGTCATGCATTGACATGAATCAGCCATGGAGTTACATGTATTCCCCATCCCGATCCCCCCTCCCACCTCCCTCTCCACCCGATTCCTCTGTGTCTTCCCAGTACACCAGGCCCGACTTTATTTTATAAATGTTTGTACTAAAAAAGAAGAAATATCTCAAATTAATAACTAAACCTTCTACCTTAAGACAATGAAAAAAAGAAGAAATGAAGAGCAAACTAAAATGAAAGCAAGAAGAAGAAAAAAATTAAGATTATAACAGAAAGAAAAAGAAAAAAGAAAACAAAAGTAACTGAGGAAAAACCAATGAAACCAAAGTTTGTCTCTTTGAAAATCAACATCAACAAAATTGAAAAAGATTTATCTAGACACACCAAAAAAGGGAAATGTATTAAAATCAAGATAGAAAGAGAAGACTCACTTCCAGTCTTAAAGAAATAAAAAGGATTATAAGGACATACCATTGGTAGCCATAGTGCCAAGATGGCAGTGTAGAAGGATGTGTGCTCATCTTCTCCTGTGAGAACTCCAAACTTGCAACTAACCACTGAACAACCATCAACAGGAGAATGTTGGATCCCACCAAAAAAAAAGATCCCCATATTCAAAGGCAAAGGAGAAACCCCAACAAGACAGTAGGAGGAGTGAAATCGCATTTAGAATCAAACCTCATACTGGCCAGAGATGCTCAGAGGGCTCAAACCAAACCTTGTGTGCACCAGGACCCAGGTACCCCACAGAGACTGAGCCAGACCTGCCTCTGAGTGTTTAGGTGTCTCCTGCAGAGGCACAGACCAGCAGTGGCCTGCCACGGGGACAGGGGCTCTGGCTGCAGAAGACCTGGGAGGCGCAGGGTGTGAACCCCACATAGAGTCACCGAGCAGACAACCCACAAACAGGAGAACAATTGTAACAAAGAAGGTCTCGCACTGTTGCAAAATTCTAGGGCCCACAGCAGATTTCCCAACCCGGGGATCCGGCAAAGGGACTGAGAACCCACAGGGAATTTGACTTTGAAGGCCAGTGGTATTTCATTACAGAACTTCCACAGGCCTGGGGAAAAACACCCTTGGAGGGCACACACAAAACCTTGTGTGCACCAGGACCCAGGAGAAAGGAGCAGTGACCCCACAAGAAACTGAGCCAGGCTTGCTGTGAGTGTCCAGGAGTCTCCAGAGGAGGCATGAGTTGACAGTGGCTGCTGTGGGGTCAAGGGCACTGAATACAACAGTCTTGGCATAAGCCCCTTTGAAGGAGTTTACCATTATTGCCATTACCCTTACCATAGGTAAGCCAAACTACAGGGAGGGAACAGAGCCCCGCCCATCAACAGAAAACTAGATTAAGATTTACTGAGCACGGCTCCGCCCATCAAAGCAAGGCCCAGATTCCTCCCATCAGGAAGCTTCCACAAGCCTCTTATCCTTATCTATCAGAGGACATACAGAGTGGAAACCACAATTACAGAAAGCTAACCAAACTGATCGAAGCACTCTGACTGCAACGGACCGCACAGAAGCTTGGCCGTGAGGAGCTACCCCTCACCCAAGGTCAGGGGTGGCAACTGAGAGCGCCAGGCTGCAACGGCGCAGGAACCGCCCAGAGGAGCTACCCCACATCTGAGGTTAGGCAGGGTGGCCAAGACTATCTACCTCACCCCTGAGGTCAGGGGCGGCAGCCAAGAGGAGCAACCCCACGTCCAAGGAGCGGTGGCTGCGGGGGCGCAGAAGGGTCGAGAGGAGCTACACCTCCACTGAGGTCAGGAGCCGCGGTGGAGAGGAGCTACCCCACGTCTGAGGTCAGGCAGGGCGGCCAAGACTATCTACCCCACCCCTGAGGTCAGGGGCGGCATCCAAGAGGAGCAACCCCACGTCCAAGGAGTGGTGGCTGCGGGGGCACAGAAGGGCCGAGAGGAGCTACTCCACGTTCAAGGTCAGGAGGGGTGGCCTTGAGGAGATATTCCTCATCTAAGATAAGGAGCAGTGGCTGCACTTTGCTGGAGCAGCCATAAAGAGATACCCCATGTCCAAGGTAAGAGAAACCCAAGTAAGACAGTAGGTGTTGCGAGAGGGCATCAGAGGGCAGAAACACTAAAACCACAATCACAGAAAACTAGCCAATCTGATCACATGGACCACAGTCTTGTCTAACTCAAGGAAACTAAGCCATGCCATGTGGGGCCACCCAAGATGATAGGGTCATGGTGCAGAGATCTGACAGAATGTGGTTCACTGGAGAAGGGAATGGCAAACCACTTCAGTATTCTTGCCTTGAGAACACCATGAACAGTATGAAAAGGCAAAAAGATATGACATTTAACATGAACTCCCCAAAAAAACAATGAACTCCCCAGGTCAGTAGGTGCCCAATATGCTTCTGGAGAAGAATGGAGAACTAGCTCCAGAAAGAATGAAGAGGCTGAGCCAAAGCCAAAACAACAACCAGTTGTGGATGTGACTGGTGATGAAAACAAAGTCTGATGCTGTAAAGAGCAATATTGCATAGGAACCTGGAATGTTAGGCCCATGAATCAAGGTAAATTGGAAGTGGTCAAACAGGGAATGGCAAGAGTGAACATTGACATTTTAGGAATCAGTGAACTAAAATGGACTGGAATGGGTGAATTTCATTCAGATGACCATTATATCTACTACTGTAGGCAAGAATTCCACAGAAGAAATGGAGTAGCCCTTACAGTAAACAAAAGAGTCTGAAATACAGTATTTGGGTGCAATCTCAAAAACGACAGAAAGATCTCTGTTTCCAAGGCAAACTATTCAACATCACAGTAACCAAGTCTATGACCCATCCACTGTGCCAAAAAAGCTGAAATGGAACTGTTCTATGAAGACCTACAAGACCTTCTAGAGCTAACACCAAAAAAAGATGTCCTTTTCATCACAGGAGACTGGAGTTCAAAAGAATGAAGTCAAGAGATACCTGGAGTAACAGGCAAATTTAGCATTGGAGTAAAAATGAAGCAGGGGAAAGGCTAACAGAATTTTGCCAAGAAAATGTACTGTCATATCAAACACCCACTTGCAACAACACAAGAGATAGCTCTACACATGGACATCACCAGATGGTCAAAACCAAAATCAGATTGATTATATTCTTTGCAGTCGAAGATGGAGAGCTCTATACAGTCAGCAAAAACAAGACTGGGAGCTGACTGTGGCTCAGATCAGGAACTCCTTATTGCCAAATTCAGACTTAAATTGAAGAAAGTAGGGAAAACCACTAGGCCATTCAGCTATGACCTAAATCAAATCCCTTATGATTATACAGTAGAAGTGACAAATAGATTCAAGGGATTAGATCTGATAGACAAAGTACCTGAAGAACTATGGACAGTGGTTTGTAACATTGTACAGGAGGCGGTGATCAGAACTTTCCCCCAAAAGAAATGCAAAAGGGCAAAATGGTTGTCTGAGGAGGCCTAACAGACAGTTGAGAAAACAAGAGAAGTGAAAGGAGAAAAGGAAAGATATACCTATCTGAATGCAGAGTTCCAAAGAAGAACAAGGAGAGACAAGAAAGCCTTCCTAAGTGATCAATGCAAAGAAATAGAGGAAAACAATAGAATAGGAAAGACTAGAGATCTCTATAAGAAAATTAGAGAGAAGGGGTCCCAAGATAGCAGAGGAATAGGATAGGGAGACCACTTTCTCCCCCACAAATTCATCAAAAGATCATTTGAACAGTGAGCAACTTCCACAAAACAACTTCTGAATGCTGGCAGAGGACACCAGGAACCCAGCAAGGCAGCCTAATCTCTTCAAAAGAAGGCTCAGTTCAGTTCAGTCACTCAGTCATTGCGATCCCATGGACTGCAGCATGCCAGGCTTCCCTGTCTATCACCAACTCCCAGAGCTTGCTCAAACTCATGTCCAAGGAGTCAGTGATACCATCCAACTATCTCATCCTTTGTCATTCCCTTCTCCTCCTGCCTTCAATCTTTCCCAGCATCAGGATCTTTTCCAGTGAGTCAGTTCTTTGCATCAGGTGGTCAAAGTATTGGAGCTTCAGCTTCAGCATTAGTCCTTCCAGTGACTATTCAGGACTGATTTCCTTTAGGATTGACTGGTTTGATCTCCTTGCAATCCAAGGGACTCTCAAGAGTCTTCTCCAACACCAGTTCAAAAGCATCAATTCCTCGGCACTCAGCTGTCTTAATAGTCCAACTCTCACATCCATATAGGTCTACTGGAAAAACCATAGCTTTGACTAGGTAGACCTCTGTCGGCAAAGCAATGTCTTTGCTTTTTAATATGCTGCCTAGGTTGGTAATAGCTTTTCTTCCAAGGAGCAAGTGTCTTTTAATTTCATGGTTGCAGTCATCATCTGCAGTGATTTTGGAGCTCCCCCCAAAATAAAGTCTCTCACTGTTTCCATTGTTTCCCCATCTATTTCCCATGAAGTGATGGGACCAGATGCCATGATCTTAGTTTTTTGAATGTTGAGTTTTAAGCCAATTTTTTCACTCTATTCTTTCACTTTCATCAAGAGGCTCTTTAGTTCTTCTTCACTTTTTGCCATAAGGATAGTGTCATCTGCGTATCTGAGGTTATTGATATTTCTCCCAGCAATCTTGATTCCAGCTTGTGCTTCATCCAGCCCAGCATTTCACATGATGTACTCTGTACATGAGTCAAATAAGCAGGGTGACAATATACAGTCTTGATGTACTTCTTTCCCAATTTGGAACCAGTTTGTTGTTCCATGTCTGGTTCTAAGTGTTGCTTCTTGAGCTGCATATAGATTTCTCAGGAGGCAGGTAAGGTGGTCTGGTATTCCCATCTCTTTCAGAATTTTCCACAATTTGTTGTGATCCACACAGTCAAAGGCTTTAGTGTAGTCAATGAAGCAGAAGCAGATGTTTTTCTGGAATTCTCTTCCTTTTTCTATGATCCAAAGGATGTTGGCAATTTGATCTCTGGTTCCTCTGCCTTTTCTAAATCCAGCTTGAACATCTGAAAGTTCACAGTTCATGAACTGTTGAAGCTTGGCTTGGACAATTTTGAGCATTACTTTGCTAGTGTGTGAGATGAGCGCAATTGTGCAGTAGTTTGAAAATTCTTTGGCATTGCCTTTCTTTGGGATTGGAATAAAAACTGACCTTTTCCAGTCCTGTGGCCACTGCTGAGATTTCCAAATTTGCTGGCATATTGAGTGCAGCACTTTCACAGCATCATCTTTCAGGATTTGAAATAGCTCAACTGTAACTCCATCACCTCCACTAGCTCTGTTTGTAGTGATGCTTCCTAAGGCCCACTTGACTTCGCATTTCAGGATGTCTGGCTCTAAGTGAGTGATTACAGCATCATAGTCATCTGAGTCATGAAGTTCGTTTTTTGTATAGTTCTTCTGTGTATTACTGCCACCTGTTCTTAATATCTTCTGCTACTGTTAAGTTCATAACATTTTTGCCCTTTATTGTGCCCATCTTTGCATGAAATGTTCCCTTGGTATCTCTAATTTTCTTGAAGAAGAGATCTAACCTTTCCCATTCTATTGTTTTCCTCTATTTCTTTGCACTGATCACTTAGGAAGGCTTTCTTATCTCTCCTTGCTATTCTTTGGAACTCTGCATTCAAATGGGTATATCTTTACTTTTATCCTTTGCCTTTAGCTTCTCTTGTTTTCTCAGCTATTTGTAAGGTCTCCTCAGACAACTATTTTGCCTTTTTGCATTTCTTTTTCTTGGGGATGGTCAAAAGGAGGTAGGACAAAATATTAAAGACAAAAACAGAGAGAAAGGATTTAGGGTCAGAGATCCATCCTGGGGAGCAAGTGTTGAAGGAAGAGAAGTTTCCACACAATAGGAAACCCTCTTACAGTTGTGACAGTGGGGACCTTTGGAATCTCAGAGGTCAACATAACCAAAACACACACACACACACACACACAGACACACAGACACACAGACAGACACACACACAGAATATATGCCTAACTGCAACTACTTGCAGAGAAGCGGCTCAGACACTTGTGTCTGCCAGCAGCAAGTGGGGGCTGGGCAGGTAGGCATGGGCTGCATCATTGGTCCTTAGGGCGAGGACTGGGCTTGAATGCCTGAGGACCATCTGAATGGGGCAATATAAGATAGTATCCCAAACTGTTGAATCACCAGAGAGACAAAAAATAAAAAATAAAAAAAAAAGGATCTTTCCTGTGAAAGGCTCTTACTCCCCATGGTTACCCCTGGCATGCTCAACAAAGGAGTCACTTTTGTTGAGAACAACAACAAAAAAAAGAGAACAAAGGATTGTACCCTAGCGAATACCAAAGGAGAGCAAGTTGGATGCCATTTAGGGCCCTCCCTCCCCTGAGACAGAGAAGCAGTGGGACAGCCTGAGCTGTAAGGCAAGGGGGTTGCTACAATCTTGGCCCCAGAGACTGTGTCTTTCACCAAACTATGAGCAGGTTGCCAGTTGCTAGCCACATCTTCCTGGGATCGTGGGTGGTTCACATCCACCAGGAGTGTCACAGAGAAGCTGAGATCAGCTTCCCAGAGGAGACACACAGCACATTTGAGATTGTACCCTTTGACGCACCCAGGAAACTGAGTGGTCATGACCAGGGAGGTGCATAAGATGCACAGCCCACCTGGGACAGTGCACTTAACAAGCACCCAGTCGCCTGAGCAGCTTGGTCCTGGGAAGGGCACAAAATGCACAGCCTATCTGGGTCTGTGCCCATGTGGAGCACCCAAGAACCTGAGCGGCTTAGATGTGGGAAGTGCAAGAAATGAAGGACTCACTTGGGACAGCACCCTTGCAGAGCACCCTGGAGCCTAAGCAGTGTAGAAATACATGCCACCTTGGGCTGTGACAAACCCAGTGTGGTCCATCCACTGCATGCACCCCACACACATGCCAGCAGTATTTGTCTGAAGTGTCTGTCTCTCCCCACAGCACAACTGGACAAGTGAGCCTAAATAAGTGGCCACCTTTACCACCTTGTGTCAGGGCAGAAATTAGACACTGTAGAGACTTGCAAACAGAGGAAGTCAAAATAAACAAAGAAGGGGGAAACCACCCTGGAAGTGATAGGTGCAACAGATTAAAACCCTGCAGTTAATGCTGAGATGGTGCATTTGAGGGGCAACTATAAAGAAGGCTGAGCGCCGAAGAATTGATGCTTTTGAACTGTGGTGTTGGAGAAGACTCTTGAGAGTCCCTTGGACTGCAAGGAGATCCAACCAGTCCATCCTAAGGGAGATCAGTCCTGGGTGTTCATTGGAAGGACTGATGCTGAAGCTGAAACTCCAATACTTTGACCACCTCATGCGAAGAACTGACTCACTGGAAAAGACCCTGATGCTGGGAGGGATTGGGGGCAGGAGGAGAAGGGGACGACAGAGGATGAGATGGCTGGATGGCATCACCCACTCGATGGGCATGAGTTTGAGTAAACTTTGGGAGCTGGTGATGGACAGGGAGGCCTGGCGTGCTGCGATTCATGGGGTCACAAAAGAGTTGGACATGACTGAAGTGAATTGAACTGAACTGATAGATCATGAGAACAAGTATAAGTCAAAACAAGGGACTATCTGACACTGAACTGACTCCACACTGCCCACAATAGCTCCAGAGCTATTCCTAGATATATTTTTACTATTATCACTTTTTAATTTTCTAAAATAGTAGTTATTTATTACTACTTTAACTTTCATTTTTATACCTACTATTACCTTTCTAAAAAAAACCCTATTTAAAAAAAAACTCCATATATTTTTAAAATTTTCATGATTTTTTTTGTATTTTTTATATTGTATTTTTGAGAGTCTAACTTCCATTCTAGGTTTTTAATCTTTGCTTTTTGATATTTGTTATCCATTTTCTACCTTTAAGAATCTAATTTTTACTATCCATTTTCACTGAGAGATTTGATTACTGGCTTGATTGCTCTCTCCCTTTTTGACTCTCCTTTTTCTCCCCCAGGTCACCTCTATCTCCCTTCTCCCTCTTATCTTCCCTATATAACTCTGTGAATCTCTCTTGATATTCATGGCTCTGGAGAGTTGTTTCACCATTAGCCAAAGGGTTTTATCTTCTGTGCTGCATGGATGGAGAAGTCTTGAGGCTACTGCAAGAAGAGGACCAAATCCAGAGGCAGGAGGCTCAACTCCAGAACTTTAGAACATCAGAAAACTCCTGACTCCATGGAACTTTGATAGACAAGAGCCCACTCCAAAGTCTCCATATATACACTGAAACCAAGCTCCACACAAGAGCCAACAAGTTCCAGTGCAACACACAGCACATTAATTCTCCAGCAAAATGGGAACAGAATCCTGAACATTAAAAGACGGGCTGCCCAAAGCCACACCAAACCCGTAGATACCACAAAACTCACTATTGGACTCTTCACTGCACTCCAGAGAGAAGAGATCCAGCTCCACCCACCAGAACACAGACAGAAGTTCCCCCACCCAGGAAATCTTGACAAATCAATGGTCCACCCTGCCTCCAATCCACCACAGGGAGCAGACTCCACAGTTAAGAGGAATCGCAGTCTTCCAGCTTGCAGATAGGGCACTCCAAACACAGCAAAGTAAACAAAATGAAAAGGCAGAGAAATACTCAGCAGGTGAACAAATATGATAAAAACCTACCAATCCAAACAAAAGAGGAGGAAATAGGGAGTCTACCTGAAAAATAAGTCAGAATAATGATAGTAAAGATGATCCAAAATCCTGAAAACAAAATGTAATTACAGATAAACAGACTAGAGACAAGGACAGAGAAGATGCAAGAAATGTTTAACAAGGACCTAGAAGAAATAAAGAAGAACCAATCAATAAAGAACAGTGCAACAACTGCAATTAGAAACACTTTGGAGGGAACCAGCAGTAGAATAACTGAGGCAGAAGAGAGGATAAGTGAGGTGGAAGATAGAGTGGTGGAAATAAATGAAGCAGAGAGGAAAAACCAAAAAATAATTAAAAGAAATGAGGACAACCCCAGAGACCTCTGGGACAATGTTCAAGGCCCCAGTGTTCAAATCATAGGTGTCCCAGAAAAAGAAAACAAAAAGAAAGGGCCTGAGAGAATACTTGAGGAGATAATAGTTGAAAACTTCCCTAAAATGGGAAAGGAAATAGTCACCCAAGTCCAAGAAACCTAGAGAATCCAAACAGGATCAACCCAAGGTGAAACACCTCAAGACACATATTAATCAAAATAATAAAAATTAAACACAAAGACCAAATATTAAAAGCAGCAAGGGAAAAGCAACAAATAACACACAAGGGAATCCCCATAAGTATAACAGTTGATCTTTCAGTAGAAACTCTTCAGACCAGAAGGGAATGGCAGGACACACTTAAAGTAATGAAAAAGAAGAACCTACACCCAAAATTGCTCTACCCAGAAAGATCTCATTCAGATACTAAGGAGAAATCAAAAGCTTTACAGACAAGCAAAAGCTGAGAGAATTCAGCACCACCAAACCAGCTCTTCAATAAATGCTAAAGGATCTTCTCTAGACAAGAAACACAGAAAAGGTTTACAAAAATTAACCCAAACAATAAAGTAAATGGGGATGGGATCATATTTATCAATAATTACCTTAAATGTAAATGGGTTAAATGCTCCAACCAAAAGACAAAGTCTGGTCAAATGGTTACAAAAACAAGACCCCTATATATGCTGTCTACAAGAGCCCCACCTCAAACCTAGGGACACATACACTGAAAGTGAGGGGCTGGAAAAAGATATTTCATGCAAATGGAGACCAAAAGAAAGCAGGACTAGGAATACTCCTATCAGATAAAATAGACTTTGAAATAAAGACGATGATAAGAGACAAAAAAGGACACTACATATGATCAAGGGATCAATTCAAGAAGAAAATATAACAATTATAAATATATATGCACCCAATAAGAGCACCCAAGGCAAAGGCTAACAAGTATGATAGGGGAAATGGACAGTAACACAATAATAGTGGGGAATTTTTTTATCCCATTCACTCCTATGGTTAGATCAACCAAACAGAAAACTAGCAAGGAAACATAGGTTTTAAATGATACAATGGACCAGTTAGATCTAATTGATACATATATATAGAGAGAGCACTTCACCCCCCCCTCCCCCCGCCAAATGGATTTCACCTTTTTCTCAAGTGCAAATGGAACATTCTCCAGGATAAATCACATCCTGGGCCATAAAAATAGTCTTGACAAATTTTAAAAAACTGAAATTATTTCAAGCATCTTTTCTGATCACAATGTGGTAAGATTAGATATTAACTACAGGAAAGAAACTATAAAAACACACACACATATGGAGGATAAACAACATGCTTCTGAATAACCAACAGATCATGGAAGAAATCAAAAGGGAAATCAAAATATGTATAAAACAAATGAAAATGAAAACACAACAATCCCAAACCTATGGGATTCAGTAAAAGCAGGGCTAAGAGGGAGGTTCATAGCAATACAAGCTTACCTCAAGAAACAAGTGAAACATCAAATAAACAACCTAAGTTTATACCTAAAGCAAATAGAAAAAAAAACCGAAAAACTGCAAAGTTAGTAGAAGGAAAAAAATCATAGAAATCAGGGCAGAAATGAATGAAAAAGAAATGAAGGGGACTACAGTAAAGATCAACAAAACTAAAAGCTGGTTCTTTGAGAAGATAAATAAAATAAAAACCATTAGCATGACTCATCAAGAAAAAAAGAGAGAAGAATCAAATGAATAAAATTAGAAATGGAAATGGAGAAATTACAATAGGCAACACAGAAGTACAAAATATCATAAGAGACTACTTTGAGCAACTATATGCCAATGAAATGGATGACTTGGAAGAAACAGAGGAATTCTTAGAAAAGTATAACCTTCCAAAACTGAACCTGGAAGAAATAGAAATTTTAACAGAATCATCACAAGCATGGAAACTGAAACTGTAATCAAAAATCTTCCAAGAAACAAAAGCCCAGGACAAGCTGGCTTCACAGGTGAATTCTACCAAAAATTTAGAGAAGAGCTAACACCTATCCTACTCAAACTCTTCCAGAAAATTGCAGAGGAAGTTGAACTCCCAAACTCATTCTATGAGGCCACCATCACCCTAATACCAAAACCAGACAAAGATGCCACGAAAAAAGAAAACCACAGGCCAATATCACTGATGAACATAGATGCAAAAATCCTCAATAAAATTCTAGCAAATAGAATCCAACAACATATTAAAAAGAACATACATCGTGACCAAGTGGGCTTTATCCCAGGGATGCAAGGATTCTTCAATATTTGCAAATCAGTCAATGTGATACACAACATTAACAAATTGAAAGATAAAAACCATATGATTATCTCAATAGATGCAGAGAAAGCCTTTGACAAAACTGAACACCCATTTAAGATAAAAACTCTCCAGAAAGCAGGCATAGAAGGAACATATCTCAACATAACAAAAGCCATATATGATAAACCCACAGGAAACATTATCCTCAATGGTGAAAAATTGAAAGCATTTCCTCTAAAATCAGGAACAAGACAAGGGTGTCTACTCTCACCACTACTATTCAATGTAGTTTTAGAAGTCCTAGCCACAGCAATCACAGAAGAAAAAGAAATAAAAGAAATCCAGATTGGAAAAGAAGAATCAAAACTCTCACTGTTTGCAGATGACAAGATCATGGCATCTGGTCCCATCAGTTTATGACAAATAGATGGGGAAAGAATGGAAACAGTGACTGACTTTATTTTCTTAGGCTCCAAAATCACTGCAGATGGTGATTGCAGCCATGAAATTAAAGATACTTGCTCCTTGGATGAAAAGCTATGACAAACCTAGACAGCGTATTACTGTCTAGTAAATAGACAGTGGTTTATTGCAGTGGTTTTGACAAAGGTACATACAATACATTGGTTTTTCCAGTAGTCATGTATGGATGTGAGAGTTGGACTACAAAGAAAGTTGAGTGCTGAAGAATTGATGCTTTTGAACTGTGATGTTGAAGAAGACTCTTGAGAGTCCCTTGCTCTGCAAGGAGATCAAACCAGTCAATCCTAAATGAAATCAACCCTGAATATTCATTGGAAGGACTGATGCTGAAGCTGAATCTCTAATTCTTTGGCCACATCATAGGAAGGCTGACTCATAGAAAAGATCCTGATGCTGGGAAGATCCTTTGTTGTCCCCTGAAGGCAGGAGAAGCAGGGGACAACAAAGGATGAGATGGTTGGATGGCATCACCAACTCAAAGGATATTAGTTTGATCAAGCTCTGGGAGATGGTGAAGGTCAGGGAAGCCTGGTGTGCTGCAGTACATGTGGTCTATGACCCACCTCCCAGAATATTGGAAATAAAAGCAAAAATAAACAAATAGGACCTAATTAAACTTAAAAGCTTTTGCACAACAAAGGAAACTATATAAGCAAAGTGAAAAGACAGCCTTCAGAATGGGAGAAAATAACAGCAAATGAAGAAAGAGACAAAGGATTAATCTCAAAAATATACAAGCAACTGCTGCAGCTCAATTCCAGAAAAATAAATGACCCAATCAAAAAATGGGCCAAAGAACTAAACAGACATTTCTCCAAAGAAGATATACAGATGGCTAACAAACATATGAAAAGATGCTCAACATCACTCATTATCAGAGAAATGCAAATCAAAACCACAATAAGGTACCACTACATGCCAGTCAGAATGGCTGCTATCCAAAAGTCTACAAGCAATAAATGCTGGAGAGGGTGTGGAGAAAAGGGAACCCTCTTACACTGTTGGTGGGAATGCAAACTAGTACAGCCACTATGGAGAACAGTGTGGAGATTTCTTAAAAAACTGGAATTAGAACTGCCATATGACCCAGCAACCCCACTCCTAGGCATACACACAGAGGAAACCAGATCTGAAAGAGACACGTGTACCCCAATGTTCATCACAGCACTGTTTATAATAGCCAGGACATGGAAGCAACCTAGATGCCCATCAGCAGACGAATGGATAAGGAAGCTGTGGTACATATACACCATGGAATATTACTCAGCCATTAAAAAAGAATACATTTGAATCAGTTCTAATGAGATGGATGAAACTGGAGCCCGTTATACAGAGTGAAGTAAGCCAGAAAGATAAACACCAATACAATATACTAATGCATATATATGGAATTTAAAAAGATGATAACGATAACTCTATATGTAGGACAGAAAACGTGACACAGATGTACAGAACAGACTTTTGGACTCTGTGGGAGAAGGCGAGGGTGGGATGATCTGAGAGAATAGCATTGAAACATGTATATTATCAAGTGTGAAACAGGTCGCCAGCTGAGGTTGGATGCATAAGACAAGTGTGCAGGGCTGATGCACTGGGAAGACCCAGAGGGATGGGACGGGGAGGGAGGTGGGTGGGGGGAACAGGATAGGGAACACATGTAAATCCATGACTGATTCATGTCAATGTATGGCAAAAACCACTGCAATATTGTAAAGTAATTAGCCTACAACTAATTAAAAAAAAAAAGAAAAAAAAAAAAAAGAAGAAGAAAAAAGAATCAGAGATGACTGAGTGACTGAACAATAATAGCAACATCAAAGCAGTAGAATACAATATAAAACCCACATCATCATAATAGATACAGAAAAGCATTTAATAAATTCTAACACTCCTGTGACTGTGTAGATCACAACAAATTATGGAAAATTCTTAAAAAGATAGGAGTACCAGACCACTTTACCTGTCTTCTGATAAACCTGTAGGTGGTTTAAGAAGCAATAGCTAGAACCAGACACAGAACGACTGACTGGTTCAAAATTGAAAAAGGAGTGTGACAAGACTGTATGTTGTCACCACGTTTATTTAGCTTATATGCAGAGTGCATCATGTGAAATGAAGGTGTGGATGAATCACAAGTTGGAATCAAGATTGCTGCTAAAAATATCAACAACCTCAGATTTGCAGCTATCAGTCTAATGGCAGTAAGTGAAGAGGAACTAAAAGAGCCTCTTGATGGGGGTGAAACAGGAGTGAAAAAGCTGGCTTGAAACTCAACATTAAAAAAAACTAAGATCATGGCATCTGGTCCCACCTCTTCATGCCAAATAGAAGGGGAAAAAGTGGAAGCAGTGACAGATTTTATTTTCTTGGGCTCCAAAATCATTGTGGATGGTGACTGTAGCCATGAAATTAAAAGATGCTTGTTTCTTGGAAGGAAAGCTATGACAAACCTAGACAGTGTATTAAAAGGCAGAGACATCACTTTGACCACAAAGGTCCATATATCCAAAGCTATGGTTTTTCCTGTAGTCATGTATGGATGTGAGAGTTAGACCCATAAAGAAGGCTGAGTGCCAAGGAATTGATGCTTTTGAATTGTGATGCTGGAGAAGACTTTTGAGAGTTCCTTGGCCTGCAAGAAGATCAAACCAGTCAATTCTAAAGAAAATCAACTCTGAATACTCATTGGAAGGACTGTTGCTTATGCCGAAGCTCCAATACTTTGGCCACCTGATGCAAAGAGCTGACTCATTGAAAAAGACCCTGATGCTGGGAAAGATTGAAGGCGGGAGGAGAAGTTGACGACTAAGGATGAGATGGTTAGATGACATCACCAACACAATAAAGATGAATTTTAGCAAACTCCAGGTGATAGTGGAGACCAGAGGAACCTGGTATTCTATAGTTATGGGGTTGCAAGGAGTCGGGCATGACTTAGTGATTGAAAAACAACCCTCCCCTTCATGATAAAAACATTCAACAAACTGGAAACAAACGGGTTCTTCCTAAATCTCATAAAGGGCATCTACAAAAAACCCACTGCTGACATTATAATGAATGGTTGATAACTGAATGTTTTCCCTCCTAAGATCAGAAGAAGATAAAGATGTTTAATCTTGCTACTTCTATTCAACATCATACTGGAGGCTATAGCCAGAGCTATTGAGCAAGAAAGAAAATAGAAGTCATTGAGAGTGCAAAGTCATTTGTAGATGACATGGTCTTGTATATAGGGAATTCACTAAAAATCAATTAAATCTAATAAATGATTTCATTAAGTCTGCTTGATATAAGATCAATACACAAAAATCAATCGCATTTCTAAACAGTAGCAATCAACAATCTGAAAATGAAATTAAGAAAATAATTCCATTTAAAACAGCATTAAAATAATAAAATATTTAGGAATAAATTTAACAAAAGAACTGTAAAATCTACACTCTGAAAACTATAAAAGATGTTGAAAGAAATTATAGACCTAAATAAATAGAAATCCTATTTTAATGGATCAGAAGGCATAATACTGTTAAAAGGTCTAATACTGTTAAAATTTCAATACTCTCAAAACTTATCTACAGGCTGAACACAATCTTTATCAAAATCCTACAGAGTTCTTTGCAAAAATTGATAAGCCTATCCTAACATTCATGTGGAAATTCAAGAGACCCATGATAGCTAACACAATCTTAAAAAAGAAGATCAAAGTTGGAGAACTCACAATTCCTAATTTCAAAATTTATTACAAAGCTATAATTATAAAAAATGTGTTGGGAGACACTGCTTTGGGAAAGCAAGTGTTCTCGTTACTTGCTGCAAATTCTTCCTTCTCTGGGAAAAAAAAAACTGTAATACATGCATAGGTTAGGTATGTATATCAGTGAAGTAGAATTGGGAGTTCAGAAATAAACCGTTACACTTTTGCCAATTTTTAACCAGGGTGTCAAGAAAAGTAAATGTAGGAAAGATAGTCTTTTCAAAAATAGTGCTGAAACAACTGGATAGTCACATTCAAAAGAGAGAAGTTGAACCCCCTACTTCATTCCATACACAAAAAATAAGTCCAAATGGGTTACTATGCAGAAAAGAGTTAACACAGCAGGCCAGAAGTGCTATTCTTGGAAGGCCTGATTACAAGATTGACCTTTGGTTGGTATTTGGAAAGCTGGATTTTGGGAGGGTTCCCATCATTCTCAGAATTCAGTAACAGTGGCTTATTGTGCCTAAACTGTTTGTGAAAACACTAGGGTTTATATTGAACGCTTACTTTCTCTCTTGGAGTCTAGAGTTTTGGTACATGCCAGACAGAGGCTGTGTATGTGACCAGCCTTCAACAAGAAGCCCTGGGTGCTGAGTCTTAAGTGAGCTTCCCTGGTTGGCAATATTTCATACATGTTGTCACAACTCATTGAACTGGGAATTGCATCCTGTCTGTGCGACTCCACTGAGAGAGTACTGTGGAAACTGGTGCGTATTTCCCCTGAACTTTGTCTAATGCACCTTTTCCCTTTGCTGATATTGCTTTGTATCCTTTTGCTGTAATCACAACTTTTAGTATGACTATATACATAGTCATGTGAGTCCTCTTAGTGAATCACTGAATCGGGTGGGGGGTGGTCTTTTGGGCGCCCATAAACATAATCATAGACCTAACTGTAAAAGCTAAAACTATAAAACTCTTTAAAAAATAGGAATAAATCTTTGTGACTTTGGGCTAGGCAAAGCCTTATTAGATAGGAAACTAAAAGTAAAATTAGATAAGCTGGGCTTAACCAAAACTAAAAACTTCAAATGACACTATCAAGAAAGTAAATCCAGTGGTTGATATTCTTCAGAGGAAAAAAAAAAGTGAAAAGACAATCCATAGAATGGGAGAAACCATTTGCCAATCACATATCTAAAAAGGGGTTTGTATCCAGAATACATAAAGAACCTTTAGGGACCTATATCCAGGTGGTGCTAGTGGTAAAGAAACTGCCTGTCAGTGCAGGAGACATAAGAGATGTGGGTTCAATCCCTGGGTTGGGAAGGTCTGCTGGAGGAGGAAATGGCAACCCACTCCAGTATTCTTGCCTGGAGAGTCCTCATGGACAGAGGAGCCTGGCAGGCTACAGTCCATAGGATTGCAAAGAGTTGGAAACAACTGTAGTGACTTAGTACACCCACATATTTAGAATATAAAAAGAATCTTTACAACTCAACAATAAAAAGACAACCCAATTAACAAATGGGCAAAGGATCTGAATGGACATTTCTCCAAAAGAAGGTAGACAGTCAATCGGCACATGATTAATGATAATTAATAATTATGATGATTAATATCAGCCATTAGGGAAACGTGAAATCAAAACTACAGTGAGATACCACTTCATACCCACTAAAATGGTTAGAATAAAAAAGATGGTCAACAGTAAGGAAAAGACCCTGATGCTGGGAAAGAATGAAGGCAGGAAGAAAAGAGGATGACAGAGGATGAGACAGTTGGATGGCATCACTGACTCGATGGACATGAGTTTGAGCAAGTTCTGGGCCTTGGTGATGGGCAGGGAAGCCTGGCGTGCTGCTGTCCACAGGGTTGCAAACAGTTGGATACAACTGAGGGACTGAACAACAACCAAGGATTGGTAAGAATATGAAGAAACTGGAACCTTCAGACATTGCTGGTGGGAATGTAAAATGGTACGGTCTCCTTTGGAAAACAATGTGGCAATTCCTCATAATGCTAAACATAGTTACCAAATGACCCAGCACTTCCTCTTCTAGATGTATATCCAAGAGAAAAAAAACATATGCCCAAATAAAAACTTGTACATGAAGGTTTGTAGCAGCATTATTCATTAACAGTAAAAAAGCAGAAATAACCCAGATGTTTGTCACCTGGTGAATGGATAACCAAAATGTTCCACATATCAATACAGTAAAGTATTGTTTAGCAATATAAAGGAATGAAATATTGATACATGCTACAACATAATGAACTTTGAAAAACTTATATAAGTAAAGGATAAAATACATTGGGGAAAGTGGCTCTTTGCCAGCTTAGATTCAGAAATAAATATAAAATGAAAAGAATATAATGTAAATATTTCCTGAGAACAGAGCTTCTTACATATTATTTTGGGTCAAATGCCCATATCATCATTGCTATGTAAAAGAGAAAAGCATCCTAAGGCATTTCAATTGGCACAGTGATGTACCAAGAAGATGAACTCCATTTGATTTATCTTCAGTGTCCACATCTCTACCATCATGATCCTAGGCTGTTAAGTGGAGTCAAACAATAAAAGTTATTCAGACTAGTTTCCAAAACCAAACATCAATAGTTCTGAGATTTTAGATTAATTTCTCCTCTATGCCTCTGTCTTCCTTTATTAATGTGGATGTGACAAAGTTGACCAAGTCATACTATACTAATTCAGTTCAGTTCAGTTTAGTTCAGTTGCTCAGTTGTGTCCGATTCTCTACAACCTCATGGACTGCAGCATGCCAGGCTTCCCTGTTCATTGCCAACTCCCAGAGTTTACTCAAACTCATGTCCATTGAGTCTGTGATGCCATCCAACCAACTCACCCTCTGTCATCCCCTTCTCCTCCTGCCTTCAATCTTTCCTAGTATCAGGGTCTTTTTTTTTTTTTTCTATTTATTTATTTTTTTATTAGTTGGAGGCTAATTACTTCACAACATTTCAGTGGGTTTTGCCATACATTGATATGAATCAGCCATAGAGTTACACGTATTCCCCATCCCGATCCCCCCTCCCACCTCCCTCTCCACCCGATTCCTCTGGGTTTTCCCAGTGCACCAGGCCCGAGCACTTGTCTCATGCATCCAACCTGGGCTGGTGATCTGTTTCACCATAGATAATATACATGCTGTTCTTTTGAAACATCCCACCCTCACTTTCTCCCACAGAGTTCAAAAGTCTGTTCTGTACTTCTGTGTCTGTTTTTCTGTTTTGCATATAGGGTTATCGTTACCATCTTTCTAAATTCCATATATATGTGTTAGTATGTTGTAATATTCTTTATCTTTCTGGCTTACTTCACTCTGTATAATGGGCTCCAGTTTCATCCATCTCATTAGAACTGATTCAAATGAATTCTTTTTAACAGCCGAGTAATATTCCATGGTGTATATGTACCACAGCTTCCTTATCCATTCGTCTGTTGATGGGCATCTGGGTTGCTTCCATGTCCTGGCTATTATAAACAGTGCTGCGATGAACATTGGGGTGCACGTGTCTCTTTCAGATCTGGTTTCCTAGGTGTGTATGCCCAGAAGTGGGATTGCTGGGTCATATGGCAGTTCTATTTCCAGTTTTTTAAGAAATCTCCACACTGTTTTCCATAGTGGCTGTACTAGTTTGCATTCTCAGTGTCTTTTCAAATGAGTCAGTTCTTCGCATCAGGTGGCCAAAGTATTGGAGTTTTGGCTTCAGCATCAGTCCTTCCAATGAATCAGTCCTTCAGGACTGATTTCCTTTAGGATGGACTATACTAATTGAGGTCAAGAGAAATACCAATATTGTTTCCAATAGTTTCCCATTTTTATTTGGTTGCTATCTGGCCTTAATTTCTTCAGTCTAAGAATTGAAATCATAGGCCATTAAAGACCATTGATTTAAGCCAAGGAAACTAAATCAGAGGTCAGTTTTCCTAAACTGCAAGCTTCACGAGGGCAAGGACTACATCTGTTTTGTGCTTCCCTGGTGGCTCAGGTGGTAAAGAATCTGCCTGCAATGAAAGAGAGCTGGGTTCAATCCCTGGGTCAGGAAGATCTCCTGGAGAAGGGAATGGCAACTCACTCCAGTATTCTTGCCTGGAGAATTTCATGGAGAGAGGAGCCTGGAAGGCTACAGGCCATGGGGTCACAAAGGGTCAGACATGACTGAGCAACTAACACTTTCAACATTAATGTTTCCAGTACCTGGCACAAAACTGGTACTCAGTTAATACTCACAAATAAATTAACAATCAGAAGCATAAGTAACCCGGTGGTTTTCAAACTTAAAAGTGCATCTGAATCACGCAGAAAACTGATTAAAACACAGACTGCCAGGCCTCACCCCAGCCTTTCTGATTTAGTAGACCTAGGATAGGTACCAATATTTTACATCTCTAACAAGTTCCCAGTGGATACCAATGTTTTCTGGTACAGTGCCTGGCACATAGTGGGCACGCAATTTTAACTATATTAGTTGCAAGAATAAGTGACTAAACATATTTTAACAAGTACTTACTAAATTGAATTTTGTTTTCTGAAATGGAAAAGAGGTTGGAGTTGAACCCTCTCCCCTGCCTTTTTGGAAAAGAAATGGAAAGATTTCACCCTACATGAAGTTGATTTATAAATATAAGTACATGAAGTTAATTTATAAGTATACATATATGAAGTTGATTTATAAGTAAAAATTTAACTTTTTGACTCATTTTGCTTTTCTTTTCAGTCAATCTGTATATGTCATGCTTTATATAACAGCATATTCAAAGCATTTATGAATGGTGTATAATACAGGTATCAGCAATCACAAGAAAAGATGGTGACATCAAATCCTTACCCAGGGGATGGCCACCACTGGGCTATGAAAAAAGTTGAGAAAATAAATTTTTAAAAGGGAAAAAGCAAGGTAACCATTATGTGTTTTTAAGTTTTTAGTAGAGTAAAATTACAGACTATTCAAGTAACCAACCAGCATGCTATCATTAAAAAAGTGGATGAAATAGCCTAACTCAGGAAGTCATGGTAAAGGGTTAAATAAATAAAACTGCCTTTAAATGTATTTTTTCCATAATCAGAAAAGAGGACATTGTTGAGCAGAGACAAAGGCTTAGAATAGTACAAAATACCAGATAGGCAGGTGAGAGTGGAAATCAGTACTTAGAAATAAGGTAATGAAAATTCAAAGCTCTCAGTTTTCTAAATTACAGTCCTAACGATTTTGGTTTTCTTGAAGTCCTATAGGTAGTGAAAGTATAAAAATGAATTAAATGATATAGTTTTGTGGGTAGGTGAAGTCCTTAATATTATATTAATCTAGCTGGGAACATGAACTTCAAGTTCTAAATATATAATGAACTTGTAAGTAATACTGTGTGACTATGAACAACTATGAAGTATTTAGCCAATCACTCTCAACCAAAACAAGGACTGTTTACCAAGAACATCAGTTTAACTCAGTATGAAATGTAGTTCTCTAACCTTTCAGATAGGAAAATGTTCAGATTATCCAAATTGTCTAGGAAAAAACCCTGTAAACACTTTTCTGTCATAAGACCCTTTCTTATTCTATTCTGCTCTTCCACTTGCATAATATAAACGTGAAAGGGTATCTGATAAGTATACCTAAATGAAGTTTACTTCAAATTAAACTTCAAGCATTCAGTCTTTATTTTCCTAAATAGTTTCTGACTCCTAAAGCAAGCAAGCAAACAAACAAACAAACATATAAACAAGCAAAATTTCCATTTTGCCTCTCCTTTTTGGATGTGCTCCAGTATCATAAGCTAGTGTAAGTCTATTTTCAAGGCAGGAGGGGTAGTTTTAAGCTTTTCTTTAAAAGACTTTGAAATCACATGATTTTCTAAAGTTTTAAAAGAAACTATGGAAGTTTGTGCTATTTTTTTTGTATAACACAATAACTCATCTATTCTCATCTCCAGGGAAAAAAATGAGTAAGAGGCTACAGTCTGATATTTGGTGACTCTCACCAACACCCAGATTGATTTATATGTTTTTTCTTCTATGTGTCCACAATGTGTTTCATATAGCTCTATCATGACAATGACAAAAATCTAATTTCTGGACAATAACTGAAAATAGATTTTTAAAAAACCCTCACCTAGTCTGGTTCTTAAAAGTAAGAAATCTAAGTCTAAAATTACATGTTAATTAATTAATTAATTAATTAATTCAAAAATTACATTTAACCTTAACAGGAGGAATTCAAGGTTTTAATTTCTTGCTATCAGACACAAATTACTTTCATCTTAAAATTAGCAAAAGAGTTTGGTCCTGAAAAATGAAAGCTTGATTGCTAGAAAGGAGAATCAAACAAGCTACTGTGTAGCTTATCTTATTTTAAAAAAGTCATGAGCTCATGCATGTTTTGTAGAGCTAAAGGCAGGTTAATTTATGTTAAAGGATCCCTACTTGTTTCACCTGACTTTCAGTTGAGATAGACAGTCTACGAAAGTCCACCTGAAAAATAAATGGCTCAAATTAAACTTGAACGAAAATACATGATCTTACAAAGTCTGATTCCAAAATAATGTTCTTAAACATGAAAATATCCCAATTCATTTCCCAAGTAGTATCTTACCTGCTTTATCTCACTTTTTAACTGCATGATCCCAGTTCGTTCTGTTTTGGTTGCTCCAACAGCACCAATCTCACGGATTGAAATAGCAGGGCTGATATTTGAATCAGTGGGGCGAACTATATAGCATGACAGATTAAGGAGAAAGAGGGAGGATAATCAGGTTCAAACTTTTTCTCCACCACTTTTAAAAGACTCAGATGTATGACCTCCTTTTATGTTAATAATAATGAAAAATTCAACAGCTATAACGTTTCTATTCAAAGTGTGGTCCACAGACCTGCAGCATCACCATCACCTAGAAGCTTGCTAGAATTTTAGGCCCAACTGTAGACCTATTGAATCAAAGTCTGCAGTTTAGCAAGATAACCCAAGATACTGTTCATTCTTATGAACAGTAAGGCTTGAGGAATACTGCTTTATAACTTTCTCTTACCACTCTAAGGTATCCATCCATCTGATATTATATATTTATTTATTCTAACTTTGAAAGTTAAGCATGGGAGATGACTCTTCTCATTTGATCTGATGTTTTAGGTACTTGATATCAAATACCACTGCCAAACCACCAAGTGCAGGTATGAAGTTTATTTGTGATAGACCCCAAATGTATTTGAATTTATAGGTGAAAGGATACATCCGATGTATTATAGCAGCTACACACACATACACGTCACCATAAATGCTACTTAATTATTGTCAATTGGGATACAAGAAAGTTTTAGATGATATAGATTGCTATTTGTGCTAAAGTAGAGACTTAAGATAATGCAAAGGAATATACAAGACAGTCCAAAACAAAATATGATAGTAATATACTTAATTTAAGGGGGAAAAAAGACACACAGTGGTTTCCAAATCTTGTTCCAAAAGAGAGCTTTGGTTTAAACTGTTCCATATATAGGGGTTCTGTTTATTTGGAGGAAAAGTTTCTCTGATAAAAGAATAGCATTTTAAAATCAATGAAACATTTAAAATAAGCACTGTGAAATAGAAATGCAGTTATTCAAACTTACCACTTCGTTCCACTCCAAACTCCTTGCCACTGAGTATGTGATGCAGGAGGTTCTTCATGGCTGAAGGACTGAGATTCATCAGGCCATCTGCGGCTTCCTCAGCTAGTCAGCAGAAATGTTAGGACAGAGGTATTTCTAATTGGCTTGCCATTCCCACCCCACTTTTTCTGTTTCTTTTCTTGCTTAGAATTCCTGAGTCACTTGATTGGAAGAACAGAATTATGAAATACATTTCCAGCATCATATTGCCTAGGCATGCATACTGCAATAGATTCTTAATAATTTAAGGACAGATTATCCAGTTTATGGATTAACCAGGTTCTTGACTTCTTCAGTCCTCTTCCACATCAGTAGGGTATACTCAGTAGAATCTTTATTTGAAAGTGGGAAGAATGAAAGATAAGAAAAATCAAACTGGAAACCAGTTGGAGAAAGTAATGGATGTGTATATGAAGATAGGCTAAAATAATCAAATCTTCTCAGTCTGGAAATATGTGGATTTAAAAAGAGAATAGATATGAATCCTTAAAATTATGAAGAATATTGAGAAGATAACTTGAACTTGTTCATCAACATCAGACACCTATTATAAGTTTATTACATCTAGGTCATGATTTTAAGCAATGTTAGTACAAACAGGTGTGACATAGTGCTTGCCTTGAGAGGCTGACCAACTAGCAATGTGTGGGAAAGACCACACATGTGAACAAGATAAACAACGATAAAACATGACATGGCTATACTAAGTGTCATATGAAAGGTACAGACAACAAATGCTTTGGAAATCAGAGGAGACATCAATCTCCAAGGATGAAAACTGTTAAAATGGGAAGCACTGTTGAAGTAGGAGGCAGAGGTCAGACTATTGAGGGTCTTGGATATCAGACTCAGGGACCTTGGCTTTATCCTAGAAGAAATGAACAGCCATGGCTTGGGGAATCCACAAGAAAAAAATTTGTAATGGGCAATTAAGAAAAAGTGAAGAATGTTTGGGGATTTTATCCCTTCTTGAGGTTTATTATTGAATAATCAGACTCATAAAACATTCCTTAATATATATGTGCATGTGTGTGTATGAGACTGACTCTTTGCAACCCTATGAACTGTAGCCTGCCAGGTTTCTCTGTCCATGGGATTCTCTGGCAAGAATATTGGAGTAGGTTGCCATGCCCTCCCTCAGGGGATCTTCCTGACCCAGGGTTCAAACCCATGTCTCTTATATCTCCTGCATTGGCAGGCAGGTTCTTTACCACTAATGCCACCTGGAAAAGCCCAGTGTAATCTATAATAATTATAATGTAATCTATAATAATGTGCTGAACTGGAAATCATTTACAATAAGGCAGACTTGGACTCAAATTTCGGTATTTACTAGTTATGCAACTTTGGGCAAGTAATTAACCTGGGTTTCATTTTTTAAAAAAAATTGATCATTAGTTTTATATAAATTTTATACAATTTTAAAGGTTACTTTCCATTTATAGTTATTACAAAATTATAGGCTATGTTCCCATGTTGCACAATACATCCTTGAACCTATCTTACATCCAATAGCTTGTTGAGTTCCAATTTCTTTTTCAGTAAAAGTGAGATTAAAAATACCTTCACCATTGGGTTGTTGTAAGGATTAAATGAGATAAGGTATAAAAGTACTGTCTAGCATATGGTAGGTACAGAATAATCATTACCTTTATTTCTCTAAAGGATTATTTAAATATACATTATATCATGTGATTTAGGTTGGATTCAAACCAATAAATTTAGCTACTTGCTAACAGTGCAATTAAAAGCCTTTGGGGGACATTTAATTGAAACAATGGTTAACATTGAGTTTTGCAACTATGATTTTATTTTTGTATGCAATCCCTCTCTCTATTATTTTGTCATTCTTGTTGAAATCAAACAAATATGAAAGTCATGCCATGGGGTCCCCCCATAATTCTGTGCTACAGCTTCCAAAGGCCCCATTTATTTTTCTAACTAAAACTACCACCTTGCCAAATATACCTTTAGCTAATATAAAAAGTTTTGTCAGATAAATATTAGCAGAAATATTGCCTTCCTTTAATTTGATCCTGATGGTAACTAGATAGAATACTGATACTATAATCAAACTGATGTGGTGACTCAATTTGACAGCCAGAGGTGGCATGCCTGAATCAGAATCAAACCCAGTCTTTCATACTTAGTTTGATGCATGCAGAAGACCCAGGTTCAATCACTGGGTTGGGAAGATCCCCTGGAGAAGGAAATGTCAACCTACTCCAGTATTCTTGCCTGGAGAATTCCATGGACAGAGGAGCCTGGTGAGCTACAGTCCATGGGGTTGCCAAGAGTTGGACATGACTGAGCAGCTAAGACTTTCACTTTTCACATGCCCTGAATCATTCTAGGAGTTAGTAGGAAGGTAATTTGGAGTACAGAGCCACCAAAAGATGGAATTTTGAAATTGAAAACTGATATATAAATTTGTTATAGCAATCCCTTGACTTGCATAGAGACAAACATGGGAAAAATACTGCTATATGCAGCATCTGAGCTACTGATAGAAATTTTTTAGCTTCCTTTCTCTCCTGATTCAAAACTTAATAGACCTGTAATAAAAGTGAATTCTGCCTCAGTTACTTAATTGAATACCTGAGCATCGAAGGGAGTGGGCCAGTTCTGTTGCCATAACTTGTATGATCAGACCAATTCGAAGTCGAAACATTTCAGCAAAAAGGCCAGGCTGAGTTCGCATATACATGGCTAGATATACCATTATTTCCTGTGCATGGAATGAATACAGACAAAAGTTATACCATAGATCTCACAAGGCCTATTTTGCGGTCTTCAGAAACTGCCAGATCAACTGAAAACAAACTTTTAAATATCAGTCATCAGATTAGGCTTTATAATTCTGCTCACCTGTGTAAGAATTGAAATGCTCATATCCCCTTCACTGGCTTCATCTATCAGTTGAGTGAGTACTTCATAGGGCAGAGGTCTAAGGAAGAAGACAGTGAAGAATGACAAAATTCTGCAACTACTTAAACCTAAATATATTGAGAAAATGAAAAAGCTCCTCCTAAGTCCAAGTCAGCATCTCAACATCTCATCATTACTGGTATCATTCTGTTTCTTTTAGTCTTCAAAGTTTACTGCCTCCCCAAAGCACTCTGGCCTGTATGAACTCAGGAGAACTCTGCTCTCTCCTCTCTAAGCCTGGATTGCCTTTCTCCCTCAAAATTGTGCTTAAAACTCATCCCATGATGTCCATTCAGACCAGTTTTTCATGGTTAATTCTTAACATTTGATAAGTAAGTATTATGGCTGGAAAGTAACAAACTACATTTAAGCTGTGCCTTTTGGAAGTCATTTTATTGCTTTACAATCATACTTTATAGTCTTATACTGATTTTTATAGATTTGTCAGTTTATATATATATGCACACATACTCCCTCCCACACTTCTGACTCTCCTGTTGATACTAAGCACTCTGGGGGCATGGGGGATGTCATCTTCTTTTGGATTACCCACAGTAGTCACAAAATTGATCTAATTTGTAGTAAAAGGTTCTGCTTGGCAGGAGTAAGGTGTTATGGACTGAATTGTGTTCCAAGTTCCTATGTTGAAATCCTAACTCCTAGGACGTCAGAGTGTAACCTTGTTTGGAGATGGGGTCTATAAAGTGACTCTATAAAGACGTAAGCTAAAGTGAGGTCATTGGGTCGGCCCTAATCTACTATGATGGGTGTCATAAGTGAGAAATTTGGACAGAGAGAAGAAATGTGAAGAGACATAAGGAAAAAATAGCCATCTATAAGCATAGGAGAGAGGTCTGGAATGAAGTCCATAGAATAGCTCATTTTGTGTGTGTGTGTGTGTGTAGGGGGGTAATTCCAGTTGCCTTGTTTGTTGGTGTTTTGAAGGAAAGGTTTGGTAAAGTCAATAAGTAAAAACAAGCAAACAAAAAACCTCCAAAAGAGCATTTACTCATGTCCTACCACTGCTTCCTTGTGGCTCAGACAGTAAAGAATCTGCTTGCAATGTGGGAGACCTGGGTTCAATCCCTGGGTCGGGAAGATCCCCTGGAGAAGGAAATGGCAACCCACTCCAGCATTCTTACCTGGAGAATCCCATGGACAGAGGAGTCTGGCGGGCTCCAGTCCATGGGGTCACAAAGAGTTGGACACAACTAAGCACAGCACAGAAATATCACTACAAACGTTCTCACATCGAGGATCCCTGATAGAAGGTCACACACATAGGACATTATCATCCATTTATAGATTAGGACAACAGAATTGTGTCCAGTCCTCACAGCTCCTTAAAATTTCAGAGAAGCTTGATCAAACCCAAACAAAACCATACTAACGCAGAGATGGTCTTCTCTCGAGGTTCTGGAGGGAGTCCCACTGTCAAATGTTTCTGATGGGAGAGAAGGTCTGTGCAGGCCTACAAATAAACAGGGTAACAGTATTATCTTCACAGAATACCTCAGATTTCCATGAAAATTCCTCTTTACAGTCTAGAAACCTTTGCTCCCCCCTTAATTTAATGACACATCAGTCTTTTCCTTAGGAAATGCCATGAAGATCAGAAAAGAGAGATTTCTATGAAGGTATTTTTATTTCCTAAGAGGTAGGATCTTTTAGTCTAGTGTAAATTCCTTCTTAAGATCTATGATTTTTATAGTTTTTAATACTTCTATAAGTCTACAGTTTATATGCTTCAGTATTAAATATTTGACACTCATAAAAAAAAAGGTTAACTGATATCAGAAATTTTATGTGGGAAAAACAGCAGTTCTAATGATTAGATGTTGTGGTGATTTCCTTAAAAAACTTCAGAAACAAATTTTTTAAAAAGCACCTCCATTTAGATTTGATATAAATTTAAGAATTCATAGTACCTCATCGAGTGCTTCCACCTTCTTCCTTAAGATTCCAGAGATGTATCTGATCAGGCCCCAGTGACGAATTTCTCCAACTTTGCCATATAGCTCAGTAAGCAGCTCTCTGACTGTCGTGCTCCCTTCATCATACAATCCAGTGTCCCAGTCAGGTCCTCTGAAATGTTAAAGGCAGGCCTACATTAATTATAAATAAAAACTACAGGCAACAATCTTTCATTTGTGTTATATTGAGTGTGCCTGTTTTTGATAGGTCTTTCTCATTAGGAAATGAATGTTATTTACTGTGAATTCTTATAAAACTATTTTAATAGTCAGTACTGAAAGCCAAATATCTAGATAAGAATAAGTCTTAGTTTCAGTTGTGTTTTGACAAAACGCATTCTTTTACCCTCTCAATGGGCTTCAAAGTAGCTGAAATTAAAGTCAAAGATTTAATTTAACTACTTTAAGTTCACAAAGTATGGTGCACTTAGGGAAGTAATGAAGAAAAAAATTTGCTTATTTTTAAAAGATATACATCATATACACTATTGCTGTAAAAATTTATATAATGCAAGTCAACTGTAAAATATAATAAAAGATATATAGAGTGGTATAAAATTGGGAATTTAATATATGATAAAAGGTAGATTATTTATTAAATAATGTTAAGACAAGTAGCCACTGGGGAACAAGTTGAATCCATGCCTTGCACTGTACACCAAAATTCCAAATGTATAAAATTTAAATATTAAAGTACTAAATGAGATAGGGGAGAACTACTTTATTATTTTAGAAGCAAAAGGACTTTTAAACTGTGTACTTTACCAGAAGCCATAAAAGAAAGGTTGATACATTTATATATCACAAATAAATATATATTTATATAAATACAGAAAACTCATTGCAAAAACCACTATAAGAAAAGTCATAGAACAAATTACAAACTGAAAAAAAAAATATTTCCAATTCATAGGCCAATTTCTCTAATATATAAAGAATTCCACTAAAAAACTATTAGGACTCATCAATGAATTCAGTAAAGTTGCAGGATACAAAATTAATATACATAAATCTACTGCATTTCTACAAACTGACAATAAAGTATCAGAAAGAGAAATTAAGATCAATCTCATTTAAAATAATATCAAAAGAATAAAATAAAAATAAATCTAAGTAAGGAGATAAAAGACCTGTACTTGGAAAACTATAAGACACTGATGAAAGAAATTGAAAGCGACAGAAACAAATGAAAAGATACACTGTGTTCATGGATTGGAAGAATTAATATTGCTAATGTCACCATACTACCCAAGGCAATCTATAGATTCAATGCAATCCTTATTAAAATACCAATGGCATTTTTCACAGAACTAGAACAAATAATCCCAAAATTTGTATGGAAATACTAAAGACACTGACTGGCCAAAATAATTTTAAAAAGAAAAAGCTGGGGGAATCATGCTCCCTGTCTTTGGACTATACTATAAAGCTATACTCTTCAAAGAAGTATGGTACTGGCACAAAAGCAGACACAAAGACCAATGGAACAGAGTAGAGACCCCAGAAATAAATTCGCAATTATATAATCAATAAATGTTCAATAAAGGAGATAAGAATACACAATGGGAAAACACAGTCTCTTTAACAAATGGTGCTGGGAAAACTGGACAGCTACTAATACATGCAAGAGAATCAAACTGTATTACTTTCCCATACCATATACAAAAATAAACTCAAAATGGATTAAAGACTTAAATGTAAGACATGAAACCATAAAAATTCTAGAAGAAGAAAACATAGACAGTATGCTCTTTTGACACTGGTCTTAGCAATTTTTTTAAAAAATTAATTTTTATTAGAGAATAGTTGCTTTATAATGCTGTGTTAGTTTTTGTTGTATAGCAAAGTGAATCAGCTATATGTGTGCATGTGTGTGTATATATATATATATATATATATATATCCTGTCTTTTGCATTTCCTTCCCATTTAGGTCACCAGAGAGCACTGAGTAGAGTTTCCTGAGCTATACATTAGGTTATTAATAGTTATATCTTTTATACATTGTAGTGTATATATATCAACCCCAATCTCCCAATTCATCCCACCATCCCTTCCCCTGTTGCCATCTCCTATTCAAGTGTGGATAAATAAGCAAATAAGACTACCTCAAAGTAAAAGCTTTTGCACAGAGACAGAAACTGTCAAGAAAAAATCTATCTACTAAATAGAAGATTACTGTAAATGATATACACACATCTCCTGTGTCTCCTGCATTGGCAGGTGGATTCTTTACCACTGAGCCACCTAGAAAGCCCTACTTCAGTAGTATTCTTGCCTAAAATGTATAAACTAAATTGAATTATGAAGAAAATCAGACTTTAGGGACATTCTGCAAAATAAATGGTCTGTATCATTTAAAAATGTTAACAGCCATATCATCTTTTCTTTCTTCTCTGCTTCCACCATCATATCAGCTCCTCTCTTATAAGGACCCTCATGATTATATCAGGCCCATCTTGATCAACCAGGATAATCTCCCCCAACTCAAGATTCTTTTTGAAAAAATTTATTTATTTTAACTTGAAGGATAATTGTTAGTCTTCTGACCTCTGGGACTAAGATAATAAATCTATATTGTTTTAAATTAAAGAAAGTCAATAACATTTAAGATAAAGACTTAGGAACTGTTCCACATTAAAGGAGACAAGGAACACATGAGAACTAAATGAAATTCATCATTTAGATTTTCTTTTGCTATAAAGACATTATTGGGACAACCAACAAATCTCAGATATTTGTTGGACAACCAACAGAGCTGTACATTAGATAGTGGTATTATCTTAACATTAATTTTCTGATTTTGGCAATTGTACTGTGCTTATATAAGTGAATCCCTGTTGTTGCTGCTGCTGCTGCTGCTAAGTCGCTTCAGTTGTGTCCAACTCTGTGCGATCCCATAGACGGCAGCCTACCATGCTCCACCATCCCTGGGATTCTCCAGGCAAGAACACTGGAGTGGGTTGCCATTTCCTTCTCCAATGCATGCAAGTGAAAAGGGAAAGTGAAGTTGCTCAGTCGTGTCTGACTCTTAGCAAGCCCATGGACTGGAGCCTACCAGGCTCCTCTGTCCATGGGATTTTCCAGGCAAGAGTACTGGAGTGGGGTGCCATTGCCTTCTCTGAGTGAATCCCTAGTCTTTAGGAAATACTGAAGTATTGATATTTGGGGGTAGAGAGGGGTTGTGTTTGCACTTATTATCAATGGTTCAGAAAAAATATGTGTGTGGTGATGACAATGATGAGATGATGATGAAGAAGACAGGGAAAGATGGAGGGAGGGAGGAAGGGAGAGAAAAAGAAAGACAGAGATAAATATTAAAGCTCAGTGTGAACATCTGAGGGATATGAGTGATGGATATCCAGAAATTCTTTTTTGTATTATCTTTACAAGTTTTCTGTCTAAGTTTGTAATGGTCAGAATGAAAATAAATAATATGAAAATAAGTGTTGTGATATCTCACAAGCAGGGAAGATCCTTTTTATTCCTAGAGATCAGAGAAAGTTTCATGGAGGTGACAGATAATTCAGGCCTTGATATATGGTTAGAATTCCAACAAGGAGAGATGGGACGTGGTAAAGAAGAGTGAGCCAGACAGAGGAAAAAACATGAACCAAGGTCTGAAAGTAGTCATGTACAGGCTTTGGATATGATAAGCAATGGGCTGTTTTGGTGGGAGCATTCACACTCTTGATGGGGGAGCAATGGTAGATAAAGGTTAAAAGTTATAGTATAGAGGATATAGGTTTGATCACTGATTCCCAACTATAGTTGTGGTCATGTAGGGAGAGACAGGGGGTGAGAAAGACTTGAAGATGATGACACAATTTCACATCTGGGTGACTGAAACAACGATAATACTATGAAGAGCCAGGCAGCAGTATGTTTCTGGTAAAGGCAGTGAATTTGACTTTAGATATGTTGAGTAAGAAGATATATAAAGATAAATTCCAAGTAGATCAAGAACTTAAATTTTTAAAAATTCTTAAAGGCATTTAAAATATTTCTAAATTCTGGGAGGGAAGAAGATTCTCCCCATGTATGACAAGGAATCCAAAAACCAAAAAAGAAAATACTGTTGTAGATTTGACTATATAAAATGAAATTTTTGCACAGAGAAAGGCATATGAACAAAGTTAAAAAGCAAATTATTTGGACAAAATATCTGCAACAATTATAGTGAAGAAAATAGTAATATATGCTATCAATTAGAAAAATATAAATAATCCAATAGAAAGCAAAGTTTATGAACCGACAATTCACAGAAGGAATACTAGTCAATAGCCATAGGAGACCCCACCTCCTAGTTTCTACTCAAATTCACAAAGGGATATTGGGCAGAATCCCAAGTGTATTAAAAGCCACATAGTACATCATATACAATCTACTCAAAAGGTTTGATATTACCTAGTTTTAGGGAGATTACAAGTTTCAATCAGATGTTATGGTAAAGTTAGTATATACCAGATTAGATGAAGAAAATTCATGTGTAGGCAGCAGAAAAGTTAACAGTCAACCATGGATCATCTGACCTGATAGGAAAGCAGGAGTTTTTCAAGTCTTTGCTTGCCTATCCCAACTACTCTGCTGAATCATCAATTTTCACTCAAGCTACAGTCGTTCTGTCCTTACCCCTTATCTCTTTTCACCTTCTCTATCTTTTCATTACTCTGCATTTAGTATTGTGCCTGGCACATAAGTACTCAGCTGATATTTTGTGAACAGAGTGCCTTACCTTAAAGGAAAAAAGAAAGGAACAAAGGTATCAAAGTAATAATTCTCATGTGTTGTTTTGGTAGTAGCATATAACAAGCTTTAACAGTTGATACATGGATAGCGTGTATGAAAGGGGTAGTCCCTCACAGCATCAGACTATCAGGAAGCTTATGTAAGTCATAAGTTCTACCATCCACAACAGGAGGAGGGCAAGGAAATTCCCAGAGAAGAGAGGAGGAGGGGGTTACATGTCAAGGTATATACCTTTAGTAGCACCATGAGGAGTCTCTAGGTTAGAAAGCTCTGAATGCAGCAGTGGTTTGGGATACTCATGGCCCAGGGTTTATCTCTTGTTATCAGATGCAGGATGAATTTTGAGGAGGATGCAAAGCAGATGGGCCCTAAATGGCTTAAAATATGTTTGGGCTATTTTTAATAAAATTGGGTATGTAAAAATTCAACTTTGGTGCTGATGGGCTTTTCAGTTTCCTTGTTTACTCATTAAACACTCTAATCTGATGGAAACAGCATAGGCACTGGAGTCAAACAGATCAAGGGGACTTCATTATCAACTAGAGAGGCTGAAAGTCCCAGATCCTTACCAAGCCTTCTTTGACACTCCCTGGCAGTGAGGAAGGTGGAGCAGAAGTTTGGGTTTCCCATTCAGTCTTTGTTGACAGGAGTAGCACCACAGATTTTTCTCTGGGGCTTGGGTGGAGTAAAGTGGTATCATCTCAAAGATGTCTGTCTTGCTAGGGTGCCTTTTCTCTGGTCCTTTGTCTGGGAAAAATGGGTTTTTCTTAGGGCTTTTGTCTGTGCTCACTGGTTGTCCTTTTTAGACTGATGGCTTCTCCAGCACCCAATGAGGAAACAAAGAAAACTCGGGGATGTTACCACCCTGTTACTCTTCAATCCTGAGGTCCTTAGCCAATATGCCTGCTTCTTTCTACCTCTCAACGTCTTGTTACATTTGTTTTATAAATAATGTCCTCCTGTACTTAGCAGGAGGAACAGAGAGAAATGCATTTACTCTATTTTGTCTAGAACCAGCAATTCCACTGTGGTTACATTTAAAGAGATTCTTAAAGGCTACCCACTCCCAGTACTTTGGCCTGGAGAATTCCAATGACTATATAGTCCATGGGGTCACAAAGAGTCAGACATGACTGAGAGACTTGCACTTTCACAGCTTTTAGGAATAATACTGAAATGTGTAGGGATGAAAAATCAGGAATAGAGTATGTCAAGGCTGTATTTTGTCACCCTGTTTATTTAACTTCTATGCAGAGTACATCATGAGAAATGCTGGACTGGATGAAACACAAGCTGGAATCAAGATTGCTGGGAGAAATACCAGTAACCTCAGATATGTAGATGGCACCACCTTTATGGCAGAAAGTGAAGAAGAACTAAACAGCCTCTTGATGAAAGTCAAAGAGGACAGTGAAAAAGTTGCCTTAAAGCTCAATATTCAGAAAACCAAGATCATGGCAACTGGTCCCATCACTTCATGGCAAATAGATGGGGAAACAATGGAAACAGTGAGCTATTTTATTTTTGGGGCTCCAAAATCACTGCAGATAGTCACTGCAGCCATGAAATTAAAAGATGCTGGCTCCTTGGAAGAAAAGTTCTGACCAACCTAGACAGCATATTAAAAAGCAGAGACATTACTTTGCCAACAAAAGTCCGTCTAGTCAAAGCTATGGTTTTTCCAATAGTCATGTATGGATGTGAGAGTTGGACTATAAAGAAAGCTGAGCACCAAAGAAATGATGCTTTTGAACTGTGGTGTTGGAGAAGACTCTTGAGAGTCCCTTGGACAGCAAGGAGATCCAACCAGTCCATCCTAAAGGAAATCAGTCCTGAATATTCAGTGGAAGGACTGACGCTGAAGCTGAAACTCCAATACTTTGGCTACCTGATGTGAAGAACTGACTCATTGGGAAGACCCTGATGCTGAGAAAGGTGGAAGGCGGGAGGAGAAGGGGACGACAGAGGATGAGATGGTTGGATGGTATCACCGACTCAATGGACATGAGTTTGAGTAGGCTCTGGGACAGGAAATCCTGGCATGCTGCAGTCCATGGTGTCACAGAGTCAGACATGACTGAGTGACTGAACTGAACTGACTCCTAAGTGATAAAGTGATAAAATGTTTTGTATCCTCTTCAAAATAATCCAGGAGGAAGAGAGAATGAGAATATAGATGGGACAAGATTAATCATGTGTTTATAGTTGTTCAGGTTGGGAGATAGGTCTAAAAGTATTCATTACACTATTCTCTCTACTTTTGTATAAGTTTCAACATTTCTATCACTAAAGTTACTCTCCCTCCTCTGTTGAGGATGGGTTGGAAGAGAACTAGATCAAAGCAGAAAGAGTTGTTAGGAAACTGTAGCAATAGTCCTAGGGAAAGACAAAGGCCTGAATGAAGATAGCAACAGTAGAGATGCAGAAGATAAATATTTAGAGATAAAACTGGACAGACTTGATGATTAACTGGATATGGGGAGAGAACTTGATGATTAGGTAAGTGTTAGTTCCAACAATAGAGATGGAGAATTGACTCATAGAATGGAGTCATAGAAAATGGAGTCATAGAAGTCATAGAAGTGACTCTATTTTTGATGTTTGATTGTTGACTGCTTTCAAGTCATACGACTCCCCTTTCCTTTCCAGCCTCCATCTGGGCAAATTGATAAGAAAGTCTGAGTGTTATCTCTTTGGTGCCACTGAGAACAAATCCTCATCCAAGCCTCACCTCCTAATCAAAATAAAATTCCAAATCCAGCCTCATTCTTGCTTTTTAAGGGTCAACTTGATAGCCTATTCCTCTGTCCCCAGAAAGTTTCATTATGTAGGTAATAAACATTTCACACCCTTCTGGTATGTGTGTGGCATCAACAGTCTCGATATCCAAAACAAATTGGGGGGGGGCGGGGGTCAATCCTCCCTCTTCAGGGTGTCAACAACATGAATAAATGAGGAAGAACAGGTTATTTTATTGGGGGTTCTGGGAGGACAGGAGAATGGATTTCAATTTGGGGATACTGAGTTAGAGGTATCTAGATAAGGTGTACTTTGCAGAGGGTGCCTGACACATAGCAAACACTCACTAATGTTAGTTTCATTTTCCTGTAAGCCTCCATATTCTTACTTCTTTTGAGTTACAAATTTATTTACCTGTAGATTTTTACTAAATAATGGAGGCTTATGTGATTAGTGACTTACTATGGACCAGGCATTGTATTAGAGACTGCAGATATTTTATTTTGTTTTAATCTTCACAATAATTCTATGAGGTAGGTATAATCTAAATTTCAAAAATGAGGACAATTGAGACTTTGAAGTTATACAGTGGGTAGGTTGCAAAACTACTCAAATCCACATCAGTGAGACTCCAAAGTTGTGCTATATTTACTATAGTATAATTCCTTTCTACACAAACATGAAAGTAGATTGATAATTTCCACAACTTACTTCATAGTATACAGCATGTAGAGGATATCAGCTTGCTCTTGTAAGCTGGAGGTCTCTTTTAACTGTAAAACCAGTGCTTTGAAGTCCACTTCCCCAGACTGGTCTCTAGGAAGATGTATTTCTACACGAACAGAGGGAACCTTTAGTTTGAGAAAAGACAAACAAACAAAAAAAAATTCCACAAGTGCTCACCTTAAATAATGCCCTAGAGTGTTGATCTTTTCACCTCTAAAACTTTCCCATAAGAGTTCCCTAAATTTTGACAAAAAGTAAAGCAAAAACAATGAGACCTTCAGAATGTATGCTACAGCAATCTACTTTGTCAAGTCTGACTAGAAATACTTACTTATTTAAAAAGTGAACTGAAAAGGACATATATCTTCACCATGGTGGCATTTTCCTTACTACTAGTTACTAGTAGAAACCATAATGGCTAGTTCTATCATTTTCTGTAAGAATGGTAGTTTTGCAAAAAATGTGATAGAAATATCTCCTGTGTAAATTTACCTGGTCATCTTGTTGGGGATGAGGCGAATCAAGTAAGTTGAATGAAGGCCGGGAAGCCTGAAATATCTTTGTAGGTAGATACATGTGGACATCTGCAAGAGGTTGACATTTATGGAAAAGCTTAGATAATTAAGAGATTAATAAAAATGCACAGTTGACCTCAACAATGAAGTTACATATGGGTTAGTTCCTTATGGAACAAGAATGGGAAATTTATCCTTTCTTGGTAATTACAAAGAAAAGATACATGAAGGTCAGATAAATCAATGGATATTTGATCAATTAATAAATATATTTTGAATAGAATATCTAGAATTATAGCATCAACTGGACATATAAGATGTTAAATCCTATTAATGTAATCAGTACCACACTGGAGCTATTACTGATACTTTAAAAGAATAAACATATAACAGAAAGAACCCAGTTACATTTTATATTTCCCAGATTCTCCTAGGAGAATATCTGGCAGCTAGGAGTTAGAATTCCTTGAGAATAGATAAATGAATGACCCTATCTAGGAAATAAAAAAATGTAGTGGCTGATCAACTTTGAGATATTTTAAGATTTTCACTTGCAGTTCATTGTTGAAATACTTACCATAACCTCTAACGAGAGATTTTCTTGCCATTTTTGCCATTTTACAGATACAGAAAGAGAGATATAGAGCCCAAATAACTGTTTAAGCAAGTAAGTAGCAGAGCTGGGAATTAAGCTCAAGTTTCCTAATTCACAATCTAGAAGTATAACTTAATAAAGCTGAAGTCTTTGCATAAGCCCTTTGTCAAGGAAGCATAGACAAATGCTATATATGCTAAATTTTTCCCTTTTCTAATTGTTAAATGATTCTCCAGTGATCAAGTTTAATATTTTGGTTAGTAATGGTCAATAAAATTTTAGACAGTAAAAGCATGCATCTCATTCTTGTTATCTGTGAAATGTTAACATTTAGGTCCTCTAGGTGTGGCCAATGAGCCCTTCTGTTCCTTCACATGCAGCTAACATACAGGTAATGAACACACTTAGGAACTATGGCTACTTCTGGCAATGTGTACTAGAAAAAACATCCTCCACTGCAGATACTACTGAGGAAGGGTAGTGATCTTGGGGAGAAGAATGACAAAGCTGTCGAAGAATGATACTGTAGTTGACAAACAGCTCTATACTGCTGAACCAACTGACTGTATAAGTTACAGCTGGACTAAGGAGCCAGATGTAGCTTACTTAAGGCAGAATATTTCCCTTTCACTGCAAGACTATCTTGTAATAGTCTGCAATGCTTTCTCTTTAAATAAAATTACTTCCAAATTAGTAAATTTTCCAAAGGATGAAAAAATTCTTTCCACATTTTAATACTTTGATGTTAAAACTGAATATGCTTCATACCTCTTGTTCTGTCTCTTCCTTCTATATAAATGGATAAACCAGACTACCTAGCACTATACTATAGCAAAAAGTGAAAAAGTGAGTGTTGGTCACTCAGTCATGTCTGACTCTTTGCAAACCCATGGACTGTAGCCTGTCAGACTCTGTTGTCCATGGATTCTCCAGGCAAGAACACTGGAGTGGGTAGCCATTCCCTTCTCCAGGGTATCTTCCTGGTCCAGGGACTGAACCGGGCTAACCTCCATTGCAGGTGGATTTTTTACTATCTGAGCCATCAGGGAAGCCATATCTATAGCAAAAGTATACCAATTATTAATTTCACAAATATTTGAACATCTAATATATTCTAGGTGCTGTTTGAGATGCAGTGAACAAATAAAGCAGGAACTTTATTAGTTCCTGCTTACACTGTAATAAACACCCCACCCCCATCCTGGGCTCCACGTCATCCTGTTCCTGACTCCAGTGAGTCATGGCATTACTCACTCTGTACATGCAGCTCCTTGGCCTTGGTCACCAAGGACATTAAATCGCAGGTTGTTTGCACAGCAGTTCGGAACCGATTTAGCCCTCCCTTCTGTGAGGTAGGGGCTAGTTTAGGATGGGGAGCAGTGTGTGCCAAAAGGTGATCTAAATAACGAGCAACTTCATCACCAGAGCGAGCTGCAAGGTTAGTGGGGAGAGGAGGGAGAGAAAAATAAATAAATATTTTAGTAACTTCACAATCTACCCCACCAAGCAGAATGACTGGCTCCTGTGCCCACATTACAGCACCAGAAACATGTTGTTTTAGCTCATGGGGTAAAAAAAAAGTTTGTGACCATTTTACAATCTTTACTATTCAGAAACCATGGCCATTTACCAGGCTCCACCTATTCCTCAACCTTGTTGGGATAATACTACTTTTAGGTCCTGTGAAAATAGTATGAGCTTATTATAGGCAAGGTGGAACATTGCATGATTTATGTATGTGTATGTGATGGTAATGTTGGTGGCAGTGGAGGAGGAGGAAGAGAAGGAGGAGTAGAACAGGGCCCTTTGAATCTCACTGGTATGAGGAAACTTGTGAAGAAGGGCAAAAATCTTCCACTAAACATGGAGCTTAGCTGAAAACAGATTCCACAAATGGCAGCTACTATGGCTAAAAAAACGGAAAAACCCCACCAATCTCCATGTGGCACTGGTACCAAAAGAACTACTGAACGCATGTTGGTCTTTTTAGTCACTGCCTTCATTTATTAATCAAATATTTATTGTCCACAATGGACCAGGTGGTGTACTAGGTGCTGAGGTTTCAGTGGTGAAGAAGACAAATATGGTCCTTCTTCTCTGGGGTTCTCCCTCTCCCCTACACCTTCTGTAACATTATCTCTGATTATGGATAATAGAAACAAAAAAACCCCCCATATTCTGTGGATGTTTAACATTTCGGATTTTACATGAACATTTATAGTTGGGAAAGCCCAGTGTTTGGATCAATAATGAAGTTTGCTATATCAGTCATGCATCATCTGGATTTTGGTCATCTTTGGGGATTTCTCCAGTTGTATTTCTGTTCTCTGAAGTGACTGATGGGAACTAGCAAAGCTGCAAGAGTGGACCTCACACTCAGTGACATCTTAATGACAAATATTATAACCTTGATTACAATCTAGACACTTGAATGGAGGATTATGAAGAATATGATAGGGATGGCAAGCAATAGACATGCCCACTGTGAGGCCACCAATGAGTAAAGCCAGACAGAAGAAAGTGACTAAGATTGCATAATATCAAACTTAATAAAACATATCATTAAAGAGATATATTTAAGAAAGTAATCTGAGAGAATGAGTGTTGCAGATGTAAATTACAACTACCTATGGAATAGCAAACAATACCAGTATATGATCAAAATAATGATTTTCAAAATATTTGGTTTTCAAAACATTTTAGCTTATGCCAAGATAGATATCATGACTTTGGATATTGCTGATAACATGAAATAACCTTGTATTTAGTGTACTCTTCAAACAAAGAAATTCATACTATTTTAGATCTTATGAAAGCAGTGAATTAAATGGTACTTAGGTGAGTATATGCTGAACCCAAGTGAGAAAACAGTCCTTCTGACTGCTAGTGTGCTGGTTTATTGTATATAAGATTATGCTTGCTAGCTCACTGAGGAAAGCTAATTTATTTATTTTTTTCTTCTTTCCAACATACCACTATTAAGATAAAGAAATTGGCTGCCTTAACATACAGGTTAACAGGCAAATACCCAGACAAAGAAAGTAGGCAGACCATGTTTTACATAATTAAAACAATAATTCATTCCCATCAGCCCTTTCTCTCTTTGGGATTCAAATAATGTAATGCTAGCCCTGCCTAGGTCAGCATTTTAATACTTAAAGTGTTTTTCAGGCATTTAAAGTTTATTCCTTCATTATGCTATCTCACTATATCATCTTTGTATGCCTAAAAGCCAATTAGATTTTATTCTGCTTTATTTGTCTAGTTTGTAATATGAAAGCAATAGGCATACAAAATCAATTTTTTCAAACTATAGAGACCTTCCCAGAGTTTCTGATGTGTCCCTGTAATATTCTATATAACCCTAATGGAATTTCATATTTTTGTGCTTTTTAATGTCAAAAAGCAGTATGTATATGTCTAGTTTTTCCACTATATACTTGATTAAATATCTCTCACTCACCATTGTTTCTTTCTATTCCTAAAGCACCAGTCATTTTATGTACCTGGGAGAGAAGTCTCTCCTAACCTTAATAAGGGATAGTCCAACTCTATACTCCACAATCACCACAAGGATATTAGACCAGAAACCAAAGGTAAGTAGAAGTATGAAAAGTGAAGCCAAACAATAGTAGGAATCCAGGTGTATTAAACAGGAGTGAGACTGCTGGCAGTGAGAAATATTAAGGAGGATGCTCAATAATACTTTGTGTTCTTATCCAGCAAAGCCAGAGACTTTATGAAGCCTCCTTACCATTACTGGATAAACCATAGCCATTAATCCAGTCACCAGATTCCAGCTCATTATCATAGTCATCATAATCTTCACTGTACAGTTTACCCTCAGGTCCAGGGTCCATGAAGCTCAAATGCGTGCAACAAGATGTTGTCAAAAACTCTGACAATTTACCTGTCTGAATCCTGAAAAGAGGGTAAATAAAACACAAAATCAGAGGAAATTCTTTTTAAAACAACACAGTTTAGCGGGAAAAAAAAGATACCTGAAATGTTTTGTTGGGGGATTACTACTGTTTATACATTAGTACAAATTTTTAAGAGTGAAAATTTACAGTCCTCTTAGACATTGTGTAGTATAGGTTAGGGTACCATGTTAATAAAGACTACAATTATGGGTTCACAATCCACCAGCAGATCAGTTTTTCTCTCTTACACTGCCACACACTATGTTGTTAACTATGCTGAACATGTGGCAAAAATTTCAATTAGCTGTAAGATAAGCTTGGACAGAATGAAGATAAATCATCTCAAATTTGTCACATCATTTCAAAAAATACTCAAAAAGACCATTTTGAAAAGAAAAAACAGTATCTGACAATTTTAAGAATTATAGTAGATTGTAAGTCATATTCCTCCATACTTATAAAGCCAATTGCAAAACTTAAACCCAAAGGGAAATCCAATAGTACTGATTTTTAAAAGAAGTCCAACTTGAGGGGGCTCCCAATGACCAGATCTTGATATGGACACTGAAATAAACAATGGAATGGAGCATGACATAAGAATAAAATAAGAATCTATGACTATGCTGACAATAAAACTACAAAATAAATGGGGTAAGGGGGAGCTTTTTAAAAATGTTTACTTATTTTATTTTTACAGATGGATTTCAACTAGTACATGTACAAAGAATGATAGAAACAATAGAAACACAGAATTTTACAGCCACATTTTACAAAACAGTCATTTTACAACCGCATTAATAATAACTGATTCATCAATGGAAGGTAAAGTCATTTGGTCAAAGACTGTTAGAGAAAGGATAATGGAGTCTTGAGTGGAAGATTATAAAGAATATGGAGAGAAGCACTCTCCTCATGGAAGGGCTGGCAAACAAAAGACACATCAATTGTGAGGTCACCAACGAGTAAACCCAGACAGATGAAAGTGACTCAGAAAATACCATTTTAACCAAATCGAGAGGCATTCTGCGAAATAACTAACCTTCTTTCTTCAAAACTACAGTGAAAATTGTCATGAAATATTAACGAAAGGCTGAGGGATTGTTCTAGATTAAAACACATCAAAGAGATATAATAACTAAAATACAGTGAGTGACTTTTTATTGGATCTGGAGCAGGAACAAAGCTATGGGAAAACATTATTGAGACAACTGGGTAATTTTGAATATGAACTCTATAATAGATTCATGTCAATATTAAAATTTCTGAGTGTGCTGATTATATTGTAGTCATTTATGAGAATGCCCTCTTTCTTAGAAGACAGAAACAAGTATTTAGGGTTGAAGAGTCATGATATCTCTAATTCTCACACACTTTAGCAAAAAAAGTGTGTGTGTGCACATATGTATGTGTGAGACAGGGAGGATAAGGAACAAGGGAGTAAGGGAGGGAGCGGAGGAAGGAAGGGAGAGAGACAACACACAAATGGGACAGATGTTAATAACAGGTGAGTCGAGGGAGGGTATATAGTATTCAATAAGATTCTTGCACATTTGTGTCTACTTAAAATTTTTCAAAATAAAAACTTAGGAAAAAAAAAGAAAAACAGTCAGAATTGAATGGTCCAACAACATTCTTTTCCCCCTCCTTCCTTCCATTCCTTCCTTCCAGAGTAAGTTTCCTGACCTGCTGAATTTATGGGGTATGGGCAAGGAACAGGGTGAGGAAAAATTCCAACTCTTCTCAGTAATATTAAATTCCTTTATTCAATCTATCAAATACCAGGTCATCGGAATAGGATGGGTATATGTTGTTAAAAGACACAGAGACAGGCATCACCAGTTTACCATTACTATACCCAGCATCCAAACTTCATTACATTTCACTGCAGAGAGCATAGAGGTCACATACCTTGCCCCACCAAAATATCCATCCTGCATTTTTCGGAGTGCTGCCAGGATACTTGAATTCAAGCTGGTTCCATCTTCATCTTAAAGAGAATTTTAAAACAATCTTTGTGGTTTTAACTTTGAAGTAAAGGAAATCCTTCAATTATTTCAAACCAACCTTCTGGTGGTAATGGTACAAATGAGACAATCCTCATTGACCATTCTCTATTTCAACAATTCATGTAAGAGCCAATAAAGCTGCAGAATGGGAAATGGTAAAGGATGATGACCAAGAGATGAGAGTTCCTCAAAAAAGATAGTATCTTATTTATTATAAGTACTTAGCACATTGCCTGATTGCAGAGCACGGAATGACTACTGAATGCTGACAAGAATAACAGCAACAATTTGTTGAATGTTATGTGCCAAGTACTGCGCTGAACATTTTATGTATTATCTCATACAATGAGCCTTGGTTTATGTGTGTGTATGTGTGTAGGCATTAAAAATATTTAGAAGGCTAACAGTTATCTGATTTTATGTGAAGAGGATTATACTACACATATTCTTTTGTGATCCAATTTTTCTAACTTATTCTTTGTAAAAGCTAAAAAATGATTCCATAAGAGACACTTAGACTGTTGTATTATAAGCAACACTGTGATGCAATCTTTCTATTATTTCCTTAGGATAAACTCTTACAAGTAGAAGTGTTAGAGCAAAGGAAACACAAAAACTTTTATAGATTGCCAAGTCACACAATAAAAAAGTTGTGCCAATATTGCCACCATCAGTATATAAAGTGATTGTTTCCCCACATCTATAACAATAATGGCATTGATAATCTTTTTAATTCTTGCTTATATGATACATTAAAATGACATTGTTTCAATTTTATTACTAGTAAGATTGAGCATGTTTTCATATATATACTGGCCATTTGTATTTCTTTTATGAATAGCTGTGCATGTTCTTTTTGCTATTTGGAAACTTTAAAAAACTTATTTATTTTTTTAATTTGTGGAAAATTGCTTTACAATTCTGTGTTGGTTTCTGCCATATAACAATATGAATCAGTCATAATTATATATATCCCTTCCCTTCTGAGCCTGCCTCCCCTCCCCCCATCCCACCCCTCTAGGTCATCACAGAGTGCCAAGCTGGGTTCCCTGTGTTATATAGCAACTTCCCACTTGCTATCTGTTTTTTTTTTTAATTTATTTATTATTTTACTTTACAATATTGTATTGGTTTTGCCATACATTGACTTGAATCCTCCATGGGTGTACATGTGTTCCCCATCTGTTTTACACATGGTAGTGTGTATGTGTCAATGCTACTTTCTCAATTCGTCCCACCTTCACCTTCTCCCACTATGTCCACATGTCCATTCTCTACTAGGTTCCTCAGTACTATTTTTCTATATTCCATATATAGGTGATAATATATGATACTTATTTTTCTCTTTCTGACTTACTTCACTCTGTATAAGAGGCTCAAGGTTCATCCACTTCACTATAACTGACTCAAATTTGTTCCTTTCTATGGCTGAGTAATATTCCATAGTATAAATGTATCACAACTTCTTTATCCATTCATCTATCGATGGACATCTAGGTTGCTTCCATGTCTTGGTTGTTGTAAATAGTGCTGCAATGAACATTGGGGTGGGTACATGCACCTTTTAGAATTGTGGTTTTCTCAGGGTATATGCCCAGTAGTGGGATTGCTGGGTCATATGGTAGATTTATTCCTACTTAAAAAACAAATCTCTATATTGTTTGCCATAATGACTGTATCAGTTTACATTCGAGGGTTCACTTTTCTCCACATCCTCTCTAGCATCTATTATTTGTATATTTTTTGATGATGGCCATTCTGACTGGTGTGAGGTGATAGCTCATTGTAGTTTTGATTTTCATTTCTCTAATAACGAGCAATGTTGAGCATCTTTTCATGTGCTTGTTAGCCATCTGTATGTCTTCTTCAGAGAAATGTCTGTTTAGGTCCTCTGCTCATTTTTTGACTGTTTTTCTGATATTGAGCTGTATGTGCTGTTTATATATTTTAAAGATTAACTCTTTGTAGTTGCTTCATTTCCAGTTATTTTCTCCCATTCTGAGAGTTACCCTTTCATCTTGTTTGTAGTCTCCTTTTCTGTGCAAAAGCTTTTAAGTTTAATTAGGTTCCATTTGTTCATTTTTATTTCCATTAATCTAGGAGGTGGTTCAGAGAGAATCTTGCTGTGATTTATGTCAATGGATGTACTACCTATGTTTTCCTCTGAGAGCTTTATAGTTTCTGGCCTTACATTTAAGACTTTAATCCATTTTGAGTTTATTTTTGTGTATGGTGTTAGGAAGTGTTCTAATTTTATTCTTTTACCTGTCGATGTCCAGTTTTCCCAGTACCAATAATTAAAGAGACTGTCTCTTCTCCATTGTATATTCTTGCCTCCTTTGTCAAAGATATGGTGTCTATAGGTGTTTGGGTTTATCTCTGGACTGTCTAGCTTGTTCCACTGGTTCTGTTTTCGTGTAAGTACATACATATTGTCTTGATGAGTGTAGCTTTGTACTATAGTCTTAAGTCAGGAATGTTGATTCCTCCAGCTCCTTTTTCTTTCTCAAGATTGCTTAGGCTCTTCAGGATCCTTTGTGTTTCCATACAAACTGTGAAATTTTTTTTGTTCTAGTTCTGTGAAAAATGCCATGGTAATTTTATAGGGATTGCATTGAATCTGTGGGTTGCTTTGGTAAGTATAGTCATTTTGACAATATTGATTCTTCCAATCCAAGAACATGATATATCTCTCCATCTGTTTGTGTCATCTTTAATTTCTTTCATCAGTATCTTATAGTGTGCTGCATACAGGTCTTTTGTCTGCTTAGGTAGGTTTATTGGTAGGTATTTTATTTTTTGTTGCAGTGGTGAATTGAATTGTTTCCTTAATTTCTCTTTCCCATTTTTCATTGTTAGTGCATAGGAATGCAAGGACTTTCTGTGTATTAATTTTATATCCTGTGACTACTAAATTCATTGATTAGCTCTAGTAGTTTTTTGGTGGTGTTTTTAGGGTTTTCTATGTATATAAACAGTGCATCTGCAAACAGTGAGGGTTTTACCTCTTCTCCAATCTGGATTCCTTTTATCTCTTTTTCTTCTCTGATTGCCATGGCTATGACTTCCAAAACCATGTTGAATAATAGTGGTAAGAGTGGGTACCCTTGTTTGTTCCTGATTATAGAGGAAATGCTTCTTTCATTTTTTGGCCACTGAGAATAGTGCTTGCTGTGTATTTGTCATATACAACCTTTATCATGCTGAGGTATGCTCCTTCTGTGCCAATTTTCTAGAGAGTTTTTTTAAATTTTAATCATAAATGGGTGTTGTACTTTGTTGAAAGCATTCTCTGCACCAAGATGATCATATGGTTTTTATCTTTCACTTTGTTAACATGGTATATCACATTGATTGATTTGCATATATGGAACAACCCTTGCATCCCTGGGATAAATCCCATTTGATCATGGTGTATGATTCTTTTCATGTGTTCTTGGATTCTGTTTGTAGAACTATACTGAGGATTTTTGCATCTATGTGCATTAGTGACATTGGCTTATAATTTTCCTTTTCTGTGGAATCTTTTTCTGGTTTTGGTATTAGCATGAGGGTGGCCTTGTAGAATGAGTTTGGGAGTTTCCCTCCCTGTGCAGGTTTTTGGAACAGTGTGAGCAGGATAGGCGTTAGCTCTTCTCTGAACTTCTGGTAGAATTTTCCTGTGAAGACATCTGGCTCTAGGCTTTTATTTGTTGAAGATTTTGATCCCAGTTTCAATTTCAGTGCTTGTGATTGGCCTGTTCATATTTTCTACTTCTTCCTGGTTCAGTCTTCAAAGGCTGTACTTCTCTAAGAATTTGTCCATTTCTTCCAGGTTGCCCATTTTGTTTGCATATAGTTGCTCAGAGTAGTCTTTTATGATCCTTTGTATTTCTGTGTTGTCTGTTGTAGCTTCTCTTTTTTCATTTCTAATTTTATTGATTTGAGTTTTCTCCCCATTTTTCTTGATGAGTCAGGCTAATAGCTTGTAAATTTTGTTTATCTTCTCAAAGAACCAGCTTTTAGTTTCATTGGTCTTTGCTATTGCTTCTTTCATTTCTTTTTCATTTATTTCTGCTCTGATCTTTATGATTTCTTTTCTTCTACTAATTTGGGGGTTTGTTTGTTCTTTTCCTAACTGCTTTAGGTGTAAGGGTAGATTATTTGATGTTACTTTGTTTTTATGAGGTAGGCTTGTATTGCTATAAACTTACCTTTTAGCACTGCTTTTACTGCATCCCACAGGTTTTAAGTTGTCTTTTATTTCTAGGCATTTTTTGATTTCCTTTTTGGTTTCTTCATTGACCTCTTGGCTATTTAGAAGCATATTGCTTAGCCTTTATGTGTTTGTATTTTTACATTTTCCCCCTTGTAATTGATACCTAATCTTATAACGTTGTGGTGAGAAAAAATGCTTAATACAATTTTCTTAAATTTACCAAGGCTTTATTTGTGACCCAAGATGTGATCTGCCCTGCAGACTGTTTCAAATGCACTTGAGAAAAATGTATATTCTGCAGTTTTGGGATGGAATGTCCATAGATATCAATTAGTTCTATCTTGTTCAACGTGTCATTTAAAGCTTGCATTTCCTTATTAATTTTGTCTTGATGATAAGTCCATTGGTGTGAGTGGGGTGTTAAAGTCCCCCACTATTATTGTGTTACTGTTGATTTCCCCTTTTATAGTTGTTAGCATTTGCTGGGGTGTTCCTATGCTGCATTCATATATATTTGTAATTGTTGTATCTTATTCTTGGATTGATCCCTTGATCATTATGCCTTATCTTTCCTCATCTCTTGTAATGGTCTTTAAAGTCTACTTAATCTGATATGAGTAATGCTACTGTTGCATTGATTTCCATTTGCATGGAGTATCTTTTTCCAACCCCTCACTTTCAGTCTGTACATGCCCTTGGGGTCTGAAGTGGGTCTCTTTTAGACAGCATACCTAGGGGTCTTGCTTTTGTATCCATTCAGCCAACCTGTGTCTTTTGTTGGAGCATTTAATCTATTTAAATTTAAGGTAATTATTGATATGCATGATCCTATTAGCATTTTCTTAATTGTTTTGGGTTTGATTTTGTAGGTCTTTTCTTTCTCTTGTGTTTCCTGTCTAGAGAAGTTCCTTTAGTATTTGTTGTAGAGCTGGTTTAGTGGTGGTCAATTCTTTTAACTTTTGCTTATTTGTTAAGTTTTTCATTTCTTCATCAGATATGAATGAGATCCTTGCTGGGTAGGATAACCTTGGTTGTAGGTTTTTTCCTTTCATCATTTTAAGTATATACTACCACTCCCTCTGACCTGCAGAGTTTCTACTGAAAGACTGTTAACCTTATGGGGATCCCCTTGTATGTTACTTGTTGCTTTTCTGTTGCTCCTTTATATATTTTCTTTGTGTTTGATTTTATTACTTTGGTTAATATGTGTCTTGGTATGATTCTTTTTGGGTTTATCCTATATGGGACTCTCTGGGTTTTCTGGACTTGGGTGGTTATGTCCTTTCTCATGCTAGGGAAGTTCCAACTATAATCTCCTCAAATATTTTCTCATATCCTTTCTTTTTCTCTTCTTCTTCTGGGACCCCTATAATTTGGATGTTGGTGTGCTTAATGTCCAAGAGATTTCTGAGACTGTCCCTATTTCTTTTCATTCTTCTTTCTGTATTCTGCTCTATTTCAGTTATTTCCACGATTCTATATTCCAACTCACTTCTGCTTCAGTTATTCTGCTATTGGTTCCCTCTAGTGTATTTTTTATTTCAGTTATTATGTTGTTAATGGTTGATTCTCTGTTCTTTATTTCTTCTATGCTTTTGCTAAATGTTTCTTGTATCTTCTCAATTCATGCCTCCATTCTATTTATCTGTGCTTCCATTTTATTTCTGAAGTTTTGAGTCATCTGTACTATCATTACTATGAATTCTTTTTCAGGTAGACTGCCTATTTTCTCTTCATTTGTTTGATTTGGTGTTCCTTGATCTGCTGCATGTTTCTCTGTCTTTTCATTGTGTTTAATTTTCTGTGTTTGAGGTCTCCTTTACGTAGGCTGAAAGATCATAGTTCCTCTTACTTGTGGAGCCTGCTCCCATTGTGTGTGTTTGGACCAGTGCTTTGTGAAGGTTTCTTGGAGGGGGAGCACTGGTTCCTGTGTTCTGGTGGGTAGAGCTTGATGTTGTCCCTGTAAAAGGCAGTTTTGTGCCCAGAGATGTGTTATGGAACTTGGTATGACTTTGGGCAGTCTGTGTGCTAATGGGTAGGGTTGTGTTGTTTTGCTAGTTGTTTGGTGTGGAATGTCTGGTGCTGGAGCTTGCTGGCCTTTGGGTGGGGCCAGATCTTAGTGTTGCGATGCAGGCCTTTGGGAGAGCTTTCACTGATTAGTATTCCATGGGGTTAGGAGTTCTCTGGTGGCCCAACATCCTGGACTTGGGTCTCCTACCTCAGAAATTCAGGCCTGATCCCTTGCTGGAGCAGGAAGACTTCACAAGCCACAGAACACAGAAAGGATAAAGAAAGAAAGAAATAGCAGAAAAAATAAAACCAACCTACAAACAAAAAAAGAACAGATAGACACAATCCCAACACAAATGGTAAAAGCAACATTAATCAAACAGGAACACACAAAGAAACTCACAAACTCACACTCACAAAAAGAAAACAAACAAAAGAGTAAAGAGAGGAACCACAAAAGAAGAGAGCAATCAAACCAATAAATGAATCCATAAATGAAAACAAAGACTAAAAACTAGAGTAGCAAAAATGCAAAACCAAAAACATGGAAAAAACACAATATGAAGAAAAGATGTAGAAATAAGAAAAAAAATAAAATGAATTAAAAAATAAAACATTAAAAAAGGAAAAAATAAGTAAAAAACAAAAAGTAAAGGATTAATGAAAAGGAACAATGATAGAACTAATGAAAAAAAATATGTATACATAAAGTAGAAAGATAGTAAGAACATTATTCTGTGATGTCAGTTGTCCTTACCACCCAATGTGATCCAGTCTATCTGCCTACTCAGGAAATCCTCCAATATTTCTAGGAAGGTCTCTGGACCTGCAGTGGTCACTGTGGGGTCAGGTCCTACTTAGATCTGGCCTTATTCTAGCTTGTTCTTGCTTCCAAAGTCCCCAAAAGCCCACAGTCTCAAGTTAATTGCAGAGATTTAATCCACTGCACCTGCTGCTGCAAGCATGAATTCCTTCCTCTTCTTTGGTCACATAGTCCCTGGTGCTCTGCTTTGGTTTTGGCCCTGCCTTTGCTTGTAGGCTACCCCCCAGAGTCTTTCCTACCCAGACAAGAAAGGGCAAAGGCCCTTGTTCATTAAAGCTCACTTGCTCAGTCAGGCTGGGGAGAGAGAGGGGTATGGCAACTACAATTGGGATGAACAGGGAATGCCTGTGGTGGTAGAGATTGGCTGGATGTTGCTACATTCTGAGGCAGGTCATGTGCTCCCCCAGCAGAACTGGCCCCAGGCTATGGGTCCCTAGGAAAAGCCAAGCTGCATAGGCTCCCAGGAAGTTGTGGGTAGTGACCTGTGCCTGTTCTTAGCTTGGCAGCTGATGCGGCAGACATCATGCCTACCTCTGGGGTCACAGACCCCAGCCCTGTCTTGCCCCTCACCTCTGGCACTAATACCAGCCATGGTGGCGGCAGGTCTGTAGGCGTGGTCCGCCTCTGATGTCTCAGATTGCAGCTGGCTCATCCCACCTATGGCACTCATGAAGGCAGGGTCCTGCAGTGTGGGAGCTTGTGGAGTTAGAGGTTCTGTGGAATTAGAGGTTCTGTTCCCTGCAACAACGATCAAGTCTTGCATCTCTGGCAGACCCAGGCTTTTCACTGGACTCATTCAGCTGTGTCATACTAGCCACCTCAGAGTATCTTCATGGCAGTCAACCTTAGTCCTCTCCCTGGGGTCTGACCCCTGAACACTGAGCCTCAGCACCCAGCCCCCAATTGCTGCAGTGGGCATGCAAACAACTTCTTGTCTGGGAAGTGTTGGCCGGCACTGACCTCTGGGTCAAATTCTCTGTTTTGTCTTCCACAAACTTGTTTTTGTGCTCTCCTCTGAGGTTCTGAAGCTCCCCCTGACCCGGCCCATGAAGGGGTTTCTGAGTGTACAAAATTTTCCTCCTTCACAGCTCCCTCCCTGAGGTGTAGGACCCGTCCAATTTTCTTTGTCTCTTTATTTTCCTATTGCCTTTTTCCTGTTACTTTATATGGAGTCTAGCTTGCCTTTTGGGAAGTCTGAGGTCTTCCACCAGGCTTCAGCAGGTGTTCTATAGGTTTTCCAGATGTAGATATATTGTTGATGTATTGGTGGGGAGGAAGATGATCACCATGTCTTACTCTTCTGATATCTTCACCCTCTCCTCTTGAAAACATTATTTGACAATCAATGGTTAGACAATCATCCATATAAACTGTTTGTAGATTTTTGAAAGTGATGACAGGTACATAGGTAACCCTTGTATAGAAGTTATTTGGTGAATCTGTATCTTCATTGCATTTTCTGGACAACTGCACATGGATATGGTATTAGACATTCCTTATTCCTCCGGTCAAGACAGCTTTGTTGAGCCTGGTGTCAATGCCTACATCTGGAGTTCCCATCTCCTTCATGGCAAATTTCCAGGTTTCTTTGAGTGTTTGAGAGGCATGCTTCTTGAAATACACTCCATGAATGTGCTAGTGAATGCTGATAGTGTTTTCTCTGGTCACCACCTTTTGATGGTGGATCGGCCCTTCTTCTCACCACCCTTCATTGTAGGAGCCATTCTTCTGGGCTTGGGTTGGGAAGCTCTTTTCCTATGTTTTAAATAATCTTTTCTTTTCCTCAGTTGATGTTCAAGGGCTGTTTACGCTTTGTGGTCATTACCCTTTTCTCCGTCATATAAATGGCAAATACTTCACCTACTTTATTATTTGTCTTTCAGCCTCAACCACACTTCAGTTTTGTATAAAATGTTTAGGAAAAAAAGATTTAGATTTTCATGTTTTAAAATTTGTCAGTTTTTCCTTTTTGCATCTTGCAAAGTATAGCCTTCTTCAGTCCAAAATCTCAAAAACATTCTACCATACTTTCTTCTAATACTTTTATAGTTTTTTCTTGTTGCTTAGCTTTTTAATCTAGTAAGAACTTAATTTTGGATAAAATGTAAGGTACAAGGCTAACTGAATGATTTTCTCAAATGTATTTATTTATATTTTTGCCTCTATTTGGATTGCTATCTTTATCACTACTGTAATGCAAATGGATCTATTTTCTCTCATTATTTTTAGTTTTTTAAAGATTCAGTTATTCTCGTACACTTTCTCTTCCATATGTAATATAGATTTAACTTGTTCATAAAAATTTGTCTCTTTATTTTAATTTGGAATTCACTGAATTGATAGATTAATTAATTTTTGGGGTGCTGTTAGAAAAAAAATTTTAATTGGAAGACAATTATTTTACAATGTTGTGGATTAATTTAATAAGAATTGACATCTTCTAAAAAAAGAATAGATATCTTTTCAATATTTAATATTTCCATCTAGCAACATGGTATGTCTCACTAGTAATTAAAATCTTCTTTTATGCTTTTCACTAGCTTTATAATTTTTTACATAATTTTATGCATAATTCTTATTAAGCTTATTCTTATATTATTTACTTATTCAGAAAATTTGTCAATTTTTTCTAGATTTATAAAATTGTACTTGATATTCTTTTATAATTTTTAAAGCCTCTTCCATTTGTTTCTGTACCCCTTTCTCATTCTTAATATAATTTTACTATCCATGCTTTTCTCATTATTCTGAAGTCTATTAGATATTAATATGGCCACTTCTAATTTTTTATAATTAATTCTACATGGTATATTTTCCATTATTTTTTATTCTAGTCTACCTATATTGTTACATGTGAAGTGAATATCATGCAGACAGCATATATGTGGGTCACTTTTAAATCTACTCTGTCAATCTCAGTCTTTTAATGGGTATATTTAGGCTATTTACAGTTAATGCAATTATTGATGTTAGGAATAAGTGTGCCATTTTTACTTTTTTTTTTTTTTGTTCCTCTGTTGTTCTATTTTCTTCTTCTGCCTTCTAAAACAAAAGAACTTAATTTTGATTTATCTATACTGTTTTTACCTTATCTCCTTGTACAAACTTCTATTGTAGCTCAGCTGGTAAAGAATCTGCCTGCATTGTGGGAGACCTGGGTTCAATCCTTGGGTTGGGAAGATCCCAGGGAGAAGGGAAAGCCTACACAGTCCAGTATGCTGGCCTGGAGAATTCCATGGATGATAGAGTTCGACATGACTGACCAACTTTCATTTTCACTTTCACTTCTTAGTGGTTACTCCAGGTATTAAATAATATATAAAAACATCAGTTCACTTCAGCCGCTCGGTCATGTCCGACTCTTTGCGACCCCATGGACTGCAGCACACCAGGCTTCCCTGTTCAACACCAACTCCCAGAGTCTACCCAAACTCAATGTCCATTGAGTTGGTGATGCCATCCAACCATCTCATCCTCTGTCATCCCCTTATCCTCCCACCTTCAATCATTCCAAGCATAATGGTCTTTTCAAATGAGTCAGTTCTTCCCATCAGGTGGCCAAAGTATTGGAGTTTCAGCTTCAGCATCAGTCTTTCCAATGAATATTCAGGACTGTTTTTCTTTAGGATGGACTGGTTGGATCTCCTTGCTGTCCAAGGGACTCACAAGAGCCTTCTCCAACACCACAGTTCAAAAGCATCAATTCTTCGGTGCTCAGCTTTCTTTATAGTCCAACTCACATCCATATATGACTATTGGAAAAACCAATGCTTTGAATAGGTGGAACTTGGTTGGCAAAGTAATGTCTCTGCTTTTTAATATGCTGCCAAGGTTGGTCAGAACTTTTCTTCCAAGGAGCAAGCGTCTTTAAATTTTGTGGCTGCACTCACCAATTGCAGTGATTTTGGAGCCCCAAAATATAAAATCTCTCACTGTTTCCATTGTTTCCCCATCTAATTTGCCATGAAGTGATGGGGTTGGATGCCATGATCTTTGTTTTTTGAATGTTGAGTTTTAAGACAGCTTTTTCACTCTCCTCTTTCACTTTCATCAAGAGGCTCTTTAGAGACACCGATGTATAGAACAGTCTTTTGGACTCTGTGGGAGAGGGCGAGGGTGGGATGATATGGGAGAATGCATTGAAACATGTATATTATTATATGAGAAATGGATCGCCAGTCCGGGTTCGAGGCATGAGACAGGGTGCTCAGAGGTGGTGCACTGGGATGACCCAGAGGGATGGGATGGGGAGGGAGGTAGGAGAGGGGTTCAGGATGGGGAACATAGATACACACGTGGTGGATTCATGTCAATGTATGGCAAAACCACTATAATATTGTAAAGTAATTAGCCTCCAATTAAAATAAACAAATTTATATTAAAAAATTAAACATAAAAAAGAGGCTCTTTATAGTTCTTCTTCATTTTCTGCCATAAGGGTGGTGTTATCTGCATATCTGAGGTTATTGATATTTCTCTCAGCAATCTTGATTCCAGCTTGTGCTTCCTCCAGTCCAGCATTTCTCATGATGTACTGTGCATATAAGTTAAATAATCAGGGTGACAATATACAGCTTTGATATACTCCTTTGCCGATTTGGGACCAGTCTGTTGTTTCATGCCCAGTTCTAACTGTTGCTTCTTGACCTGCATACAGATTTCTCAGGAGGCAGGTCAGGTGGCCTGGTATTCCCATCTCTTTCAGAATTTTTCACAGTTTATTGTGATCCACACAGTCAAAGGCTTTGGCATAGTCAAATAAAGCAGTCAAATCCACACAGTCAAAGGCTTTGGCATAGTCAATAAAGCAGAAGTAGATGCTTTTCTGGAACTCTCTTGCTATTTCAGTGATCCAACAGATGTTGGCAATTTGATCTCTGGTTCCTTTGCCTTTTCTAAATCCAACTTGAACATCTGGAAGTTAACAGTTCACGTACTATTGAAGCCTGGCTTGGAGAATTTTGATCATTACTTTCCCAATGTGTGAGATGAGTGCAATTGTGTTTTGAATATTCTTTGGCATTGCCTTTCTTTGGGATTGGAATGAAAACTGACCTTTTCCAGTCCTGTGGCCACTGCTGAGTTTTCCAAATTTGCTGTCATATTGAATGCAGTGCTTTCACAGCATCATCTTTTAGGATTTGAAATAGCTCAACTGAAATTCCATCACGTCCACTAGTTTTGTTCATAGTGATGCTTCCTAAGACCCACTTGACTTTGCATTCAGGATGTCTGGCTCTAGGTAAGTGATCACACCATCGTGATTATCTGGGTCATGAAGATCTTTTTTTGTACAGTTCTTCTGTGTATTTTTGCCACCTCTTCTTAATATCTTCTGCTTCTGTTAGGTTCATACCATTTCTGTGCTTTATTGTGCCCATTTTTGCATGAAATGTTCCCTTGGTATTGCTGGTTGCATTCCCTTGGTATCTCTAATTTTCTTGAAAAGAACTACAGTCTTTCCCATACTATTGTTTTCCTCTATTTCTTTGCACTGATACCCAGGAAGTCTTTCTTATCTCTCCTTGCTATTCTTTGGAACTCTGCATTCAAATGGGTATATCTTTTCTTTTCTCCTTTGCTTTCACTTCTCTTCTTTTCACAGCTATTTGTAAGGCCTCCTCAGACAACCATTTTGCCTTTTTGCATTTCTTTTTCTTAGGGATGGTCTTGATCAGTGACTCCTGTATAATGTCACAAACCTCCATCCACAGTTCTTCAGGCACTCTATCAGATCAAATCCCTTGAATCTATATGTCACTTTCACTGTATAATCATAAGGGATTTCATCTAGGTCATACCTGAATGGTCTAGTGGTTTTCCCTACTTTCTTCAATTTCAGTCTGAATTTGGCGATCAGGAGTTCATGATCTGAGCCACAGTTAGCTCCCGGTCTTATTTTTGCTGACTGTATAGAGCTTCTGCAGTTTCGGCTGCAAAGAATATAATCAATCTGATTTTGGTATTGACCATCTGGTGATGCCCATGTGTAGTCTTCTCTTGTGTTGTTGGAAGAGGATGTTTGCTATGACCAGTGCGTTCTCCTGGCAAAACTCTGTTATCCTTTGTCCTGCTTCATTCTGCACTCCAAGGACAAATTTGCCTGTTACTCCAGGTATTTCTTTTTTTTTTATTTTTAATTTTTTAAATTTTTTATTTTTTCAGTGGGTTTTGTCATACATTGATATGAATCAGCCATAGAGTTACACGTATTTCCCATCCCGATTCCCCCTCCCACCTCCCTCTCCACCCGATTCCATTTCTTGACTTCCTACTTTTGCATTCCAGTCCCCTATAATGAAAAGGACATCTTTTTGGGGTGTTAATTCTAGAAGGTCTTGTAGGTCTTCATAGAATGGTTCAATTTCAACTTCTTCAGCATTACTGGTAGGGCATAGACTTGGATTATTGTGATATTGAATGGTTTGCCTTGGAAACGAACAGAGATCATTCTGTCGTTTTTGAGATGGCACCCAAATACTGTATTTTGGACTCTTTTGTTGACTCTGAGGGCTACTCCATTTCTTCTAAGGGATTCTTGCCCACAGTAGTAGATATAATGGTCATCTGAGTTAAATTCACCCATTCCAGTCCATTTTAGTTCGCTGACTCCTATAATGTTGATGTTCACTCTTGCCATCTCCTGTTTGACCACTTCCAATTTGCCTTGATTTGTGGACCTAACATTCCAGCTTCCTATGCAATTTTGGTCTTTACAGCATTGGCCTTTACTTCCGTCACCAGTTACATCCACAACTGGGTGTTGTTTTTGCTTTGGCTCTGTCTCGTCATTCTTTCTGAAGTTAGTTCTCCACTGATCTCCAGTAGCAATTGGGCACCTACCAACCTGGGGACTTCTTCTTTCAGTGTCCTATTTTTTTGCTGTTTCATACTGTTTATGGGGATCTCAAGACAAGAATACTGAAGTGGTTTGCCATTCCCTTCTCCAGTGGACCACATTTTGTCAGAACTCTCCACCATGATGACCCGTCTGTCTTGGGTGGCCCTACATGGCATGGTTCACAGTTCATTGTGTTAGACAAGGCTTTGGTCCATGTGATCAGATTGGTTGGTTAGTTTTCTGTGATTGTGGTTTTCATTCAAATATATATTATATATGTATATACAAACAGATTATATATATATATATATATATATATATATATATATATATATATACACACATATATCACTACTAGTGTAAACATTTTACTAGTTAAAATGATGTGTAAAAATTTTTTTTTCCTTTTCAGTCCCTTACCTCCCCCAATCTATAATATAATTGCATTAGAGCTTGGCACTCTGTGACAATCTATAGGGGTGGAATGCAGGGGGAGGGAAGTTTAAGAGGGAAGGGATATATATATATATATATATATATATATATATATATATATATAAAATCAGGGGTATATATACATACATACATACACACACATATATATATATATAAAATTATGACTGATTTGCGTTGATGTACAGCAGAGAGCACCACAACACTGTAAACCAATTTTATCCTCCAAAAAATAAATGAAAAGAAGAAATGGGAAAAACACATAATTTCATTGACGATCTCCTCTACAACTCTGAGAACTACATCAGTGTTATACTTTTTTGCTTCAAATGCCAAACATAATTTAGAAAACTGAAGGGGAGAAACTTTATTGCATTTATATGTATTCTTACTCTTTCCACTGTTCTTTTTCTTGCTTGATGTTCCAATATTTTATCTTGTATTACTTCCTTTTCATTTCAAGAACTTCCTTTAAGCCTTTCTTTAAAGCAGATCCCCTTCAAACAAATTCATTTAGTTTTGTTTCACCTGAGAGTGTCTATTTTTCCCCCTTTTTTCTTCAAGTACATTTTTATTGGATACAGAATTCTTGGTTTATAATTCTTTTCTTTAAGCAGTTGAAAAATATTATGTCAGTTCCCTCTGTTCTCCAGGGTTTTTGGTGAAATCTGCTGTCATTCTAATTGTTTTTCCATATAGGTGATGTATCATTTGTCTTACTGCTTTCCAGTTTTTTTCTTTTTCTTTAATTTTCAGGAGTTTGATCATTATGTTTTGGCATGGATTTCTTTGAGTTTATACTGTTTGGGACTCTCTCAGCTTTTTGAATTTGCAGGTTTATGTCTTTTGCATTTTTTCAGCCATTATTAGCTGGGATACTTTTTTTTCAGCCTTATATTCTTTTTCCTCTCCTTCTGAAACTCCTAACATGAATGTTAGGTCTTTCATAATATGAATGTTAGTCCCATATGTCTCTGAGGCTCTGTTACATTTATTCAGTTTATTTTCACTCTTGTTCACTTCTGTCTTCAAGTTCAGTTTATTCATTCTTCTACTGAGCCTATCCAGTGAGCTTTTCATTTCAGTTTTAGTTTTCAGTTCTAAAACTTACATTTGGTTCTTTAGCTCTTCAATTTCTTTACTGAGCATTTCTATTTCTTTGCTGAGACCTTCTACTTTCAGGTTTAAAGTGTGGTTATAATTGCTTGGTTGGAGAAGGAAATGGCAACCCACTCTAGTATTCTTGCCTGGAGAATCCATTGGACAGAGAAGCCTGGAGGGTTACAGTCCATAGGGTCGCAAAAGTCAGATATGACTTAGTGACTAACCACCACCACCAATTGCTTGGCAAATTTTTTTTTATGATGACTGCCTTAAAGTCTTTGCCAAAATTCTAACATCTTTGTCATATTGGTATTGGAGTCTGTTGATCATCTTTTCTCGTTGAAGTTGAGATTTTCCTGGGTATTTGTATGAATGACTTTCTATTGTATTCTGGAAGTTTGGGGTATCATATTATGAGACTCCGGATCTTACTGAATCTTCAGATTCAGCAAGTTTTCTCTGATACTGTGCAGCAGTTAAGGGAGCATTGCCTTGTTACTGCTAGGTGGGTGTGGAAGAGGTTTCTCTACTGTTCACTAATGATGAAAATCTAAGCTCCCCATGAGTACATCTCAGATACAATCCTTAAGGAGGGAGGTGTGCCTCTTCACAGTTGTGTGAAGGCAACAGTCTAGGTTCTCCACCTAGCCTTGCTGACACTGATGGGAATGGGGCTGTAGTTTTTTTGCATGTCATTTGGATGGATTAGAACATTTAACTGTCTAGAAGCTTTGTGTCTGGCTGGGCTGCCCTTTTCCTGTTCCTTGGGCTAAAGGGAGAAGGTTTTTCCTGGACCTTTTAAAAATTTATACCCATTTGTGTTTCTGGGATGATAAATTCTCCAGCACCCAATCCACAATATATGAGGCAGAAGGAAAACCCAGGAAATTCACTGTTGTGTCATTTCTTAAGTTCAAAGTCTTCCTTCTTTTTCCAACTTTCTGAGTCTTCTTATATTTGTGTTATAGTAATGTCCTGAATTTTAGCTATACTTAGCAGGAAGAATACGGAAAAGTGAGTCTATTCCTTTTCGTCTGGAAACAGATTTTTTTCCAAAGTGAAAATATTCAAGAATATGAAATTTCTAAATATTATTTTGACCAAATCTCAAGTTTTGATAAGTAGTGGTACCAATTTTCATTTTAAAACACTATATAATTTTAAACTGGATTTCCTCTTTAATTGAAGAATTATTGGCAAAAATTTTAATTCATTCATGATTAGGTTTTTTAGAAATTATTTTGTTTTAGTTAGTTTTATGTCCTATGTCTGGCAAAATCATTTATATTATTTATACTTTAAAAAATAAACATAAAAAAAATAAACATTCTTTGTATATTTTGATTTCTGGATTTCTTTCTGTTTCATATAAATTCAGAGTTTAATTTTCTATATCTTTAATTATTTTTGTGTAATTGATCTGTGACATTATGATCCATTTAGTTCAGTCCAGTCGCACAGTCGTATCTGACTCTTTGCGACCTCATGGACCACAGCACACCAGGCCTCCCTGTCCATCAGCTCCTGGAGCTTACTCAAACACATGCCCATTGAGTCGGTGATGCCATCCAACTATCTATCCTTTGTCGTCCCCTTATCCTCCCACCTTCAATCTTTCCTAACATCAGGGTCTTTTCCAATGAGTCAGTTCTTCCCATCAGGTGGCCAAAGTATTGGAATTTCAGCTTCAACATCAGTCCTTCCAATGAATGTTCAGGACTGATTTCCCTTAGGATGGACTGGTTGGATCTCCTTGCAGTCCAAGGGACTCTCAAGAGCCTTCTCCAACACCACAGTTCAAAAGCATCAATTCTTTGGTGCTCAGCTTTCTTTATAGTTCAACTCTCACATCCATACATGACTACTGGAAAAACCATAGCCTTGACTAGACAGACCTTTGTTGGCAAAGTAATGTCTCTGCTTTTTAATACAGTGTCTAGGTTGGTCATAACTTTTTTTTTTTTTGGTCATAACTTTTATTCCAAGGAGTAAGTGTCTTTTAATTTCATGGCTGCAGTCACCATCTGCAGTGATTTTGGAGCCCAAGAAAATAAAGTCTACCACTGTTGCCGCTGTTTCTCCATCTATTTGCCATGAAGTGATGGGACTGGATGCCATGAATTTTGTTTTCTGAATGTTGAGCTTTAAGCCAGCTTTTTCACTTTCCTCTTTCACTGTCATTCTTCTTTGCTTTCTGCCATAAGGGTGGTGTCATCTGCATATCTGAGGTTATTGATATTTCTCTCAGCAATCTTGATTCCAGCTTGTGCTTCATCCAACCCAGCATTTCTCATAATGTACTCTGAATATAAATTAAATAAGCATGGTGACAATATACAGCCTTGGCCTACTCCTTTTCCTATTTGGAACCAGTCTGTTGTTCCATGTCCAGTTCTAACTGTTGTTTCCTGACGTGCATACAGATTTCTCAAGAGGAAGGTCAGGTGGTCTGGTATTCCCATCTCTTTCAGAATTTTCCACAGTTTATTGTGATCCACAGAGTCAAAGGCTTTGGCATAGTCAATAAAGCAGAAAGAGATGCTTTTCTGGAACTCTCTTGCTATTTCAGTGATCCAACAGATGTTAGCAATTTGATCTCTGATTCCTCTGACTTTTCTAAAACCAGCTTGAACATCTGGAAATTCACAGTTCACGTACTGTTGAAGCCTGGCTTGGAGAATTTTGAGTATTACTTTACTACCGTGTGAGATGAGTGGAACTGTGCGGTAGTTTGAGCATTCTTTGGGATTGCCTTCCTTTGGGATTGGAATGAAAACTGACATTTTTCAGTCCTGTGGCCACTGCTGAGCTTTCCAAATTTGCTGGCATATTGAGTGCAGCACTTTCACAGCATCATCTTTCAGGATTTGAAATAGCTCAACTGGCATTCCATCACCTCCACTAGCTTTGCTCATAGTGATGCTTCCTAAGGCCCACTTGACTTCACATTCCTGGATGTCTGGTTCTAGGTGAGTGATCACCATTGTGATTATCTGGGTCATGAAGATCTTTTTTGTATAGTTCTGTGTATTCTTGCCACCTCTTCTTAATGTCTTCTGCTTCTGTTAGGTCCATACCATTTCTGTCCTTTATTGAGCCCATCTTTGCATGAAATGTTCCCTTGGTATCTCTAGTTTTCTTGAAGACATCTCTAGTCTTTCCCATTCTATTGTTTTCCTCTATTTCTTTGCATTGATCACTGAGGAAAGGTTTCTTATCTCTCCTTCCTATTCTTTGAAACTCTGCATTCAAATGAGTATATCTTTCCTTTTCTCCTTTTTTTTTTTGCTTCTCTTCTTTTCACAGCTATTTGTAAGGCCTCCTCAGACAGCCATTTTGCTTTTTTTGCATTTCTTTTTCTTGGGGATGGACTTGCTCCCTGTCTCCTGCACAATGTCATTAACCTCCATCCATAATTCATCAAGCACTCTGTCTATCAGGTCTTATCCCTTAAACCTATTTCTCACTTCCACTGTATAATCATAAGGGATTTGATTTAGGTCATACCTGAATGGTCTAGTGGACATTATGATAGAGATATGTTATAGTTTACCACTATGACTGTAAAATGGATTTATCATATTGTCATTAAGCTTTCCTAAATATCTGCTTTATATATTTCACTGATATTCCTCAGTAGATAAAAATCTATAAATGTTCTACTGTCTTCATGTGCTATAACTCTTATCAATATAAAATATCCTTCCTATCCCATTTCCTGATTTGCACCTTGAATTCTATTTGCTATTTTTTATATCAATATTGCCATCATTGCTTTTTTTTGGTTAGCAATTACATGATATATTTTTGCCTTCCTTTTTTTCTGTTTTTCTGTAAAGTTTTATTTTAGAGATAGCTTTTGTAAGGTTTCGTATGTAGCTAGAGCTAGATTTTGCTTTTACCTATCCTAGGAATATTTGTCTTTAATATGAGGATTTAATTCACATTTTAATGTGATCACTAAATATGTTCATTCCCATTTCATCAGCACAAAATTTTCCCTGATAAAAATACATAGCTACTTTATTAGTAATGCATATTTTGAAGACTGACAGACCTGGTTTGAGGCCTGACTCTGTTGCTTACTAGCTTTCTGAGTATACAAAGAGTCACCTTCTTCATCTATAAAATGGAGGCTATTAACAGTACCTACCTGATTAGGACTGTTGTAGAGATTTCAAAATGATGCATTGAAAGCAGTTAGATCGGTGCCTGATACACAGAGTGCTAAATAAACATTGCAGTTATTATTGCTATTGATAATTCTGTTTTTGTTGTGTGACCACATACCAAATGTCAAAACTGTGATTTAAATTTCGATTTTAGTTATATTCTTCTTCCCAAACTATGACTGTTTATGTCATCCGCAACTATTGGTTTTTCAATTTTGAAATCTCTTTGTCACTACAAATTCAACATGGCCCTTTACAACTGGCATCTTTCTTCAGAAGTTCTCTGCTTTTATCGATGCAGCATTATTTAGCTAGTCTCTAAATGTTGGCATTATCTTGATTCATATCTCACATCTAGTTAGTCAACACCTGACTTTCATATCTAGTCAGTCAACACCTGACTTATAAGGTGTTGATTAAAATGACTCTTGTGGGTTTCCCTGGTGGCTCGGTGGTAAAGAATCTGCCTGCCAATGCAGAAGACACAGGTTCAATCCCTGCTCTGGGAAACTCCCACATGCCATAGAGCAACTAAGCCTGTGTGCCACAACTATTAAGCCTGTACTCTAGAGCCCAGAAACCTCAAGTATTGAGCCCATGTGTTGCAGATACTGAAGCCCATGTGCCTTAGAGCCCATGCTTTGCAACAAGAGAAGCCACCACAATGAGAAATCCACCCACCCCAACTAGAGAGTAGCCCTTGCTCACTGCAACTAGAGAAAAGCCCACACAGCAACAAAGACTCAACACAGCCATAAATAAATAGCATTATAAAAAATAAAATGACTCATCTCCACCTTTCCCATTCAATTTTTATTATCATCAGCCCAGTGTATGTTCTCATCACCTCATACCTGGATTAGTTTCCTTGATATCAGATTCTCCTAACAACAATGAAAATTGTCACTAAATGAATATTCCTTAAACATCACTTTCATCGTATTACTCTTTGCTCAAAAAGTTTTAATAGCTACAGACTCCTGAGACAATTTATTTTAAATTTCCCTGCTTATTTTTGGTCAGTTCAGTCGCTCAGTCACGTCTGACTCTTTGCGACCCCATGGACTGCAGCACACCAGGCTTCCCTGTCTATCACCAACTTCCAGAGCTTAATCAAACTCATGTCCAATGAGTTGGTGATGCCATCCAACCATCTCATCCTCTGTTGTCCTCTTCTCCTGCCTTCAATCTTTCCCAGCCTCAGGGTCTTTTCCAATGAGTCAGTTCTTCACATCAGGTGGCCAAAGTGCTGGAGTTCATCTTCAACATCAGTCCTTCCAATTAATATTCATGACTGATTTCCTTTAGGATGGACTGGTTGGATCTCCTTGCTAAGGGACTCTCAAGAGTCTTCTCCAACAGCACAGTTCAAAAGCATCAATTCTTCAGTGCTCGGCTTTCTTTATGATCCAACTCTCACATTCATACATGACTACTGGAAAAACCAAGGGCTTGACTATACAGACCTTTGTCAGTAAAGAAATGTCTCTGCTTTTTAATATGTTGTCTAGGTTTGTCATAGCTTTTCTTCCAAGGAGCAAGCATCTTTTAATTTCATGGCTGCAGCCACCATCTGCAGTGATTTTGGAGCCCAAGAAAATAAAGTCTGTCACTGTTTCTATTGTTTCCCCATCTATTTGCCATGAAATGATGGGACCTGATGCCGTGATCTTAGCTTTTTCAATGTTGAGTTTTAAGCTGGCTTTTTCACTCTCCTCTTTCACTTTCATTAAGAGGGTCTTTAATTCCTCTTCACTTTCTGCCATAAGGGTGCATATCTGTATATCTGAGGTTATTGATATTTTTCCCTGCAATCTTGATTCCAGCTTGTGTTTCGTCCAGGCAGGCATTTCACATGATGTACTCTGCATATAAGTTAAATAAGCAGCATGACAATGTACAGCCTTGCCTTTCCCAATTTGGAACCAGTCCACGTCCATGTCCATGTCCATGTCCATGGAACCAGACCAGTTCCATGTCCAGTTCTAACTGTTGCTTCTTGATCTGCATACAGATTTCTCAGGAGGCAGGTCAGGTTGTCTGGTATTCCCATCTCTTTAAGGTCTTCATAATCTCACCCTACCTTACTTGCCCAATTTTGTTGATACTTATATTCCAACATGGGCTTCCCTTGTGGCTCAGCTGGTAAATAATCCATCTGCAATGCAGGATATCTGGGCTCAATCACTGGGTTGGGAAGATCCCCTGGAGAAGGGAAAGGCTACCCACTCTAATATTCTGGCCTGGAGAATTCCATGAACTGTATAGTCCATGGGGTTGCAGAGTCAGACACAACTGAGTGACTTTCACTTCACATACTCTAACATGCAAGCTCCTCTCTATTCATCTTGGCTTCTTCACTGTCTACTCACAAGTCTCAGCTTCACCCATGGTATTTTTTTTTTCCCTCACCTGAAGTGCCTTTCCTTCTTTTCTCCTTCCATATGAATACCATGCATCCCCAAAAGCCTGAATAAGTCCCACCTAGTAAATAAATTTCATTAACAATGTGATCACTGTCACTGTAAAATACTAATCTAATGGTTTTGTAATTCTTTATATACTGTCTTGAATGATTTTCTATTATTTTTGTGAATTAGCTTTGCCTCTCCAATTAGACTTTATACTTTCTGAAGACAGTTCTGCAAACACAGTAGTTATTAAATGGGTATTTGATAATTGTCTTATATAAAGAAGAAAGACTACCCTACTTCCTCACATCCAGTGCTTTTGAAGCACTTTAGAGATGTGATCAAAATCCCTAAGTCTGCCTGGAGTTTGAATGATTTATGACAAAGGATTCTTCTCTAATGAAAAGAAATCCTATGTACTTTGGCAGTACAAACAGGCTTTTGGAAGCAATAGAAGAGACACAGAAAGGAAACAGGGCTTCATTATTGGCTCTAGTCTTTCAGGAACTGAGAGAACAATAAACCTCTCACTCAGTTTCAAGTAAGCAATGTCAGGAAGCCCAGCTAATAAAGAAAAGATAAACTGAAAGTCCTTTTACTCTTCTCTGCTAGATTTATTTCTTCAGTTAGACAAGCCTTGGAAAGAGAAGTCTGGGAATTTATAAAGTCTTGATGCCCCACTAGAGTGAGATTGTCTTTAAAATGAGTTTTATTAATAAAGTTTCTGTAAACTGGCCTAGAAACCAATTATCTAAAGTAGCCCCAAACAGTTATTTTATTACATATCTTGAATTATAGCTCTCAAACCACCTGAAATATTCTTGTGAGTTGGTTTTCTGTTACATATTTATTTGAAATCATAAACTGTGTAAGAGTAGAAACCTCATCTACCTTATTCACCCCATGTATGTCTAGTGCTTTGAAAAGTGCCTGGTACAAAACAGAAGCTTAATAAACTGCTGAAAGAATAAATGAGAAAAAGCAGCTTTCCAGTGACTACGATTTTGAAGGGCTAATCACACAACTTATTCCAAAAATACATTCATTCCTTGCCTCATACAACCTTACCAAGCATGCTGTGTGAGATGGGGAAGGTGATGGTGGGCTGGCCTGTCATTCTCCAGCGGCTACAGAGATAGGAGAGGTCTGTTCTAAGCATTTCCACTATCATCTTGTTGTCTAGAGCCAGGTAGAATTGTTGCTGGTCTATAAACTAAGAAAAAGAAAAATAATAGTTTAGAATAATTAATCTCATAACTATCAAATAATATTTTAAAATACTAATATATTCATAAAGGTGTATAAGATATCACAGAGGCAACAATACCTCCAAATTTAATGCCTAATTCTTCCCAAAGTATCTGGTGTCCTATTAGTACATATAGTTGTCTTAGATATTTTTAGTGTGCTATAGTTAACAAAGTGTTTTCAAGTACATGATTTTATTTAATTCTAACAACCCAGTGAGGGCTTTTCTCCTTTTTAATAGACAAAAAGTAAGGCCAAGAGACACTGAGTAGATTAGCAAAGTTATATGACTAGCAAATGGCAAAATCAGAGATAGAATCTCTGGTCCATTATTCTTTCATCTGTACTTCAGTGCACTATTTCAGATGCAAGATAACAAATGGGGAACTTAATCCTTCTTTCCAGAAAATAGTTTCTACTCCTATACACATACATAATAAGGCTTGCTACTGTAATATGGGTAATAAACATCATGCTAATAAACAATGTATTTCATGGCTAAAATAGTACCAACATTTTTGTTTAGAAGAGGATATGAAAAATTTCTAAGCATGTAAAAAGGGCCCATCTCAAAAAGAAATAGAAGATCTAATTTGGTAGCTGAATATTACCAAAAAAGACTATATTTTGTTTATAAAGGATACAGTATTATATTTAATCTTTAATAAAGAGCACTCACTGCTTCTGCAATACCAAGGTCTACTCTTGGTAGCCACAGTCACTTGGCAAAGCTCTTTGCTGCAACATCAATTCAGTCTAACTCAACAAATATTTACTAAGCAATTTAATATGTACAAGGTCCCATGGAACTCTGACACTTCTCCCAACTCCAGTAAATGCTTTATTTCTATAGTGTTTCTCTTTTATTTTTATTCATCTCAATGTACACCAAAGCTTATTCCACCCACCTGTGGAGTGAAGGTAAAGATAGTTTTCCGAATGTCATAGAGTTTTGAAGTTCCAAGGACACCCATGTGTCTGTAGGGTCTTCCACTGAGTTTCATTCTACTGTTGCATCCTGATATAGAATTGAGAAATGGTCAAGATATTTTCAGTGCACAAATCCTACCAGCAAACATTTTTTGCATTAGTTTATGCTTTCTTATTGAACAAAATAAGTTCTGTGTCTCAAAGTTAATGTCCATGTGATGTACAGGGCCATACTAAGCACCATGGGCTTTCCAAGAGAAAGAATAGGCAGTTATCTGTGTTCTTAAGACAAATTATGCTCTTATAAAAAAAGTCAAATCATCTACATGAGATAAGAATACATATAAAAATTAATAGTTCTATGAATGATAGAATGCTATTACCAATATTCATACACTGAATTTCCTTAAAGCTCATGAAAAGTACAAAAGCTATTCTGATTATCAGACTTAACAGTATAAACTCTGCTTCAAGAAAGCTGAACAAAAATCTCATCAGTTTAAAGATGGCAAACTAAACTGGAAAAAGTGAAATAAGAGTGCACCTTGATCTTCTTCAATACTGACACATTTTATTCAATGGAGCAACACATTTTAACCAAATAAATCAAGATATTTTAATATTCTTATATCTGATAAGAAATTTTGTGGACCCTTAGAGTAAAATTTACTTTGCAGAGAAGCTATTTTGAAAACTAGAAAAAGGGGGAAGACTTAAACTATCAGCTACAAAAGTAAGGCACAATTTTAATGAAAATATAAATACACACATTGTGTGTCTCAATATCTTGTATGTGTATATATACACATATGTATGTGTGTACACACACTGTGCACATTCGCACACACATCCACCTTATTTCCTTGAGTATAAGATGTCAGTTTTTGAATAGTTTAGCATTCTGAAATTAGAATATATCTGATAATTGATGTCTATGTTAAATGCAGTTGCATTTCTTTTTGTCTTTCAAAAGGCAATTATAATATCAATAACTCTTATAATGAGGAAATATTTCATTTATTCACACACACTTTGTCCTTTTATAACAAAGGACAGCATGATATACATTGCTCTCAAACCCTTTTTTTCCCAAAATATATATTAAATATCCTTTCATATCAGTACTAACAGAATTAGTACCACTTTTTTTGGGGGGGTGGGGGCTGTAATCCATTGTTCTTACGGATTTCATTTTTGTTTCCTCTTTATCCTACATATGATACCTAACAAATATGCCACTTTTTTAGTGTTGCTTCACTCTTAGGGACAGAACCAAAGAGCTATCAAAGCCTTTGGCCATATTCCAGGGTCTACTCTATAAAGCACACGTTTTACCTGAGATTGATATCACATGCAGGTTTATCTACTGTTCCTTCCATTTTGTTTCTTTTTATTGTATTATGGTAAAATATACATAAAATTTACCATTTTAACTGTTCAGTGACATTAAATACATTTGCAATGTTGTACAGCTATCACTTCCACCCATCTTTAGAAATTTTTCATTTTCCCAAACTGAAACTATAACCATTAAACAATAACTCCCCAGGCTTCCCTCCTCCCAGTCCCTGGCAATCACCATTCTTTCTGTCTCAATGAATTTGCTTACTCTAGATACCTCATATATGTAGAGTCATACAATATCCTTTTGTGACTGGCCTATTCCACTTAGAATAATGTCTGAAGGCTCATCCTTTTTATAGTGTCAGAGTTTTATCCTTTTTTAAAGCTGAATAATACTCCACTGTATGCATATAACACATTTTGTTTATCTTTTCATCCATCAATGGATGCTAGGTTCTTTTTTTCAAAATTGCTTATAGTATAATATACATGAAGTTAAACACATGAACCTTGAATATAAAATCTGATGAATTTTTACACAGAAACACACAACCCAAGTCAGGGTATGGAACACTACTAGCCCTGCATTAGCCTCTTTTGTGCCCCTTCCTAGGTATTAATATCCTACAGGCCTCAAAGTTAACCACCATTAAAACTTCAAATACAAGTAAGTATGATTTGTCCATTTTTGAGTTCTATACTAAAAGCATCATACATTATCTAGTTTGTATCTGGTTTCTTTCACTCAACATTGTGTCTATAAGATTCATCCATATTGTTGTACTTAGAATTAGTTCATTCTTTTTCATTGCTATATACATTCAATGTATGAATGCATCATTATTTATCCATTCACTTGCTGACAGACATTTGAATTTTTCCTCCAGTTTTTTGTTATCATTTAAAGTTCCTATGAACATTCTTGCTGTGTGGAAATTCCCAAAGATCACTGCTAGGTTTGGTGATTCACAGGACTCAGCATCGGTTCAGTTCATTCACTCAGTCGTGTCCAACTCTTTGCAACCCAATGGACTGCAGCACACCAGGCTTCCCTGTCCATCACCAACTCCCGGAGCTTGCTCAAACTCATGTTCATCGAGTTGGTGAGGCCATCTAACCATCTCATCCTCTGTTGTCCCCTTCTCCACCTGCCTTCAATCCTTCCCAGCATCAGGGTTTTTTCCAATGAGTCAGTTCTTCATATCAGGTGGCCAAAGTATTGGAGTTTCAGCTTCAGCATCAGTCCTTCCAATGAATATTCAGGACTGATTTACTTTAGGATCAACTGGTTTGATTTCCCTGCAGTCCAAGGGACTCTCAAGAGTCTTCCCCATCGCAACAGTTCAAAACCACCAATGCTTCAGCACTCAGCTTTCTTTATAGTCCAACTCTTCCATCCATACATGACTACTGGAAAAACCATAGCTTTGACTAGATAGACTTTTGTTGGCAAAGGACTCAGCATAGATCTATACTAATGGTAAGGTTTATTACAGCAAAGGGATACAAAGCAAAATCAACAAAGAAAAAAGGTGCATGGTCAAAGTCCAGAGGAAACCAGGCACAAGCTTGTAAGTGTCCTCTTTCTAGTGGAGTTGCGCAGCACACGTTTATTTTCTCCAGCATCATATTTTGACAAAATGTATGAAATGTCTACTAAGGAAGCTCATTAGAGACTCAGTGTCCAGTGTTTATTTTTATTAGGGGCTGGTAGCATAGGCACCCTCTGCCTAGCATGTACCAAAACTCCAAACTTCACCTTCTGGTCTCTTGGCCAAGGTGTCTTTTTCATAAGGACTCAACACGGCAGAGTGAGACCAACCTGCCATATTGTCCTCAGTTATGTCTTTAGGGGTCTTATACTGAGCAGATAAAGCAAATCCATCACCATAAACAAGCACCTTCAAAAGCCAGATGGTTTTGTCCTTAAGTTTCCATTACATTTTTTTAAACTGGCTTGTATCAACACAGGCACAACACAAGCCTGGTCAGTAAACTGAAGCTGACCTGAATGCCTTCCAGAGCTGGGGCAGTGCCGGGATAGTCAAGGCTCACTGACAAGTACAATGCCAGAGGGCACATGCAGTATCATTGGACAAAAATAGTTTATAATCATTAGGGCATCTCCAGTAGGACATACATTAATTAGGCAGTTTAGGTTAACAGAATCCCTAATGTGACTGACATCCTACTGTGAGGCTTCCCGCCTTAGTGTTTCCAATCCAGTCCAAAAAATTCAGTTCAGAATTTGGTTTCAATGGGACTGTTTTCTGAAGGTAGCTGGATCCAAAAAAATTTGTTTTTTCAGGGCACCAGTTCATCTGCCTTGCAAGTGTGGATTCCATGTGGAGGTGCTGAGTGGAAGGTAGAGGAGCTGGAGCCAACCCCTGCTGTCTCATAGTTAGCTCTGTCAGATCTGACTCTGGGATTAGCAGTCAATTTGAATTCAAAGCATTCTCAGCAGCAGGGAAGACAACACATGCTTTTATTAAGGAGAAGAGGAAAGCTTCCAGGAATTTCAGAATTTCCAGTTCTAAAAATCAAAGATCATTAATGCCCTCACCCTTCACTCATGCCTCCTCAGGTGTTTTTTCTCCACTGTTACAAAACCTGTGTGTCCCATTTAGCAGTTATAGTTGTACAATCAACCTCTCCTCTCATCCAGACCTTTTGTCTAGAAGATTTGTATGTAAGAAGTTTAAAAGCATTTTCAAAGGCAAACATGTTAAAATAACTTAATCAGAAAGATATATCATGTCCAGGAATTGGGTAAGGTGAAATTCTGAATTTTCAAATGTTTTAAAATTGGGTTTTCATACTTCCCATTCCTTTCACCCTGATCAGTTTATTATCTAGTGAGCAGCCTAGAAAAGATCATTCTTTTTATGTGGACAGCTACATTTAATAAACATACTGCCTTATCTAGGTTTATGTATCAGGGTGAAGGAGAAGGAAGTAGAGTCAGGCTAACAGTCTATTTTAAGCTGTAACTAATCTAGAAAGTCAAACATGATCATTAACAGCAGGGACACAGACTCAGGAAGGATCAAGAGTTTGATCTGAGAGGAATGGTGAAGGATGTCACATTCCATATTATATGCCCTCCCCCAATTTGCAGCTTTCACAGAAATCACGTTAGGAATGTAACCAGCTTTTGTATTAGAAATATAGAGCCAATCAGAGGATCAATTTCAGATAGTCCCATCAGAAAATAAGACTTTTCCCTTGGCCATCTGCAACTCAGCTGACTCAAATGGTCCAGCCAGCATCAGGGGTGGTTTTACAATTTAGGATCATAAGAAGGGTGATCCAAATCTGCAACAATCCAAGTCTGAATTCATTTAAACCTCACATAGTTCATTTAGAATTCATTTAGCCTGTGTCTGCTTTCAGTTCAGCACATCTGGTGCTGATGTGGGTATAGTCTATAGCAGACCTTATCAGGTTTCAGCTGAGAATCAGATCCACGGAATTAGAATCTGTAAATTTAGGATGCCAAGAGAATTTTCTTAGACAGCAGCAAGTTGAGATGGTACAGGGCTAGTCAACCATGGTTTAAGTCCAAGTCCAAGACCAAGTGACAAACAAGATTCCCCCAGGCTCTTCTTATTGTGCCTAACATTCCAAATTAACACAGTCAAAAATGTGCACAAGAGGATAAAAAAAAAACAGCCTCTTAAGAGTTACACATTTGATTTCACAACTAAAAACTGCTTTTTAAACTCAAAAAGTGTATTTTCATCTGAAGACTGCCTCTCTTTTCATGTTGTCTTCCTTTTTCTTGAAACTCCAATAGCAAAAAAAATGATAGCAAAAATTACTAGTTATGGAGACTAGTTTTATTTCCAATACTCAAAGAGTTTGAATTCCAATCTGCTCACTGGCAGCAAAAAGCAAGGTAGTTGTATCCCACTGATGTTCTTTTTTCTTTTTGCAACTTTTCCTGATAGAAATGATCCCTCTAGCTTTATGAGACTACAAGGATATAATATTTTACATCAGTGTCTATCATATACCCAGATCCAATAGCCACAAAATGCAAAGCCAGTTTTAAAAGTTCCTCCTTTCCCCTCTTTGCTCAAGTTTTCTCAAACCTTGAGCAGAAAATCCAGCATTTATAGGCTTACTGTTGTAGTTGCAGGGAGATCCCTGTTGAAATGTAGGAGTGGGGGTAGAAGGCAGGAGCAGCAGTGGCTAGAGTGTTTTTCTCCCTTTGATTTTTTGTTTATAAAATTTTGCTCCCACTCTGGGAAGTGATGGGGCAATAGATAGGGAAACAATAGAAACAGTGACAGACTTAATTTTCTTGGGCTCCAAAATCACTGCAGATGGTGACTGCAGCCACAAAATTTAAAGACACTTGCTCCTTGGAAGAAAAGCTATGACAAACCTAGACAGCATATTAAAAAGCAGAGACATTACTTTGCCTACAAAGGTCCATATAGTCAAAGTTATGATTTTTCCAGTATTCATGTATGGATATGAGAGTTGGACCATAGAGAGGGCTGAGTGCCAAAGAATTGATGCTTTTGAACTGTGGTTTTGGAAAAGATTCTTGAGAGTCCCTTAGACTGCAAGGAAATCAAACCAGTCAATGCTAAGGAAAATCCATCCTAAATATTCATTGGAAGGACTGATACTGAAGCTGAAGCTCCAATACTTTGGCCACCTGATGCGAAGAGCTGACTCATTAGAAAAGACCCTGATGCTGGGAAAGATTGAAGGCAGGAGAAGGAGATGACAAAGGATGAGATGGATGGATAGCATCACTAACTCAATGGACATGAGTTTGAGCAAGCTCCAGGAGCTGGTGAAAGACAGGGAAGCCTGGCGAGCTGCAATCTTTGGGGTCACAAAGAGTCGGACATGTCTGAAGAACTGAACAACAACAACTGGGAAGTGATTTAACCTCCCCCCCAACCCGCACTCCCCCACCCTCCGCCCCCAGCACACACACATGAACAAAAGGAACACAAACTTTTCAAGACTTTGGCCCATTCAAAGTTCACCTTTGGGAATGTTTGGACCCTTTTCCTCCAACCTGGAGGAGAAAATAAAAACAAAAGGCACCCAGGTTGCACTTTTCCCTCTCACTTTAGCCATTGTGTCCAAAAGTAGCCAGAGGATGCTTCAACCCAATGAGCATCTAAGAGGATGCTCTCTTGGAGTTGGATCTAACATTTTAAAATTACATAGTGTAACTTTTACCTCCTATGACAGACAGCAGCTCAACTACTTTTTTATACCACAGATAATTCCATAAATACCCAATATCACAGGTTTGTCATCCTCTACCATCCTTTTCTCAAACAATGTTTTTGCCATATTTAAGTGAGTTAAGGTCATGCTAGACAATCCCACCACTGTCACCAGTATGTTGCGAGTCCTGAAAATCACCCCAGATTTGGTAATGATGTGATTCATAGTCGGAGGACTTGTGGGACTCAGCAAATAGTCATACTTGGGGCTAATATTTATTATAGCAAAAAGACACAAGGCAAAATCAGTAAAGGGAAAAATGTGCGTGGGGCAAAGTCTAAAGGAAACCAGGAACAAGCTTTCAAGATCCTGTCCCAGTAGTCACACACCACATGCTTAATTCTCCCAGCATCACACCCGTGTTGTGACAACATGTGTGAAGTGCTGCCTATTAGCAGTAGAGACTCAGTACCCAATGTTTTTTAAAGTGCTGGTCACATGAGCACCCTCTGCCTGGCCTGCACAAAAACTCTAGACTCTTAGAAAAAAATCAGGTGTTCAGCATAAGCCATGTTGTTTGCTCAACTTAGAGCAAATTATCCTTGTCAGTTAGGGGATGGTGGAAACCCTTCCTAAATCTGAGTCTTCAGATGCCAGCCAAGGGCCAACTTTGCAAGCAGGCTTTTCTAAGGATAGCATTTCTGACCTGTCATGTTAACTCTTTGCTGCACATTGTCCACGTCTTTCAGAGCATATATGTATGCATTTCTGTTGAGTATACACCCAGTAGTGGAAGTGATAGGCCCAGGGAATGTGTATATTCAGTTTTTTTAATAGCTGCCTGTTAAACTGATACCTTACCACCATAAAATGCTATTCATTATTTCTATTAATTTTTTTTTTGCCTTTAGTATACTTTGTCTGATATTAGTACAGTTACACCAGCTTCACTTTGTTTACTACTGCATGGCATATTGTTTTTTATACTTTTGTTCTCAACCTGTGTCCTTTTCAGGTGAAACTCCTTTCTGTAGTATGTTGCTGGATTTTGCTTTATTATGCAACTTGACAATCTCTGTCTTTTAATGGAAACACTTAGCCCATTTATATTTAATATAGTTACTGGATATTTGGATTTAAATCTTACATATTACTTCTTGATTTCCATTTGCCTCATTTATTATTGCTTATTTCTCTGTTTTTGCCTTGCTTTGGATTAAACAAGAATTTTATTGTATCATTTCCCCTACATCAAATTGTTAGACATTCTTTTACTATTCTTTTAATAGTTACTACAGAGAAGCTCTTCTCAACTGGATTCCACCAGAGATTTAATTCTCTAAATATTCATTGACTATATTAACTTATCTTCCTTGTATTTAAAATGGAACTAGGGTCCACCTCCCTTGGGAGAATGGAAAATAAAAACATTTTTTGTAGCGTCAGGAAGCATTTAACAGGAGGCTTCCTGTGTGCTGTTTTGGATCTGTTATGAATCCTCTGCTCCTTATTAATACTGAAGAGGAGGGGCAAGCCTCTTCTGGGGCTGAGGAATCCAGGCATTCTCTTAGTTAGTTTTTCAATATGGTGATAAGTACCCTCTTCCTTCTTATGAACTGTATGGTAAAAGTGATTGTTTACAACTCTTTCTTTAATATGGATTGCCTTATGTTTTGTAAGTCTGGAATTTTAATCTTCATCTCTGCTGAGAAAAACTACCTTGTTAGACAGTATATATGCCCACGCCATGTTGATTAAAACACCTTTGCTCCATCAGAGCTTGGGTTCCCGTGTCTTTCTTTCTTTCTTTTTCTTTCTTTCTTTCTCTCTCTCTCTCCCCCTCCCTCTCTCTCTCTATTTCTGGCTGATTCCCTGGAGCACAAAAGCTGGCTGTGTAACCCAGGGAATATTAGCCTCTTTCCTCCTTTCACTCTCTCATCGCTGACTCCAGACCACCAGGTTCCCCTCCAATAAAGGACCAACAAGTAGCGCCCAGAACAGGGACTCCAGTACACGTGGCAGATTCGGATGGAGTGACCCCAGAGGGCCTATTGAGGCTGGTAAGTACTAAGACATAGGTCAATCAGCTGGGAAGCCCCCTCACTTTTCTCTTTACTTTATCACTTCTTTAAAGTTCAGGGATTTTCAGTTTCACACCAGCGAATAGAGGCTTGCCCTCAGACAGTGGTTGAATGTAACCCTTGGTTCCCTGATGAAGGTAGTTTTGATTTAGAAATTTGGCATCAGGTCAAAGAGAATGTTGAACGAGCCGTCAGACAGGGAAAAAATATTCCGATAGATTTCTGGCCCCTATGGGCTCTCACTGAAGCTGTGATTCTGCCATTCCAAGGTAATTCTAGCCCTCCTGATGTTCAGCAACAAGCAGAAGACTTATTACATGAATATGAATTAGTCGATGAAGCCTTACAAAAGGCCCAATTAGAACAACATAAGATATTTCAGAATTTTCCTACTAGCCCTGCCCCGATTGCTCCAAGCGCTACTTCCCTGCCAGAGGGCACAAATCCCAAAAATCTCTCCCTTGATAGAATCTAAGGATTCTGGCAAAGACTCCCTTAAGCCCATACTGTAATTGAAAAAACAAGAAAGAAAAAAGCTAAAAGACAACTAAAAAAAATTACTTGTTTATGAAAATGCAAATCAGGAATGTCAAAGGGCTATAACCCCAATTCGTGAGACAGGGACTATTTTTGATTATTTGAAGGCTTGTCGCAATATAGGATCAGAAACTCAAAAGATGCAAATGCTAGCTGAAACAATGGTTGCTGCCTTAAGAAAAGGAAAATAAAGGATGCTTTAACATGTGGAGATAACTACCAATTAAAAAGGGACTGCCCTAAGAAAGCTAAAAAAAAAAAAAAACAAAAACAAAACAAAAACACCTCCAAAAGTTTGCCTCCACTGCCATAGAGGAATGCATTGGGCCAAAGAGTGTAAATCTAAATTTGACATTGAAGGAAAACCTATTCCGAGAAACTCCAAGGAGACCCCCCAAGTCCCCTTCAACAAATACCAGGGGCAAATTTCATCTTTTCCCTCAAACCCTCAACATCTGGCAGTGCTGCCATCGATATACCAGCCCTAAATGACTTTCTCCTTTACCCTCAAGCAGTTCCCTCTAGAATATGTACTGGACTTTTTGGGACCCTGCCCCCACAAACCTTTGGTCTTTTACTTGGCCGTTCTAGTTTGACTTAACAGGTAGGAAGGCCAGGGGTCTCCAAATGGAGAAAATAGGCTGCAAGTGTCAGACATTTTTATCTCTCTTAAGTGGCAGGAGGAAACAAATTAGTGATATTTCTTGTTTTTCCTTCTCTATACAAATTTAAAAGGAGGGTTCTCTTAAAATACTGTGTTGCCATAATGACACCTGGTTTCACTTAAAGTTAACTATTCTCAAATTCTGAGTTAATCAATGCATTTTTCTTATAGAAATATTTGTCTTAAGCTATCTTAACATGCTATACATTTACCCCAGACTCTGTCTTCAAGTCGGTTCAGCCTAATGGCTCAGAATCTACTTGACAAACCAGTATGTTATACTCGGATATTGTTCCCCTAATCTATGTAAACAAAACTATTTGTATGGTAATCTGCCTTTCTTCAAGATTCATGTCAATCATTTTATGGCCCAGGACAACTCACCTGGTGCCAAGGTTATCTCAAAATGCATGTTGTGGGTGAGGGGCCTGGTGCTATTCTCTGAGTTTTGAGATATTTCCTTTCTTTAATTAGCAGACTGCTAGTAGTTATATGACATCTGGCTAAAGACTAGCAGGGGGGCACTCTTTCTGCCCCCTTTTAATGTCTGTCAGAAGCTTTCTCTATTTCCTTTATACTTTAATAAAACTTTATTACAAATAAATCTCAATTTGAGAACACATTACAAACTTCTACCAGTTTCCAAATAGCTTTTCTAAAATATTTTGGAGAAATTTCATTTTATTATCCTTCTGGTAGGCTGTGAAATTTCTTCAAAAATACTAAATTTATTATTTCCCACATTATCAGCTCTCAGCCTATACCACAAGCTGAGGTTTTTTATATAGATGGGACTAAAAACACCAAAGCTTCATTCTGGTCTCTTAAAGAATATAAAGTCTTTTATACTAATTTTCAGTCTGCTCAACAAAATGAATTATATGCTCTTATTCAAGTTATTTGCCTACATCCTTACTCCATTAACATAGTCTCTGACTCTATATATTCAGTTTTTGTATTAAAAAATATAGAAACCTCCACCATAAACTCTTAGTTCTATTAAAACAGACAATGGCCCTGCCTATATTTCTAGACACTTTATCTTTCTCTATTAAACATATTACAGGTATTCCTTATAATCCACAGACAAGAGACATAGTTGAATAAACACATCACACACTAAAGTTACAAATAAAAAAATTAAAGAAAGGGGAATACACAGGAACGCTACTGTCTTCCTTATCTAAAGCAGACTTTACTAGATTCCAACATAAAATATTTTCTAAATCTATAACTATTGTTAATACAGCTTTATTTGTTTTAATTTTTTTAAAACTTACTACAGGAAGATATCTTAACAAGAACAGAAATACATTTCAAGGAATTGAAGGACACTCCTCTTCCTCTGCCCATTTGGTATCAAGATGGGTTCAATAAACAATGGAAATCTGGGAAATTAATTTTACAGGGAAAGGGATACACTTGTATTTCTCCAGATGGATCCAACAAACTTTTTCCTCGGAAAATTCAACCCAAGGGGGCCCTCGGCATTCAAAATGGAGACGAAACAACAAGAACCCCAGGAGGAAGAAATTCCAATATGGGCCATGACGGTTCTAAAGATCTCTAAGAAGCGCTGCCCTCGGCGACATCGACCTTATGACCTCCCCTCTTGGAGACAAATAAAAACTCTTACCAATCAAGCTAAAAATCTGGTTTCTCAACAGGGAATGCCTCAGAGTCCTGAAAACCACCAACACTGTAGGGCTTAATTATGTCATGAACTCCTGCTTGAGAAAAAATGCCCTAGAGAGTGAAGCATACATCCTTGACTGATAACAGTCTATGTTAAATTAGTACTTTTACCACTTCTTGAACAATGCAAGAATCTTATAACAGACTTCATTCACATCCTGCCTTTTATTTATTTATTACTATCTCTGTCATTTACTTAATCTCTACTTTTATTTTATCCATAAAGTATTATTATTAGTGTTGTTTCAAACAGTCAATTTTTTAAGAAGTTGCTCAATCATGTCTGACCATTTGCGACCCCATGGATTATATAGTCCATGAAATTCTCCAGACCAGAATACTGGAGTGTGTAGCATTTCTCTTCTCCAGGGGATCTTCCCAACCCAGGGATCGAATCCAAGTCTCCCATATTGCAGGTGGTTTCTTTACCAGCTGAGCCACAAGGGAAGCCCAAGAACACAGCAGTGGGTAGCCTATCCCTTCTCCAGGGGATCTTGCCAACCCAGGAAGCAAACTGGGGTCTCCTGCATTGCAGGTGGATTATTTATCAACTGAGCTATCAGGGAAGCTCAATGCAAGAATCTTACAACAGACTTCGTTCACATCCTGCCTTTTATTTATTTATTACTATTTCTGTCATTTCTTAATTTCTACTTTTATTTTATCCATAAAGTATTGTTATTAATGTTGTTTTAGACAGTCAATAGTCTTTTATATTTACACTTTCCATTTCTCTTTCTTCTGTCTGTGATTACTGTTCTTCTGCCAGAGTTCCCTTTAATGTTTCTTTTAGTGTGAGTCTGCTAGTAATACATTCTCAGGTTTTACCTATCTGAACATGCCTTTACTGCCAAATTCAGACTTAAATTGAATAAAGTAGGAAAAACCACTAGACCATTCAGGTATGACCTAAATCAAATCCCTTACAATTATACAGTGGAAGTGACCAAGAGATTCAAGGGATTAGATCTGATAGACAGAGTGCCTGAAGAACTATGGATGGAGGTTTATGACATTGTACAGGAGGCAGTGATCAAGACCATCCCCAAGAAAAAGAAATGCAAAAAGGCAAAATGGTTGTCTGAGGAGGCCTTACAAATAGCTGAGAAAAGAAGAGAAGTGAAAGGCAAAGGAGAAAAGGAAAGATGCACACATTTGAATGCAGAGTTCCAAAGAATAGCAAGGAGAGATAAGAAAGACTTCCTCAGTGATCAATGCAAAGAAATAGAAGAAAACAATAGAATGGAAAAGACTATAGGTCACTTCAAGAAAATTAGAGACACTAAGGGAACATTTCATGCAAAAATGGGCACAATAAAGCACAGAAATGATATGGACCTAACAGAAGCAGAAGATATTAAGAAGAGGTGGCAAAAATACACAGAAGAACTGTACAAAAAAGCTCTTCATGACCCAGATAATCACGATGGTGTGATCACTAACCTAGAGCCAGACATCCTGGAATGCAAAGTCAAGTGGGCCTTAGAAAGCATCACTAGAAACAAAGCTAGTGAAGGTGATGGAATTGCATTTGGGCTATTTCAAATCCTAAAATATGATGGTCTTAAAGTGCTGCACTTAATATGCCAGCAAAATTGGAAAACTCAGCAGTGGCCACAGGACTGGAAAAGGTCAGTTTTCATTCCAATTCCAAAGAAAGGCAATGCCAAAGGATATTCAAAACACAATTGCACTCATCTCACACGCTAGCAAAGTAATGATCAAAATTCTCCAAACCAGGCTTCAACAGTATGTGAACTGTGATATTCCAGATGTTCAAGTTGGATTTAGAAAAGGCAAAGGAACCAGAAATCAAATTGCCAACATGTTGGATGACTGAAAAAGCAAGAGAGTTCCAGAAAAACATCTATTTCTGCTTTATTGACTATGCCAAAGCCTTTGACTGTGTGGATCACAATAAACTGTGGAAAATGCTGAAAGAGATGGGAATACCAGACCACCTGTCCTGCCTCCTGAGAAATCTGTATGCAAGTCAAGAAGCAACAGTTAGAACTGGACATGGGACAACAGACTGGTTCTAAATAGGAAAAGGAGCATGTCAAGGCTGTATATCGTCACCCTGCTTATTTAACTTATATGCAGAGTACATCATGAGAAACACTGGGCTGGAGGAAGCACAAGCTGGAATCAAGATTGCCGGGAGAAATATCAATAACCTCAGATATGCAGATGACACCACCCTTATGGCAGAAAGTGAAGAGGAACTAAAAAGCCTCTTGATGAAAGTGAAAGAGGAGAGTGAAAAAGTTGGCTTAAAGCTCAATATCCAGAAAAGTAAGATCATGACATCTGGTTCCATCACTTCATGGCAAATAGATGGGGAAACAGGGGAAACAGTGGCAGACTTTATATTCTTGGGCTCCAAAATCACTGCAGATGGTGACTGCAGCCATGAAATGAAAAGAGACTTGCTCCTTGGAAGAAAAACTATGACCAACCTAGACAGAATGTTAAAAAGCAGACATTACTTTGCCAACACAGGTCCATCTAGTCAAAGCTATGGTTTTTCCAATAGTCATGTATGGATGGGAGAGTTGGACTATAAAGAAAGCTGAGCACCAAAGAAATGATGCTTTTGAACTGTGGTGTTGGAGAAGACTCTTGAGAGTCCCTTGGACAGCAAGAAGATCCAACCAGTCCATCCTAAAGGAACTCATTCCTGAATACTCATTGGAAGGACTGATGCTGAAGCTGTAGCTCCAATACTTTGGCCACATGATGCAAAGAACTGACTCATTGGAAAAGACTCTCATGCTGGGAATGATTGAAGGCAGGAGGAGAAGGGGACCAGAAAGGATGAGATGGTTGAATGGCATCACCGACTCAGTGGACATGCGTCAGGAGTTGGTGATGGATAGGGAAGCCTGGTGTGCTGCAGTCCATGGGGTCGCAAAGAGTCAGACACGACTGAGCGACTATAGTGAACTGTTCTGAACTGAACATGCCTTAGCATCACCTTTATTTATGAAGGATATTTTCACTGGATATAGAATTATAGTATGGCAGCTATTTTTCTCAATAATTTATAAGTGACCTTCAGTTGTTCTGTGGAGTTCATTGGTTTTGTTGAATGGTCAGCTGTACACTTGATCATTGTTCCTTTGAAAGCAATGTATGTTTTCTTAACTCTAGCTATTGTAAGGTTTTCCCTTTGTCTTGGTTTCCAGTTTGATTATTAAATTTAGGTTTGAATTTATCTTGTTCACAGATTTTTAGCTCTTTTGGATGTTTAACTTGATATCTTTAGTAATATTTGAAAAACTTCTATCTCTTCAAATAGATCCTATTCCATTCTTTTCCTTGTTCTTGAACTCTAGAACTTTTCACTGTTTCTTAATACTCTTTTGATTTTCCATTCTTTTTCTATCCTTTTTCCTATGTGCTTTAATGTGGCTATTTTACACTGATTTAGTTTTTGGTTCATTAATCCTCTCTTCTACTGTCTCTTATGGTATTAATCTCATCTATTACATTTCTTTTTTTTTTTTTTTCCTTTTTAAAATTATTTTTATTTGGCTGCGCTGGGTCTTAGTTGCAGTATGTGGGATCTAGTTCCCTGGCTAGGGAACGAACCTGGGCCCTCTTCATTGGGAGCACAGAGACTTAGTCACTGGACCACCAGATAAATCCCCCATCTACTACATTTCTAATTTCACTTATTGTATTTTCTAGTTTTGAAATTCTATTGGATCTTTTTTAAAAATAGATTCTAGTTTTCTAGTGAATATCATCTTCTACACCTATTTTTGGAATGAATTAACAGTTTATGAGTCCTGTCTGATAGCTCCCAAAATGTGAATTATATATGTTTCAAAAATATATTAAAATTTTAATTGACTTTTACTGTAGTGAAATATATATATATATATATATATATATATATATATATATCACATTAAGTTTACCATTTTAAAAATATAGTTCAGTGGCATTAAGTGCATTCACATTGTTCTGCAACCATCGCCACATCCATTCTCCAGGAGTTTTTCATTACCCCAAACAGAAACTTTTTAACCACTGAATAATAACTCCTCATTATGCACTTCTGGCAACCACCCTTTGATAGCAATCACCATTCTATATTTTGTCTCTATATTCTATATTTTGTCTGACTCCACTAAGTACCTGATACAGATGGAATCATACATATTTATCCATTTTTATCTTGCTTACTTCATTTAGCATAGTATCTTTAAGGTTCTATGTTGTGGCATGTGTTAGTATTTCCATCCTTTACATAAAAACATGAATGATATTCCTATATATATTATGTGTATACACATACACACACACAAGTTTATCTATTCACCTGCCAATGAACATTTGAGCTTTTTCTGCATTTTGGCTATTGTGATTAATGCTGCTTTGAACATTAGTGAACAAACATCTATTTGAGTTCCTGTTTTCCCTTCCTTTGGGTAGTATATGCAGAAATATATATATATATGTACAATTGATTGATCAATTCTATGTTTAATTTTTATGAGGAACTTGCCATACTGTTTTCCACAATGGCTGCACCATTTCAGCTTCCTACCAACAGACCATAAGGGTTCCAACTCCTCTACTTTCTCAATACTTGCTGCTTTTTGGTTTTATTTATTTATTTTATAATAGTTATACCAGTGAGTGTGTAGTGACTCATTACTGGGATTTTGATTGGCATTTCCCTAATGATTAGTGTTGTTGAGCCTCTTTTCATGTGCTTACAGATCACTTGTATATTTTCTTTGGAAAAATGTCTACTCAAGTCCTTTGCCTTTAAAATTTTTTTAATTTAAAAACTCCCCCCAGCTTTATTGAAATATAATTAACATATACCACTGTGTAAGTTTAAGGTGTACAGTGTGATGATTTGATATGCAGATATATTGTGAATGTGTACTATAGCAAGGTTAGTTAATACATCCTTCACCTCAAATAGCTGCAATTTTGTTGTCGTTATGGTGAGAACATTAAGCTCTACTATCATAGCAACTTTCAAGTATACAATATGCTATTTTTAACTATAGTCATCACATTGTACATTACATCTCAGGAACTTATTCATCTTAAAATTGAAAGTTATTACCCTTTGACCAATACTTCCCCATTATTTCCACCTCAGCTCCTTGCAACCATGATTTTACTCTGTTTCTACAAGTTTGATGTTTTTAACTTCCATACATAAGAGAGATCATACAGTATTTGTCTTTCTCTGTCTGACTTTTTTCAACTTAGTAAAATGCTCTTAAGATTCATGGATATTGGTGCATATGGTAGGATTTCCTTTTTCTCATGGCTGAATAATATTCCATTGTTACACACACACACACTACATTTTCTTTATCCATTTATCTGCTGATGTACATTTAGATTGCTTCCATATCTTGGCTATTGTGAATAATACTTCAATAAACCTGGGAATGCCAACATCTAATCTCCTTCAGGTATATATCCAGATGTGGGATTGCTGGATCATATGCTCATTTTTTTAGGAACCTCCATACTGTTTTCCACAGTAGCTGTACTTATTTATTAGGTTGGGGCAAACATAATTGCTGTTTTGGACCATGAATCTTAAATCATTATAACTAGGCTCAAACACATCTTTATTAATCAAAATAGGAGCCATCACAATCAATACATTTTTGCCAACAAGAAATAAGTTTGTTTATTCTTGTAGCATAAAATCTGTGCTTTGGGATTTGAGAAACTGTTGGAAAGCATTTTTTGCCTCCTGCTGGTTGTGGAAGTGTTTTCCCTGCAAAAAGTTGTTGAGATGCTTGAAGAAGTGGTAGTTGGGTGTTGAGAGGTCAGATGAATATGGAGGATGAGGCAAAACTTCATAGCCAAATTCATTCAACTTTTGAAGCCTTGGTTGTGCAATGTGTGGTCAGGTGTTGTGGTGGAGTAGAATTGGGCCCTTTATGTTGACCAATGTTGGCTGCAGGCATTGCAGTTTTCAGTGCATCTTATAGCATACTTCTCAGATGCAATGGTTTTGCAGAGATTCAGAAAGCTGTAGTGGATCAGACTGGCAGCAGACCACCAAACAGTGATCATGACTTTTTTGGTGCAAGTTTGGCTTTGGAAAGTGATTTGCAGCATCTTCTTGGTCCAGCCACCGAGCTGATCATCATCACGTGTCATATAAAATTCACTTTTCATTGCATGTCACACTCTGATTGAGAAATGGTTCACTGTTGCACAGAATAAGAGATGACACTTCAAAATGATGATATTTTTTATTTTCAGTCAGCTCGAGTCACCTACTTATCAAGGTTTTTCACCTTTTCAGTTTGCCTCAAATACCAAACAACTGTAGAATGCTCGACACTGAGTTCTTCAGCAACTTCTCATGTAGTTGTAAGAGGATAAGCTTTGATGATTGCTCTCAATTGGTTATTGTCAACTTCTGATGGCTGGCCACTACACTTCTAAACTTCAAGGCTCTCATCTCCTTTGCAAAACTTCTTGAACCACAACTGCACCATGTGTTTATTAGTAGTTCCCAGGCCAAATGCACTGTTGATGTTGTGAGTTGTCTCCACTGCTTTATGATACATGTTGAACTTGAATAAAAAAATTGCTCAAATTTGTTTTTTGTCTAACATAATTTCTATAGTCTAAAATAAATACAAGATAAACAACAAGTAATAAGTCATTAGCAGAAAAACATAAAGTGAGAAATGCAAATTAAAATGATGTATAATATAAACCACATTTAAGAATGTATTCCAATATTAAATGGCAAAGTTGAACAATGTAAAACTACAATTACTTTTGCAGCAACCCAATACATTCCTACCAATAGTGTACAAGGGTTCCCTTTTCTCTACATCCTTCCCAGCATTTGTTGTCTCATTTTTGGTTTTTAGATAATAGCTATTCTAACAGGTGTGAGGTGGTATCACACTGTGGTTTTGATTTGCATTTCCCTGATAGTTAGTGATGTTGAGTGCCTTTTCATGTACTAATTAGTTATCTGAATGTCTTCTTTGGAGAAATGTCTATTCAAGTTCTCTTTTCATTCTTTACAAATCCTTTGCCCTTTTCCTACTGAATTGTATTAGTACTTTATATATTTTGGGTATTAACTCCTTATCAGATACATGATTTGGAAATATTTTCTCCCAGTCCATAGGCTGCCTTTAGACTTGATTGTTTATTTGACTGGGCAGAAGCTTTTTAGTGTAACATGGTCTTACTTAATGACTTCTGCATTTTTTCTTGTGCTTTTTGTGCCAAATTGAAAAAAAAATCATTGCCAAGACTGATGTCAAATAACTTTTTCCTTCTAGAAGTTTTACAGTTTTGGGTCTTATATTTAAGTGCTTAATCTATTTTGAGTTAATTTTTGTGGGTCCAATTTCATTCTTTTGTGTGTGAATGTCCACTTTTCCCAGTATCATTTGTCAGAGATCATCTTTTCCCCATTTAGCATCCTTGGCTCCCTTGCCACATACCAGTTGACCATATATATATGTGTGGGTTTATTTCTGGGCTTGATTCTGTTCCATTTGTGCATGTGTCTATTTTTATGTGAGAATCATACTCTTTTGATTATTATAGCTTTATATACAGTTTGAAACCAGAAAGTGTAAAGCCTTCAGCCTTGTTCTTCTTTATCAGGATTGCTTTGGATATTTAGAATCTTTCATGCTTCCATATGACTTTAGAATTGTTATTTCTATTTTTGTGAAAAATGCTATTGGAATTTTGATAGGATTGTATTGGATCTATAGATGGTTTTGAGGGGTTGCTTAGGTTTCTGTTGTTGAATTGTATGAGTTCTTTATACATGACTGCAAATATTTTCTCTCATTATATGGATTGTCTTTTTACTCTTTTGATGATATCCTTTCATGCACATGAGTTTTAGATTTTGATGAAGTCTAATTTATATTTTGTTGCCTGTGCTTTTGGTGTTATGGCCAGGAAAGCATTGCCAAATCCAATATTATGAAGTTTTCACCTCTATTCTCTTCTAAGAGTTTTATAATTTTAGCTCTTAGATCTAGGGCTTTGATCCACTTTGAGTTAATTTTTTATATGATGTAAAGCAAGGATCCAACTTCATTCTTTTGCACCTGGATATGAACTTCCAGATCTTCAAGCTGGTTTTAGAAAAGGCAGAGGAACCAGAGATCAAATTGCCAATCTCTGCTGGATCATCAAAAAAGCAAGAGAGTTCCAGAAAAACATCTACTTCTGCTTTATTGACTACGCCAAAGCCTTCGACTGTGTGGATCACAATAAACTGTGGAAAATTCTGAAAGTGATGGGAATACCAGACCACCTGACCTGCCTCTTGAGAAACCTGTATGCAGGTCAGGAAGCAACAGTTAGAACTAGACATGGGACAACAGACTGGTTCCAAATAGGAAAATGAGTACATCAAGGCTGTATATTGTCACCTTGCTTATTTAACTTATATGCAGAGTACATCAAGAGAAATGCTGGTCTGGAAGAAGCACAAGCTGGAATCAAGATTGCCGGGAGAAATATCAATAACCTCAGATATGCAGATGACACCACCCTTATGGCAGGAAGTGAAGAGGAACTAAAAAGTCTCTTGATGAAAATGAAAGAGGAGAGTGAAAAAGTTGGCTTAAAGCTTAACATTCAGAAAACTAATTGCTAGGAGAAATATCAATAACCTCAGATATGCAGATGACACCACCCTTATGGCAGAAAGTGAAGAGGAACTAAAAAGCCTCTTGATGAAAGTGAAAGAGGAGAGTGAAAAAGTTGGCTTAAAGCTTAACATTCAGAAAACTAAGATCATGGCATCTGGTCCCATCACCTCATGGGAAATAGATGGGGAGACAGTGGAAACAGTGTCAGACTTTATTTTTGGGGGCTCCAAAATCACTGCAGATGATGACTGCAGCCATGAAATTAAAAGACACTTACTCCTTGGAAGGAAAGTTATGACCAACCTAGACAGCATACTAAAAAGCAGAGACATTACTTTGTCAACAAAGGTCCATCTGGTCAAGGCTATGGTTTTTCCAGTGGTCATGTATGGATGTGAGAGTTGAACTGTGAAGAAAGCTGACTGCCGAAGAATTGATGCTTTTGAACTGTGGTGTTGGAGAAGACTCTTGAGAGTCCCTTGGACTGCAAGGAGATCCAACCAGTCCATCCTAAAGGAGATCAGTCCTGGGTGTTCATTGGAAGGACTGATGCTGAGGCTGAAACTCCAATACTTTGGCCACCTCATGCGAAGAGTTGACTCATTGGAAAAGACCCTGATGCTGGGAGGGATTGGGGGCAGGAGAAGGGGACGACAGAGGATGAGATGGTTGAATGGCATCACCGACTCGATGGACATGATTTTGAGTAAACTCCGGGATTTTGTGATGGACAGGGAGGCCTGGCGTGCTGCGATTCATGGGGTTGCAGAGATTCAGACACGACTGAGCGACTGAACTGAACTGATTGATCCAGCTTTTGTAGCACCATGTCTGAAAAGACTGTCCCTTCCCCTACTGAATGGACTTGACATCTTTGTCAAAAATCATTTGACCATATCTGTAAGGGTTTATTTCTGGGATTTCTATTTTATTCTACTTTTCTAGAGATTTCCTTATGCTAACACTGAAGAGGAAAAGTTAAAATTTTACATAACCTCCTGCCTGTTCTGCCTCTGTAACTCAGCTTGCTTCTTGCAAAGTCTGGATTACATGGGTCTTGTAGTCTCAGAAAGTGGGGACTTACAATACTAGGAACTGGAGTTTATCTCACTCACCCTTGTCCTTCTCTTTGCAATCGCCCAGCCCCTGCAAACCTGGTTAATCATGCCTGTCCATGTAAATGTCAGGCATCCCCCTCCCCATCTTGACCACTGTTACCGCATGCACGAAATCCCTTAGTTTAAACCAGCCTATTAGCAGCTAGTGTTGTCCACTACAGTCTGTCTATAAAAACTCTGCAATCCCTTTTTGTCAGGGCTCAGATCTTGGAGTGTTAACTCCTCTGGGCCCTCCAGCATAATAAACCTGAGTTCTCCAACTCTCCTAGTGTGGTGCTTGGTTTCTTGAGTACTGGTTTCTACAACATTTCAACACCTTAGATTATTATAGTTAAGTTATGAAATCAGGGTATATCAGTTTTCCATCTAAGTTCTTTTTCTAGATTCTTTTGGATTCCCTTGAGATTCTACATGAATTTCAGGATGAGTATTTTCTATTTTTGCTAAACATATCATTGGGGTTTTGATAGGAATTGTATTGAATCTGTCCATCATTCCAGATAATATTGATGTCTTAACAATATTAACTCTTCCAATTTATGAACATGGGCATATTTCCATTTATTTGTGTTTTAGACTTTGCGTTTCAGAATTTCTGAGAAATGGCCTGTTTTTGATTTGCCTTTACTTTAGTGTGCAGCCTATCCTTCAGGGGTTCAACTGAAAGCCTCAGGTGTTTATCATAGTCCCTTTCACACACACACACACAAAAATGTCCTGAAATGGAACTTCTGTCTTCCCAGCAGTGAGACTTTATACTTGCTTTCTTGGCCCTTCACTCCATGCAAGCATAGCTTAAGAATCAGCAAATGCCTCAAAAAGAAAGTGCACAGAGAATGGTAAGCTTACTTCTCTGAGGTCCTCTTCTCCCCAGGGTTTTGGTTTCTCATGTCTTGGCTGTCTTAATTACTTTCTGATGCCTTCATTCACTTTTATTTTTAAAATCCAACCAGGATAGTTGTTCTTACTATGAAGGTTAGTCTGATAAAACCTATTTCAACACAGCTGAAAGCTGAAAATCTACCTTATTCTTTTAAACTGTGGCAAAACATATCATAATTCAGCCATTCTTGTTCATACACGTTAGGTTGCTTCTATTGTTGTTTTGCCATAGAACAAATTATATTGTAATAACCATCTTTATTTATATATATATATGTATTCTTATGTATTCATGTGAGTGTGACTAAATACGGTAGATTCCTAGAAGCAAGGTTGTTGGACAAAGGTATGTGTATTAAAACTGTTTACATGTGATCAAACTGCCTGTGATTTACACTACCACCAGGAGTGCTGAGTGAGTTCATTTATCCACATAATCACCAGCACTGGATATTATTAATCTTAACTTTTATAAAATTGATGGGCAAAACCTTATATTTCACTGTTGTTTTTACCTTACATTTCTCCAATCACTGGTGAGTTGAAGCTAAGATAACTTAAAAAGTGTGGTACTAGAAAAGGAGAAACTGATCAATAGCACCACAAAGTAAGAGCAGAATACACACACATACATGTGTGATTCTATATATGTATGTCAAGGCTGTAGTCACCTGCTTGTTTAAGTTACATGCAGAGTACATCATGTGAAATCCTGAATGAAGCAAAAGCTGGAATCAAAATTGCTGGGAGAAATATCAATAACCTCAGATATGCAGATGACACCACCCTCATGGTAGAAAGCGAAGAACTAAAGAGCCTCTTGATGAAAGTGAAAGAGGACAGTGAAAAAGTTGGCTTAAAACTCAACATTCAGAAAACTAAGATCATGGTAAATAGATGGGGAAACAATGGAAACAGTGACAGATTTTATTTTGGGAGGCTCCAAAATCACTGCAGATGGTGATTGCAGCCATGAAATTTAAAGACACTTTCCTTGGAAGAAAAGCTATGACCAACCTAAACAGCATATTAAAAAGCAGAGACATTACTTTACCAACAAAGGTCCATCTAGTCAAGGCTATGGCTTTTCCAGTAGTCATGTATGAATGGGAGAGTTGAACTATAAAGAAAACTGAGCACCGAAGAATTGATGCTTTTGAATTGTGGTATTGTAGAAGATTCTTGAGAGTCCCTTGGACAGCAAGGAGATCAAGCCAGTCATTCCTAAAGGAAATCAGTCCTGAATATTCATTGGAAGGACTGATGCTGAAGCTGAAACTCCAATACTTTGGCCACCTGATGTAAAGAACTGACTCATTGAAAAAGACCCTGATGGCTGGAAGTGATTGAAGGCAGGAGAAGGGGACCAGAAAGGATGAGATGGTTGAATGGCATCACCGACTCAATGGACATGAGTTTGAGTAGGCTCTGGGAGTTGGTGATGGACAGGGAAGCCTGGTGTGCTGCAGTCCATGGGGTTGCAAAGAGTCAGACAAGACTGAGTGACTGAACTGAACCGAACTGATGAACTGTTCAGCCAATAGTGCTGGAAAGATGGGCTAAGTATTTTGCAAACAAGTTATATAAACAAGAAATAATTCTTACCTCATAAGATAAATTAAAATTCTAGACAAAGAATTAAATGTAAAATGTTAACCATAAAGAACTAACAGAAAATGCAGTGAAAATGTAAACAATTGATCAAGGGATGGATCTATCCTTCTGAGTATAACAGCAAAAAAGAAATCAATAAGGAGAAAATTTTACTATATAAAAATGTAAAACTTCTATATATCAAAATGAAATCCAAAATTAAAGGGTGAATAATAAAATAGCAACACATTACAGTAACAAGTGGAAGACAAAGTGTTAGCATCCCAATACACAATAAATCTTGTAGAAACCAACAAGCAATAGACAATTTTCCAGCAGAAAAATGGTAAAAGAATATAAGTAGATAATTTGCAAAGTAAATACATAAAAGGCTATTTATTTTGTGAAAATAAGTTTATAATTCATATGATCAAAAAACAATTGAAAATATTAAGCTGACATAGATATTAAAATAGTGTTTTAGGGAGCTATTTAAGAAAATGTAATAGAGTTCATCATATATTATGTTACAAAGAACAGATTCCAAGCTGTTCTTTTCTGACATCATTTTTCTGAAAACAAGTGGGTATTTATTTTACAAAAAAGTGGTTGGAAGCAAATATTGCAAAATTGAAACAGTGGCTTCATGAGACTGGAGAATTCTAGGTAATTTTTATCTTTTCTCTTGTACTTTTCTCTATCTTCCAGTTCCCTACAGTCAACATGTATATAGGAATTTGGAATCAGATAATCTGCTACTTGTGAAAACTGGAGAGAATGAGAACAGTAGTATATCTATTCAAATGAAGTTAGGAAATAAATTCACAATTCTTGAAGAAATGAAAGACATATCTTATAAAATGGATGTATCTGATCCTGAAAAAGTTGAACAAAGGCAAGAAAATAATTATCTAAAAGGAAGTTATAGAATAAGGAATATATACATTAAAAATCTCATTGATAAAAGCATAAATAAAATGTTAAGAATTGACAAATATATATGAAAATGTACAGATCCTGCTAGATATGAAAGCAGTAAGAGACACAATTTTTTAAAAAAAGTAAAGCAAAAATGAAAAACTACATACTCTCACTGGGAATTAAAGAAAGAAACTAGAATAACTTTATGTATATTAAAGCTATTAATCTAACAAAAGAAAATGATAAAATCTCAACATTGATGGGGCCATAGAATCAAAAAGATATATTTTATATCTATTGATGTCACTAAAAATTGATTGGTTTTTCTTTTTTTTTTTAATTTATTTTTTTTAATTTATTTTTATTAGTTGGAGGCTAATTACTTTACAGTATTGTAGTGGTTTTTGTCATACATTGACATGAATCAGCCATGGATTTACATGTATTCCCCATCCCGATCCCCCCTCCCACCTCCCTCTCTACCCGATTCCTCTGAGCCTTCCCAGTGCACCAGGCCCGAGCACTTGTCTCGTGCATCCAACCTGGGCTGGTGTTCTGTTTCACTATAGATAATATACATGTTTCGATGCTGTTCTCTCGAAACATCCCACCCTCACCTTCTCCCACAGAGTCCAAAAGTCTGTTCTGTACATCTGTGTCTCTTTTTCTGTTTTGCATATAGGATTATCGTTACCATCTTTCTAAATTCCATATATATGTGTTAGTATACTGTATTGGTCTTTATCTTTCTGGCTGACTTCACTCTGTGTAATGGGCTCCAGTTTCATCCATCTCATTAGAACTGATTCAAATGAATTCTTTTTAATGGCTGAGTAATATTCCATGATGTATATGTACCACAGCTTCCTAAAGAATTAATCTGGTAGCATGTAACAAGAGCTAAAAAGTTGTTCATACTCTTATCCAGAATCCTTTTTCTGAGAATATACTCCAGGAAAATAGGAGTATATTTATGAATGCCTATGACAAGGTATTTATAGAAGGAAAAAAATTTTGGAAAACAATTTAAGTACCCAATAATAAGAATACAATTACTTTAATTTGATGGAATAATATATAACTCTTTCAACATGTGGAAATACTTACATGAAAGAATAAGTGAAAAAACCAGTACAAGTTAACATGTACTCACTGAATATGACTATGAAACTATATCTGTGTGCACTAATAGATTAGAATTCATATTACATAAAGATTTGAATTTAACATTTATAAAGCTCTTTTTATTGAGGAAACATTGATTTCACCTCCCCTCCATTGGTTCCTTCTCCTCTACCCTGTTCTCTGTATCTACATGTTTGCTTTTGTTTATTAGTTTTCTTATATTCCACATGTGATAGAAATCATACAGTGTTTGTCTTTCTTTGTCTGACTTATTTCACTTAGCCTAACACACTCAAGGCCCATCCATGTTTTTGCAAATGGCATGATTTCATCTTTTTATGGCTAAGTAGTATTCTATTTCTGTCTTTCTGACAACAGCCAATCTTATAGGTATGAGGTAATATCTCTTTGTGGTTTTGATTTGCATTTCCTTAATAATTAGTGATATTAACATCTTTTCATGTGTCTGTTGGCCATTTGTAAGTCTTCTTTAGAAAAATGTATATTCAGCTCCTCTGTTCATTTTAATCAGATTGTTTTTTGTTGTTGAGTTGTACGAGTTCTTATCTATTTTGGATATTAACCACTCATCAGATATATGATTTGCAAATATCTTCTCCCATTTGGTAGACTGTCTTCTCATTTTATTGATGGCTTCCTTTGCTGTGCAGAAGCTTTTTAGTCTGATGTTAATCCCATTTGTTTATTTTTACTTTTGTTTCCCTTGCTTGAGGAAACAGGTAGAAAGAATTGGTAAGACTGATGCCAAAGAGTATACTGCCAATGTTTACTTCAAGGAGTTCTTTGATTTCAGGTATTATATTCAAGTCTTTAATCCATTTTGAGTTGATTTTTTTTGTATGTGTGAGATTGGGATCTAATTTTTTTTGTATAGTGTGAGACTGGGATCTAGTTCATATTTATTTTGCATGTGAGTCTCCAGTTTTCCCAATACTATTTATTGAAGATATTATCCTTTATCCATTGTATGTTCTTTGCTCTTTTGTCATAAATTACTTGCCCATATATGCATGGGTGTATTTCTGGAATCCCAATTCTGTTTCATTGATCAATCTGTTTTTCTGCCAATACCATGCTGTTCTGATTACTGTGGTTTTGCTGTTTGAAATCAAGAAGTGTGATACTTCCAGCTTTGTTCTTTTATTCTCAGAATTACTTTGGCTGCTTGGGGCCTTTTGTGGTTCCATATAAATTTAAGAATTTTTTCTTCTATTTCTGTGAAAAATGTCCTTGGGATTTAGCTAAAGGATTACATTGAATCTGCAGATTGCTTTAGGCAATAAGGACATCTTGACAATGCTAATTTTTTCAATCCTAAGCACGGACTCTGTTTCCATTTATTTGTTTCTTTTTCAGTTTCTTGCAATAATGTGTTATAGTTTTCAGTGTATAGGTCTTTCACCTCCTTGGTTAAATTTATTCCTATATATTGTCATTTTGTTGTTATGTTGAACATTTTGCTCATGTATTTTCTAAAGGGATGATTGTAGATGTCTAGTTAGCAGAGTACAGTATTTAGATTTTAGTGGGTTATTTTAAATGGTGACATGATAGTTTTTAAAATGTCAATATTATCAATATACCAGAAGTCTTGTTTCTAAATTTTCTTTATTGAGGTATAGTTGATGTAAAATATTAATATGTTTCAGATGTACAACACGGTAACTCACAATTTTAAAGATTATACTCCATTTATACTTATGATTAAATATTGGCTATATTTGCTGGGCTGTACAATATATCCTTGTAGTTTATTTATTTTATAGATAGTAGTTTGTTCTCCTTAATTCCCTACCCTTGTCTTGCCCCTTTCCCCTTCCCTCTTCCTACTGGTGATGGATCACTAGCTAGTTCTCTATGTCTTTGAGTGTGCTTCTTTTTTATTACACTCAATAAATGTTTGTTCAATTTTTAGATTCCTCATATAAGTGATATTATACAGTGTTTGTCTTTCTCTGACTTATTTCACTTAGTACAGTACCATCCATGCTGTTGCAAATGATAACATTTCACTCTTTGTATGGCTGAGTAGTATTTCATTGTGTGTATACATTTTCTTTATTCATTTGTTGATGTACACTGAGGTTGCTTCTGTATCTTGACTATTGTAAACAGTCTGCTGTGGATGTGAACATTGTGGTGCATGTATGTTTTCAAATTAGCATTTTAATTATTTTTGGATATATAGCCACGAGTAGAATTGCTGGGTCATATGGTAGTTCTATTTTTAGTTTTTTTGAGAAATCTCTATACTGTTTTCCACATGGCTGCACCAATATATTACATTCCCACCAACAGTGTAGAAGGGTCCTTTTTTCTCCAGTATGTTATATGTGTTCTTTTTGATGATAGCCATTCTGACAGGTGTGAGGTGATTTCTCATTGTGATTTTAATTTACATTCCTCTGATGATTAATAATGTTGAGCATATCCCTAGAGAGTTTCTTAATTTCTCTTTCTGCTATCTCACTGTTAGCATATAGAAATGTAACAGACATTTATATTTTGATTTTGTATCCTGAAATTTTGCTGTATTTTTTTTTATTATTTCTAATAGTTTTTCAGTAGAGTCTTTATTCTAATATATAAAATAATGTCATTTGCAAATAGTGACAGTTTTACTTCTTATTTTCCAATTTGGATGACTTTTATTTCTTTTTCTCATCTAATTGCTCAGGTTAGAATCTCTAATACTATGTTGAATAGGAGTGGCAAGAGTGAGCACCCTTGTCTTGTTCCTAATCTTAGAGAAACAGCTTTCAATTTTTCACCATTGAATATAATGTTAGATGTGGGTTTGTCATATTTGACCTTTACTTTGTCCCTTCCATTCCACTTCATTGAGAGTTTTTACCATAAATGAGTGTTACATTTTGTCAAATGCTTTTTCTGTATATGGTTTTTAATTCTTCATTTTCTTAATATGGTGTATCACATTGATTGATCTGCAGATGTTGAGCCATCCTTGCATCCCTGGAATAAATCCCACTTAATCATGGGTGGCATATGATCCTCCTGATGTATTGTTGAATTCAGTTTGCTAATATTTTGTTCAGAATTTTTGCTTCTATGTTCATCAGAGATACTGGTCTGCAATTTTCTTTTTGTGTGTGTCTTTATCTGGTTTTGACATTAGAGTGATGTTGGCCTTGTAAAATGAGTTAGGAAGTGTTCCCTAACTTCCTTAATTTCCTAAAATGGAAATTAAATTTTTTGGGAATAGTTTGCGAAGAAAAAGTATAAAATCTTTCAATGTTTGGTAGAAATCACCTGTGAAACTGTCTAGTACTGGACTTTAGTTATTTGGGAGCTTTTTTGATTACTGTTTTAATCTCTGTAATAGTAATAGGTTTACTCAAGTTTTTTATTTCCTCATGATTTGGTCTTGGAAGGCTGTATAATTCTAAGAATTTGTCCATTTCTTCTAGGCTGTCAAATTTGTTGGTGTATGGCTATTTATAATATTCTCTTACAATTCTTTGTACTTCTGTGGCATCCATTGTTATTTATCCTCTTTCACTTCTGATTTGTTTATGAGGGCCTTCTCTCTTCTTTATTTTCTTAGAACTCTTTGTACTTCTGTGGTATCCGTTGTTATTTATCTTCTTTCACTTCTGGGGGGACTCTCTTTTTTCTTAGTGAGTCTAGCTAATGGTTTGTTGATTTTGTTTATCCTTTTAAAGAAGCAGTTCTTAGTTTTATTGGTCTTTTCTATTGTCTTTCTTTATTTCATTTATTTCAATTCCAATCTTTATTACTTCCTCCCTTCTATTAACTTGAGTTTTGCTTGTTCTTCTTTTTCTAGTCCCTTTAGGTGTAAGGTAAGGTAAGATTGCTTATCTGAGCATTTTCTTGTTTCTTTCTTTCTTTTTTTTTTTTAAATATTCTTGTCTGCTTGAGGAAGGGAATGGGGTTTCCAGTGTCAAGCCCCACCTCAGACCTGACCAGGTCATGGCAGAATGGAACATTCAAATTCCAGTGACTCCCCTGGCAGGGGCAGCTCCCTAAGGGTCCTATGAATCTGTGGAGGTTCAGCTTCCAGCCCAGACCAACATTTGGTTTCTGATGCTGCTGTTTTCTTGTTTCTTGAGTTAGGCTTGTATTGGTATAAACTTCCCTCCCAGGTTTTGCTGCATCTCATAGATTTTAGTATGTTGTATTTTCATTTGTCTTCAAGTAATATTTTATTTCTCCTTTGATTTCTTCATTGACCTAATAGTTGTTAATTGGGTGTTGTTCATTCTCCACGTATCAGTGATTTTTCCAGTTTTCTTCTTATAGTTAATTTCTAGTTTCATTCCACTGTGATTGGAAAAGATGCTAGATATGATTTCAATCTCTTTAAATTTATTGAGACTTATTTTGTGTCCCAAAATATGGTCTATCCTGGAGAAAGTTCCACATGCACTTGAGAAGAATGTGTATTCTGCTGCATTTTGATGGAATGTTCTGTACAAATCTAATCCATCTGGTCAAAAGTTTCACTAAGACTTATTTCCTTGTTGACTTTCTGTCTGATTTAACCACTGATATAAGTGGGGCATTTAAAGTCCCCTACTATTATTGTGTTGCTGCTGTCAGTTTCTCCCTTTAGGCCTGTTAATAATTGTTTTATATATTTTGATGCTCCTATGTTAGGTGTATATATATTAATACTAATCACTGTTATGTCTTTTGATGAATTGTCCCTTTGTCATTATATACTTCTCATTTTTTTTCCATTTATTTTTATTAGTTGGAGGCTAATTACTTTACAATATTGTAGTGGTTTTTGCCATACATTGACACGAATCAGCCATGGATTTACATGTGTTCCCCCTGATCCCCCCTCCCACCTCCCTCCCCATCCCATCCCTCTGGGTCTTCCCAGCGCATCAGCCCCGAGCACTTGTCTCATGCATCCAACCTGGGCTGGTGATCTGTTTCACCCTTGATAGTATACTTGTTTCAATACTAGTCTCTCAGAACATCCCACCCTCACCTTCTCCCACAGAGTCCAAAAGTCTGTTCTGTACATCTGTGTCTCTTTTTCTGTTTTGCATATAGGGTTATCATTACCATCTTTTTAAATTCCATATATATGCGTTAGTATACTGTATTGGTCTTTATCTTTCTGGTTTACTTCACTCTGTATAATGGGCTCCAGTTTCATCCATCTCATTAGAACTGATTCAAATGAATTCTTTTTAATGGCTGAGTAATATTCCATGGTGTATATGTACCACAGCTTCCTTATCCATTCGTCTGCTGATGGGCATCTCTGCTGATGGGCATCTTCCATTTTTGTCTGCTACCTTTTTTGGCTTTAAATCTATTTTGTCTGATATGAATATGGCTACATCTGCTTTCATTTGAATGCTACTTGCTTGGAGTATCATTTGATATATCTCCCCTTTTAACCCATGTTTGCCTTTAGAGTTGAGATATCTCCTGGAAGCAGCAAATAGTTGGGTCTTATTTTTTATTCCATTTAGCCATCATGTGTCTTTTGATTGATGAATTCAATTTATTTATATTTAGGTTAATTATGGATAGATGAAGACAGTACTGCCATTTTATCTTTCATTTTCTGGTTGCTCTATTATCTCCACTGTTTCTTTTTTATAATTATTTTAAAATTTATTTTAAATTGAAAGATAATTGCTTTATAATATTGTGTTGGTTTCTGCTATACATCAAGATGAATTAACCATAGGTATACATATGTCTGGGTTTCCCTGGTGGCTCAGCAATAAAGAATCTGCCTCAATGCAAGAGACCCAAGTTTGATACCTGTGTTGGGAAGATCCCCTGGAGGAGAGCATGGCAACCCACTCTAATACTCTTGCCTAGAGAATTGCATGGACAGAGGAGCCTGGTGGGCTGCAGTCCATAGGGTCATACAGAGTTGGACACGACTGAAGTGACTAAGCAGCAGCAGCAGCAGCAGCATACATATGTCTCCTCCCTCCCACCTCCCACCCCTTCCTACTCCTCTAGGTTGTTACAGCCCCAGTTTGAAGTCTCTGAGTCACAGCAAATTCCCATTGGCTATCTATTTTACATATAGTAGTGTGTATGTTTCCATGCTACTCTCTCCATTCATCCCATTCTCTCTTTCCTACCCTCCACTCATGCCCACAAGTCTGTTCTCTATGTCTGCATCTCCACTGTTGCCCTGCAAAAAATTTCATCAGTACCATCTTTCCAGATTCCATATATATGTATTAATAAATGATATTTGTTTTTCTCTTTCTGACTTCACTCTGTATAATAGGCTCTAGGTTCATCCACCTCATTAGAACTGACTCAAATACTTTCCTTTTTATGGCTGAGTAATATTCCATTGTATATATGTACCACAGCTTCTTTATCCATCCATCTGTCAGTGGATACCTAGGTTGCTTCCATGTCCTTATCTCTACTTTCTTTTTCCTTTTGTTTTTGTTTGCCATTTTGGCTTAATGGTTTTCTGTAATATTTTCCTCAGTTTATTCTTTGTGTGTGTGTGTGTGTCTACTTTATTTTCACAGTTACCCTGAGGTTTGTATAAAATTTCTCATAGATAAAATAGTCTTTTTTCTGCTGATAACATCTTATGTTCACTCACCTACAAGACTTCTGTTCTTTTCCTCCTCCCTTTTTATGATTGTGTCATCTCAAATTATCCCTTTTAATGATATCAGTTTGTTACTAAAATAAGACAGCTATAATTATTTTTGGCTTTCTTTTTTCCCTTTAGCTTTTAATAACTGTTTACAAATCTATTCTGACAAAGAGTTTCAATTTTATGATTCTATTTACCACCTTGCTTAAAGTTTTGTATATTTTTCATATTTTGTTTCTGGCAGAAAAGTTCCTTTCAATATCTCTTGTAAGGCAGATCTAGTGTTGATGAATTCCCTCAGCTTTTGTCTGGGAAAGCCTTTACTTTTCCTTCATATCTGAATGATAGTTTTATACATAAGAGTATTCTGGGGTGACAGTTTTTTTTCTGTATTTTGAGAATGTCATTTCACTCTCCTCTTGTTGTAAGGGTTTCTGCTGAGAAATCTGCTGATAGCTTAATAGGGATTCCTTTGTAGGTTACCATCCTTTTTTCCCATGGCTGCCTTTAAAATTCTTTGTCATTAACTTCTGACAATTTTAATATAATGTGTTTTGAAAAAGGTCTTTTTTGCAATTAGGTTAATTAGGTGTTCTCATTGCTTCATAGACTTGATTGTCCAGCTTCTTCCCCAAGTTTGGGAAGATATCAGTTATTGTTTCTTTAAGTAATCTCTCTGTTCTCCTCTTCTCCTTCTGGGATACCTGTTATTCTAGTGCTGTCTTTCCTAAAAGAGTGGTGTAGCTCCCATATGATTTCTTCTTTTTATATGTATCTTACTTTTCTTTGCTCTTCTACTTGTATTGTTTCTAGGTTTCTATCTTTGAGCTCACTAATGCTGTCTTCCATATCATCTGCTGCATTTCCAATACTTTCTAGTACATTCTTCATCTTGTTTATTGTGTTCCTCAGCTCAAGAATTTCTGTTTGGTTCACTTTTAGAGTTTCAGTCTGGTTGGCAAAGTATTCCTTCTGTTCACTAACTTTATTCCTGACATCATTAAACTGTCTTTCTAAGTCTTCTTGTATCTCATTGAGCTTCTTCATGATGTCTATTTTGAATTCTTTATCAGTTAGATCTCAAAATTCCATGAATTTAACTTTAGTTTCTGAAGAATTGTCACTTTGATTGATGGATTGTTCCTCTGCAGGCACATTTGCAATTAAATCCCAGGTTGGGAGTTACAATTCTTTTGTCTTCCAGTAGATGGCAGTATTAGGTAGTTTTTGGTTTTGCTTATCTGAGTTGCCTCTGGCAATATTTGAACGTTGGCACTTTCCAGCCTCTACCAGATGTTTCCTCTGTGTCTTTGCTTTTGCTTCCTGTTCCTCTAGGGTCATTGCTTCACTGCTTCTGCCAGAGCTGCTGTCATTACTGGGATGGTGGGGTCTTCTCTGGTGTGGGAGATCCCCTGAGACACAGGCTCTGCTGTGGGGAAAGGGGAACAGTGTGGGAGGGGAAGCTGGGTGTACAGGTGCCTCTACTGTGTCCGGTGCTATCAGGTTCACTGAATTTACCAGTGCAAATAAGGAGGGGCCAGAGTTTGGGATCACAGGTGCCTCAGTGGCAGGAGAGATATGGCCCCAGGCCCCATTGCTGCTGCTGCCACCAAGTTACCTGTGGTGGTGGGCGCCAGTGTGATCACTTCCTAAAGCCAGGGTCATGTGTGCTGCTTCCCCTGCTGCTATTGGGCTCTCTGAAGCTGTGGGCTCAGCTGCCACAGTCAGACAACTGGGACTGCAGGCATCAACTCCGCTATTCCCTCGTTCCATCTCCTCTATGTGCTCCAGTCCACCATCTTTAGATGTACAGATGCATGGAATTTTTCAGCATCCTGTCATGCTAGGCAGAAGCACCTTCATTGTGTTGTGAATATTTTACTGGTTGTAGATTGAAGGTGTGAGACAAAGGTAGCTTTTCACTCCACTGTGTTTCTGACAGCACTTGCCTATAACGTTCTTATATTCCCAAAGATGATTAACCACATAATATTTAAAAATTAAAAAAAATATATTATGGAACTGAAATAACAGTATTTGAGGGGAGGCAGAGAATCCCACTTAGTTAACATATATAAATGAACATACTTGGTGACAAAATGTCCTGTTTTCTTTGGTGGAATCACAGCTGTCATTCAATGAATCCTTAAAGCAATTTTGTTATTGCAAAATTATTGAAATAATGGAATTATGAAGAATCCCGTGGTTCAGACAGTAAAGAATCTGCCTGTAATGAAGGAGACCTGAGTTTGATCCCTGAGTTGGGAAGATCCACTAGAGGAGAGCATAGCAACCCACTCCAGTATTCTTGCCTCGAGAATCCCCATGGCAGAGGAGCCTGGCAGGCTACATACAGTCCATGGGGTTGCAGAGTCAAACACGACTGAGTGACTAAGCATACACACACTCATTTTATAAATCATCAAAACATGTCTTTCTTGACCTTCCCAGGCAAATCTATTTACTTTCTCCTATAGTCTATACATAACACCATGTTAATAGCATTTATAAGACTGTACAATAATTATTTGGTTATATGTCTACGTCTTTCACAGCATCAAGCCCAGTGCCTGGTACAGAAACGTGAACAATAGATCCTTATGAAAAAAAGAATGAATGAAGCAAATGAAGGAGCACATTTGGAAAATAAATATAACTTGCTACTTGAGTCCCTGAAATGTTTGATTATTCACTAAACTGAAGTCCTGGAGATGTAGCAGTCCTCATTTCCTTTGGCTAGGAAATAATAAATTAGTAACAGACCCAAAACAGAGTATAGACTTTGAAAAAGTAATCAGTAAGGAGTTTGTTTTTGTTTGTTGGAGAGATCTGATGTGATGCAGGTAGATTTCAAGAATGAAGGCCCAGAACTTGCAAGTTACCTATATTCTAGTAAGATTATGCTGAGTTTAGAACAACAGATGTGAAGAAAATGGTAAAAGATATCAACTTCTAAGTGAAAGCCAGAGAGAATCACATTAAAGGCACCAATAGGACTTGCACAAACTCCAAACCACAGAGACTTCTAAGAAGGACAAAGAAGACAGTGACTACAAGATCAACTATATTCATGGAGTAAGATTTGGGTTAGGGCACTAGGGCTTCCTAGTGGTTCAGGGGTAAAGAATCTGCCTGCAATGCAGGAGATGTGGGTTTGATTCCTGGGTTAGGAAGATACCCTGGAGAAGGAAATGGCAACCCACTCCAGTATTCTTGCCTGAAAGATCCCATGGACAGAGGAGCCTGGAAGGCTACAGTCCATGGGGTCTCAAGAGTCAGACATGACTTAGCAAGTAACCCACCACCACCACCACCAAGATTTGGGTTAGACAGAGACATACTTTCCTTATTTCAAAAGATTTAATGCTAGTGGACTGGTATCTGGAGATTGGTGTCTAGCCTCAGGCTAGAGGGAATGGCCAAGGAGGTTAAAAAAAAACTAGAAAGCAGGTTCTGGGAAGGACTGAGGTACCCCATCCCACCTAGTAAAGCATTAATGCAAATTAATCTCAGATGTTTCAGAGTATTGACTTGTCATTTACCACAAATAGGGTTGAGTATGTAGAAGGAACAGAGGGTTCAGTAATTTGCAATATTCAAGGTAATCTGTGGATATATTTTATAAATTAATTAGTCCTTGAGACCTAATTAGGACTCGAGACCTATATTCAATAAACTTGATAATTTCTATTTGTTTATATTTTAGTTTTCCATTTTTTTCTAATAAAATTTCTTTAGAAACTTCCAAACTTATATTTAAAAAGAAAACAGATTTCCTACATTATAGCTAGAATGGAAACGTGAGAGAAATGCATATATTCCTAAAGCCAGATGCAATGTTAGTAGCTCTGGGAGTCCAGGTCCTGCTGGCATAAAATATGGATTCTAGGAGTGAGATGGGGGATGGGAGGGAGGCTCGAGAGAGAGGAGATGTAATTAGGGCTGATTTTCATTGTTGTATGGCAGAAACCAACACAACATTGCAAAAGCATTTTTTCTCCAATTAAAAAATAAATTAAAAATATGGGTGCTAGGAAAGACAAAGAACAGTCAGCTTTGACTGCTAGTCCTTTCCTCTTTGGTTGATTCCGTCTCGATTTAGATCTACATAACTGTACAGAAATTGAGTGTCTGGAGTAGGTTTATTAACAAGGGAAGGAGGCTGGTTTGGGGCTGGACAAAATTTGGCTTGGCTTTAATTATTAAAAGGTCACTGTTGGTGAAGGAAAAAAGTACACACACACACACACCATAGGCTTTGGGTTTGTAAGTGGCAATCTACTATCTAGGGTACATTCTTTATTTATATATTTACTCATTTGTGGCTTGATTTAAGACTGCATTAATTTCTAGTTGGTGCTATAACAAATTAACATAAACTTAGTAGCTTAAAACAACAGAAAATTATACTCTTATAGTTCTAGAGGTCAGAAGTCCAAAATAAGTCTTATGACTATTATGGGGTAAAATAAAAATCAAGGTATCAAGCATAACTGGTTCCTTCTGGAGACTCCAGGGGAAGAATCTGTTCTTTGACTCTTCCAGCTTCTTAGAGGATAAGGCCAGTAGCCTTATCACTCTAATCTCTTGCTTCTGTCATCACATCTCCTACTTCTATAGTCTGATCTCCCTCTGGGTACCTCTTATAAGAAGACTTATGACTATATTTAGTGCCCACCCGAATAACCCAAAATAATCCTCTCCACCAATCTTGGTTTCCTTAACCTAATAACACCCACAAAAATCCCTTTTGCTGTATAAGGTAATGTTCACAGGTTCCAGGGGTTAGGGCCTGAATATCTTTCAGGGCTACTACTGAGCCTTCCACAAGGATAGTTTAGAAATTTTGCACATCCTTTTTTTTTAAAGCTAACATTGCAGTAATTTGTTTAATGTGAAATTTGTAATGACTTGCATAAGTTTTTAATTTGTAGTAATTTGTCTATCACCAAATTTAAGATATACATTGAATAAAAAATAAGTACTAATTAAAAATAAGTATTAGATCAAGAATTGGAATTTTAAAATATTATTGACTAATTCATTACATGACAAAGTATAAATGACCTAGAAACAAGCTCCCTGGCTATTAATCTACATAAAATTCATATTTTTCAAAATGGAAATATAGATCCCAAGAAAGAGGAGAAGAAGATATTGGTTAAGCACACACTTGGAACAAAGATACAACATTGCCTGGTAACAATCATGCCCTTTGTACCAAAGAGTTCATAAAACACACTGAAAATTATCAACCCTGTTCAGGGTATATAGAGCTAGAAACTTTGATTCCAGAGACTCTAAATTCCATTTCAGATCTAGTTTAATAAAGCAATAAAAATAAAACATCAAGAAAAAATAAAATGGAAGGAAACCAGCCTGTATTGAATAATGCTTTGATTCTAGCAGGTTAGCCAATCTCCTTACCTAGGCTGGAATAAATGTGGCTGAGAATACGAGCTGGTTGTACTCTGATGGGGTATACCTCAGCAATGGTCTCCACATCAATTCCCTTGTTTTTCAAAATGGCTTTGATTTCTTCTGTTTCAGCTAGAATGGAAACTGTAGGAAAGAAAAAAAGATGAGGTTAACAGAAAATTTTATTTCAACAGGAACCTAAAGATCTCTCAAGAAAGAAAGTGAAGTCGCTCAGTCGTGTCTGACTCTTTGTGGCCCCATGGACTGTAGCCTATCAACATTATGAGATCCCCGCAAGAGTGACACCTATCTAGTCTGAAGTTGGTAGAGGGAAGTTTCAGAAAAGACTTCTGAAGGAGTTGATGTCTAAGCTGAATTTGAAAGAATGAATAAGTTAGCCAGGAGAAAGAAGGGAATAGGAATGAAGAAATTAATTTTAGGTTGAAGATCGAGAATGATCATAAAACATGAAAACAGAAAAGAGTATTTGTGTGTGTGTGAGACAGAGAGCAGTGGTGTGGGGACAACATATATTTCAAAACTGCTGTAGCATGAAATATTTGAACAGTGGCAAAAACAAACAACCCCCCCCCCACCAGCAACAAAATGAATCTGGAAAGGCAAATAGGGGTTAGATCATCATGGAGAGCATGTGTGTCACTTTAAGGATTTTGCATTTTATCCTTGAGTACTGATTGCCAAATTGCATTCTCCTAAGCCCTAGGGTTCTGCAGAGAGCAATGCAGTTGGAAGCAGGAGTAGAGGGGACTAAAGGACAGGTAAGTGGAGCACATTCTGGGGCCCCAGGAATACTTTCAACCCAACAACTCAGCATTTTATGTTTTATCAAATATTTAGGAAATGCTTACTTGGTACCCCTTATGTGCTAGATACTGCCATAAGTTAGAGATACAAAGATAGATGTGATCCTTGGAGAAAATGACATTTGACATTGAGTCTTGCTAGAAGGCTGAATGGGAGTTACTCTGGCAAGCTGAAGGTAAAGGTGACGAAGTTGTTCCAGACAAAAAATAGCATAGACAAAGACTCATGGGCAACAGAAAACAAGGCAGATCTAGGAATAATAAAAAGTCCTTTACAGCAGGAGCATGGGGAGTAAAAGGACAGTGATAAGAAATGACACTGAAGACAAGGTCAGGGACCAGATCATAAAGAGCCTTGTAAGTCTTATTAAGAAAGCTGGTAATGGGAAGCCCTTGCAGAGTTGTAATCAGGGGAATGATACATCCATATCTCTATCTTAAAAAGAACATATTTGAGTTGCTTAAAGAATAAACTGATATACTGTAGTTGACCTACACTGAAGACGAGGAGACCACTTAAAAAGTGATGCAAGAAAGGGATGCTGATTACTTAGATTAGGATCATGACATTGGTACTGGATAAACTTGATGGATTTCTGAATTATTTAGAAGGGAAAGAAATTGGGACTTGTTAACTGACTGAATGTAGGAGATGAGAGAGGGGGTGATATTGAGAATGTTATTTGTGTAACTGTGAGAAAAGTGTACCATTTACTGACATAGGCAAATAGGGAGAAAAGCAGGCATGAGTGATGTAGAACTAGGAGGGTGCAACTGATTAATTTTAGACATTCTGAGTTTAAAGTGCAGAAGTCATTAGCATAGAAAGAGATGAGATGGGTCAAAGAGAATGTATAGAAAATAAGAAAGGTTCCGGAAGTTGCTTTCTGAGAGAGAGTGTGGAGTAGTGTGGTGCTTGTGAGTGTCCAGCATGGTGTACCAGGGGAGGGCCAGAAGGTGCAGAAGGTGATGGTGCAGCCCATCAATCTCATCTTCAGATACTTGCAAAATAGATGGTAGATTCAGGTGTGGCTTTATGAGCAAGTGAATTTGTGGATAGAGGGCTGTATCATTGGTTTTGATGAGTATATGAACCTTATATTAGATGATACAGAAGAGATTCATTCTACAACAAAGTCAAGAAAACAACTGGGTCGGATCACGCTAAAAGGAGATAACATTACTCTGCTCCAAAGTGTCTCCAACTAGAAGTGATAGATGAAGTGAGAAATTGTTTGGTAATACCGTTGGGTTTTTTAGGTGTCCTTTGTTAGAGATGTAGTTCTAAAACTTGTATTCATATTGTTCTGCTCACCCTTATGTTATTACCAGATGACAATAAATGTTGTGGGACTGTTTTATCAAACAAACAAACAAAAAAGAAAAGAAAAAAGGACCTAGAACATAACCTTCAGAAATTTCAACATATAAGATATGGGCAGATGAAGAAAAACCTGGGGGCGGGAGTAAGGGGCTCTTGTCTCATAGCTTATATTTTCTCTATGGTATAGGAGGTGAGGTCATCTACTGAGAGGGCAGAAGTGAGGAGGCAGGAAAAGGGAAAAGGTTAGCAATGAGAGGAGGCTGAGATACAGTAACAAATATTCTGAGTAAGAAGAACAGTGGCCTATGGACAAAACTCCCAGGAATACCAACAGTTAAGGGGCAAGCAGAAGAGGAAGCCCAGAAAGAGAAAGTATAAAATTCAGGTTGAAGGAGATCTAAGAGTGTATGGTCTCAAAGAAGACACAGGAATTAAGAGTCTCAGGAACAAACAATAAGTGAAACAGAAAGATCAACTAAGAAATGGATTGAAAAATATCTACTGAGTTTGGCAATAACTTAAGCAAAAGCACTTTCAAAGGAATAATAAGCTAGTTGTAAAGGACATCAGAATGAATGAAATATAAATAAGTGGAAGTTTGGATGAGAAAAGAAGAGTAGGAATAACTAGAGGATAATGAGGTCAGTGTACTAAAAATCAGAACCAACAGAGAAGAGTTTGAAGATGACAGGAAAGAGCAGGTTTCTAGGAAGGGTGGGGAAGAGAATAGGATCAACCATCAGAAGGGAGAGCTGGTGCTGAAGAGGAGAAAAAACAACTGCTCTGAGACTAAAGAAAAAGAGGTAAGAATGGGTGAAGATATAAATAAAATTGTGGTTGGGGTTTGGGAAACTGACAAAGATCAAAACATTAATATTATCCAGCATAAAGTAGCAGGCCAAAAATGAGACTGAAAATAAGCAGTAGGGTTGTTGAGAAGAAAGCAAATGCTGACTAATAATAAGAACAAGGACTAACAGGAAGCACTGTGGGCCTAGTTGAGTTGGAGACTGGATTTACAACACTACTGCTATGCTCACTGGTTTTTTTTTTTTTTTTCTAGAAAATTTTAGCAAGGCAGGTATAGGATCAGAAAATAAGAAAGTTGATCTGGAGCTATGATTTTCCTGTGTGGATATAGCAGAAGTATGGTGCACTGATGATTAAGATATTTAGATGACCAACTGAAAGGTAAGGATATTGTCATTGTTCAGTTGCTAAGTTGTGTTTGACTCTTTTGTGACCCATGGACTGTAGCCCATCATGCTCCACTGTCCATGGTATTTCCCAGGCAAGAATACTGGAGTCAGTTGCCATTTCCTTCTCCAAGGAATCTTCGTGACCCAGGGACTGGACCTGTGCCTTCTGCATTGGCAGGCAGATTCTTTACCACTGAGCTAACAGGGAAGCCTGGGAAGGACAGACTAGGAGAAAATAGACAAAAGTGTAACTGGAGGATGGGGCAGGGAGAGAAAACTGAAACAGTATGTAATTATGACTGGGGATTGGGACTTTTGGCAATGGAATATCTGAGGTAAAATAATTCTAAAGTTTGGTCCTCAAAGTGAGTAGAGTAGTGGTAGAGGGAAAGGTCACTAGGGTTATGGATATCTAAGAACTCTGAGGCTAAAATATTAGATGGCACTTACTCTGATATTGAAATCTATCACTATGGTAGGAACTGAGGAATAAGAGGAGGCTTTAAGCCAAGTCTCAAAGTCTTAAATGAATGAACAAGAGTAACCAGGAGACTAATATAGACAGATGGCACAAGCTTCAAAGGGGAACAAGCTTTCTCATGGATGGAGAGTAATGGTCTTTTATATAATGTTCGTTATGTACTAAATACCTCAGAGATATCGCAGGTTTGGCTCCAGACGACTGCAATAAAGTGAATATCATGATAAAGCAAGTCACACAAATTTTTAGCTTCCTAGTCTATATATAAAAGTTATGCTTATACAAAACAAACTTATGGTTACCAAAAGGGATGACAGGGTAGAGGGGTGATAAACTATTAGGAGTATGAGATTAATATATACACATTACTATATATGAAATAGGTAAACAAGGGAACTACACTCAATATCTTATAGCAACCTATAATGGAAAAGGATCTGAAGAAGAATATATCTGTATGTATATATGTATGTGTGTGTGTGTGTGTATATATATATATATATATACATATATATACACAACTGAATCACTTTGCTGTAGACTTGAAACTAACATAACATTGCAAATTAACTATATCTCAATTAAAAAATAAATAAAATTTAGAAAGAGTTATGTTTACACTATGTTTTAATTTATTGTGTGCAACAGTATTGTATCTAAAAACACAATGTGAATGCCTCAATTAAAAATACTTTATTATTATTAAAAATTCTAACCATCATCTGAGCCTTCAACAAGTCATAGTAGTAACATCAAAGATCACTGATCCCAGATTGCTATAACAAATACAATAATAATGAAAAGCTTGAAGTTTTGCTGGAATTATAAAATGTGACAGACACATGAAGAGAGCAAAGGCTCTTGGAAAAATGGCACCAACAGACTTGCTTGACACAAGGTTGCCATAGACCTTCAATTTGTTTAAAAAAAAAAAAGATAAAACACAGTATCTGCAAAGCACAATAAAGTGAATCACAATAAAATGAAGTATGCATATACATTGATAAGCAAAGACTACCTTTATGGCCACATAGGATGCCAAGTATAAGAAGGTTTAGAAAATACAAAGGATTATTTTTCTACATAGAATCAATTCCAGTAGAGGTTGGGATTGAAATGGAGACATATTGGAAGAGCTTCACAGGAGGCTGTGCTGTGCTAAATGACCTCAGTTGTGTCTGACTCTTGGTGACCGCATGGCCTGTAGCCCGCAAGGCTCCTCTGTCCATGGGATTTCCCAGGCAAGAATACTGGGGTGGGTTGCCATTTCCTCCTCCAGGTAATCTTCCCAACCCAGGGATCAAACCCGTGTCTCCTGCATTAGCTGGCGGATTCTTTACCACTGAGCCACCTGAGAAACCCTTCACAGGAAGACCGAGTATCATATTGCATAGTGTTTTGGGGGAGTCAAAAGTCATCTGGAGTTTTCTACCCTAGGAGACTAGCTTAATAGTGATATCATTGAGAGAACTGGGAGAGGTAAAAGGCTGGAAAGGAGATAGGAGGATATGAGAAGGAAGAAATATTAGCAGAAATAGCATAGAAGGAATATACTCAGAACAAAAGCAGAGATAATCAGGAGGCTATAATATATCATGGTGAAAAGAAATGAGTTTCCAGAAATAAGATAGTGGTTAAGAGTGTCAAATAACATCCTTTATTAAACATTTGCTCATAAGTAAGATTAATAGCAATCTTGAAACCAAACAGAACCAAGTTTATACTATACATTTGTAAGTCTAACAAAATACTTCATAAAGAATAAAGTCATCATTTTTTGGCCCAAATCAGACCTTTAATATAAGTTTCTAGATGCTGGGAATAAGAATACATACCTTGAACCACAACATCTGGCTTTGGTACAGTAGAAAACCTACGATTTAGGGGATCAATTTCTCCAGGAGCTAAAAATCCCTAAAGAAAATCCATAAAAAAGACAGATTATTATATCTCCAAAGAAAGCTAATATTGGAGGAGAAACAACATACCTGTGCCAGAACTGTGTACCATAACATGTGAGAGGCAAGTATGGAAAGAAAGCAAATACCTTTACTGTATGAAAATGTTTGAACTCCTGAATTCACATCCAAATTAAATTTTGTCTGGAGTTAATTTCTAGTGGTTGCCACAAATTCTTTTTTGGAAATAGATGGGGTATAAAAGATAAACAGAAAGTTTTCTAGTTATACCTTCATTTTCTCTGCATGCACATGATTATACAATCAGATCACAGTGCTTATAATCAATAATTTAAGTCATTAGTCCTGTTGCTTTCACATTTACTCATATACACGCTATGCTTTCTTTTCAGCAGATATCTTTTGACTTGACCTGAGTCTCTGATGAAATGGGATGAACTCATCCACTTAGCCCTTAAGAATACCATTCATCTCCTCATTTTTAAATAGCATTTAATTTATTCTAATTGAATGAGGAAGTCACCAAGATTTTAAATAAATCATTCTGCCCATTATTGCTACATTTATAATAATGTCAACCAAAGATAAACCTTTATGCTGTACACCTGAAACTCATAGTGATCTATGTCAATTATACCTGTAGAAAACAGCTGTAGAAAATAAACAAGTTACTTATAAACAAGTCAAAGGGTCTGGCTCGGAAAGGAAAGCTAAGTCCCACCCCAGATCCTCTAGGACAGTGGTCCCCAACCTTTTTGGTACCAGGGACTGGTTTCATGGAAGACAATTTTTCTACAGACTGGGGTGGGGGCATGGTTTTAGGATGACTCAAACGCATTACATTTATTGGGCCTTCCCTTGTGGCTCAGCTTGTTAAAGAATCTGCCTGCAATGTGGGAAACCTGGGGTTTGATCCCTGGGTTGGGAAGATTCCCCTGGAGAAGGGAAAGGCTACCCACTCCAGTATTCTGTCCTGGAGCAGTTCATGGACTATATAGTCCATGGGGTCACAAAGAGTTGGACACGACTTTCACTTTCACTTATTTCTATTAGTATTACATCAGTTTCACCTCAGATCATCAGGCATTAGATCTTGGAGGTTCAGGATCCCTGCTCTAGGATTATAGGGTTATAATCTTATAATGCCTGGGTTATAGCTTATATGATAACCTATAATGGGGAAGTAGATTTGTCAACAAATCTGGAAAACTCTGAGAAAGGGAAAGCTTCTTATGGCTCAAAATGTCACAAATAAGCTGAACATAAAGTAAGAAATTCCTAAGTGCTTTGTTGAGAATTGGATCAGCAGAGTTTAAAGAATTTACAAAGGGCCCCTTATCAACAAACAAACAAACAAAACACTATGATGCACATAAACACTTGTCATGGTACCTAAAATTACCTCATCAGTTTATTCGATTAAAGAATGAAACATTATGTTGCTTGGAAAAGTGAGCACTTAACTTCATTATAACTCATTACTGAAAAAAAGTGAAAGTGTTAGTTGCTCAGTCACATTATAAGTCATTACTGAAAAAAAGTGAAAGTGTTAGTCCCTCAGTCACGTCTGACTTTTTGTGACCCCATGGACTATAGCCCACCAGGCTTCTCTGTCCATGGAATCCTCCAGGCAAGAATACTCGAGTGGGTAGCCATTCCCTTCTCCAGGGGATCTTCGTAACCCAGGGATTGAATCCGGGTCTCCTGCATTGCAGGCAGATTCTTCACCATCTGAGCCACCAGGGATAAATCATTACTATCCAAGCACAATTACATTCGCAGTCACCAGACAAGGCACCAGGGGGCGTTTCCAGACCGATCTCAGAGCAACTTCAAGTACTGTACCAGGGTAGAAAGCCCTGGGCAAGCATGAGGGACATGGTTACCAGGGGGAAAGATTTTTGCCAAGGATTGGCCATGTTCCCACTCTAAGGAACTGGAGGAAATTTTGTAATTAAGGCAGAATACAAAAGGCTACTCACAAATATTGTTGTTGTTTAGTTGCTGAGGCGTGTCTGACTCTTTTGCAACCCATGGATTGTAGCCTGCCAGGCTCCTCTGTCCATGGGTTTTCCCAGGCAAGAATACTGGAGTGGGTTGTCATTTCCTTCTCCAGGGGACCTTCCTGAGCCAGGAATTGAACCTGGGTCTCCTGCATTGGCAGGCAGATTCTTACGACTGAGCCACCAGGGAAACTTGCACTCACAAATGAGCTACTGACAAAATCTGTTTGTTATGGTGACTGAAGCAGAAAAGTAGAAGAGCCTTGAAGTTTCCCCTTACCTCTGCCATCAAGCTTCCTAAAATGTATAGAGACTGTCCCCACATATGAGGCAGTTTGCCCATGGGGACCCGGTCCACAGTGTGAGGATTCTGATATTCTTCATCAACCTAAATTAAAAAAGATAACAAGATAAAGAAAAAGAGGGTTTAAGATACTAGACAACAAAAAGGGCGAGTCTGGACTGTGATTCATATTCTATAAAACAGTCACATATGCAATACACTACAAAGTCAAGCACTATGATTGCAGTCTAGGACAGTACTTCTCTAACTGTATGCACCACCTGAGGATCTGGTCCAAAGACAGATTCTGACTGAGTAGATGTCAGGGAAGGCCTGAAATCTGCATTTATAACAAGCTCTCAGGTGATGCTGCTGATGTTTCTAGGAGCTTAGTCCATTCAACCCCACTAGCATGGAAGACTGAATCTCTCCCCCAGCTAATGCTCTGCAATGGGAGATGAGGAACAATAGTAATCTCGACTGGCATTTTGAGAAAATAGAGACATACTTCATTTTCCAAGCCTGATCTACTCAATTAATCACAGATGACTATATCACAGCAGAAAATATCAAATACTGAGAGTTCACACAGAACTTCACTCTAGTTCAGCCTACTGATCTCCAAGCCATTCTCAACTTTAAAGCTTGATCTTTTTAAAAAATTAATCTCTGAATAATTTATATTATTTTTAAAAATTGAGATATAGCTGACATACAAAAAGGCCATATATATTTAGCATATGCATCTTGATAAGTTTGAGGGTAAATATACACCCATGAAACTACCATTGAAAGGTTTGGTCTTGCCCTCATCTCACTCAGTAACAGTGCCATAACCAAATCTGCTTTAAAACTTTATTTTCAAAGGAATAAAATAATAATTTTATTGTCCTATACCTAAAGACAGGCTCTAGAACATTAAAATCAAAAGATAAAAGTTCATTTGAGTCAGACAAGGCAGTCCTTTTGAGGTACTGCTCCTCTTCTCCCAGCTCCATATTAGGGCACTGTCCAGCTCACCTTGTCGGGAGGAACACTGTACAACTCTGGCAGAAGTGGGACTCCATTTTTGCCCTTGATGAGGACTGCTTCAAGAGCCTCTCTGTATTCTTGAACCTGTAGATAAAAGAAAAGGAGAACAAAGTTTACAGAGAATTACCTTTGGGGATCTAGAAAAGGGTTGTAGCAAAAGAAGGTTCCATTGTAAAGGAATGTATTCACCTAGAGAAAGGGAGAAGAAAGGGAAGTAGAATTTACTAAATGCTTATTAGAGGTCAGATATGCTAGGAGTTTTGCATATGTTAATGTATTTAACTTTAATAACCATCCAGGTGTGTGTAACTAAAGCCTATTTACAGGGAAATTAAGACTCAAGGAAGTTATGAGCTTGTGGAAGATGACACAGCCAGTGCAAGGTTGAGTTCAGATTTGAGCCCAAGTCAACCTGCCTCCATGGGTCTACTTTTGTCCACTATGTACTAACCTAAGTACAGCTTATTGACTGTACATGTAACTGCTTTTAAAACTGTACTGTCCCTGCCAAATCAAGTTTCTATTATGATCAAGTTTACATTTTTTGCTTAACAATTTGCTGTAGATTAGCAATACATAAAAAGTAAAAAAAAAAAAAAACACTATAATTTATGGTGGAAAAAATATACAGTCAGTTCTGCTGTAATAGTTGTTTTGAAAGCACAAATGTGTTCCAATGCATTTGATATATTAGAGAACGATTTGAGCATAACATAAATTTCATATCTGCTTATGCACAATTTCAACCTGAGAATGCACTCAGCTGAAAGGAGTCTTGTAAGAATACACAAAATACACACATGTACACACCTCAGGAGAGCCATGAAACACAATCCACATGTAGTGTTATAACTTTCCATCCAATTTTAAGTAACTTTTCTTCTACAACTCTCCAGTTGCTCTCTTACAGTCACTTTGGCTACATGGTTCTGTGTCTTTCCTTTTACTTTATTTCCCCCTCTATTCCCTCCTCGGCCTATTTTCATTCTTCTTCTCTGCTTAATATTCTTTTTTTTTTCCCTCTTATGCTATCTCTTGGGCTTCCCTCATAGCTCAGTTGGTAAAGAATCTGCCTGCAATGCAGGAGACCCCAGTTCGATTCCTGGGTTGGAAAGATCCCCTGGAAAAGGGATAGGCTACCCATTCCAGTATTCTTGGGCTTCCCTTGTGGCTCAGCTGGTAAAGAATTTGCATGCAATGCAGGAAACCTGGGTTCGATCCCTGGGTTGGGAAGATTCTCCTGGAGAAGGGAAAGGCTAACCACTCCAGTATTCTAGCCTGGAGAATTTCATGGACTATACAGTCCATAGGGTTGCAGAGTCAGACACAACTGTGCAACTTTAACTTTCACTTTCATGCTATCTCTCTTTTCTTCTCTTTCTCTGGCACATGGAGTGGCAAGCATGGGAGCCCTGTGAGGTGCACATATTCACAAGCAAACTTCAGCTGTTTTTCAAATACAAATGCTATATCTTTGTGGTATTTATATATTTCTTAAACATCTAACATGTATAAAGCTGTGGTACTGCTTTTTCAATTATGAGAAGACCAAACACTACAAATTATATTTGAAATATAAAACAAGTTAATCCAAAATTTTAATAATAATATTAAATTTAATAAATATTTTAATAGTAGCATAATATTTTATATGCATGATCTCTAATTTAATATTTCCTTCTTGTTGAACATTTAAATTATCACCAGACTTAATTTGTATGAATGTAATAGTGATGAGCAGAATTGTATGTAAATGTTTGCTACTTGCAAAATAATTTTCTCAGAATATAATTTTTGAAAGAGGAACGAATGAATGCTTTAAAGCCACTAAAGTCTATTTGTGGTACTGTTTTTATTAGGTTCCTATAATTTTGTATATATTTCTGAGAAACTTTTTAAGTGTTGTTCCCAAACCACATTTTTGCACAAGCCCTATAGTTTTTACTTCTCGAATATGCAGAGCATGGTAATTTTTAGGTAACATATGTGTCTCATTATAGCCAAACTGACTGTACCTTGTACTTATTATATCTTTACCTGTGGAATTCAAAGAATTTTAGTGCTATACACTTCTTCAATGAAGAGAGAAAAATTATTCTCATCATATGTACAGGCATATCTTATTTTATTATACTTTATTGTGCTTCACAGATACTGTCTTTTTTGTGTGTGTTTGTTTTTACAAACTGCAAAACCCTATATTGTGCAAGTCTACTGGTACCATTTTTTCAACAGCATTTGCTCATTTTGTGTCTCTGTGTCATGTTTGTGGGAATTCTCACAGTATCTCAAAGCATGTAAAAGCAAAAGATTATGACCTATGGAAGGCTCAGATGATGCTTATTATTTTTCAGCAATAAACTATTTCTAATTAAGGTATATACATTGTTTTTTCTTTTAGCCATAAAATGCTATTATACACTTAATAGAATGTAGGATAAACATAAATTTTATAAGTACCGGGAAACAAAAAAATTTCATATTACTTGCTTTATTGAGATATTTGCAATCTTTATGCTGGTCTGGAGCTGAACCTGCGAATTTTTGAGGTATGCCTGCACAGAGAAACTAAAGAAGTCAATGACAGTACTTGGGCTACTCAGTGGTCAGTAGCAAAGTTGGTAAAAGAAAAGAATAAAAAAGAATCCAGGTCTTCCAACTCTTTTCTTCCTCCCAAGAGTTTAAACGTAAATGTGCTTTATACTCAGTTGGCACATTTAACAAATAAAACTTTCTTTGAGCAAGCCCAGTTTTTGATAAGTAATTTTGTGGAATTTGAGAAGGACTGAAAAAAATGGTAGAATCAAAATAGGGTGGTCAAGATAAGGCAGCTATTTCTATTATTGTTTTTCTTGCTCAAAAAATATACTCTATAATTTACTAAAGCTTAGAGAAATAACCCTTTGTGCCCCTGAAACTTCAGTGTAACTCTATTATTTAAAATCACATTGGCAGTTGCAGACTACTATTGGCCAAAACATTCAAATTACACAAAGCTGTATTTTATGCAGCTGAGTAAAATGATTTCCAAATGTGTTGTTTTTACATCCAAGTTTAGAACACAGCCAATTTGCAGAATGCCTGACATTAAACTTACTTGATTAAATTGTCCAGTCTCACTGTTTTCCCACAATGGTTTCTGAACTACTTTATTTGTGTAGCTAAAAAAGCAACGATGACTGTATTTTGGGGTGTGAGGACAGGGTATAACTGGGTTGTTGTTTTGTTTTGTTTGCTAAAGTCAGAACATCATTTCCAAGATTTATTTTTTATAAAGACATATAAAGTCAGGAGGTAAATTCAAGTATCTATGTGTGATGACTAAGGCAAATACACAGGACTTGCTATTCTGCTTTCTATATTTACTAAAAGTCAAGTCTGAGTGATAGCAATATCTAAGTCTTCTAACTCTTGTTTTTAAATTAAACACTATTTTGTATTGGGGTATAGCTGGTTAACAATATTGTGATATTTCAGGTGAACAGTGAAAGGCCTCAGCCATACACATACATGTATCCATTCTTCCCCAAACTATCTCCCATCCAGGCTTCCACATAACATTGAGCAGATTTCCCTGTGCTATACAGTAGGACCTTGTTGGTTACCCACTTAAAAATGTAGTGGTGTGTTTCTAGGTCTTTTAATTCTTTTTGTTGGGGGCGGGGATGTAGTCAAAATTTTACCTTTTTCAATTACTTAATTTAATTGGAGGATAATTACTTTACAATATTATGATGGTTTTTGCCATACATTAAGGTGAATTTGACACAGATATTTATGTTTCCCCTATCCTGAACTCCCCTCCCACCTCCCTTCCTGCTCTGTTCCTCTGGGTTGTCCCAGAGCACTGGCTTTTGGTGTCCTGCTTCATGCATTGAACTTGCACTGTTCATCTGTTTTACATATGGTAGTGTACATGTTTCAGTGCTATTCTCTAACATAGTACCCTCAACTATTAGTCTCTAGGAAAGTGGTACTCAACCTTTTGGGAACCAGGGACCAGTTTTGTGGGAAAGAATTTTTCCACAGACCTAGGGGCATGTGGTGGTTTCATGATGATTCAAGGCATTACATTTGTTGCACACTTTATTTCTAGTATCATTACATCAACTTTACCTCCGCTCATCAGGCATTGGAGGTCAGGGACTCCTGTGAAGACAACTCTGTGTCCTCCCTATTAGGAAGACTTCCATTTGGGCATAAGGTCAGCACAGTCATTAACTGAAAGAGGAAGACGTAATAACAATCTGCTGAAAAGCTCTTTCCCCAGTGCCATTACCTGTTCTGCATTGCCACTAAAGACCCCATCAAGGATAAAGTATGTCCAGAACAACGGCCATTCACACTCAATGTTTTCAAATAACTTCAGCTCAGCTGGTTCATAGTACAGACGATTGGGATCCTAGTAAAAACAATAAACAAAGTCTGTCTTATTACTCCAAGATCAGACTATATCTTTAGTTCAGAGGTATTACAACACAGCCTTTCATCACTAATAGTTTGTTTCAGAGAAGGCAGCTCACATACACACTCTCCTCCTTTAGCAAATACTGGTGACTCAGACAGTAGAGTCTATCTGCAATGCAAGAGACCTGGCTTCAATCCCTGGGTTGGGAAGATCTCCTGGAAAAGGGAATGTCTACCCAATCCAGTATTCTTGCTTGGAGAATTCCATGGATAGAAGAGCCTGGTGGCCTACAGTTCATAGGGTCACAAAGAGTTGGACATGACTGAGTGACTAACACTTTGTCATGTGATTCTAACTAGTAGAACTAGGATAAAAATGATACTACAGGCAGATGTATGAGGAAGTGAGACTAATTTGTAATAACCTTGAGTTTGGTTTTGTACTTGTTAACTTTGAGGTAGTAGCAGAACATACAAATAAAAATGTTTAGAAGGACAGCAAGAGATGAAGGTTTGGGAATCATCCTTGAAGACTTGACACATGAAACACAAGTTATAGCTATAGTACCTATATACAATGAACAGGCAGCCAAAGAACAGAAACTTGGTGAATCCTCAGTTTGGTGAAGGAGAACAGAAAGAGGAGAAAAATTAGGATGACATTGAGTTGTGGAAATTAAAATAGGAAAAGAATTTCAAGAAAATGTAGTGGTAGGTAACAGAGATGTCAAACCTATTTTTATCGTGTTTTTTTCAGGGTCTATAGTGAAATCAGTAAAATCTAGTTATATTCCATTATAAAACTATCTATCCATTGTAATCTGGATTATGATTTGAATAAAATTAAATTCATCTAAAAAAAGGGACTAAGGACTGAGAAAATGCTACTAGATTGGTTATTTAGGAGATTATGATGATATTTCAGAGTACAATTTTAATAGATTAGTGGGGGCAGAAGTCGAAAGGCCTAAAGTATAACAAGGAAGAGAGGAAGTAAACCAGAAGAGTTTGAGCTCAGTAATTTAAAAAAATTATAATGGCTCTCAACCAGCTGACCTGAGCCTTTAAATAATATTTACATTGCCAGAGTAGTTAACAATCACTCATTCCATTTTTAATAATACTTAATTTTCTTCATTGATATTTCCAAGGAAAATTTTTTTTTTAATTCGGCAGTTTGAATTTTTTTAAATTTATTTTTATTAGTTGGAGGCTAATTACTTTACAACATTGTAGTGGCTTTTGTCATACATTGACATGAATCAGCCATGGATTTACATGTATTCCCCATCCCGATCCCCCCTCCCACCTCCCTCTCTACCTTGACAAGTGGAACAAAAGAAAGCTAACTTTTCAAGATCAAGTACTGTTTAGAATTAATCAACTGCAAAAGGTAGAAGGTATCCAAAAGGATCTACTGAGAGAAAGAGTTTTCCTTTATAATTATTGAATATTTCAGGAGGAACACTTTGAGACTATGTAAATATTCTGTTTCTGCTAAAATTTTCATCCAGTGATTTAAGCATCCATCAGTAGCTCTTTCCTGAAACTAAACAACTTCAAGAGGTGGAAGAAAGTACACTTTCCTCTATTTTATTTAATATGGAACAGCTCACAGAGAAAGCCTGGCAACTAAACCCCCAAAAGGCAGCAAGCATCAGTCTTTGTTACCCTATTTAGTAATTATTTGAAGTAATATTGATGAGATACATATTTTCTCTGAATGAAGCTGCAGTTAGTAGTGACCATTCTATCTTGGACTCATTTTGGGGAAAACAAACCTACCTCTTTAGGAGTTTTATATCCATCTCGTAGAAAGCGACAACAACCATAACGACCCTGGAAATGCAGAGGAAACAAGTAAGAAGCACGTACATTGGTACAGCAATATAATTAATAAGAAATGCATCCTCTGCAAAAGCTACATGTGCCAACTTAACAACATAGAAATGATACCTAAAAAATAATTTAAAAAAACTCTGATATCAGCCCAGCAACAGAAATCAATTTCAGCAATGTGATTTCAAGTGAGGGCTAAGTTATAGGCTCTTCCCTAAGGCAAAGTTCTAATTTTATCTTCTCCATGGCTTTTTACCATCGGATAAGTCTATGACAGCCCAATTATGAACTTATGTGGTTCTGCTCAGACAATTCTTATGAGACTACAGTTTTTTTTTTAAAGGAAACACACTTTAAAATTTTTGAGATAATTTGAGACTTACAGAAGAGTTTCCGAAACAGTACAGAGTCCCCATATTTCCTTCAGCCACTGTCCCCTAATGTTAATATCTTATATAACCATAGAACATTTTGTTGTTTCTGTTGTTTAGTCGCTAAGTCATGTCCCACTCTTTTGTGGCCCACCAGGCTTCTCTGTCCATGGGATTTCCCAGGCAAGAATACTGGAGTGGGTTGCCATTTGCTTCTCCAGGGGATCTTCCTGACCCAGGAATTAAACCTGCATCTCCTGCATTGGCAGGCATATTCTTTCCCACTGAGTCATCTGGAAAGTCCATAGGACATTCACCAAAACTAAAAAACTAACCTTGGTACAACACTACTAACAAAAGTACATAACTTATTTGGATTTCACCAGACTTTTCACTAACACTTTTTTTCTGTTCCAGTATCCAGTTTAGGGTTCCACTGCATTTAGCTGTCATGTCTCCTTAGTCTCTTCTAATCTGTGACCGTTCTTCAGTCTTTCCTTGTTTTTCATCATCTCAGCATTTTTGAAGAGCATCTGCCAGTTATTTTGTAGAATGTCCCTGAATTTGGTTTGAGGTACTACATTCTTGGGAAGAACATCACAGAGGTGCTATGCACTTCTCAGTGAACTGTATCAGGGCATATATATGATATTACTATTACTTATTACTGGTGATGTTAACTCTGACTGCTTGGTTAAATCACTGACACAGGTCACATTGAAGGCCCACAAAGATACTAATTTTGCCTTAAAATTAGAGCCCTAAAGAAAATAAAGGCACATATGGACATACTTGAAGCTTGGTGATGATTTCCTGTTTTGTGAGCTCCACCAACTGGTTATCCTCTACTGCAAAGGCTGGGAAGGAAATAACTGAAAGTAAACTAGCATCAACTTCTTTAGATGTTGAAGCCCGGGGGAGTATTGAATTAAGGATAGACTGAAAGAAAGGAAAGAAAGGAAGTCAAATGTAGCACATTAGTAAGTGACCTGGGATTATAAAACTAATAGCTTTAATTTCAAAAGATTTATGTTAAAGAAGATAATTTAAATGAAAATCTAAAAATGATTCAATAGTGAGAGCTTAGAAGACTAGCTACTTTTATAAATCATCCCTTGTCTTAATCGTTCTCTCAGTGCTTCCTAATCCTGATTTTTAAGTAGCTGCCAATGGATAAAGAATACTCTAAGCATCATTTTCCCACCCACAATCCTGTTGCTCCATTAACAACTATTTAAGCATAAATATAGCTGTTGGGAAGAAGGATATAGAAAGCTTAGCTCCTATATCCCCCAAATTTATCTTCTCATTTGAAAATTTTGCATTTATTTATTTTTTTAAATTTATTTATTTTTCATTTATTCTTATTAGTTGGAGGCTAATTACTTTACAATATTGTAGTGGTTTTTGCCATACACTGACATGAATCAGCCATGAATTTACATGGGGAGGGAGGCGGGAGAGGGGATTGGGATGGGGAACGCATTTTTAAAATTAGAAAGTAAGATTATATTCACTAAAACACCATGGGGCTCCAATCAGGGTTTGAAGAAGATGGGAAAAGCCATACTGTCAATGACAAGAACCTTTATCTTTCAATACATAAAGTAATCTTAAACAAAACTGAAGATATGCATTTACCATGTAAACAGTCTAATCTCCAAACCTCTAACCCTAGTGCCAATGGGGACAAGAGAAATATTCAGAACCACTATCAAGAAGAACACTCAAAATCTATCACCTCTTGTTCTCTTGGTATATTTAGAAAAGGAGATAAAATAGAGGATAATTTCATACACTGTGATGGGATCCCTTTATAATGTTGGGTGAGAGAACAGGACTTTGATCTCTGTTATAGCTCATGCCACATCAGGTTTATCTCTACAGAATGCTTAATAAGACATTTTTGGCACATGATGATAAATCAAATTATGTATTCTCATTCAGTTCTCTTTATTCTAAAGCTCATGCTAAATTTGAGTCTGAGTAAAAATATATTTTTCTATAATATGGTCCATTATCCTCTTACCTGGCAGTGTTGTACTTCATCAGCTAGGACATGGATAACTGACTGCGGCCCACCTTTCACACCAAACAGGTCCAGTTCATCTAATGCTTCCAGGGCTGCCTTTGAGGAACAAAGGAGGAAAGGACAACTTTAGCATTATAAAGACGTATATTTCTTCTCCCTCTATCCCGGTATCATATCAATGCACATGATGTCATTTTAAATATGTTTAGCAGAACAGAAAATATAAGAACATTCTTTATTCACAGGGGTCTCTTAGTTTTTTGTTTTTTTTTTTTGGTTTCCCAAATTGTCCCAGAGACATTTGAGATGGAGGTTGTAGTCATACTTTCATGATTAAAAACCCTCAACAAATTCAATATAGAAGGAACACATATTAGCATAATAAAGGCCATATACAACAAACCCACAGCTAATTCAATGGCGAAAAACTGAAAGTTTTCCTGTAAGATGAAAGCAAGGCAAGGGTGCCCCCTCTCAGCACTCTGAAGTCCTACTTCAACATAGTACTGGAAGGCCTAGCTAAAGCAATTAGCCAAGAAAAAGGAATAAAAGATATCCAAATCAGAAAGGAAGCAATGAAAGTGTCATTATTTGTGGATGATATGATCTCATATACAGAAAACCCTAGACTCAACTAAAAATCTATCAGAATTAAACAACAAATTCAGTAAAGTTTCAGGATATAAAGCAAAAATACAGAAATCAGTGGTGTTTTCTGTATAGTAATGACAAAATATCTAAAAAATAAATAAAAGTATCACATTCACAATAGCATCACCAGCAATAAAACACTTAAGAATAGATTTAACCAAAGAGGTGAAAGATCTGTACAATGAAAACTATAATACTTTGATGAAAGAAATTGAAGATAAAAACAAATGGAAAGATATCCCCATGTACATGGATCAGAAGAATTAATATTGTTAACCTGTCTATACTATCCAGTCATCTATGGATCCAATGCAATCTGTATAAAAATTCCAATGGCATTTTTCACACACACAAAAAACCCCCTAAAATTTGTAAGGAACTACAAAAGACACCATATAGCCAAAGCAATTATCAAAAAGAAAAACAATGCTGAAGGCATCACACGTCCTGATTTCAAACTATGCTACCGAGCTATAGTAATTAAAACAGTATGATACAGGCATTAAAGTAGACACACAAACCGTTAAAACAGAATAGAAAGCCCAGAAATAAATCTCTGTATTTACAGTCAGTATTTTATAAGGGAGCCAAGAACACTCAATGAGAAAAGGATAGTTTCTTCAACAAATGATTTTGGAAAAATTGGATAATCACACACAGAACAATGAAATTGGACCCCTATCTTACACCTTACACACAAATTAACTCAAAATGGAATAACATAAGACCTGATAACCATAAAACTCCTTCACATTGGTATTGGCAATGAATTTTTTAGATATGACACCAAAATTATAAGCAACAAAAGCAAAAATCAATACAAGGGACTACCAAACTAAAAAGCTTCTACACAACAAAAGAAACAATCAAAAGATGAAAAAGAACTGCTAAAGATAGACCCTCTAGTCATCTGTTGCAACCCAAGGTCTGTCCATGTGGCAGGCAATAGCTAGGTTTCACTGAGTCAGAGATCTTCGTTCTGCTCTTGTGCACTGGCTTTTGGAACTCAAGTAAAGGCCCTTTCATTTTGGGTAAAATTCCTGTTGGTAGATTGGACCTAGACTGGTCTTTGGAGAGAGATCAATCCCTGAGCCATTGGAGTGGGAGCACTGACTCCAAGACCCTAGACAACCAGAGAACTAACCCTAGGGAGTATAAAATAGTGAGAACTCACACAAAGAAAACCCCTTGAATACAAGACCCTGCAACACCCAACCAACAGTAGCACACTGTGCAGGATGCCTCATCTAAACCACAAACTAAACAAAAATACAAACCCAATCATCAGGAGACAGGATTACCACCTCACTTAGCCTTGCCCATCAGAGGAAAAGCAAACAGAAACTCAGCACAAATCTCACCCTAATCGCAGCTTACACAAACTATTGTATCAACCTTGGGAGGGTAGAAACCAAAAGGAAGAAAGAATTTAACCTTGAAGGCTGAGAAAAGGAGACCTCAAACACAATAAGTTAAAAAAAAATGAGAAGGCAGATAAATACTACACAAATGAAGGAACAAACCAGAAACAGAGAAGCCCAAATAAATGAAGAGGAAATAGGCAAACTACCTGAAGAATAATTCAGATTAATGATAGTAAAGATGATCAAAAACTTTGAAAAGAAAATGGAGAAAATGTAAGAATCAATTAACAAAGACCTAGAAGAATTAAAGGATAAAAATGCAGAGACAAACAACACAATTATTGAAATTAAAAATATTCTAGAAGGAACCAACAACAGAATATCTGAAGCAGAAGAATGAATCAGTGAGCTGGAAGATAAAATGGTGGAAATAACTTCTGAAGAGCAGAATAAAGTAAAAAGAATGAAAAGAACTGAGGATAGTCTCAGAGACCTCTGGGACAATATCAAACACACCAACATTCAAATTATACGGATCCCAGAAGAAGAGAAAAAGAAGGGGTATGAGAAAGTTTTTGAAGAGATTATATTTGAAAATTTCCCCAACATGGAAAAGGAAACAGTGAATCAAATCCAAGAGGCACAAAGAGACCATACAGGATAAACCCAAGGAGAAACACACCAAGACACATACTAATCAAACTAACAAAGACTAAACACAAAGAAAGAATATTAAAAGCAGCAAGGGAGAAGCAATAAGTAACATATAAGGGAACCCCCATACACTTAACAGTTGATATTTCAGCAGAAACTCTGCAGCCAGAAGGGAATGGCAGGATATATTTAAAGTACTGAAAGGGAAAAAAAATCTACAATCAAGATTACAGTACCTGGCAAGGATCTCATTCAAAATTGATGGAGAAATAAAAAGCTTTTCAGACAAGCAAAAATTAAGAGAATTCAGTACCACGAAACCAGCTTTACAACAAATGTTAAAGGGACTTATATAGTCAAGAAATACGAGAGAAGGAAAAAGATCTACAAAATCAACCCTGAACAATAAAGAAAATGGTGATAGGAACATATATATCAATAATTACTTTAAATGTAAATGGATTAAATGCTCCAACCAAAAGACACAGACTGGCTGAATGGATACAAAAACAAGACCCATATATATGCTGTCTACAAGAAACCCACTTCAGACCTAGAGACACATATAGACTGAAAGCAAGAGGATGGAAAAATATGCATGCAAATTGGAAGCAAAAGAAACCAGGAGTAGCAATCATCATATCAGACAAAATAGACCTTAAAATAAAGAAGATTACAAGAGATAAGGAAGGACACTACATAATGATTAAGGGATCAATCCAAGAGGAAGACATAACAATTGTAAATATCTATGCACCCAACATAGGAGCACCTCAATACATAAGCCAAATACTAACAGACATCAAAGGAGAAACTGACAGTAACACAATAATAGTAGGAAGCTTTAACACCCTACTCACATGAATGGGCAGTTCATCAAACAGAAAATTAATAAGGAAACACAAGTCTTTTTTTTCCCATTTATTTTTATTAGTTGGAGGCTGATTGCTTCACAATATTGCAGTGGGTTTTGTCATACATTGACATGAATCAGCCATGGAGTTACATGTATTCCCCATCCTGATCCCCCCTCCTCCCTCCCTCTCCACCCGATTCCTCTGGGTCTTCCCAGTGCACCAGGCCCAAGCACTTGTCTCATGCATCCCACCTGGGCTGGTGATCTGTTTCACTATAGATAATATACATGCTGTTCTCTCGAAACATCCCACCCTCACCTTCTCCCACAGAGTTCAAAAGTCTGTTCTGTACTTCTGTGTCTTTTTCTGTTTTGCATATAGGGTTATCATTACCATCTTTCTAAATTCCATATATATGTGTTAGTATGCTGTAATGTTCTTTATCTTTCTGGCTTACTTCACTCTGTATAATGGGCTCCAGTTTCATCCACCTCATTAGAACTGATTCAAATGAATTCTTTTTAATGGCTGAGTAATATTCCATTGTGTATATGTACCACAGCTTCCTCATCCATTCGTCTGCTGATGGGCATCTAGGTTGCTTCCATGTCCTGGCTATTATAAACAGTGCTGCGATGAACATTGGGGTGCCCGTGTCTCTTTCGGATCTGCTTTCCTCGGTGTGTATGCCCAAGAGTGGTATTGCTGGGTCATATGGCAGTTCTATTTCCAGTTTTCTAAGGAATCTCCACACTGTTCTCCATAGCGGCTGTACTAGTTTGCATTCCCACCAACAGTGTAAGAGGGTTCCCTTTTCTCCACACCCTCTCCAGCATTTATTGCTTGTAGACTTTTGGATAGCAGCCATCCTGACTGGAGGAAACACAAGTCTTAAATGATACATTAGATGAGATGGATCTCATTGATAACTTCAGGACATTCCATCCAAGTGCAAAAGAATATACAGGTGACTAACAAACACATGAAAAGATGCTCAACATCACTAATTATCAGAGAAATGCAAATCAAAACCACAACGAGGTACACACGCCAGTCAGGATGGCTGCTATCCAATAGTCTACAAGCAATAAATGCTGGAGAGGGTGTGGAGAAAAGGGAACCCTCTTACACTGTGGGTGGGAATGCAAACTAGTACAGCCGCTATGGTGAACAGTGTGGAGATTCCTTAAAAAACTGGAAATAGAACTGCCACATGACCCAGCAATACCACTCCTGGGCATCCACACTGAGGAAACCAGATCCAAAAGAGACACGGGCACCCCAATGTTCATTGCAGCACTGTTTATAATAGCCAGGACATGGAAGCAACCTAGATGCCCATCAGCAGACAAATGGATGAGGAAGCTGTGGTACATATACACAATGGAATATTACTCAGCCATTAAAAAGAATTCATTTGAATCAGTTCTAATGAGATGGATGAAACTGGAGCCTATTATACAGAGTGAAGTAAGCCAGAAAGATAAAGACCAATACAGTATACTAATACACATATATGGAATTTAAAAAGATGGTAACAATAACCCAATATGCAAAACAGAAAAAGAGACACAGATGTACAGAAAAGACTTTGGGACTCAGTGGGAGAAGGCGAGGGTGTTCAGAGAGAATAGCATTGAAACAAGTATACTATCAAGGGTGAAACAGACCACCAGCCCAAGTTGGATGCATGAGACAAGTGTTCAGGGCTGGTGCACTGGGAAGACCCAGAGGGATGGGGTGGGAAGGGAGGCGGGGGGGGGGTGGATTGGGATGGGGAACACATGTAAATCCATGGCTGATTCATGTCAATATATGGCAAAAACCACTACAATATTGAAAAGTAATTAGCCAGAACTAATAAAAATAAATGAAAAAAAAGAAAAAAATAGAGAAAAAGAAAAAAAAAGAATATACCTTTTTCTCAAGTGCACATGGGACATTCCCCAGGATAGACAACATCTTGGGTCACAAACCAAACCTCAGTAAATTTAAGAAAATTGAAATCATATCAAGCATCTTCTCTGACAACAACGCTATGAGACTAGATATCAGTTACAAGAAAAAAACTGTAAGGAACACAAACACATGGAGATTAAACAACATGTTTCTAAGTAACCAACAGGTTATTGAAGAAATCAAAAGGGAAATAAAAAAATTTCTAGAAACAAATGGCAATGAAAACACGACAACTCAAAACCTATGGGATGCACCAAAAGCAGTTCTAAGAGGGAATTTAATAGCAATACAACCCTACCACAGGAAACAAGAAAAACATTGAACAGACAGCCTAACTTTACACCTAAAGCAATTGGAAAAAGATGAACAAAAAAATTCCCAAAATTAGTAGAAGGAAAGAAATCATAAAAATCCAAGCAGAAATAAATGAAAAAGAAATGAAATAAAGAACTCGGGCCTGGTGCACTGGGAGGACCCTGAGGAGTCGGGTGGAGAGGGAGGTGGGAGGGGGGATTGGGATGGGGAATACGTGTAACTATATGGCTGATTCATGTCAATGTATGACAAAACCCACTGAAATGTTGTGAAGTGATTGGCCTCCAACTAATAAAATAATATTAAAAAAAAAAAAAAAGAAAACAAAAAAAAAAAAAAAAAAGAAGAACAGAACCGCATGATATATGATAAAACATGTCTAAATAAGTCTAAAAAAAAAAAAAAGAATAGTAAAGATTAATAAAACTAAAAGCTGATTCTTTGAAAAGATAAACAAAATTAACAAGACTTTAGCCAGACTCATCAGAAAAAAAGAGAGAAGAATCAAATCAACAAAATTAGAAATGAAAAAGGAGAGGTTACAACAGACAATGTAGAATTATAAAGGCTTATCAGAGACTATTATGAACTATATGGCAATAAAATGGACAACCTGGAAGAAATGGACAGATTCTTAGAAAAATTCAATCTACCAAGACTGAACCAGGTTGAAATAGAAATTATGAAGAACCCAATTACAAGCACTGAAATTTAAGCTGTGATAAAATAAAAATCTCCCCAAATACAAAAGCCCAGGACCAGATGGCTTCACAGGAGAATTCTATCAAACATCTAGAGAACAGCAAATGCCTATCCTTCTAAAACTCTTTCAGAAAATTGCAGTTCAGTTCAGTTTAGCTGCTCAGTCATGTCCGACTCTTTGCAATCCCATGAATCATAGCACACCAGGCCACCCTTTCCATCACCAACTCCCGGAGTTCATCCAAACTCATGTCCATTGAGTCGGTGATGCCATCCAACCATCTCATCCTCTGTCGTCCCCTTTTCCTCCTGCCCTCAATCTTTCCCCACATCAGGGGCTTTTCAAATGAGTCTATTCTTTGCATCAGGTGGCCAAAGTATTGGAGTTTCAGCTTCAGCATCAGTCCTTCCAATGAACACTCAGGACTGATCTCCTTTAGGATGGACTAGTTGGATCTCCTTGCAGTCCAAGGGACTCTCAAGAGTCTTCTCCAACACCACAGTTCAAAAGCATCAATTCTTCGGTGCTCAGCTTTCTTTATAGTCCAACTCTCCCATCCATACATGACTACTGGGAAAACCATAGCTTTGACTAGATGGACCTTTGTTGACAAAGTAATGTCTCTGCTTTTTAATATGCTTTCTAGGTTGGTCAGAACTTTCCTTCCAAGGAGTAAGCATCTTTTAATTTCATGGCTGCAGTCATCATCTGCAGTGATTTTGGAGCCCCCCAAAATAAAGTGAGCCACTGTTTCCACTGTTTCCACATCTATTTCCCATGAAGTCATGGGACCAGTTGTCATGATCTTAGTTTTCTGAATGTTGAGCTTTAAGCCAACTTTTTCACTCTCCTCTTTCACTTTCATCAAGAGGATCTTTAGTTCTTCCTCACTTTCTGCCATAAGGGTGCTGTCATCTGCATATCTGAGGTTATTGATATTTCTCCCAGCAATCTTGGTTCCAGCTTGTGCTTCCTCCAGCCCAGCGTTTCTCATGATGTACTCTGCATATAAGTTAAATAAGCAGGGTGACAATATACAGCCGTGACATACTCCTTTTCCTATTTGGAACCAGTCTATTGTTCCATGTTCAGTTCTAACTGTTGGTTCCTGATCTGCACACAGGTTTCTCAAGAGGCAGGTCAGGTGGTCTGGTATTCCCATCTCTTATAGAATTTTCCACAGTTTATTGTGATCCACACTGTCAAAGGCTTTGGCATAGTCAATAATGCAGAAATAGATGTTTTTCTGGAACTTTCTTGCTTTTTTGATGATCCAGTGGATATTGACAATTTGATCTCTGGTTCCTCTGCCTTTTCTAAAACAAGCTTGAACATCTGTAAGTTCACAGTTCACGTATTGCTGAAGCCTGGCTTGGAGAATTTTGAGCATTACTTTACTAGCATGTGAGATGAGTGCAATTGTAGAGGAAGGGACAATTCCAAACTCATTCTACGAGGCCACCATCACCCTGATACCAAGACCAGACAAAGACAACACAAAAAAAGAAAACTACAGGCCAATATCAGTGATGAAAATTGATGCAAAAATCCTCAACAAAATTTTAGCAAACAGAATTCAGCAACACATCAAAAAGTCTATACATCATGATCAAGTTGTTTTTATTCCAGGAATGCAAGGATTTTTCAATATATGCAAATCAATCAATGTGATATACTATATTAACAAATTGAAAGATAAAAATCATATGATAAAAAAATGATATGATAATCTCAATTGATGAAGAAAAAAGCCTGTGACAAAATTCAGCACCCATTTATGATCAAAAGTCTTCAAAAAATGGTCATAGAAGGAACCTACCTCAACATAGTATAGGCCATATATGCTAAGCCTACAGCAAACATTATTTTCAATGGTGAAAACTGAAAGTATTCTCCCTAAGATCAGGAACAAGAGAAGGAACAAGATTTTCATCACTATTATTCAACATAGCTCTGGAAGTCCTAGCTACAGCAATCAGAGAAGAAAAAATAAAAGGAATCCAGATCAGAAAAGAACTAAAGCTCTCACTGTTTGCAGATGACATAATACTGTACATAGAAAATCCTAAAGATAATATCAGAAAATTACTAGAGCTAATCGGTGAATTTAGCAAAGTTGCAGGATACAAAATCAATACACAGAAATCACTTGAATTTCTATATACTAACAATGAAAAACCAGAAAGAGAAATTAAGGAATCAATCCCATTCACCACTGCAACAAAAAGAATTAAATATCTAGGAACACACTTGCCTAATGAGACAAAAGAACTGTACACAGAAAATTATAAGACACTAATGAAAGAAATCAAAGATGACATAAACAGATGGAGAGATATTCCATGTTCCTGGATAGGAAGAATCAATAATGTGAAAATGACTATACTACCAAATGCAATCTACAGATTCAATGTGATCCCTATCAAATTACCAATGGCATTTTTCACAGAACTAGAACAAAAAATTTCACAATTCATATGGAAACACAAAAGACCCCAAATAGCCAAAGCAGTCTTGAGAAAGAAGAATGGAGCTAGAGGAATCAACCTTCCTGACCTCAGATTATACTACAAAGCTATGGTCATCAAGACAGTATGGTACTGGCACAAAAACAGAAACATAGACCAATGGAACAAGATAGAAAGCCCAGAAATAAACCCATGCACCCTGCACCTATGGGTACCTTATTTTTGACAAAGGATCCAAGAATATGCAGTAGGGCAGAGACAGCCTCTTCAATAAATGGTGCTGGGAAAACTGTACAGCTATGTGTAAAAGAATGAAGTTAGAACACTTCTTAACACCATACACAAAGATGAACTCAAAATGGATTAAAGGCCTAAATAAAAGACCAGAAACTATAAAACTCTTAGAGGAAAACATAGGCAGAACCCTCAAGGACATAAATCAAAGAAAGATTCTCTATGACCCACTTCCTAGAATAATGGAAATAAAACCAAAAGTAAACAAGTGGGACCTGATTAAAGTTAAAAGCTTATGCATAGTAAAGGAAACTGTAAGTAAGATGAAAAGACAACCCTCAGAATGGGAGAGAATAATAGCAAATGAAACAACTGACAAAAGATTAATTTCCAAAATATACAAGCAGTTCATATAACTCAATGCCAGAAAAACAAACAGCCCAATCAAAAAATGGGAAAAAGATCTAAACAGACATTTCTCCAAAGAACGCATACAGATGGCTAACAAACACATGAAAAGATGATCAACATCACTCATTATTAGAGAAATGCAAATCAAAACTACAATGAGCTATCACCTCACACCAGTCAAAATGGCCATCATCTAAAAGTCTACAAACAATAAATGCTGGAGAGCGTGTGGAGAAAATGGAATGCTCTTGCACTCTTGGTGGGAATGTAAATTGATACAGCCCCTGTGAAAGATGGTATGGAGATTCTTTTAGAAAAACTAGGAATAAAACCACCATATGACCCAGCAATCCCACTCCTAGGCATATACCCTGAGGAAACCAAAATTGAAAGACACATGTATCCAATTGTTCACTGAAGCACTATTTACAATAGCTAGCACATGGAAGCAACCTAGATGTCCATCAACAGATGAATGGATAAAGAAGTTGTGGTATATATACACACTGGAATATTACTCAGCCCTAAAAAGAAATGCAGTTGAGTCAGTTCTGATGAGGTGGATGAACCTAGCACCTATTATACAGAGTGAAGTGAGTCAGCAAGAGAAAGATAAATACCATATTCTAACGCATATATATGGATCTAGCAAAATGGTACTGAAGAATTTATTCCCAGGGCAGCAATGGAAAAACAGACATAGAGAACAGACTTATGGACATGGGGAGAGGGGAAGAAAGGGTGAGATGTATGGAAAGAGTAACAAGGAAACTTACATTACCGTATGTAAAATAGATATCCAACAGGGAATTTGCTGTATGGCTCAGGAAACTCAAACAGGGTCTCTGTATCAATCTAGAGGGGTGGGATTGGGTGGGAGATGGGAGGAAGGTTCAAAAGATAGGGGATATATGTATACCTATGGCTGATTCATTTGAGGTTTGACAGGAAAAAAAGAAAATTCTGTAATTATTCTTCAATAAAAAAATAAATTAAAAAAAGAAAAGGAAAAACATAAGATATAAGGCAGCCCACAGTATGGGAGAGACTTATTGTGAAACACATATCTAATAAGAAGTTTATATAAAAAATTTATAAAGAACTCATACAATTCAATAACAAAAAACAAATAATTCAATTAAAAATGGACAAAGGAATTGACTACACAATTTTTCCAAAGAGAACACAGAAATGGCCAGCAGGAACATGAAAAGATGCTCAACATCATTAATCAAAAGGGAAATGCAAGTCAAAACCACAATCACCTCACATCTTTCAGAATGGTTATCATAAAAATGATAAGTATTGGTGAAGATGTGGATAAAAGAGAGCCTTGTACACACTTGATAGGAATGCAAGTTGTTTCAGCAACTATGGAAAATAATAACTATGGATGTTACTCAAAAAATAAAAAATAGAACTCCCATATGATCCAGCAATTTCTCTGTTGGGTATGTATCCAAGGGAAATAAAAACAGGATATCGGAAAATATGCACTCCTGTTTACTGCAGCATCATTGACAATATAGAGAAATAATTTGTGTCCATCAACAGATGAGTGGATAAAGAAGATGTGACGTATATGTGTGCTCACCTGCCTCTGTGTGTGTGTAATGGATTATCATTTAGCCATAAGAAAGAAGGAAATCCTACCACTTATGACAACTTGGATGTACCTTAGGGCTTTCTACTAAATGAGATGTCAGGCAAATATTATATCACTTATGTGTGGAATCTAAAAAAAGTTAAACTCATAAAAACAGAGTAGAATGAGTTATCATTTCAGCATTAATTCCCTGTAATAGAATCTCTGGGTCGAAAGGTATAAACAATTTTAAGACATAATGCTACATTCCCTTCCATGCAGTTTGTACTAATATAACTAACACCAACTGTGTACTAACTTCTTTAATGCAAACCAAGTATTACCTTTGAAATTTTTCCTAATTTGATAGAAAAATGGTGAGTCAGTTGCATTAATTTGCTAACAAGGTTGAATATTCTTTCAAATATTTATTAGTTATTTGTAGCTCCTCAATTATGAGACAGAACTGACTTAATCTTTGGGATACAGGTAATTCTGGAAAGCTTCCTTGGAGAAATCATGTCTAACTGACACCTAATGGGTTGTGCAGATATCATCCAGGAACAAAATACTTAACAATTACAAGGGGAAGATAGCAAATTTACAGCAGAGAAATATGGCAGATACCACCTTAATGAAGTCATCAAACTTAACATAAACAGTAATGAGATAAATCCACAGCTGTACTTCCTGATGATGTACTGAGGACGTGTCATTATCTCTGTGGTATTATTGTCAAAAGTGCATATCTTGAATCAAACCATGAGGAAATATTACACAAAATCAAACTGAATGACATCCTATAAAACAACTGGCCTATAATCTTTAAAAATGCCAAGATCATAAAAGGTAAGTCAAGTCTGAAGTATTATTCCAAGTTAAAGAAATCCAAAGAGATATTACAACTAAATGTAACATGTTATCCTGGATTGGATTCTGAATCATAAGGGTTTTTGTTTGTTTTTGATTTTGACTATAAATTATATTATTGGAACAATTAAAGAAATTTGAATGGGATCTTTGGATTACGAGGTACTATGATGCCAGTGTTCATTTCCTGATTTTGATGATTGGACCATGGTGATGGGACTGTCTTTGAGGAAATTTATACTGAAATATTTAGGAGGCATGAAACATCATGTCTGCAATTTATTCTCAACGGGTTCAGGAAAAAATAATGTGTATGTGTAAACAGAAAGAACAAAGAAATGTTAACAAGTAGGGAACTTGAATGAAGGGCATATGGGAATTCTTTGCACAGTCCTTACAAGTTTCCCAAAGTCTGAAATGATTTCAAAATAAAATGTAGAAAAATGTTTCAGTGGTTAAAAAATTTTAAATCAAATTACTCATAAATATTGATAATATTCAGAGTTAGTGAGGGTTTGAGGAAAATGATACAGATGGCACATGATGGCATATATCCATCATATGAAGTTGCTCAGTCATGTCCGACTCTTTGTGATGCTATGGACTGTAGCCTACCAGGCTCCTCCGTCCATGGAATTTTCCAGGCAAGATTACTGGAGTGGGTTGCCATTTCCTTCTCCAGGGGATGTTTCCTACCCAGGGATCAAACCCAGGTCTCCTGCATTGCAGGCAGATGCTTTACTGTCTGAGCCACCAGAGAAGCCCATAGCCATCATATATGAATGGGGAAAATGTAAACTGGTGGAAATTGTTTTGGAGGGCAGTTTTAAAGTGTACATCCCTTAACCCAATGGTTTCACTTTTAGGAATCTATCCTACAAAAATATTCATGCAGGTTCACCAGGATGTATGTACAAAGATCCTCACTAAAGCATTATCATCAATAGAGTAATTATTAAATTTGTGTGGCAACTGAAAACATTGAATTAGACTATCTGTATGAGAGAAGACGTTTGGTTACGTTGTTCAGTAAAATTTGAGGCTGCTGAATTTAAAACATCAGGTTTCACAGAGGTAAATTAGAGTATGATTTAATTTTTAAAAATAAGCTCAATATCTGTATCATTTTGGTAATCAAAAATACATTAAAAAGAAAAACATTTACCCAGGGAATGCATATTTTATAAGGACAAAATTACATATAAATTTATTAAACCACATTAATTATATAGTTTAAATTTTCTATAATCTTATTTTTGGTTTTATTTTATCTGTCATTGCCTCTTAGGGTTAAGCTGTCCCCTTATAACTGTTTCTATTTTGCCTTGCATTTTTAATACATGTTGCTCTGTATTAATTGAAACTACATTCCAGGCTAGACTTTCTCATTCTATCTTGACCCCCTTTGTCCCCTTTGTTCCATGTAATACTTTTGGCTTTAAATTGTACTTCATTTGAATTCATGGTCACCTGTACTCTTTTTTGTTTATTTTGGCCAGACTTTGTCCATCTTTGTGATTTAAATCTTTCTGTGGCAATTTGCTGTCTTAGAGCTTTTAGAAGTGGTATAGGTATAGACTGAATTTTCTTTCTTTGTTTTTTAAATAAACCTATGTCTTTGCTTTTAGGTAGGAGAAACAAATTAAGTCATGTATATTTATCATTATAATGGATATGTTTGATCTTATTCCTGCTATCCAGTTTTATGCCTTCTTGCTGCTTTCAGAGATAAAAGCTACAATTGAGGCAGTAGCAGTAGGAAGGATAAGATGAAGCCAAGTGGAAGATAGTAATAATGATGAAGATAACAGTATAGGGGATTCAGGAGAGTGAGTGGGGTGGAGAATTGAGAGATGGTTTCCTGATATCAAGCTTTGTCAACTTGGTGTGTGGAAGGGAAAATAAGCCTCCTTTTGTTCGTTTTTGTTGTGATAGAGATGATTTTAGTTTAAGACATGTTTTCTGAGATCCTTGTGGGATATGTAAATACAGATATGCTACAAAAGCAGTTGTACATACAAATCTAGAGCTTATGAAAGAAGTCTTTACCTACATGCCCATAATTATATGGGAGACTCTGGACACTGCCCATGGTTTAAAAGATCAATTAATTTGATGATGGTCCACACTGGTGTAAGGCTTTATCTATGGCGAAAGTGTATGAAACTTATCCCACATTTGGTAAAAGCAGAGTGAGGAAAATTACCTTTGCCATTCCAACTGAACTGGCATTCAATTCTGAGATTCCTTGATTGGTCTTGTCTCCACGTTCCCATATCCCGAAGTCCTGGCATAAAATAACCAACACACCATTAGCAAGTCACCACTACTAAATGCTTACTAGATATACAACCTTTGAATAAAAGGCATAAATATTAGCTAACTTGCCATACATACATTTGCCCACAATGCTTATTAAGGAGAGGCCAAGGAGTTGAGTTCCCCCTATAACTATTTCCCCACTAACTTTCAATTCTCTTGGGGACTCCAAGAAATTAGAAGATAACTTGATGGCTAAGAACTGTAACTTAGTTCATCTAAAGAGGTCCTTATCAAAATTTTTCATCAAAGTGGATATCTAGGGGGGTCTAAGAAACAGAGCCTAAACATCAACCCAAATATTTTATCTTAAATATCCATTCTAATTTTATTCTCTATTGGCAATGACAATGTACCAAGAATTTATTTATGCACTTTACATTATCATCATCCTTAATCCTTACTTTTTATAGATGATGAAACTGAGGTGCAAAGAGAGGTTAAGCAACTCACCCAAGGTCACATGGCTAATGAATGACAAGGCTAAAATTAGAGTCCAAGTTCTCCAAAGCCTACATTCTTAACCGTAGTGGTATACAGCTCCTCGATAATACAAAGATAACATTTAAAATTACTTTTTAAAACTTATTCATTTCTAAATAACTTTAGATTAACAGAGAAGTTTCAAGAATAGCAGTGAGTTCCTATACACTTTTCACTCAGCTTCCCTTAATGTTAACACCTGACATAGCCATAGTACAATTGTCAAAGTGAAATTTACATGAGTAAAATATTAGTAACCGAATTACGGACTTTCATAGGATTTCACCAGTTTTTCCACTGAGAGCCTTTCTATATTCCAGGATGCAATCCAGAATACCATGCTGCATTTGTCGTGCCTCCTTAAATCTCTTCCAGTTACAGTTTCTCAAGTCTTTTCTTTTATACCTTGACACTTTCTGAAGATTAATGGTCATGTATTTAATAGATTTCCCTCAATTTGGGTTTCCTTGATATCTTCTCTTGATTAGATTGAGGTTATGCATTTTTGGCAAGAATACTAGAATTCTACAAACATTATGCTCCTTCTTAGTGCATCATAACAGGGGTACACAATGTTGATGTCTTATTACTTGTAACAACCTTCATCACTTGGTTAACGTAGTGTCTACAGAGTTTCTCCATTCTACTGTTATCATTTTCCTATTATATTATTATACTAATTGCAAGCATCCTTTGGAGATACTGTGGATTCAGTTATAGACCACAGTGGTAAACCAAATATTGCATTAAAGCAAGTCATATGACTTTTTGGTTTCAGTACATATAAAAGTTATATTTATACTACACTGTAGTCTATTAAGTGTATAACAGTATTAAGTCTAAAAAAACAATGTACATACATTAATTTAAAAATGTCTTATTGCTAGAAAATGCTAACCATTATCTGAGACTTGGGTGAATCAAAATCTTTTTGCTGGTGGAGGATTTGACATACTGCAAGAATTACCAGAATATGACAGAGACATGAAATGAGCAAATATTGTTCAAAAAATTGCACCAATAGGCTTACTTGACATAGGGTTGTCACAAACCTTCAATTTGTAAAAATCACAAGTAACTGCTAAGTGCAAGAGAGTGAAACAGTGAAATGAGATATGCCTGTAATTAATATATATCTTCAGAGATAAACTTTATGACTGTGCAAATATCTTGTTTCTCCTTGAATATCCATCCACTAATTTAGCATCCATCAGTGAATTATCCCTGCAACAATCATAGTGGTGTTTCAATGGTGATTTTCTAGTTCCTTTATTACCTCTATACTTAATAATTACAGTCCTTCTCTAAGGAAGTACTATCCCTTCTCCCTCATTTTTTACTCAGCTATTTATTTATATCAGTATGAACTTAGAGATATTCAATTTATTCTCTGGGTTGTAATAAAATGTTACCATTATTTATTTTGCTCAAATTGTTCCAGCTCTGACCATTGGGAGCTCTTCTAAATTGGCTCCAGTTTTCTTTTAACATGCTCCATTTTTAAAAACACTTCCTCCCTTTCTGTCATAAGATGCTTAAATACAGTCTCATCTTGTATTTTCCCTGCCCCAGTCCTGGAATCAACCACTTTTACAAGGAATTTTCATTCCTTTTATTAGAGAATGATAGTTACATTCAAGACCTGAGTACCAGCGCTCATTGCCACTGTGGTGTCAGGCATCTAGGCTCTCTCATTGAACAGAACTTGGAAATACTCATATGCACACACATGCTTGCACAAGCACACACACACCTGTATTTATTTTGGTATTTACCTTAAGTTACTTTTAATATCAAATCTCTGTGTCAAAAGATGAAGTTTCAGAAAGGTAAGCCATACTTATCCCATAGTGAGTCTCATCTGCCCCTAAACCCAGCTCTACCCTAGTTTGTGCAGCAAAGATTAGAGTATGAGAAGGCACAAATATCATTCATTCTACTGCTGCAACCTTGGCTACAATAGAGGTCAGAAAATCCTGGTTTTAACCCTGCATCACAGCAGGTTTATGGTATCAGAAAACAAAAATCTATCAACAAATAATATGTTTGCACCAAATATGTCTATATTAGTATTACCCTTCTCTGGAAAAGGGAATGGCTACCCACTCCAGTATTCTTGCCTGGAGAATTTTATGAACAGAAGAGCCTGGTGAGCTACAGTTCATGGGGTTGCAAAGAGTCAGACACGACTGAGCGATTTTCACTTTACTTCTGGTAAATAAGGAGGGACAGGCTCCAGATTTTCCCTCACACCTGAAAAAACAACTAACCAAACCAAAACAATTAAATGAGTAAAACACTGAACTGTATATGACACAGCCATTTTCAACACAATGAGCATCGTGCAATGAAGAATAGTAATTTCCGAGAGAGATGTTAAATATATTATGACCTCATTAAAAAATGACTTAATTAAAAACCTACCTCATATGGTAGTTGTAAAAAAGAGTAATTATTTTTGTATAGTAAGCACTGAATCAATGTCTACAGATGATATTAAACACACGACTAAACTTTATTTCTAAGTAGCTAACTGACCGATAATACTCCTTAGCTATTCTGCTCCCATTTAACCATAAATGCTAGAAGGACGACAGAGCTTAGTAACGAAAGAGGCTGAAGGCAACTTCTGCCAGAAGCCTTACAGACTGGTTCACTATGAGCAGCAGCCTTAGGAGAAGCAATAGGTTGTTCAGTATATTTAAAACATCACAGGTTTAAAATTCATTCCAAAATGAGTACTTACAGCAGTTTTATATGCAGCTTCAATGTAAAACACAAGGTTCTGTATGAAATTAACTTCATCTAGACTGTGGATAATATGAAGTCCTGAGGAAAAAGAGAATAAAGGTATAGAGCTAGTCAATTATCACTACAGGTTTTATAGGCAGCCATAGTGACTAACTGACCCCCTTACTCCCAAAGAGTCCTACTCCTGCTTAGGAATCAAGAAGCACTTTGATTTCTAAAACATAAAAATAATACCACAAATCAGTCCTAGGCTAGTTTTCAACTAAGTGAGGCATCAGAATGTTTTAAAATGGAAGAATTTTGATTGATATTTGTTTTATGAAAATTCTCAGACTTCTAATTCTACAGGTAACTAATTGGCGCTGTGTTTAAATGTATAAATTTAGGCATCTAGAAAAAGAAAGATAAACATTTTAGAGAAGGCTTGGAGGGAGTCTAAATAATAAGTGTGTGAAGATTATGATTTTAAGAACCTAAAACCATATTTTGGAGAGTAAAACTGATAATTAATCTAAATTTGAACTATACAAAGATAGCTTATAAATAAAATATTTTACATGAATTATACATTCAATTTTCACAACAACTCTAAGAGGTGGTTACCTCTATTTTCTGCCTGAGGCTTACAGAAGTTAAATATTTGCCTAAACCCATGAAACTAATACATAGTGGAAATAGAACTCAATTGACTGTCAACTTTTGTTTCATTTCAGAGACCAAGTTCCTAACCAAGATACTATACTGCTTCCGAGTGTGTACAACATGATCCATTTTTGTTTAAAAACTAACTCCTCTCCTCTCCCTGACATCAAGGGAAATACCAACAATTACACAGTGAAAGTTTTTTTCCCCATCAGGATCACATCACTCCCACCCTGCCAAGTTTCCTCTCTAGAAGAAACCAATCTTAACCAGTTTCCTCTGTATCCTTTCAGAGATACATTATGCATATATAAAAATTATGCAAAAATATGCTGCACCTTGCTTTTTTAATATACAACTTGGAGACAAATATATCTGCCTCATTTAAAAAAAATGACTACATAGCATTCCACTGAAAAACTATTTGTATAACCAGTTCCCTAATGAAAGACATTTGGGTTGTATCTAATCTTTCATCACTACTATCAATGCTGCAATGAATATCTGTGTGTTTATATCTTTGTGCACATGCACCAGTATATCAAGGTAAATTCTTAACTACTGAGTCACAGACTCATGCATATTATTTTTTCCAACATTTTATTTTGAATATTTTCAAACAAAAAAGGAAAGAATTTTATAGTGGCACCTGTAGATTTTACACACCATCTGGACTCAACCATTAACATTTTACTATACTTTTAAATCATGTATATATCCATCCAACATTCCTTCCAATTTTTGATAAATTTCTAAGTAAGCTACAAACATTGGTACTCCTCTCTCTAAATAATTCTCTAAATGTACATTAAATGTTGATAATCATCAGCATGTTATTCTGCAAAGAAATTCCATGGTTTACATACCAACCAGCACTGCCTGCCTATTTCCAACATGTTTGTAAACACAGGCTTTAATAAAAGTTTTTGATCTTTACTAATCTAATGGATCAGAGATAGAATATCCTTGCACTTTAATTTGTAGCTCTTTTATTTTGAGTATGGTTGTGAGTCTTATGTCTATAAGCCAGCTGCATTTCTTTTCCTATGAACTTTTTGCATTTTCATATCCTTCAACTTATATTGAATTGACCATCTTTCTGTTATTAATATATTAATAAATATTAAAGAAATTGGACTTTTGCCCATCATATGTGTTGCAAGTATTTTTCCTAGTTTGTTTGACCTTCCATTTTGCTTACAGTATATTTTTCTTCTCAGAAGTTTTTATTAAAAAGTTTTATCTCATGAATGTTTCTAGTGCTTTCAGTTTCTTTTTTTTTTGCATTTAAATCTCTGATTTATTGACAAATATTTTAAATCACAGAACTCTAAGTTAAATATTAAAAATGACTATATGATTCAGATCATCAGATTGCAAACTCCTCCTGATCCATGGCTCTGTCAAAACAGAAACCACAGCACAGGGCAGCATGGGGAGCAAAGGGTCTTTTTTGGAGTGGTATTGACCCACCTTAACCTCTTGGATAGAGAGGAAAAAAAGAGAGGCAGTAATATTGGACATCAGCTTCATAGCTTTATTTTGTCAACTTTGTGTGCCAAGGTACTTGAACATAGACTGAGATAAGGCAGTAAGTGTGAAACCAGTTTTGACAATCTCTTAGACTCAACTAGTCACTTAGACTCAACTTAGACTCACTTAGACTCAACTTAGATTCACTTAGACTCAACTTAGACTAACTAGTCACTATACCATATAAATGACACACATCTACCATTTGTCCTTTTGCTCATGATATTCTGTTTACACAGCTTTCTCCATATCTTGAAATCCTAACTGTTCTTTCAAGGTTCAGTTCAAATGCTGTCTCCTCTTGTGATGTTCTCATTGATTCCCCTCTTCTGTGCTTCAAATAATTTTATTTTTTTTGCTCTTATGAACTTAGTTTTTACTTTGTACCACAGGTAAATCTTTATCTGAATTTGAAGAAATCTTATTCATATTTGTAGCCCCCCAAAACATCTCATATAGCCCCTAAGAGTAACTCATAGTCTAATTTGAATGATATTAAACAATATTTTGAATAGTAGATGTTCAATAATTATTTATTGAATGATCTTAAACAACCCTGTTAACCACAGGAGAGGACCTGTCTCTTGAAGCAAGACCATACATAACATCTGGTTCCTGTCCCTTCTATGGAGCCAAGGCACTGCCTGTAGAAAAGAGGGTGCATTGATATGAATCAGCCATGGATTTACATGTCAATGTATGGCAAAAACCACTACAATATTGTAAAGTAATTAGCCTCCAACTAATAAAGATAAATGGAAAAAAAAATAAAAGAGGGTGCAGAGGTGAGATACACAGGTGAAATGAAGTAGGGCTTGGGTAAGGCCAAAGATGGCAGTGCTGCATAAAGCATACTAAAATATCCAGAAATGAGGCTGACCCAGTGGTCTACTCCACAGACTGATTTGCACTTGCCTAAAATTAAGCCCCTCTCTCCCTTATTTTTAAAAACAGTAATATTGAGATCTTCTTCACATACCATATAATTCGCCCATTTCAACTAAATAATTTAGTGGTTTTTAGGGTTCACAGTTCTGCAACCATTACCATAATCAATTTTAGAACATTTTCACCATCCCTCCAAAGAAATCTTGTATCCATAGCAGTCACTCCCCATTTCCCTTCAACACTTGTCCCATCATTCTGTACCCAGTCCTGGCCAAGCAATCACTCATGTGCTTTATATCTCTATAGATTTGCCATACTATTCTTACAAATGCAATCATACAATATGTGACTTGTTGTGTCTGGGTTCTTTCACTTAGCATAATGTTTTCAAGGTTCATCCATGTTAAAGCATGTATCAGTACTTCATTTCTTTTTATTGCTAAAAACATTCAATTGTGCAGGTATATCACATTTTATTTATCCAATGAGTAGTTGATACACATTTATGTTGTTTCTATTTTTTGACTACTACGAACAATGCTGCTATGAAAATTCATGCATTAACACAAGCTTTTTAGTAAAAATGCTTTCATTTTTCCTGAATATATACCTAAGAATGAAACTGCTAGATCATATGGTAACTCTGTTTAACCTTATGAGAGTTGCCAGACTCTTTTACAAAGTGGCTGTACTATTTTACATTTCCATCAGCAACATATGAAGGTTCCAATTTCTCCATATCTTCAGAAACTTTTATTTTCTGTCTTTTTGATTACAGCCATTCCAGAGGGTGTGATATGGTATCTCATTATGGTCTGCATCTTCATTTTCCTAGTGACTAATGATGTTCAGCAATTTTTCATGTATTTATTAGTCATGTGAATATCTCTGGAGAAATGTCAATTCAGATTCTTGGCCCATCTCAAATTAGGTTATCTTTTTGCTGTCAAGTTGTGAGAGTTCTTTACATACTCTATATACAAGTTTCTTATTACCAGATATATGATTTGCAAATATTTTCTATCATATTGTGGATATTTTTTCTCTTTCTTGAAAGGGTTCTTTGAAGCCCAAGAGTTGTTAAACATAAGTTTATCTTAAGTTGACAAATTCCAATTTATTTTTCCTTTATTTGCTTGTACTTTTGGTGTCATATCTAACAGGGCCTTGTCTAAGCCAAGGTGAGGAAGATTTAATCCTATATTTTTCCCTAAATGTTTGTTATAAACTCAAAATTTCCCCCATGAAATTCATATGTTGAAGTCCTAACCCCCAATGTGACTGTACTTAGAAGTGAGGCTTTTAAGGAGGTGAAGTGAAGTGAAGTTACTCAGTTATGTCGAACTCTTTGCAACCCCATGGACTATAGCCTACCAGGTTCCTCCGTCCATGGGATTTTCCAGGCAAGAATACTGGAGTGGGTTGCCATTTCCTTCTCCAGGAGATCTTCCCAACCCAGGGATTGAACCCGGGTCTCGGACATTGTAGGCAGACATTTTACTGTCTGAGCCACCAGGGAAGTCTAAGGTTTAAGGAGGTAATTCATGTTAAATGAGGTCATAAGGGTGGGGCCCTTATACAATAGGGACTGGTATACTTATGAAAGGAGACATCAGGAGTGCACACACAGAGAGAAAAGGCTATATGAAGACACAGCAGGGAAGGTGGTTGTCTGCAAGCCAAGGTGAGATGATTCATCAGAAACCAGCACTGCTGACACCTTAATCTTGGACTTCTAGCCTCCAGAATTCTGAGAAAATAAATTCCTGTTCTTTATGCCACCCATTCTGCAATATTCTGTTATAGAAGCCCTACTGGATTAAAACCTTTTACAGTTTTCCTTCCTACATTTAAGTCTATGATTCATTTTGTGTTAGTTTTTGTCTATGGTAGAGAAGACGTCCAATTTCATTCTTTTGCATGTGGATATTTGGTTTTCCCAACATCATTCTTTCCTCACTGAACTCTTGGCATCCTTGTCAAAAATCAACTGACCATGTGTTGCTTCTGGACTCTCAGCTCTATTCTGTTCTTCTATGTGTCTATCCTTATGCCAGTATCACAATATTTGGAAGTAAGTTTTGAAATCAGAAAGTGTGAGTCCTCTAACTTTGTTCTTCTTTTTCAAAATTGTTTTGGCCATTCTTGGTCCTTTGGATTTCCATATACATTTTAGAAACAGCTTGTCATTTTTTACAAAGAAGACAGCTGGAATGTGCACAAGAATTGCACTGAATCTATAGATCAATTTGGGGAATGTTGCTATCTTAACAGTAAGTGTTCTAATCCATGAACATAGGATGTCTTTCTAATTTACCATCTCTCATTTTCTTCATTTGTTCCTGTGGAGTTGAGTTATGAATTGGTTATCTTTTTATTAATTCAATATAGTTTTGCTCCCATCCACCTCCTTGGTTCTGATATTATCAAATATATTTACATTTTTATATGCTATAAGCACAACAATACAAATTATTGTATAAAATGTATAAAACAAGTTTTATACAGTTGATTTTTAGGTCAGTTCAGTTCAGTCACTCAGTCATGTCTGACTCTTCGCGACCCCATGGACTGCAGCACACCAGGCTTCCCTGTCCATCACCAACTTCCAGAGCTTGCTCAAACTCATTTAGGTCAGTTAAGATAAGAAAAAAGAAATATGTAATTATACCGTATTTTATAATTATTTTTACCAGTGGTCTGGTTTGTGTGTGTGTGTGTGTAGATTCCAGCTACTGCCTTTGATCACCTTATTTTAGTATAAAGAACTTCTTTTAGTATTTCTTGTAAAGTAGGTCTGGGCTTACCCAGGCGGGTAAAGAACCCGCCTACCAATGCAGGAGACATAAGAATCTGTTCAATCCCTGGGTCGGGAAGATCTCCTGGAGGAGGACATGGCAACCCACTCCAGTATTCTTGTTTAGAGAATCCCACGGACAGAGGAGCCTGGCAGGCTACAGCCCTTAGGTTTGCAAAGAGTTGGACACGACTGAAGTGACTAAGCACCTAACATAGGTCTATTAGCAACAAATTCTCTCACTATTTATCTGGAAATGTCTTTATCTCAGTTTGTTTTTTTGAAAGATAATTATAAGATTCTTGGTTATACTTCCTTTCTTCAGCCTTTTAAACATACCATTCCACTGTCTTCTAGCTTCTACTTTTTTTCTGAAAAGAAGTCAGCTGATAATCTTATCTGGATTCCCTTTATGGTGGCTCAGATGGTAAAGAATCTGCTTGCAATGTGGGATACCTGGGTTCGATCCCTGGGTTGAGAAGATCCCCTGGAGAAGGGAATACTCCAGTATTCTTGGCCTGGAGAATTCCATGGACAGAGGAGCCTGGCAGGCTATAGTCTATGGGGTCACAAAGAGTCAGACACAACTGAGTGACTTTCATATACATAACAAGTCATTTTTCTCCTATTGTTCTCAAGATGTTTGTTTTTAGCTTTTAACTTTTTTACTATGATGTTTCTGAATATGGATCTCGGTTTATCCTACCTGGAAATCTTTGAGCTCCTTGGATATGTAGATTAATGTTTTACACTAAATTTGGGATGTTTTCACCCATTATTTCTTTTATTTCAATAAAGATTGATTTTATTTTTTTGGCTATGCTGGGTCGTCATTGCTATGTGTGGGCTTTCTCTAGTTGCAGAAAGCAGGGGCTACTCCATAGTTGTGGTGCATGGGCTTCTCATTGCCGTGGCTTCTCTTGTTGCAGAGCATGGGTTCTAGGCACATGGGCTCAGTACTTGTGGCTCTCAGGCTCTAGAACATGGGCTCTGTAGTTGCAGCACATGGGCCTAGTTGCCCCACAGCATGTAGAAACTTTGCGGCTCGAACCTGTGTACCCTGCACTGGCGGGCAGATTCTTAACCACTGGTCACCAGGGAAGTCCCATTATTTCTTTAAACATGTTTTCCGCTCCTTATTCTTCTCTTATTACACATGAGTTGGTAGCGGTTGGTGTCCTACATTTCTCTGGGGTTTTATTCATTTTGCTTTATTGTTATTTTCTGCTCTTCAAACAGCATAATCTCTGTTGATCTGTCTTCAAATATGCTGATTTTCCCCTCTGCCAGCTCAAATCAATTGAGTCTCTCTACTGAGGTCCATATAGTCAAAGCTATGATTTTTCCAGTAGTCATGTATGGATGTGAGAGTTGGACTATAAGGAAAGCTGAGTATTGAAAAATTGATGCTTTTGAACTATGGTGTTGGAGAAGACTCTTGAGAGTTCCTTGAACTGCAAGGAGATCCAACCAGTCAATCCTAAAGGAAATCAGCCCTGAATATTCATTGGAAGGACTGATACTGAAGCCGAAGCTCCAATACTTTGGCCACCTGACACGAAGAACTGACTCATTGGAAAAGGCCCTGATGCTCGGAAAGATTGAAGGTGGGAGGAAAAGGGGACGACAGAGGATGAGATGGTTCAATGGCATCACTGACTTGATGGACATGAGTTTAAGCAAGCTCCGGGAGTTGGTGATGGACAGGGAAGCCTGGCGTGCTGCAGTCCATGGGGTTTCAAAGGGTCAGACACGACTGAACGATTGAACTGAACTGAGTGAGTCTTTTGGGCTTCCCAGCTGGCTCAATGGCAAAAATCCACCAGCCAAGCAGGAGATGTGGGTTCGATTCCTGGGTCAGGAAGTCCCCTGGAGTAGGAAATGGCAACCCACTCCAGGATTCTTGCCTGGGAAATTCCATGGACAGAGGAATCTGGTGGGCTACAGTCAATGGGGTCAAAAAGAGTTAGACATGACTTAGTGACTAAACAACAACAAAATGAGTCTTTCATTTCAGTTACTATATTTTTCAACTTTCCATTTGGTTCATTTTTATCTCTTTATTGAAATTCTCTATTTGATGAAATGCAATAATCATATATTCCTTTATTTCTTTAAGCATTGTGTTCTTTAGCTTTCTGGGCACTTTTATAGTAACTGCTTTGAAGTCTTTTTTCCCTAAATTCAACATATGCTTCCTCTCAAAGGCAGCTTCTACCACCTGCTTTTTCTTCTGTTGGCTCAGGCTTTCCTGCTTCTTTGCATGCCTCATAAATTTTCGCTGAAAACCAGATATTATAGATAATATATAGGTATTGATATTTTCCCTTATGGGAATTGTTTACTTGCTTATTTGTTTAGTGACATGGGTTATTTCAGTGAAATTTATTCACCCCATAGTATGCAGCCCCTGAAGTTGTTCCTCAGAGCGTGCTGCCCTGGATATATACACTGTCACCCCAGGAGGATAGTGGTTTTAGCTTTAGCAATTTGTCTCTTTCTGTGATCCATTACACTTGATCTTAGCCATAAGGCTGAGAAGGGGTCTGTGATCTGTCTCTGTTGGTATCAGATGTTAATCTCCACTAATTGTCAATTAATTGTTCTATTATGTTGTACAAGGCCCTGAGGCATAAATTGTTGACAGTTTCATTCAATTAAATTCAGGTCCCATTTCGTTTAGTCTCATGCCAGCCTTTGACAGTTGTTCTAATCCTAGGAGGGCTTTTTTTTAGCTCTCTCTTTCCTTGGTTCTCAGTTAAAGCGGCTAGCTAGTCTACAGGTTAGCTTGTTGCTCGTATTATTGAGTTATCAGACTCCTCTTAATTTCTTAGAACCAAAATCTTCATTGTTTCTGAGAGTGTCCTTAGTCTTGAACTTCTCCACATTCTGTTCCAAAAATCAGTTATCTTAGGAGGAGCTATGGATTTTTCTGTTCTTATGGCCTGCCCTACCATCCATGCTACTAGAAAGGTGGGTCAGGCCTAGTATTCTCGGTCTGCTCTGCCTGTGGTTAAGCATCCACTCCATTAGTGGGACTAGGGGGTAGGAAAGGAGTTCTAAACCTCTAAGTCATTCTTGACTGGATTAGAAATTCTGCAACACAGAGCTGGGGAGAGTAAGAAGTGCTGATAACCTACCTCTCTTTCTCAGGGAGATATCAGCCTTAGACTGAGAGCTGGGGTGGGGAGCGGGGAGGGAGCCTTGTATTCCTGGCTGCATTCACTTCAAATAGTGCTTCTGTCATGGTGAGCTTGGGGCAGGGGAAGGAAGAGGTTGTGACCCAAATGCTATACTTTCTTACTGCTAAGATTTAGATATCTTTGAATAAATGTTTCTCCACTTGCTGTGTACCCTTAGGACAATCTCCAGTAACTTTAAATGTTTGGTTTTCTAAAATTAATTTTCACCATTTATGGTTATTTTGCTGGGGAGAGGGTCTGTGGAGCTCCTCTGCTACTATCCTCTAAGTTGCAATCAGCTTCTGTCTAAGCCTCTCGTTTAACCAAAGTTGAGATTTTTAAGAATTCAAAAATATCCAGAGAATTGCTAAACTTTACATAAAGATCTTTCATATTTTACTTCTCAATTTATCTCTTGCAACTCTTTTTTTTTTATCCTCAAGACAACTGCCTTACATAAATTCTACATCATTTCATGCCTAAAGTATTTTTACTAAACTTCTAACTAGTCCTCTATCTTTTAAAAAAAATAATTTGTATTTATTCATTTTTGGCTATGCTGGGTCTTTGCTGCTGTGTAGGCTTTTCTCTTCTTGCAGAGAATGGGGGCTTCTCTCTAGTTGCAGTGCACAGACTTCTCATTGCAGTGGATTCTCTTGTTGCAGAGCATGGGCTCTAGGGCATGAGGGCTTCAGCAGTTGTGGCTCCTAGGCTCTAGTGCACAGGCTCAATAGTTGTGGCGTATGGGCTTAGCTGCTCTGTGGTATGTGGGATCTTCCTGGACCAGGCAGCAAATCTGTGTCTCCTGCATGGTTAGGTGGAATCTTTACCACTGAGCCACAGGGGAAGTCCCATCTTAATTTTCTCCTCCATCCAATCTATCTTCCTGCTGTTTGAAACTTTCTTTATTATTTATCTTGAGTGGCTTTCTATTGACTATAGACTAAACTCCAAACTACTTAGCATGGTATGTTCATGTGTGCTCAATCGCTAAGTTGTGTCTGACTTTTGTGACCCCATGGGCTGTAGCCCACCAAGCTCCTCTTTCCATGGAATTTTCAAGCAAGAATATGGAGTGGGTTGCCATCTCTTTCTCTAGGGGATCTTCCAGATCCACGGGTTGAACCCACATCTCCTGGGTCTCCTGCATTGGCAAGCAGATTCTTTACCACTGAGCCACTTGGGAAACCATAGCATGGTACACAGGTCCTTAAACAGTTAGCCCCAAGTTTTTAGCTCCATCGCTTGCCATTTTTCCAGATCTATCTTACACTCTAACCAAGGGAGATATCTAGCCTTACCTTGGTGGCCAGTACATTTCAAAATTCTATGCTATAGTCATTGCTATTCCCTTCCCTTTTTTGGCTTGTGAATTTCTACTTATTTCAACTTATTCCTCAAAGACTTGCTTGATCAAATATCTACCTTATTCCAAGTACCTATCAAAGTCAGCTAATGGTGTTGAAAATCAAACATTAAGTCAGGAATCAACAAACTTTTGTTGAATGAATTGTCTCTTATAAACCTCTTTAGTATATTTCTGCTTCCCTTTGGGGCTCAAAATGAAAAATCACAAGGGATATTTAGACACTGCTTTGTAGAAAAACACTCCAGAGTTGGTATTAGAATATTAGAAATGGAATTATAGTTACCATTCTACTTAAGTTAAATAAAATCTACCTAAGCGAAAAGTGAAACTTTTAGTCACTCAGTTGTGTCCAGCTCTTTGCAACACCATGGACTGTAGCCCACCAGGCTCCTCTGTCCATGGGATTCTCCAGGCAAGAATACTGGAGTGGGTAGCTATTCCCTTCTCCAGGGGATCTTCCTGACCCAGGCATCGAAACTGGGTTGCCTGCATTGCTGGCAGATTCTTTACCATCTGAGCCACTAAAACCTACCTAAAAGATACATTTACTCAGGGAGGAATTTCCCCTCCAAAGAAAGGAGTATGTGAGTAGACATAATTTTAAGAAAAGGTTATTCAATCTCCGGGATGTGTGTTGTTCTAGAGGGGAGGAAAAAAAGGAAGCTTTATCACCAAGTATTTATTTCTGCAAGAAAAGAGAAAAGTATTCTGGGGTAATTCTCACCCTGAATGCCCTTAGTACGAAGGAGCTCTGTAAGCAGATAGCAAGATAAAGAAACAGAAATGTCAAAGATGTGGTATCGTGAGAAGTACATGCATTTACTCAGGAAGATCTGGTAAAGTCCTACTTAATTTATAAACTGAATGTAATCAGATTCTTAGTCTTCCCTAATTTAAGAGAAATAAAAGGATATTATGTTGGTTGTTATAATTTCCTTTTCTAGTAAAACATCCAAAATGATTAAAAAAGCCATCTGAACAGGGTGTGTTATTCAATAATAGAAAACATTGAATTCTGATTCCAAAAGGAAAGTGAAGTCGCTCAGTCGTGTCTGACTCTTTGCAATCCTATGGACTGTAGTCTACCAGGCTTCTCTGTCCATGGGATTTTCCAGGCAAGAGTACTAGAGTGGGTTGCCATTTCCTTCTCCAAGGGATCTTCCTGACCCAGGGATCGAATCCAGGTCTTCTGCATTGCAGGCAGACGCTTTACCCTCTGAGCCACCAGGGAAGCCCCTGATTCCAAAGTTAATTTTCTTAATATAAATTAGATGCCTATAGACAGATGCCTTGTATATAATACATTCACAAAGAATAGTACAAAGTAAGTGATGTTAATACTAACAAGTAATAAATCTTAGTCCTTCTTTCCCATTTTATAGTATCTGAGGATTAATAAAAGATAAAAATACCTGTCTAAAGAAAATCCCAGATTTCCTGGTTTTCAATTAAAAATACATATTAATGAGTAGTCCATACTTGTGCTAACTACACTTTAGAGAGTTTCTCTGTATAAAATTTGCAAAATATTATATTTCCAATGTGTATCTTTGAGCAGTGTAAACATCTATGTTGTTTTCTGGACAACACCTTTGGAGAAACCACATGTGCCAGGGCAAGTGCTCCACACTACAGTGATTTCCGTATTTCTGTCCTTGTACTGACCTGAGGCAGTCATTTGTGCTAAGAAGAGCAGGTACACAGAGGTAGCATCCAACTGCAGGTGTCCCCACTGATCATCACCCACTACAGTGGCACAGGTTTTGGTGTTGTACTTGGCATGGAGGCTATCCTTGGTACTCTGACTATACTTGAAGGATTCTACTTTATCCACCTGAAGAAAACAGAAACAGTAAAAAGAAGGGTATTCAAGAAAATCAACCCATATGCCATACATCAATAGTATTCTGACATATATCACTCCATTCCGCCTTCAGGCAACTGTGAATATTTAAAATGCATTGTTACCCCTTTCTCCCTGCTGTCATTGTTTTTCAATTTAAACAATTTAATTAGAAAATAATATCCACCGAACTCAGCTATTTCCTATTCATCACCTCTCTTTCACTCTTCAGATGGTTGTTTTGCTGTTTCGTAGATAAAAACTAAGATGCAGAGAGATTGAGTGAGAACAGCTTAGTAAGAGATAATTGAGTTGTAAAAAAGATACATTTGTTCCTGAAACAGAGGTAGACATTTTGAGGGAAAGTAGAGCCAAGAAGATATATTTTTAAGGAGTAGGGACTCTGTGGGAGAGGGCGAGGGTGGGATGATATGGGAGAATGGTATTGAAACATGTAAATTATCATATGTGAAACGAATTGCCCGTCCAGGTTTGAGGAATGAGACAGGGTGCTCGGGGCTGGTGCACTGGGATGACCCAGAGGGATGGGATGGGGAGGGAAGGGGGAGGGGGGTTCAGGATGGGGAACACATGTACACCCATGGAGGATTCAAGTCAGTGTATGACAAAATCAATACAATGTTGTAAAGTAAAATAAATAAATTAATTAGTTTTTAAAAAAGGAGTAATAAAAGGAACTGGGGAGAGACTCATGGAATGACAAAGAAAAGACATGAAAGAAAGCTGGAACCAAGGTCAGAAAAGAAACATTGTGCAAGGGACAAATGAAAGACTTATTTCCTGAAATTTCAATTTGATTATGTGTGCATCTGATATATGATAGTAACTATCATATCTTTAAATATAGTCCAAGAAATTAGTGACTTTAAACCTATTTGGTAAGGTGGAAAATATAAATATCTAAAATACAGAAAAATTAAAAAGTAGCAAAGAATGAAAAAAATCATGGGCGTGAAACAATCCAGTAGAGAGATCACTGATCAAGTTCAGAAGTCTGGACTTGATTTCTTTTCTACTTTAGACTTTTTGTGTGTCTCAGGATGGTCATTTTATTAATCTGGGCCTCAATTTCTCCTTCTAATAAAATGTATTCTTAGGCTCAAGAAAATCAGTTCAGAGTCAATGAGTATAACATGTATAAAGAACTCCTAGGATAAAAGTAAAATACTTTCTTTTAGTAAGACACTTTTGAATGGGAAAAATATCATAAGCAAACCCAAAAGATAAACCAGACACTGCTAAAAATATTTGCAGTGCATGTGACAAAGGATTAATATCCATCATGGAGAGGAACTCCTCAAATAGGCAAGACAGAGACAGCCCAAAAGAGAAAGAGGTAAAGGACCTAAAAGGCAATTAATAGAAGACAAAATACAAATTATCAACCCACACATGAAAGGATGTTCAACTTGACTCAAGATTAGGAAAATGCAAATTAATTCTAGAAGATATAAATTCTTGGCCCCTCTACTCCAATTCTAAAATCTAAAACATTTCCAAAAGGTTTTTCCCCCTAAGTTTTGTACCAAAATTCATTTGGTGGCATCATCTGATTCAAACTAACATGGGGCTATTTGGAGTTTTTATTTATTCCACTTACTGTGAAAAATGGATGTTTTCCTATAGAGAGACTAATGTTTCTGACTATAGAGTGATATCTGGATTTTCTGGGGGCATAACATAATATATGGTATATATACTGTACTACCTTTTAAAATCTGAAAAATTCTGAAAAGTAAAATTTATTTGGTCCCAAGGGTTTCAGAGGAGAACTTAAAGACCTGCATCACTTTTTACTTAATATACATAATTGCATGTACAGTAATGATGAAATATATAAAAGAAATCATTTGTAGAGGAGGGGGGAAAGACTGGAAGGTAATACTTCAGTGGTAACTGGATGGTGAGATCATGGGTGACATTTCCCTCCTCAATTATACAGTTTCCTAAAATTAGTATGTACTATTTGTGAAATTAAAACAAAAATAAACCATATATACATACATATATATATATGTACATATGTATATATATATATAAAATTACCATGTGCTTTTATTGGAGAGGGTGCATTAACAATGCCATACCTGTCTGATCATGCAGTGCAGCAGTCCCCTCATCAGCTTCACTACACTCTGCAGAAATAAATGGAAACAAGCTGTTATAAACATCCCTAGATGCAGGAACACTTACTCAGCAACTGCAGTTGGTACATGACCTTTTGAGAACAAGTAACCTTATCCTGGGTTCCTATTTACATGGCATTTACTTTATAGGTACACAGAAGAGCAGATTACAGCTAAAAGTGGAACTAAAACCTGCAGTTGGTGACTCCTTCAAGTTAAAAAAAAATACAAGCTCCAACAGGTTTGTGTAAAACTAAGTCAACTATCCTATTAGAGGACATTCCACCTGGAAAAAAATGGGCAAGTTAGCTCAAAAATCATAACACTATGAGGATATTTAAAATATATCCTATGTCCTAGAAAAGCCAACATTATCACTTTTATTTTTTTTCTAAATTAGCCAAGACTTATCTTCAAGAGCCCATAGAAATATTACCTGGACATTTCCCTTAAAGAATAAATGAACTTCAGAATAACTGTAAACGAGAATTGTTAGTGCAACTCAACTCTCTTGCCTTGAAAAAAAAGCCCAAACTTAAGTCTCAGGTCATCACTATTTCTCTTACTAGGGCTTGACAATTTCTAAAGTAGTTAGTGTTCTAATCATAACACTCCAAAATTCTGATTACCAATTATATACTATGTTAATTGGTATAATATAGTAATAATTGTCTTTATTTATAATATAGTAATAACATATGATATTAGTTATACTACACTAGTTAGTATAATAAATATAGTAATAATATAATAAGTATATTTAATTATAGTATAGTAACAATATACTTGTTATACCACATGATACTAGAAGGGTCCATCAACACTGGCATGGATAGGCAGTATGTTTTGGAAGAATACAGCATCAGAGAGCTTCTCCATTTCTCTAAGTGTTCTGTTCCACAGTCCAGAAGAAATACAAGCAGGTTACTCCAAGGAATGTTGTCTCAGAGGTGGCTTCAGGACACCTCTGAAAACTAACCTAATACTTAGGAGCTGCACTATTCTGCTATTCCTTCAAAATATTCAAATGGGACTACAAGCTGTAGGCATGAAAAAGATAAGAACCTATTAAATTGTTTCAATTCTTTCTTAAATCTTTTACTGAGGGTAAAATAAAGTGTTTCCTTGGGAGAGTTCCTTTCCGTAAGTAATTTCTGTCTACCAATGGTTCAAGGAAAGAAAGAAAGAGAATGATAGAGAGAACAAATAGGCAGTGTGTGATCTTGTCACCCTTTAAAGCATGAAGCATTTATTATAAAGTAGTGAAACAATGCAACCTCTATGAGAAAATCTCTATCATTACTTTGATCCTAATGGAAGAGATTATCCTTTATTATACTGTTTTAGACAGTATTAAACATAGCCTGCTTACTCTGTGGGGTGACTTTGATTCTGAATTCTCTTCTACAGGTCACTACATACTTACAGATTTTTTATCCTATTCTTTCAACTCTCTTTACTATCCAATCCTGCTACTACCATCAATATTTTCTTTAATTTAAATAAGTCTGGGGAATTATAGATGCAGTGGAGGAGTCCTGATTGCCATCCACTTTTGTCCTCCTGGAATGGCCATTGTCAGCCATTTTTGTCCTCAAGTTCCAAATCCCAAGTCAGGATAAAATTAATAAGAAGCGTGGAATGGTTAAGAATGAAGGGAAGTATCTATATTTTGTATTCCCCTAAACAGCCCATTTCCTGATTCAGGTGCGCTAGTTGGCATTAATTATACATGTTTACACATACACAGGGCTTCTAACCAGATCAAATGACATCTTTTAATCTATCTTTTTTTGAGGATATGGATCTATGTGCTTGTGAACTGACTGATATAAAATCAATCAGATAAGCATGAGCCTCTATCAGGCTTTGTAAAACATAAAGTAAAGGGAGACAGGACAGATATGTGTCTAAAAAATACGGAACTACAAAAAGAAAAACCGTAAACTACAAATATAGTCTATGTAACAATTTTGGCTTATCCTCAGAAATCCAACTCCTCTATGAATCCTTTCTTGCCTTGTTCAAGGGAAATTAGACTTTCCAGCCTGTGTGTTCCCACAGAACTTTGTACTTATCTCCTATATACAGTACCTACATTATCTGTCCTAATGTGCTGTAACTATGTTTATACATCTCCCTGCCTCCAATTAGGTTATGAACTTCTTAAGAAAAAGAGGGAGACAGATTCAGAAATAAACTTTTTTTTTAGAAATAAACTTTTAAATTAATGGGTTAAGCAGACTGTATTTTTAAAAATACATATTTCTTGTCTGCAAGTAACTCTCAAATGGCTCACCAAAAAAACCGCTGTGCACCTGTATGTTCACATGTTTATAGAGGGGATGCAAGTAAGACAAAATGTTAAAAACTAGTGAATCTTAGATGAAGAGTACATACAAATATATTTATTTTACAATTTCTAATATTTTCTGTAAATTTACAAGTTAAAAAATAAAAATAGTTGAGATTTAAATATAAACATTTTGTTCCATTTAATTTTTATATCTATTGCAGGGCTTGGCACATAACAATTACACAAGGTTTGCTAAATAAAAAACTGAACATGTTGAATGGCATTGACCATAAGTGATTTAGAAGTTCCAAGAAAACAGTCCTGAGAAAGAAGTGATTACTGTAAATTTGAGAAGTCTATGAATACAGGAACCACAGAAAAAGTAGGATTGACATCAGACTTCATGGGTGAAGAAACAGCTCATAAAACAATTTGGAGATGGAAATGTCTATGGCTTCCCTGGAAGAGGGAGGAAAAATTCAAAAGGACTGAATCTGAAGTCATAAGACCCAGATAGTATTCGTGGTACCACCAAATGCCAACTTCATCTCCCTATGTCAGTCCCCTCCCCTGTAAATTAGGGAAAATGATACTTAACTCACAGGATGTTATGGGAATAAAATATTAGTAATTATGGGAAAGCATGGCTTCCTTGGTGGCTCAGACGGTGAAGAATCTGCCCACAATGCAGGAAAACTGGATTCAATCCCTAGGTTGAAAAGAGCTCCTGGAGAAGGGAATGACTACCCACTCCAGTATTCATGCCTGGAAAATTCCATGGACAGAGGAGCCTGGCAGGCTAAAGTCCATGGGATTGCAAAGAGTCAGACATGACTGAGCGACTCACACACACACACACACACACACACACACTTAGTACAATGAAAAGTCTTTACACATATGTCAGACATTTTCAGCAAGGGACTGGTAGAGAGGTAATGAAGATACCAACCTGGCTGGAATTGGGGGTAGAATGCAGGGGACCAGCATGATATAATATTAAGAAAGCAGTCTAGGACCAAACCCTAAAGAGTCTTGACTATCAATCCAAAACATTTGGATTTTACTTGTACGGAAATGAGAGCTACAGAAAGATTGCTGAGAATGAAAATAGACAATTTATGTGTTGTTTTCACCAAAGTGTTAAGTGATCAGGGTTTAAACTAATGCTGAGACAGCAGGGAATAGAAAGGGGGGGATGGATTCAAGAAAAATGTAAGAATTAACAGACTTTGGTCTTCACGTATCAAAAGGCAAGAGAGAAAAGTCAAAAATCACCTTAAGGGAAGAACTTTTCAAACACTATAGAACACTATGCTGTGCTTAGTCGGCTCAGTCCTGTCCAACTCTTTGCAACCCCATGGACTGTAGCCCGCCAGGCTCCTCTGTCCATGGGGATTCTCCAGGTAAGAATACTGGAGTGGGTTGCCATGTCCTCCTCCAGGGGATCTTCCCGACTCAGGGATGGAACCCAGGTCTCCCACACTGCAGGTGGATTCTTTACTGTCTGAGCCACCAGGGAAGCCCAAGAATACTGGACTGGGTAGCCTATCCCTTCTCTAGGGGAACTTCCCAATCCAGGAATCAAACCAGCACTAGTCCAGGAAATTCTGGAAAGACTGTAAAATACATCCCTGTCTTAGATTCAAAATGCATATCAGTATATTAAAGGCTTGGAGAAATTACAGAGTAAAGAAACCTGCTGTTTAACATAGCTCCAAACTTAGTTGATCTAGTGTTCCGTGGAACACACTATGGAAATGTTCGAAGTAAGGTTGTCCAGATGACTGGTTGAATGAGGACACCAATAAGAAAAAAGGGACATTTGGTGAGTTTCTGTTGTTTAGTAGTCTATTTTGTTTGTTTTTAGTAGGGAAGCTGAGGTATCAGACCTGATTTTGAGAAGCCATGATATATTCAGGTGCAACTGACCAGAAGACAAATGAAAATCTGGGATTGAAACTGAAGTGAGGTTAAAGTTAAAGATGAAGCTTTGGAAGTCATTCTCATAAAGGCAACAGGTAAAGCCATGAGAAAAAATGAGAGACTACACAAAGAGAATAAAACTGAGGAAGAAGTTTTTCAGTTGGGGGCAGTCAAAGAGCTAACTCTATTTGTGTGCCTATTTATTTTTATGGGTATGAATTTATATCTGTGTGACTAAGAGAAACAGCATTTGTAAAAACATATATGTACATACTTCTCTTCTCAATCTAGGATAGAATAGTCACCTAAGTTCTTGTCCCCCTTTCATCCAGAATTTTCTTAGTTCTTTGACATTATTTCTCAGAGAGAAACCTAGATAAGAGTTAGAAGGGCAGAAATGATTAACAATCAGTGGTTTGGGAAAATCCACACAGTAATGGAAAGTTGACAGTAGATGGGAATTTAATCTATGAATTTACTGTATTTGATTTCACATATGCTCATTTATTAACCATAGATCAGTGATTATCCCTGGCTGCACTTTAGAATTAACAAGGCAGATTTTTCTCTAATAGTGATTCCCCTGGGGCTAAACTTACAGAGCTTTATCTAAGTTGTTCTAGGGTGAGGTCCAGTAAAGGTATTTCTTTTTTTTTTTTTTCATTAATTTTATTTTAGTATGGAACAAATAAAACATAGAAATACTATTAGCATCATTTAAGCATTTTCAAAGTTTCACACATAATTCCTGAACAAAACAATCTCATGAGAGAACTAAATAGACTTATCAATTCAAAATAAATTTGAATATAGATGAATACTCTCAGAAGCATTGTAGTTATTCTAAAACATAAAAACAAAAAGATTGATATTTTCTAATGTTGATCTGTTAATGCTCCAGTTTTTAAGTAGAAAATCATCTTTCCCAAATTTGTCCCTGCTTTCATTAGTCATTTGTCGGGAAACAAATGATTAGTAACTCCAGAATAATGAATTCTATAACAAAAATTACCAGGATATAACATGCTTTTGTCAAGAAGGCATAAGAAATGATCATACTTATTGAATTGAGTGGAATTTTTAGGTGGTTTTCTGGAGACTTTATGCAGTAATTTTAATGTTTTTCTTCCTTTGACAAGTTTAAAGGAAGTAGAAATCCGCATTCCCATAAAGGGAGACTGCTTCAATAGCTCAGTAAAGGTATTTCTTAAAAGCTTCTCAAGTCATTCCAATCCACAGCCAGAATCAAACCAGCACTAGTCCAGTTTACCATTCATATGTAGTTGGGGAAAATCTAGTTCATGGCCTGCTTTTGTAAATAGAACTTTTTGGAACATAATCATGCTTATTCATTTATGTATTGTCTCTGGTTGCTTTTGCATAGTAGTGGAAGAGCTGAGTAATTAGGTTGAGACTACACATGACTCACAATGCCAAAAATATTTACTATCTGGCCTTTACAGAGATGGCTTTCTGATCCCCAGTCTAAATTAACTGAGTCAGGTTTGAGGAAAAAAATTAATGAGAGTTAATAATACAATCTGTTTTAATTCATAATAAAACTTTGTAGAAATTTTAGAATTCTCAGAGAAATGTTTCTTTTTAAAAGATGTTTCCTATTGCTATAATGTTTTTTAGTTATTCCAAGGTTATCATTGTGGTGGTATAGAAAATATTTTTGTGCTGTGTGAAAAATTGCTTAACAGAACATTAAAATTTTAGAATGAACAATTTCTTGTCCTCTTCCTCTGTTAAATATTTTCTTCCTGGGACACATGACGAAAAACGTCAGCTTTGCAGAATGACTGGTAAGACACAGATTTCTTCCAACAGTATTGAAAAAGAAATCTGTCAAATCATACTGGGTATAAAATCTTAGTTATTGTTTCACTAATATAAATTTCTAGCAAAACATAACAAAATACTGAGATCGAAATAGCAAAACAGAGTCGGACATAGGATGGGGGAGGGCAGTAGCATTACAGATTTTTTTTAACACTCTATATTTTCCAAATTCTCATAATGGTTATGTATGTTTTCTATAAGTCACAGAAATGTTGATCTGTACTTCCTGGGTTAGAGAAAAAACTCCAAGAGCCTTTTTCAGTGGACTGAAGTACCTCTCAATTATGGCTTAACAGAATAAGAGATACTTGCTATTGTAGAGGACAACACAGTGACTCTTTCCTACTGCTGAGGACTATAACCCCACAATACGTTAGTGTCCTTAAAAACAACCAAATCTCAATATTCCGATTTACAGATGAAGACCAGAGTTCAGACTGCCTAATTTTATGAAGACCTCTTGAGAAAATGGCTGATGGGGAGAGAATCTTTTCCCCTAATGGAAAAGAATTCACATACACCTTACAACTGACAGCAGAATATCTTAACCTTAAGAATCCCATGTAGTCCAGAATATTACTTTCTTGGTCATTCAAGAGGACACAGCATCCTGTCTCTAAATATTAATAGTTCTATAGAGGATTTTTTTTAACTGAGGGGAAGGCCTTAAAAGTTGGCTTAAAAGCATCTGCTGAATCTGACCTTATTTTACCCCAAAGGGTTGGGGTGGATATGGGGGTGAGGACACACAACAGACTCTGAAACAGTAGCTTAAGGTATAAAAATCAACAAAGTCTTTACTTGTGTCTAGTTGGGAAAGTCTGCTAATTTATATCAGTTACCCTCATATGGTGGTGGTGGTGGTGGCTAAGTTGTGTCCAACTCTTGCGACCCCATGAACTGTAGCCTGCCAGGCTCCTCTGCCCATGGGATTCTCTAAGCAAGAATACTGGAGCGGGTTGCCATTTCCTTCTCCATACCCTCATATAAATACCACCTACCTTTTTCAGAAAGGAAGTAAAATAGTAGATACCTGCCTCCAAACATTCCTCTCAATGAGAATAAATATGCTAGAGACTACAAAATACATTTACTTGTAAAGAGGATTACAAATTTTAGCAAAGATCTGAGGATAGGATTTGCCACTGTAACAGAACAGACTGCCCTCTCTCCCTGAATCAGCAAGTTTCAAGTTTCCACTGCAAAAAAAAAAAAAAAAAAAAAAAAAATTCAATACAATACAGGAAAGCTTTATGGAGTGCAATTTCAGCAAGGTGAAGGATGGAGCAAAGCAAAACACTCTCTAAGTTTCTGTGGACTACAATTACTTCTGTCTCTGCCACTCCTGCCCCCCAGTTCCAGAGTTTTGTATTTTTATTGAGTACCTGTTCCAGTTCATAGGCTTTTGCCTTATCCTCATCTCGGTCTGCATTCTTCCGGTAGGCCAGGCCCAAACCCCACACAGCCAAGATGCTGTACACATTATCCCGGACCCAGGCATCCTTCTGGTCATAACTGGCTGGAAGTAAGCCAGTCACTGGGTTCTGTAAGGGCAAGAAAAAGGGGAAAGGCAGGTAACCATAAGGTGTTAATAGGAAACAGAGTGTATCAAATGGGTACTGAGGGACTTTGGTTTTTCTTTTATGTCCCCACTCCTGAGTTTATAATCTCTTCTGACCAAGTGCAAGCAAATGCTATCTTGAATAAGGCGAAAGAGCTGGCTGGAGCTTTACCAGTCTGAAATGTGGGAATTCTTTAAAGTAAGGAGATGTTTTAACTTTCCAGTTAGAAAGAATGAACTATCAATGAAAATGAAGCATTAAAAGAGTAGAAAAACTACTCCCTTGGATAGCTCAGCTGGTAGAGCAGAGGACTGTAAAAGAGTAGAAAAACTATAATGAAGTACATACGGTACTTCAGATCTTCACAACAGTCTAAAGAAGGCTAAAAGTTCCTCTACCTCTTTTTTTCTTTGGCGGAGGGGAAGGAGAGGGTTCCCAGGCCTGGGGCCCGGTCGGGGTCGGTGTCCATAAAAAAGCTTCAAAGCATCATACAACTCTGACCCCTGGAACCTAGCTGTGATATGGGGGGGGGGGGGGGGGGAGCTTAGAAGCTCTAACTCAGGACTCCTGGCTAATGGTGCCTGATTCGGGTTCTGTTCTGGTCCCAATACCTCTTTGCTTCAGGGTCCTTTACGGCCTCCCCAGCTAGAGGGCAGGAGAACCTGCAAAACACACACACACACACACACACACACACACACACACACACGCACGCACACGGGTTCACCCAGGGTCTCCATTCAGGTTATCACACTGCACATCCTCGGTGATCACAGGCGACACCCATTCACTTACCTGATGGCACAGGATGGTCTGGTGCACCAGCCTAGCATAGCCGTCTAGCCGGACCCCGGAGTTACTCCGACTCCTCATCGCGCTGGGTTTCCAATCCCCTCAGACGACTGGCCAGAGTGCCACAGGGGCCCACGATCTTCCAAGAAAGGAGGTGTCAACGCAGCTCCGCCCTCAATGTGGGAAGCCCGAGTGCCAGGCCACTGCGGCCTCCCGGGGGCCACCACTCCTCCGTGCCCGCGCGTGCCTCCCGCACTGTAGCACCCAGCCAAAGTGCCTCTGGCGCCGCTCGCCGCCTCCCTTAAGCGGGTCTGGCCTCCGCGGGTAGCTCTTGCATCCTCCGCTCCACTCAGCGAGACTGAAGACCGCAGCGGCCCAGAGCTGCAGGTCACCGGCCGCGGCTCCGCCTCCACCTTTCGCGAGACGCAAGCGGGAGGCGGGGCTGGCGCCGCAGGGTCCCAGCAGCTGCGCGCGGCAGCCGGACTCGCCCCGCCCCTCGGCGACCCTGTCCGCCCCGCAGCGGAGAATGTGTCACCGTAGGCAATGTGCTATCAGGAGTTTATTTTCGAAACACCTCAGATGACTATTTCAGTTGTCCACACTTGCTGCGCATACAGGATGTCAGGGAAGCTGTTTTTCTGCCCGCCTAGCTTTCGAAACCGACGGTAACTTCAAACCTGAAAGGAAAGAACGATCGTTTGCGTTCAAGGTCTAAAGAATTGGAATTTCCGGGTCTTTATTATATTTTATCCTTTTGACTCAAAGCTCAGATTAAACTCCTTACTCCGATCCAAACCAAAAAAGAAACAACTCTCTAAGGTTTATTCCTCAGAAAGCGGCGAATCGGCGCGCTGGGGAAGGAGAGGGCAGCAGTGTGCTTTGAGGAAGCGAGTGGCCCAGGCGGGAATTGGCCTGAGAGCAGCTGGAGGAGATTGTATAACGGCTTTGGAAGGCTCCCTCGTGCGAACGTAGGTCACAAGGTTGAGGCGACAAAGACTCAGCTGAAAATAAAGTCAGAAAAAGAAGCTAGAAAAGGGACCTGTAGGTAATGCAGATCACTGGCCGCAGGGTAATCGGTCCGCACACCGCTCGGGGTCCCGGCCCCAGGACTTTTGCTCCCTTTGTTTACTGACCAACCTTCACATCTTGATATCTGACCCAGACCCTGTAAGTCTTTAAAGTTAAGGCTTTTTCACCCTTGATAGTATACTTGTTTCAATGCTGTTCTCGTCAGCAGCCCAGGTTGGATGCATGAGACAAGTGCTCAGGGCTGGTGCACTGGGAAGACCCAGAGGGATGGGATGGAGAGGGAGGTGGGGAGCGGGGATCGGGATGAGGAACACATGTGAATCCATGGCTGATTCGTGTCAATGTATGGCAAAAGCCACTACAATATTGAAAAGTAATTAGCCTCCAACTAATAAAAATAAATGGAAAAAATAAAGTTAAGGCTTAAGTACCACCTGCTCTTTGAATCGCGGGATAAGAGAATTAGACCGATTGACCTTTCAGGTCCAACTCTGAAAATCTGTGATTCTAACCTTCCCTAGCCATCTCACCTAGGCCACAGTGATTTTGCATTTTCGTTTATCTTTATTTAATTTAATTTTTATGTTATATTGGAACATAGTCTTTCCTAGTAAGCTCCCTCCGACCTTCACCCACGCCCAAATTAGCGTAAAATCAGGCACCTAGGATGTCACTAGCAAATATTTGGTAATGATGATGAAGAAGGAGGGAGTAAATGCTCAGGAACTCAGGTCTGGAACTTTCAGGTTCAACGCCAGTCAGTGATATAGTTAGTCGCAGTGATAGAATTCTCAAGCGAATAGTTTCCATTGCATTCACAGTCTAATCAAACCCTCCGTGACTGGAAAATAACAGTTACTTCATGGCCCAGGTACACATGGGAAGAAAAAGTCTTTCCAGAGAAAGCTACTTTATTTTGGAAGAAAGAATAGGTAGATCCTACTGACCTGCTCTGGTCCTAACTCCCTGACATCTTACTCTTGGTGTGTCGCTTCAAAAGCCCTTTCTCTACCCTTGTCTCCTTGAAACTACTGCCCTCTGTTTTTCTTCACCTCATCATCCTTTAAAAATACTTTAAAAATATTAAAGTAATATATGTTCACTAAAGAAAATTTGGAAAGTATAGAAAAGTAAAGCAAATCACTCATAATTCCTTCACACAACCACCTGTTAATATTTAGCTTATTTTTTTCTAGCTTTTTATTCTTTCTGCATAGACTACCCTCCCCACCAAGTTTTACAGAAGTATGAATAAATTAGAAAAGCCAAAGGTAGTGTGTAACCAAGAAAGGAAACTGTCTGGTTACCAAGATGCCTTGTTGAATGGCATTTACCTTGGTGCTTTCAACCATTACCTTGGTGCTTTCCAGGATGGGCCTTTCTGTCTGGGAAACTTGATCTCCTCAGTGTCCCTGAACAGGTCAGACTCAGGAGGCTGATCATGCCGATTACCTTATGAGAGACTGACGTGCTAAAATCGGGATCCTAATTGTAAATAGAACAGTGACAGTTCATACCACCACATTCCTTCCCTTTCATAATGTATAAGCCTCACTCCTTACAAGTGCTATTTTGTGTTATACAATAACGCTATGAAGAGAATGTTATGATTAACCTGGTTTTTGAGATGGAGAAGCTAAGGCACATGAAGATTAATAATTAACAAGTCTGGTCTATGTTGGCTTCACTGACTCTCCCTTTTTTGTGCTTCCATGGTTCACTGACATATTCTTCCAATCAATTTATAGTCGTCTTGCTTATCTGGAAGCCATGTTTCTTGAAGGTGACTTTTTTCCATTTGATTCACTGTACATTAAAAATATTTATTTATATACTTAATTTCATTAGCTTTTAGTGGTACCATGTGGGATCTAGCTCCCTGACCAGGGATCAAACCCAGTCCCTCTGTACTGAGAGTGCAGAGTCTTAGTCACTGGACCATCAGGGAAATCCCTATAGTTTAACTCTTGCAAAACATTTATTTTCAAGTTCCTGGGAATATTTTATTGTTGCTCCCTTATATTACCTGAAAGTTTCAATCATACTAATTCTCAAAAATCCAAAATTTTTTCAACTTCACATTTTATAAATGTTTTCCATTTTATGTTAATTTTCTACATTAATTTTCCCTCTGGTAGATGTTTCAGTTTGCTTAGTTATTCTCTTATTATTAATAATAAACCTTTTGTTATGAAATTTCTTGAAAAAATTAGTTCACACACTGCCTTCTTTCTATTGTTTCCCATTCACTCTCTTTAAATTAAAAAAATATATAAACACACTCTTCATGAAAAAAATTTAAATATTACAGATAAGGTTCCCCATGTCTATCACCCATAATCACAGTCCTCTTTATCTCCCTTCTCGAAGGTAACCATTTTTGTAAGTTTGGTTTTTATCATTTCTGACTTTTCCCTATGGATTTACACACACACACAAAGAGCAATGCATATAAAATATTGTTTTCTGTGTATTATTTTAATATAGTATAGTATTGTACATACTGTTGTGCAGAATACCTTACTCATCCAAAGTTATGTCATGAAGATCTAGTCATGTTATTACATAGAGCTCTACTTCATATACCGCAGGTTATGTAGGCCTTCCTCTGTTGATGAACATTCAGTTTGCTAACAGGTTAGAGTTCTTGAAAACAATACTTCAGTGAACATACATATATGTCTTCTTGTGAATGCATGCAGGTGTTTTGGAAATAGGCATTTAAAATTTTGATATAACCATCTTTCTAAATTCCGTATATATGTGTTAGTATACTGTAATGTTCTTTATCTTTCTGGCTTACTTCACTCTGTATAATGGGCTCCAGTTTCATCCATCTCATTAGAACTGATTCAAATGAATTCTTTTTAACGGCTGAGTAATATTCCATGGTGTATATGTACCACAGCTTCCTTATCCATTCATCTGCTGATGGGCATCTAGGTTGCTTCCATGTCCTGGCTATTATAAACAGTGCTGCGATGAACATTGGGTATAACCAAAAAGCCATTTAAATGATCTGCATCTACCAGTAGTATATGAAAGCCTCCATTTCCCCCATCCTTACCAATATATGATAGTATTAAACTTTAATTTTGGGCAATCAAATAGATGTAAAATGGTATCTTACCTTAGGTCCAATTTATCTGAATAGCAATGTCACTGAACATCTTTTTATGCTTACTTAATTTGTGTGATATTATGTTTATTTATTTTATTTCATCTGGATAATAACTATTCATATACTTGGTCATTTCTCTATTTGTGCTGTTTTGTAAAAAATTGCATATTCTGTATTTTAACTTAAAAAAAGAAGTCCAAAAGAGATAAGGCACATGTATTCCCATAAGTGGTATTCTGTTAACATTATTTATGGTATCTTTTATTCATATAGCTTTTAGTTTTAATGAAGTCAAATTTATGAGTCTTCATTTTTGTCTTATTTTAGAAAGCCTATATAAAAGGTTGAATGTTGACCCAACAAAAGATATGTTTACCCAGAACTTGTGAATGAGACTTTATTTGGATAAAGGGCCTTTGCAGATGTATTTAAGGATCTGGAGATGAGGTCATGCTCAATTTTCCTACTGAGCATTAAATCCAGTGACCTTCTAAGAAAAGAAGACATATAGGGAGGAGAAGGCCTTGTGAAGACAGAGGCAGAGATGGAAGTGATGCATTTACAAACCAAGGATTACCAAGGATTTCTAGTGACCACAAGAAGCCAGGAGGGAAGTATGGACCAGTTCCTCTTTCAGAGCTTCCAGAATAAACCAACCCTGTTGAGATCTTGATATTAGACTTCTGACTTCCAAACAAGGAGAATAAATTGCTGTTGTTTTAAACCACCCATTTGTGGTAATTTGTTATGACAGAACTAAAAAACTGATAAAACTTTCTTGCTCTCGAGATCATCAACACATTATTGTTTTTTGTAATACCTAATTGTATTGTAATTTTTGTAATTATTTTGCTTTTGATCCATAGCTCTCTTAATTCCTCTATAATTTATTTTTACAAATGGTTTCAGATTGAAATTTTATGTTTTCCTAAATGTTAGTGCCAAGTGCACTAATACTACTTAATGAGTATTCCTTTCTCATTGAGTTGAAAGGCTATGTCAAGTACCCATGAGTCTGTTTCTGGATCACTAGTCTGTTTCATTAATCTATTTCTCTATTCCTTCACCAGTGTTGAACTGCCCTGGCTATCCCTGAGCTTTAGTATTACATAAGAACTTTAGATTAATCTGGTCAGGTTCTAAGGAAAATCCTGACTTATTGAGATTGCACTGAATTTATGATTCATTTGGGGAAAATGAATATATTGAGAATATTTAGCTTTCATGTCTACAAACAATGTATATTTATTCAAACCTTTTCTTTCTTTCAGTAAACTTTATAGTTTTCTCCATGAAAGACTTGTACTTTTTTGTAACCTTGTTTTTTGGGTAGTTTATAGTTTTTGTTGCTATTAAGATTTTTGCCTATTATATTTTAAAAGTTATTATCATATATAGGAAAATGATTTTGTATGCTTACCTTAAATCTACTTTCTATCTTAGCTTACTCTGTGTACTGGTTTAAAGGTGATGTTTATGGATTTTCTAAATATACAGTCATATATTTTGCAAATAGTAACAGTTGTGAGTTTATCTTTCAAATCTTTATAACTCTTATGGTGGAGATTGTTGTTGTTGTTAAGTCACTCAGTCATGTCTTACTCTTTGCAACCCCATGGACTGCAGCATGTCAGGCTTCCCTGTCCTTCATCAACTCCCAGAGTTTGCTCAAATTCATGTCCATTGAGTCAGTGATGCCATCCAACCATCTCATCCTCTGTCATTCCCTTCTCCTCCTGCCTTCAATCTTCCCCAGCATCAGGGTCTTTTCCAATGAGTCCATTCTTCCCATCAGGTGGCCTAAGTATTGAAGCTTCAGTGTCAGTCCTTCCAGTGAATATTCAGGGTTGATTTCCTTGAGGATTGACTGATTTGATCTCCTTGCAGTCCAAGGGACTCTCAAGAGTCTTCTCCAGCACCACAGTTCAAAGGCATTAGTTCTTCAGCACTCAGCCTTTTTTATTCTCCAGTTCTCACATTGGTACATGACTACTGGAAAAACCAGAGCTTTGACTATATGGACCTTTGTAGGCAAAGTAATGTCTCTGTTTTCAATGTGCTGTCTAGGTTTGTCATTTCTTTTCTTCCAAGAAGCAAGCATCTTTTAATTTCATGGCTACAGTCACCATCTGCAGTGACTTTAGAGCCCAAGAAAATTAAGTCTGTCACTGTTTCCATTGTTTCCCCATCTATTTACCATAAAGTGATGGGACTGGATGCCATGATGTTAGTTTATTGAATATTGAGTTTTAAGCCAGCTATTTCACTCTCCTCTTTCACCTTCATCAAGAAGCTCTTTAATTTCTCTTCACTTTCTGCCATAAGGGTGGTGTCATCTGCATATATGAGGTTGTTCATATTTTTCCCGGCAATCTTGATTCCAGCTTGTGCTTCATCCAGTCCGACATTTTGCATGATGTACTCTGCATAGAAGTTAAATAAGCAGGGTGACAATATCCAACCTTAATGTACTCCTTTCCCAATTTTAAACCAGTCCATTTTTCCACGTCCAGTTCTACCTGTTGCTTCTTGACCTGCATACAGATTTTTCAGGAGGCAGGAAAGGTGGTCTGGTATTCCCATCTCTTTAAGAATTTTCCACAATTTGTTGTGATCCACACAGTCAAAGGCTTTAGCATAGTCTATGAAGCAGATTAATTCTCTAGCTTTTACTATGATCCAACGGATGTTGGCAATTTGGTCTCTGGTTCCTCTGTCTTTACTAAATCCAGTTTGTACATCTGGAAGTTCTCAGTTCACATACTGTTGAAGCCTAGCTTGAAGGATTTTGAGCATTAATTTGCTAGCATGTGAAATGAGTGCAGTTGTGTGGTAGTTTGAACATTCTTTGGCATTGCCTTTCTTTGGGATTGGAATGAAAACTGACCTTTTCCAGTTCTGTGGCCACCACTGAGTTTTCCAAACTTGCTGGCGTATTGAGTGCAACACTTTCACAACATCATCTTTTAGGATTTGAAATAGCTCAGCTGAAATTCCATCACCTCCACTAGCTTTGTTCATCGTGATGCTTGCTAAGGCCCACTTGACTTCACATTCCAGGATGTCTGGCTGTAGGTGAGTGATCACACCAACGCGGTTATCCAGGTCATTAAGATATTTTTTGTATAGTTCTGTATTCTTGCCACCTCTTTTAATCTCCTCTGCTTCTGTTAGGTCCATACCATTTCTGTCCTTTATTGAGCCCATCTTTGCATGAAATGTTCCCTTGATATCTCTAATTATCTTGAAGAGATCTTTAGTCCTTCCCATTCTATTGTTTTCCTCTATTTCTTTGCATTTTTCACCCCAAAAGGCTTTCTTATCTCTCCTTGCTCTTCTCTGGAATGCTGCATTCAGATGGGTGTATCTTTCCTTTTGCTTCTATTCTTTTCTCAACTATTTGTAAGGCCACCTCAGATAACCATTTTGACTTTCTTTTTCTTGGGTATGGTTTTGATCACTGCCTCCTGTACAATGTTACAGACCTCTGTCCATAGTTCTCAGGTACTCCACCAGATCTAATCCCTTGAATCTACTTGTCACTTCCATTGTATAATCATAAGGGATTTGATTTAGGTCATACCCAAGTAACCTAGTGGTTTTCCTACTTTCTTCAATTTAAGTCTGAATTTTACAATTAGGAGCTCATGATCTGAGCCACAGTCACCTCCTGGCCTTGTTTTTGCTGACTGCATAGAGTTTCTCCATCTTTGGCTGCAAAGAATATAATCAATATGATTTCTGTATTGACCATCTGGTGATGTCCGTGTGTAGAGTCATCTCTTGTGTTGTTGGAAGAGGGTGTTTGCTTTGACCAGCACATTCTCCTGGCAAAACTCTGTTAGCCTTTGTCATGCTTCATTTTGTACTCCAAGGCCAAACTTGCCTATTATTCCAGGTATCTCTTGACTTCCTATTTCTGCATTCCCGTCCCCTATGATGAAAAGGACGTATTTTTTGGTGTTAGTTCTAGAAGGTCTTGTAGGTCTTCATAGAACCATTTAACTTCTGCTTCTTCAGCATTAGCGGTTGGGACATAGACTTGAAATTCTGTGATGTTGAATGGTTTGCCTTGGAAATGAACAGAGATCATTCTGTCGTTTTTGAGATTGCACCCAAGTACTGCATTTCAGACTCTTTTGTTGACTGTGAGGGTTACTCCATTTCTTCTAAGGGATTCTTGCCAAAAGTAGTAGATATAATGGTCATCTGAAGTAAATTCGCTCATTCTTGTCCATTTTAATTCACTGATTCCTAAAATGTCAGTGTTCACTCTTGCCATCTCCGTTTTGACCACTTTCATGGGCCTAACATTCCAGCTTCCTATACAATATTGTTCTTTACAGCGCTGGACTTTACTTTCACCACCAGACACATCCACAACTGGGCTTTGACTCTGCTTTGGCTCAGATTCTTCATTCCTTCTGGAGCTATTTCTCTGCTCTTCTCCAGTAGCATATTGGACACCTACCGATCTGTTGGGGGGGGGGTTTCATCTTTCAGTGTCACAATTTTTTTTTCCAGTGTCATAATTTTTTGTCTTTGCCTTTTTATTCTGTTCATGGAGTTATCAAGGCAAGAATGCTGATGTGGTTTGCCATTCCCTTCTCTAGTGGATCACATTTTGTTAGAACTCTCCACCATGACCTGTCCATCTTGGGTGGCATTACATGGCATGGTTCATAGTTTCATTGAATTGAACAAAGTTGTGGTTCATGTGATCAATTTGTTTAGTTTTCTGTGATTGTGGTTTTCATTCTGTCTGCCCTCTGATAGATGAGCTTAAGAGGCTTGTGGAAGCTTCCTGATGGGAGGGATTGGCTGTTGAGAAAACTGGGTCTTGTTCTGGTTGACAAGGCCATGCTCAGTAAGTCTTTAATCCAATTTTTTGCTGGTGGGTGGGGCTGTGTTCCCTCCCTGTAGCATGGCCTGAAGCTAAACTAGGGTAGGGGTAATGGCACTAATGGCAACCTCCTTCAAAAGGACTTATTCCAGCATGCTGCAGTTCCCAGGACTGTTGTAGTCAGTGCCCCTGACTCCACACAGGCCACTGTCGACCCAGGCCTCTGATGGAGACTCCTGGACACTCACGGGCAAGTCTGGCTCAGTCTCTTGTGGGGTCACTGCTCCTTTCTCCTGGGTCCTGGTGCACCCAAGGTTTTGTTTGTGCCCTTCAAGAGTCTCTGTTTCCTCAGTCCTGTGAAAGTTCTGTAATCAAATCCTGCTGATCTTCAAAGTCAGATTCCCTGGGGATACTCAGTCCCTTTGTCAGATCCCCAGGTTGGGAAGTCTGTTGTGGGGCCTAGAACTTTAATAAAAGTGTGAGAACTTCTTTTGTGTAATTGTTCTCCAGTTTGTGTATCGCCCACCCAGTGGCTCTGTAGTGGAGCTAATGGAGACCTCCTTCAAGAGGCCTTATTAGGGCTTAGTAGTGGGGATGGTGGTTATCATTTCTTGTTCCTGACTTTAATGGACTGATTCTAATATTTCACTATTAGGTATATCTGCAGTAGGTTTCTGGAAGATACATTTATCACTTTAAAATAATTTCTTTCTCTCCTTGGCTTCCTAGAATTTTATTATTAATGTTATTATGAATGAAAGCTGAATTTCATTGGTTGCTTTTCCTGCATGTATTGAAAAAGTTAAATAGTTTATTCCTCTACTTGGTTGGTGTGTGAATTACATCAATATATCTCCTTTTGATGATCCATATTTTTATTCATAAGGTAAACCACAGTTTGTCATGACAAACTATTCTTATAATATGCACTAGATTCAATTTACTAATGTATTTCTAGGATTTCTGCACTTTTGTTTTTAAGTTATATCAGCCTATAATCTTTTATTTTTATGGTGTTCTTGTTTGGTTTCAGCAACCAGATTTTGCTTGCTTGTGAAATGAATTTGGTAGTTTCCCACTTTTTCTGATCTCTAAAACTGTTTATGTGAAAGAAAAGCATGTGTTCCTTGAAGTCTTGGTAGAACTCATCTGGCAGAACTTGGTGACTTGGTGTCTTTTGGAAACAGGTAGATTTATGAAAAGATTTGAATTTCTTCTTCAGTCAGTGTTGATAATTAATACTTTCCTAGAAGCTTACCAATTTAATCCAAGTCAGGGTTTCTCTTGGCACTATTGACATTTGGGGCTGGATGATTCTTGGTTGTGGGGGCTGTCTTCTACATTTTGTATGTTTTGCAGCATTCCTGGCCTCTACTAACTAGATGTCAGTAGTGCTCCCCTTGCCCAAACCCCTGCTCTACACCACCACTTAGGTTGTCACATATTTGATATATTTTAATCTATTACAGTTATTCTCCTTACTGATGCTTAGATCATCCCATCTTTAGTTCCCGTGTCCTTTTGACACAACCCTAGTGGTCTATGATAACCTCCTTGCTTTCTGAGAATTCAAGGTATTGGAGATTCTACTTGTATATTTCCTATTTCTCAGGCTAGAAATCAACCATTCCTTTCAGAAGTCCTGTTCTTTTTGATGTGAAACAGTATTTGTAAATAAAAATATGGGCCCTGGGCATTATGATCTTTCAAATTTAAATTCAGAATTATAGGATTTTTACTTCACCTCAACAATCTATATCTCCCTTCTCCCACAATAAATATCTTCATTCTCAAAACAATAATATAAATTTATTTGCCTTATTCTATAATATACAGGCCACAGTTTCAGAATAACAATACCAGTACCATACCACCAAAAATGCAATTGCTTACAAAGAGCTTTTGACTCTTTTGTGGATATTTTTGTCCTTACCTTAAGATGGGTCTTGTTAGGGACATACATTAATGTTCCTGTGTTTTGAAGTCCCTTTCTACTATTATGTCACCATTTGGACACACAGATTCATTTGTTTCATTTTGCTTTTGATTTTTAGGGGCTGCTTTTTTCTAAGAAAAAATAGTTTCACAATTTTGTAACATATTTACATGGTTTCAAAGTCAAATCCATGAAACAAAGTAGTATACTCAAAGAAGTCTAGTTTTAATCCCTTTGTCTTTATGCTATCCCTTTCTATTCCTTTTGGGTGAACAATTTCTTTATTTTATGGTTTATCTTTCCTTTTCATATGAACAAGTATGTGTATAGGTATTTCTGTCTCTTCTCTTCTTATGTGGGTGGTATCATACTATGCACACATTTTTCCATCTTGCTATTTTAAAAAAAATGAACATTATGTCTTGTAGATCCATCAGAATATATAGAGAAATTCTTAGTTCCTTTTCAAGTTTTATAGTACAGTACTTCATTTTGTAGGTGTACCAGACCTCTATTGATGGACCATTTGGATTGTTTCTAGTCTTTTCATATTATAAATAATGCTGCAAGAAATAGCCTTGTGTGTGTCTCATTCATTTTAAAATCTGATTTTTAATTGGTTAATTCTACCTGTTTAAATGTATTATGATTGTCATATGTGCAGAGTTATCTCCACCGTTTTGTTTTGTATTTTCTTTTTGCCACTTTTTTTTTTTTTACTGTTTTCCTGCTATTGGATTGATAACTCTTTCTGTATTCCTTTTTGTTTCCTGTGATGGATTAGAAACTATAGTATGCATATATATTCTTTTAGTGGCTGCCCTCAGTTTTTAAAATTTTATTTATTTTTGGCTGTGCTTGGTCTTTGTTGCTGTGCATGGGCTTTATCTAGTAGTGGCAAGTTGGAGCTACTCTTTGCTGTGGTACATGGGCTTCTCATTGTGGTGGCTTATCTTGTTGCAGAGCACGGGCCCTAGGGCATACAAGCTTTCGGTAGTTGTGGTGCATGGGCTTAGTTGCCTTGAGGCATGTGGTATCTTCCCAGACCAGGGGTCTAACTAGTGTCCCCTGCATTAGCAGGCACATTATTAACCCCTGGACCATGAGCAAAGTCCCTGCTCTTAATTTTTCATGTGTACATTTAGCTATAAAATGTTTTAACATATCCAAAATAATTTGATATTTCTGTTCTTCGAAACATGACAAAGTTTGTAGCATGCTTTACTGACCCAGTGAAGAAACTTTTTTTTTTCTCATCTTGTTATTATTATCTGGAATTTTATATTTATCTGTAATTGTAGTTTGCTATTTCTTGAATAAGTAATACACTCATGTGATTCAAAACCCATACAACAATAAGCGAAAATTCTTGCTCCTACCTCTCTCCCATCTTCTCCATTCATCCTATTTCCCCAGTCAGTTAATCTCAATAAATATGTATTTTCCAGAGTTTCTCTATGTAACTATGGATACATATTCTTATTTTATCTCCTTCTTACATAGTATAGCATACTACACATTCTGTTTGGCACCTTTATTTTTCTTCACTTATCTTGAAGATCTTTCCATATTCTTTTGTATGTCATAATATCCCCTTGTGAGATTGATCCTTAACTTATCTAATCAGTACCCTGTTGATAGATACTTGGATTTTTCCAATCTTTTGCTATTACAAAAAAAAAAATGAAATTAATGATGCTGTACATATTTTATTTTATATATGTTCAGGTATATTGGTAAACACTGAGAAGTTGAATTGCTGATTCAATGAAAAATGTACTTTTTGTTTCAATAGATGTAGATAAATAGCCTTTTATCAGGGCAGTATCAGTTTGCATTCCCATAAGAAATGTATGAGAGTGTATAATTTCCCACACATTGCTAATAAAGTGTGTTCTCAATTGTGGGGGTGATTACAAATCTCAGTAATTGTATTTTGCATTTCTTATATAAGATAGGACAAGAATCTTTGAGGGCTATTTATATTTTCTTTCCTGTTATTTGTCTGTTAGTGAATTTCCCCCACATTCTATTGGGTTGTTGGTGTTTTATCAGATGCAAGGGTGTCTTCTATGGCATTTAGATGTTGAATCAGAAAGACTTTCCCTGAAACTCCAAAGTTATAAAGAGATTCTCCCAAGTTTTCTTCTAGTGCTCTTTTATTATTTAACTTTTTATGTTCAAATCATTTTTTCATTTGCATTTTGCCCTGGTGTACAGTGTTAAATATAAAACTATTTTACTTTTTCAGATGGCTACCTGATGGTACCAACCATTAATTATTAATATATAGTCTATCTTTTCTATACTAATTTAGCATATCATCTTTAGCAGATCCTAAATTTCAATATTTCCTTGTTTCTACTTATGAACTGTCTGTTTGTCACTTATAATCCTAAGGGATTTGATTTGGGTCATACCTGAGTGGTCTAGTGGTTTAAATTGAAGAAAGTAGAGAAAACCACTAGACCATTCAGGTATGACCTAAATCAAATCCCTTATGATTATATAGTGGAAGTGACAAATAGACTCAAGGGATTAGATCTGATAGACAGAGTGACTGAAGAACTATGGAGAAAGGTTCATAACATTGTACAGGAGGTGGTGATCAAAACCATTTCCAAGAAAAAGAAATGCAAAAAGGTAAAATGGTTGTCTGAGGAGGCCTTACAAATAGCTGAGAATGGAAGAGAAGCAAAAGGCAAAGGAGAAAAGGAATGCTATACCCATCTGGATGCAGAGTTCCAAAGAATAGCAAGGAGAGATAAGAAAATCTTCCAAAGTGATCAGTGCAAAGAAATAGAGGAAAACAGTAGAATGGGAAAGACTAGAGATCTCTTCAAGAAAATTAGAGATATCAAGGGAACATTTCACATAAAGATGTGCCCAATAAAGGATAGAAATGGTATGGACCTAACAGAAGCAGAGGAGATTAAGAGGTGGCAAGAACACACAGAAGAATTATTCAAAAAGATCTTCATGACCCAGATAACCATGATGGTGTGATCACTTACCTAGAGCCAGACATTCTGGAGTGTGAAGTCAAGTGGGCCTTAGGAAGCATCACAATGAACAAAGCTGGTGGAGGTGATGGAATTTCAGCTGAGCTATTTCAAATCCTAAAAGATGATGTTGTGAAAGTGTTGCACTCAATATGCCAGCAAGTTTGGAAAACTCAGCAGTGGCCACAGGACTGGAAAAGGTCAGTTTTCATTCCAATCCCAAAGAAAGGCAATGGCAAAGAATATTCAAACTACTGCACAATTGCACTCATCTCACACGCTATTAAAGTAATGCTCAAAATTCTCCAAATCAGAGTTCAACAGTATGTGAACTGAGAGCTTCCAGATGTTCAAGCTGGACTTAGAAAAAGCAAACGAACCAGAGATCAAATTGCCAATATCCATTGGATCATAGAGAAAGGAAGAGAATTCCAGAAAAACATCTACTTTTGCTTCACTGACTATGCTACAGTCTTTGACTTTGTGGCTCACAAGAAACTGTGGAAAATTCTTAAAGAGATGGGAATACCAGACCACCTTATGTATCTCCAGATAAATCTGTATGCAGGTCAAGAAGCAGCAGTTAGAACTGAACGTGGAACAACGAACTGGTTCCAAATTGAGAAAGGAGTATGTCAAGGCTGTATATTGTCACCCTGCTTATTTAACTTCTTTTTTTTAACTTTAGAAAGGATAATTTTATTTTTTCCCAATTACTTTTATTAGTTGGAGGCTAATTACTTTACAATATTGTAGTGGTTTTTGCCATACATGCAGAGTACATCATGAGAAATGTCAGGCTGGATGAAGCACAGGCTGAAATGAAGATTTCCAGGAGAAATATCAAGAACCTCAGATATGCAGATGTCACCATCCTTATGGCAGGAAGTGAAGAGGAACAAAACACCCTCTTGATGAAAGTGAAAGAGAAGAGTGAAAAAACTGACTTAAAACTCAACGTTCAAACAACTAAGATCATGGCATTTGGTTCCATCACTTCATGGCAAATAGATGGAGAAACAGTGGAAACAGTGACAGACTTTATTTTCTTGGGCTCCAATATCACTGCAGATGATGACTGCAGCCATGAAATTTAGACGCTTGCTCCTTGGAAGAAAAACTATAACCAACCTAGACAGTTTTTAAAAAAGTACAGACACTACTTTGCCGACAAGGTCCATATAGTCAAAGCTGTGGTTTTTCCAGTAGTCTTGTATGGATGTGAGAGTTGGACTATAAAAAAAGCTGAGCGCCAAAGAACTGATGATTTTGAACTTTGGTGGTAAACACTCTTAAGAGTCCCTTGGAACATCCCACCCTCACCTTCTCCCACAGAGTTCAAAAGTCTGTTCTGTACTTCTGCGTCTCTTCTTCTGCCCTGCATATAGGGCCATCGTTACCATCTTTCTAAATTCCGTATATATGTGTTAGTATACTGTAATGTTCTTTATCTTTCTGGCTTACTTCACTCTGTATAATGGGCTCCAGTTTCATCCATCTCATTAGAACTGATTCAAATGAATTCTTTTTAACAGCTTAGTAATATTCCATGGTGTATATGTACCACAGCTTCCTTATCCATTCATCTGCTGATGGGCATCTAGGTGGGATGCATGAGTCAAGTGCTCGGGCCTGGTGGGCTGGGAAGACCCAGAGGAATTGGGTGGAGAGGGAGGTGGGATGGGGGACCGGGATGGGGAATATGTGTAACTCTATGGCTGATTCATATCAATGTATGACAAAACCCACTGAAAAAAAAAAAAGAGTCCCTTGGACTGCAAGGAAATCAAGCTAGTCAATCCTAAAGGAAATCCATCCTGAATAATTATTTGAAGGACTGATGCTGAAGCTGAAGTTCCAATCCTTTGGCCACCTGATGCGAAGAACTCACCCATTAGAAAAGACCCTGATGCCGGGAAAGATGAAGTCAGGACAGAGGATGAGGTGATTGGATGGCATCACCAAATCGATGGACATGAGTTTGAGCAAGCTCCGGGAGCTGGTGATGGACAGGGAAGCCTGGCGTGCTGCAGACCACAGGTTCACCAAGAGTCGGACATGACTGAGTGACTGAACCGAACTGATGAACTTTCTGTTTTTAAATTGGTCAGTATGTCTATTTATGTGGCAGTACCCTTTGTTTATAACTATTGGAAGTTTAAAATGTTTTAATATCTGGTAAGACTAACTCTCACAATTCTTCTTTATTAGAATTTCCTGCTTATTTTTGCTTATTTATTTTTCCGTATGAACTTATTTTATTTTTATTTTGACTGCACTGAGTCTTTGTTGCTACACATAGACTTTCACTAGTGGAAGAGATCAGGGGCTACTGTTCGTGGTGGTGTGAAGGTTTCTCATTGCAGTGACTTCCCTTGTGTGGAGCTTCAGCTCTAGGCTTGCAGGCTTCAGTAGTTATCGTGCATGGGCTCAGCAGTTGTGGCGCATGGCTTAGTTGCCCCACAGCATATGATATCTTCCTGGATGAGAGATCGAACCCCTGTCCCCTGCATTGGCAGGTAGATTCTTAACCACTGAATTACCAGGGAAGTCATCCATATGAAGTTATAATTATATTGCATAATTAAACAATTAACTGTTTATATTTTTATTGGGATGATTTTAAATGTACAAATTACTATTTTGTACAGAGTTGCAATAAAATTCAGAGACATGGGTAAGTACTCATAATAATTACATTACAATGCATGATATGTTCAGTATTTATTCCCCATTGGCAGTACACAGCTCAATGCACTGTGCAAAATTGCTGTGAACACAGTGCATTAATGGAGCCTATGCAGCAATCTTTGCACAATGTATCTTTGATGCATTTCCTCTGATGTTTCACATCCCTGATTTTCACTGAATAAGCTTGGGCCTTTAGCATGTCTCAGCAAAAGGTAATCAAGAGGGTTCAATCTGTAAAATATATGTATATGAAATATGCTATACAGTAAGCCCTCTACATATGAACTTTCAAGTTGCAAACTTTCAAAGATGCTAACGAGCCTTCACATGTCCAATCACCATAAGTTAGTTCAGGTGCCTGGTGTACATTGTCACAACATCTTCTACCAGTGGTTGTGCTTTTGTGTACTTTACTGTGCAACACTGTTTAGAGTATTGTGTGCTCAGTTGCTCAGTCGTGTCTGATTGTTTTCCTGTGTACAGTACCTTTAGTTCAGGCCCAGGATGTCCAGAAGCAAGTGTGAAAGCAGTGGTGATGTAGCTGGTACTGCTAAGAAGTGGAATGGAAGTGGCAATGGAAACAAAAGTGAAAATAACTGAGAGAGTGGAGCAAGGCAAAAAGATGGTAGACATCGCTCATTCTTATAACATGAATCGTTCAACCATCAGCATGATACTAAAGAACAAGGACTAAAAAAAAAAAAAAAAGAACAAGGACTATATCATGGAACATTTGAAGTCTGCTATGCCAATAAAGTCGACATTAATATTGAAGAAGCATGAGAAAGTGATAGAGGAGATGGAGAAATTTCCTGTGTGGATACAGGATCAGCATCAGTGTTAAGTCCTGCTCAGCTTAATGCTGATTCAAGAGAAAGCTAAAAGCCTTTATGAAGACTTGAAGAAGAAACAGTGAAGAATCAGAGGGTGTATCTTTTAATGCCAGCCATGGCTGGTTTCATTGGTTCAAGGCAGAGTCAGCCTTCATAACATAAAAGTAAGTGGTGAAGCAGTGAATGCAGATATGGTAGCTGCCTTGGAATTTCCTGAAACTGAGAAATTATATATGGAGATGCATATTTCCTTGAGCAGGCTTTTTAAAAAATTAATTAATTTATTTTAATTGGAAGATAATTATTTTACAATATTCTGATGATTTTTGCCATACATCAACATGAATTTGCCATAGGTATACATGTGTCCCCCACATCCTGAGCCCCCCTCCCACTGCCTTCCCCACCCTATCCCTCTAGGTTGTCACCAGCTTTGGGTGCCCTGCTTCATGCATTGAACTTGCACTGGTCCTCTATTTTACATATGGTAACGCACATGTTTCAATGCTATTCTCTCAAATCATCCCACCCTTACCTTATCCTACTGAGTCCAAAAGTCTGTTCTTTATGTCTGTGTCTCCTTATGCTGTCCTGCCTATAGGATCATCAGTACTATCTTTCTAAATTCCATATGTATTTGTTAATATACAGTATTTGTCTTTCTGATTTACTTCACTCTGTATAATAGGCTCCAGGTTCATCCAATTCATTAGAACTGACTCAAAGGCATTCCTTTTTATAAGCTGAGTAATATTCCATTGTGTATATGTGCCACAACTTCCTTATCCATTCGTCTGTCGATGGACATCTAGGTTGGTTCCATATCCTAGCTATTGTAAATAGTGGTGCAATGAATGCTGGGGTACATGCATCTTTTTCAATTCTGGTTTCCTCAGGGTATAGGCCCAGCAGTGGGATTCTAAGCAGATTTTTAATGTGGGTGAGACAAAACTACTGGAAGAGGATACCAGATCAAAGTTATATCAGTAAGGAGGAAGAGTTGATGCCAGGCTGCTGTTTGGTGGCAATGCTTCTGGTGATATGAAGCTAAAGCCTCTCTTAGTTTATCATTCAGAGAACCCAAGAGCCCTTAAAAACATAGCCAAGGGCTCTCTTCCTGTTGTGTGGGAGAGTAACCCCAATGTCTGGATTACACAGGCCATTTTCCACGACTGATTTTTCCACCACTTTATCCCACAGGTAGAAAAATATTGCTTGGAGAAGGACATCCCGTTCAACATTCTTTTTGCTGCTCAACAGTGCTCTGGACCGTGCTCCCATTCATGGATAACTTTCATCCCAATGTCAAAGTAGTGCATCTGCCACCAAATACTACGTCACCCATCCAACCTATGGACCAGGGAGTCAGAGCAACTTTCAAGAAATATTATTTAGGTCACACTTTTCGTCAGGCAGTAAAGGTGAATGAAAAATCAGAAACAACCTTGCGACAATTTTTGAAGGACTATAACATCTGCAAGGCTATTTTTGTTTGGTGTGAGATTATGGCCATCACCATGAATGGGGTTTGTAAAAATCTTTTTCCACATTTTTTGATGATTTTTGTGGATTTGAGAAGGTGGATGAGGAATCCAAAGAGGCCTTCAGCAACTAAGTGACTCCCAGTGAGAAGCTGAAGCTAAATCTGCAAGATGACTTCACTGAACTCCTTGCTGTTCAACATGAGGAGCTACATCAATAATGAAGAATTGATGGAATTGAAGGCCCAGAGAAATGATAGAGAGCGACAAGAGGAAGAAGTAATTGAAGAAACAAAGAAATTCATGATACAGGAAATGGCAAGGGGATTTTCTTTACTCAAGGAGGCACTATTATTTTTTGAGGCATAGGACCTGAACATAGAATGGTACATAAAGGTTGTAGCAGCTGTTCTGAATGCAATCCAGGGCTACTGTGTCGTCTATGACAAGAAAACAAGAGCTACTACCCAGACATCACTGGATCATTTTTTTTTTCTTCAAGAAGGTAGATAGAATTGAAACCAGTAAGGAACCAGAACCTGTGGCATTAATGTCAGGTGTGCGTGAAATTGAAGCTTGCCCTCCATATCCTATTGCTGATGATCCTTTAGCTCTACCATCTGCCACCTCCTCTCCCTTCTCCAGTCAGTAACTCTCCTTGCCTGTTCACATGGTGTCAGCCCATATATGTCAGCTGTTGTACTGTATTACTGTATAGTATGTGTACAGTACCAAAAGATACTGCACTGTAAGATTTAAAATGTTTTCTTTTTGTATCTGCTTGTTATGTATTATTTGTGAGAAAAGTATAAACCTACTACAGAATGGTGCTATATAGCCAATTGTGTTAGTTGGGTACCTAGGCTAAGCTTGTTGGACTTATGAACAAATTAGACTTATGAACACACTCTTGAAATGAACTCATCTGTATGTAAGGGACTTAATGTATATTATATGTAATGTTTAAAATATTTATGCTTTCAGAAGAACTAGGAAAGACAGAAACTACCACAGATCAGAGGAAGCTAAGGAATCATGACAACTGAAAGTGCAACAGGGAGCACCAGATTGGCTCCTAGAACAGAAAAGTGATATAAATAAAAAGTTGGTGAAATCCAAAGTCTAGGGTTTAGTAATAGTAATGTATGGATGTCATTTTCTCAGTTTTGATAGATGTGGTGTAAAATGTTATCATTTTATGGGCTAATGATGTCTAATAGTTCTCTGGGCTATCTTTGAAACAGCTCTTCTGTGAATCTGAAATTATTCCAAGATAAAGTTTATTTTTAAAATTCTGTCTCTAGATTTTATGGTTACTTTGTATTATAATTATGTGTTTATCTTCCTCTGTAGACTGTGAGAACTACTAGAGCCTGGGCCATTCAGCACTATTACTGTGTTCATCGATAGTTATTGGGGACAACCTTAGAATGATTAAAATAAGCCAAGAAGACACTGAGAGGCTGTGGAAAAATTACCAAGTTGTTGTCTTCCTTACTTTACATTATGTACTATTCAATTTAATAAACCAAATGTGTTGCTGATAAACATTTTTATTGTCTCTATCTTCCATCCAGGAAGACTTAAAGAAAAAGATATTTGGGAAACCTGCCCTCAAAAGCTGAGAATTCCCTTCTTTTTCCACCTGCTCACCTTTACTCATTTTTAAAGTGCTCCTTCTCCTTGCCTCAAAATCTTTGGCACAGTAGCTTTGAAGAAGTGGGAGAACAGTGAGTTTGGGTTCTAGTCTACACTCTCACATCCTGGCTGTGTAAGCTTGGGTAAATTACTTAATCTCTATAAGCCTGCTTCTCATCTCCCTAATTAAAAAGATTAAATGAGAAAGTATATGTGATACAGTGTATAGGTCCAAGATACTAGGTGGCTTTCTGCACTTTGTGTGTGATTTTTTTTTTTACTGCCAAACTTACTCTTTGTCCAGTGTTCTCTCTGTAAATGGTTAGCCTAACCTACTTGTCCAAGCCAGAACCTAAGTCATCCTTGACTTATTCCTCTCTCTAATACCTCCTTCCTGAATTTTAAAATCACCACCAAGTCCTACTAATTCCTAATTATCTGCTCCACCCTCTCATTTTGATCCCTCTGCCATTGCCTTAGTTTCTCCCTGGGCTATAGTAATAGCCTCTTAACTGATCTCCTTGCCTTCAGATTTGTTTTCCATTTTTCATACTGCTTTCATATTGATTTTAAAATCGTTTGGCTGTGCTACTCCCTAAATTAAAATTATCCCGTGCATTCTTATAACCTTTAACATAAATCCAACATTTTTAGCATGACATTGTGATCTAGCCCACGTGTATCCATCCAGCTATGTTGCTCTCTAGTTTCTGCTATATCCCTAAGCTTTAGTTATCTTGAATTATTTGCAGTTGCCTGAAATCACTGTACATTCTGTCACAGTTACACTATTCCCTCTGTTGGAAGACTTCCTTTCAAACATTTAAAAAATGTGCTAAATCTTGTGGGCAATTCTCATTCCCCATCTTACTTGCTCTATCAGCAGCATTTTATGCAGTTGATTACTCCCTCCTTGATTTATTTTATTTATGCAGTTTTTATTTATTTTTAGAAATATATTGGAATTTGCTGTGATTTTTAAAAAGTCCATTAATTACTCACATTTGAGTTTCAAAGGGTTGACCAGACTAGTATATAAAGGTACATAGTAGAAACACATCAGTGTAGATATTAAAATAATCACAATGATGAAAAGACAAAATTCACTGTGTAGGAGGATATTGGGATAATTAAGGGGTGGTAAATATTTTTTGTTCAAAAATAATTTATTAAGTGCCCTCTGTGCTAGAAACTGTACCAGGGGCTCATGGCTAAGACATAAGGAAGGAAAAAGGAAAAGAGGAAATAAGATATCAAGATGAGTAAGATCTTGGATCCTTCAAGGCATTCAGTCAAATGGGAAGATAGGGCTACAATAAGTAATATTAATTAAGCACTACTAAGGTTCAAATAAACTGCCTCATTCAAGGCTCACAACAACCCTAAGGAGTGGGCAATATTATCCCCCATTTATTGATGAGGACACAGAGGACCACATGGGATAAATGCTGCTGTTCAGCTAGGGGTTCTTAGGAAATCACACATGAGAGTCAGGGAAACCATCCAAACCAGATGTGATTTCATCTGTCACACAACTTTTAGAATATAAAACACTCCCAATTTTTCTTATTTTCCTTTGCTCCTTCCTCCTCTTCCCCTCAACCTATTAATATTGAAATGCTCCATGACTCCTTGAATCATTCATTTTTTAATTTTTTAATTTAATTTTTTTTTTCAGTGGGTTTTGTCATACATTGACATGAATCAGCCATAGAGTTACACGTACTCCCCATCCCACCTCCCTCTCCACCCGATTCCTCTGGGTACTCCCAGTGCACCAGGCCCGAGCACTTGACTCATGCATCCCACCTGGGTTGGTGATCTGTTTCACCATAGATAATATACATGCTGTTCTTTCAAAACATCCCACCCTCACCTTCTCCCACAGAGTTCAAAAGTCTGTTCTGTACTTCTGTGTCTCTTTTTCTGTTTTGCATATAAGGTTATCGTTACCATCTTTCTAAATTCCATATATATGTGTTAGTATACTGTAATGTTCTTTATTTTTCTGGCTTACTTCACTCTGTATAATGGGCTCCAGTTTCATCCGTCTCATTAGAACTGATTCAAATGAATTCTTTTTAATGGCTGAGTAATATTCCATGGTGTATATGTACCACAGCTTCCTTATCCATTCGTCTGCTGATGGGCATCTAGGTTGCTTCCATGTCCTGGCTATTATAAACAGTGCTGCGATGAACATTGGGGTGTACGTGTCTCTTTCAGATCTGGTTTCCTCGGTGTGTATGCCCAGAAGTGGGACTGCTGGGTCATATGGCAGTTCTATTTCCAGTTTTTTAAGAAATCTCCACACTGTTTTCCATAGTGGCTGTACTAGTTTGTGTTCCCACCAACAGTTTAAGAGGGTTCCCTTTTCTCCACACCCTCTCCAGCATTTATTGCTTGTAGACTTCTGGATAGCAGCCATCCTGACTGGCGTGTAATGGTACCTCATTGTGGTTTTGATTTGCATTTCTCTGATAATGAGTGATGTGGAGCATCTTTTCATGTGTTTGTTAGCCATCTGTATGTCTTCTTTGGAGAAATGTCTGTTTAGTTCTTTGGCCCATTTTTTGATTGGGTCATTTATTTTTCTGGAATTGAGCTTCAGAAGTTGCTTGTATATTTTTGAGATTAATCCTTTGTCTGTTTCCTCATTTGCTATTATTTTCTCCCAATCTGAGGGCTGTCTTTTCACCTTACTTATAGTTTCCTTTGTAGTGCAAAAGCTTTTAAGTTTCATTAGGTCCCATTTGTTTATTTTTGCTTTTATTTCCAATATTCTGGAAGGTGGGTCATAGAAGATCTTGCTGTGATTTATGTCGGAGAGTGTTTTGCCTATGTTCTCCTCTAGGAGTTTTATAGTTTCTGGTCTTACATTTAGATCTTTAATCCATTTTGAGTTTATTTTTGTGTATGGTGTTAGAAAGTGTTCTAGTTTCATTCTATTACAAGTGGTTGACCAGTTTTCCCAGCACCACTTGTTAAAGAGGTTGTTCTTTTTCCATTGTATATCCTTGCCTCCTTTGTCAAAGATAAGGTGTCCATAGGTTCGTGGATTTATCTCTGGGCTTTCTATTCTGTTCCATTGATCTATATTTCTGTCTTTGTGCCAGTACCATACTGTCTTGATGACTGTGGCTTTGTAGTAGAGTCTGAAGTCAGGCAGGTTGATTCTTCCAGTTCCATTCTTCTTTCTCAAGATTACTTTGGCTATTCGAGGTTTTTTGTATTTCCATACAAAGGCCATATCCACCCTGAACGCACCCGATCTTGTCTGAATCATTCTTTTTTTCTCTTACTAGAACAATCATTTGCTTGATGCTTTCATCCAGTATCAGGCTTTAGATACCATCTGCATGCCAACGACTCCCAAATTTATAACTCCAGCCCAGAACTATCCCTTGAACTCCAGATCCATACATCCAACTTCCTATTTATGTTCTCCACTTGAATATCAAGTAGACATCTCACAGGTAGTTTGTTTAAAACTGAACTTCTAATCATCCTCCCTCCATCTTCTCTAACCACAGTTTTCCATCACAGCTGATGGCAGCTTCATTCTCCAAGTTATTCAAGCCCAAATACTTGGAGTCATTCTTAACATCTCTCTCCCAACAATGTCTAAATTCCTAGAAATCCAATTGGGGATGGCAGAGGAATAGGATGGGGAGACCAATTTATCCCCCACAAATTCATCAAAGTAACATTTGAACGCTGAGCAAATTCCACAAAACAACTTCTGAATGCTGGCAGAGGACATCAGGCACCCAGAAAGGCAACCCATTGTCTTCAAAAGGAGGTAGGACAAAATATAAAAGATAAAAAGAGAGACAAAAGAGGTAGGGATGGAGATCCATCCCAGGAAGGGAGTCTTAAAAGAGAACTTTCCAAACACCAGGAAACACTCTCACCAGTGGGTCTATGGGAATCTTGGAATCTCAGAGGGCAACATAACTGGGAGGATAAATAAATAAATAAATAAATAATTAAACCCCGCAGATTACATGCCTAATGGCAACTCCCAGGACTCGCAGCCACCACCAGCAACTGGGGACTGAACAGGGAGACATGGGCTGCATTGCTTAGGGGAAGGACTGGGCTGGAATGCCCTGAGGGCAACCTGAGGGAACTTTCGTGAGATAGCAACTCAAACTGTGGGATAGCCAGGAAGAGAGAGAGAGAGAGAAGTATTCTGTGAGAAGCCCTAAACTGAGGCACTGCCAGGCCTGCTCACAGAACAAAGGACTTAGCAAATACCAGAGGAAAGCTAGCAGGCTGCAGACTGGCCCATCTGCTGGAGACAAGCAGACATGGAACAGCCAGAGCTGGAAAGTGGCAATCCTGGCCCCAGAGAGGCATCCTCTACCAAACTGCAAACAGGCTCCATTGCTAACCAAGAGTTCTTGGGATTCTGGATGGTTGACATATGCTGGGAGGGTTGCAGCCAGAGATCAGCTCCCCAGAAGAGACACACGGCATGCCTGAGAAGGCGCACCCACTGTACACCTAGAAAACTGAATGGCTGGGACCGGGGAGGCAATAAGACGCAGCACCCACCTGGGGGTGACTGCACTCGCCAAGCACCTGGTCACCTGAGCTGCTCGGACCTGTGAAGGACACAAAACGCAGGCCTAACTGAGTCTGCACCTTTGGGGAGTACTCGAGAACTTGAACCTGAGTAGCTTAGACCTGGAAAGTGCACACAACCCAGGACCTGCCTCAGACCGTTGGCAGCAGAGCAACCTAGAACCTGAGAAGTGTAGACCATGAAAGCACACACGCCATGAGTGGGGGCAAACCCAGTGCAGCTGAAACACTATGGGCACTCCCCACACACGCCAGTGATATTTGTTTGCAGTGTTCCTCCCTACCCTCAGCACAACTGAACAAGTGAGCCCAAATAAGTGACCACCTTCACCCCCTTGTGTCAGGGTGGAAATTAAACACTGAAGAGACCAGCAAACAGAAGAAGCTAAAATAAACAGAGGGAACCACTTTGGAAGTGACAGGTGAAAGATTAAAACTCTGTAGTTAGCATAGACTACATTGGAAGGGGCCTATAGATCTTGAGAAGTATAAGCCGGATCAAGGAACTATCTGAAACTGAACTGACCCAACATTGTCTGCAACAGCTCCAGAAAATTCCTAGATATTTTTTTACTATTATCATTTTTTTTAATTTAAAATTGTTTTAAAAAATTTAAGTCCTCTACTACTCCTTTAATTTTCATTTTTATAATCCCAGAAGAAGAAGACAAAAAGAAAGGCCGTGAGAAAATACTTGAGAAGATAATAGTTGAAAACTTCACTAAAATGGGGAAGGAAGTTCAAGTCCAAGAAAGTCACCCAAGTCCAAGAAAACCAGAGAGTCCCAAACAGGATAAAACCAAGGTGAAACACTGCAAGACACATTAGTCAAATTAACAAAGATCAAACACAAAGAACAAATATTAAAAGCAGCAAGGGAAAAACAATGAAAAACACAAGGGGATTCCCATAAGGATAACAGCTGATCTTTCAACAGAAACTCTTCAGGTCAGAAGGGAATGGCAAGACATACTTAAAGTGATGAAAGGGAAAAACCTACAACCCAGATTACTGTACCCAGCAAGGATCTCATTCAAATATGAAGGAGAAATCAAAAGCTTTACAGACAAGCAAAAGCTGAGAGAATTCAGCACAACCAAACCATCTCTCCAACAAATGCTAAAAGATCTTCTCTATACAGGAAACATAGAAAGGGTGTACAAACTCGAACCCAAAACAACAAAGTAAATCGTAAAAGGATTATCAGTCAGTCAGTCAGTTCAGTCGCTCAGTCGTGTCCGGCTCTTTGTGACCCCATGAACCGCAGCATGCCAAGCCTCCCTGTCCATTACCAACTTCCGGAGTCCACCCAAACCCATGTCCATTGAGCCGGTGATGCCATCCAACCATCTTATCTTCTGTCATCCCCTTCTCCTCCTGTCCTCAATATTTCCCAGCATCAAGGCCTTTTCCAATGAGTCAGCTCTTCGCATCAGGTGGCCAAAGTATTGGAGTTTCAGCTTCAACAACAGTCCTTCCAATGAACACCCAGGACTGATCTCCTTTAGTATGGACTGATTGGATCTCCTTGCAGTTCAAGGGACTCTCAAGAGTCTTCTCCAACACCACAGTTCAAAAGCATCAATTCTTTGGAGCTCAGCTTCCTTTATAGTCCACCTCTCACATCCATACATGAGCACTGGAAAATCCATAGCCTTGACTAGACGGCCCTTTTTTGACAAAGTAATGTCTCTGCTTTTTAACATGCTGCCTAGGTTGGTCATAACTTTCCTTCCAAGGAGTAAGCATCTTTTAATTTCATGGCTGCAGTCACCATCTGAAGTGATTTTGGAGACCAGAAAAATAAAGTCAGCCACTGTTTCCCCATCTATTTGCCATGAAGTAATGGGACCAGATGTCATGATCTCAGTTGTCTGAATGTTGAGCTTTAAGCCAACTTTTTCACTCTCCTCTTTCACTTTCACTAAGAGGATCTTTAGTTCTTCACTTTTTAGCATAAGGGTGGTGTCATCTGCATATCTGAGGTTATTGATATTTCTCCCAGCAATCTTGGTTCCAGCTTGTGCTTCCTCCAGCCCAGCGTTTCTCATGATGTACTATGCATATAAGTTAAATAAGCAGGATGACAATATACAGGATCATACTTATCAATAATTACCTTAAATGTAAATGGGTTGAATGCTCCAACCGAAAGACAAAGACTGGCTGAATGAATACAAAAACAGGGCCCCATATATGTTGTCTACAAGAGACCCACCTCAAAACAAGAGACACATACAGACTGAAAGTGAAGGGCTGGAAAAAGGTATTCCACGCAAATAGAGACCAAAAGAAAGCAGGAGTTGCAATACTCATATCAGATAAAATAGACTTTAAAATAAAGTGAAAAGAGACAAAGAAGGACACTACCTAATGAACAAAGGATCAATCCAAAAATAAGATATAACAATTACAAATATATTTGCGCTGAACATAGGAGCACTGCAATATGTAAAGCAAATGCTAACAAGTATGAAAGGGGAAATTAACACCCACTCACACCTAAGGATAGATCAACTAAACAGAAAATTAACAAGGAAACACAAACTTTAAATGATACAATGGACCAATTAGACCTAATTGATATCTATAGGGCATTTCACCACAAAACAATGAATTTCACCTTTTTCTCAATTGCTAATGGAACCTTCTCCAGGATAGATCACATCCTGGGCCATAAAACTAGCCTTGGTAAATTCAAAAAAATTATAATCATTCCAAGCATCTTTTCTGACCACAATGCAATAAGATTAAATGTCAATTACAGGAAAAAAAAAAAAACTATTAAAACTTCAAACATATGGAGACTGAACAACACGCTTCTGAATAACCAACAAATCACAAAAGAAATCAAAATATGCATAGAGAAGAATGAAAATGAAAACACAACAACCCAAAACCTATGGGACCCTAAAAGCAGTGCTAAGGGGAAGGTTCATAGCAATACGGGCTTACCTCAAGAAACAAGAAAAAAGTCAACTAAATAACCTAACTCTATACCTAAAGCAACTAGAAAAGGAAGAAATGGAGAACCCTAGGGTTAGTAGAAGGAAAGAAATCTTAAAAATTAGGGCAGAAATAAATGCAAAAGAAACAAAAAAGACCATAGCAAAAATCAACAAAGCTAAAAGCTGGTTATTCGAGAAGATAAATAAAATAGACAAACCATTGGCCAAACTCATCAAGAAACAAAGGGAGAAGAATCAAATCAACAAAATTAGAAATGAAAATGGAGAAATCACAACAGACAACACAGAAATACAAAGGATCATAAGCGACTGCTATCAGCAACTATATGCCAATAAAATGGACAACTTGGAAGAAATGGACAAATCTTAGAAAAGTACAACTTTCCAAACTGAACCAGGAAGAAACAGAAAATCTTAACAGACTCATCACAAGCACGGAAATTGAAACTGTAATCAGAAATCTTCCAGCAAACAAAAGCCCAGGGCCAGATGGTTTCACAGCTGAATTCTACCAAAAATTTAGAGAAGAACTAACACCTTTTCTATTCAAACTCTTCCAGAAAATTGAAGAAGAAGGTAAACTTTCAAACTCATTCTATAAGGCCACCATCACCCTAATACCAAAACCAGACAAAGATGCCACACTAAAAAGAAAACTGCAGGCCAATATCACTGATGAACATAGGTGCAAAAATGCTTAACAAAATTCTAGCAAACAGAATCCAACAACATATTAGAAAGATCATACATCATGACCAAGTGGGCTTTATCCCAGGAATGCAAGGATTCTTCAATATCCACAAATCAATCAATCTAATACACCACATTAACATATTGAAAGATAAAAGCCATATGATTATCTCAATAGATGCAGAAAAAGCCCTTGACAAAATTCAACATTCATTTACGATAAAAACCCTCCAGAAAGCAGGAATAGAAGGAACATACCTCAACATAATAAAAGCTATATATGACAAACCCACAGCAAACATTATCCTCAATGGTGAAAAATTGAAAGCATTTCCCCTAAAGTCAGGATCAAGACAAGGTGCCCACTCTCACCACTACTATTCAACATAGTTTTGGAAGTGTTGGCCACAGCAATCAGAGCAGAAAAAGAAATAAAAGGAATCCAGATTGGAAAATAAGAAGTAAAACTCTCACTGTTTGCAGATGACATGATCCTTTACACAGAAAATCCTGAAGACTCCACCAGAAAATTGCTAGAGCTAATCAATGAATATAGCAAAGTTTCAGGATATAAAATTAACACACAGAAATCTCTTGCATTTCTATACACTAGCAATGAGAAAACAGACAGAGAAATTAAGGGAAAAATTCCACTCACCATTGCAGTGAAAAGAATAAAATAGTTAGGAATATATCTACCTAAAGAAACAAAAGATCTATATGTAGAAAACTATGAAACACTGATGAAAGAAATCACAGAGAACACAAATAGATGGAGAAATATACCATGTTCAGGAATTGGAAGAATCAATACAGTGAAAATGAGTATACTATGCAAAGCGATCTATAGATTCAATGCAATCCCTATCAAGTTACCAATGGTATTCTTCACAAAACTAGAACAAATAATTTCACAATGTGTATGGAAATATAAAAATCCTCGAATAGCCAAAGCAATCTTGAGAAAGAATGGAACTGGAGGAATCAACCTGCTTGACTTCAGGCTCTACTACAAAGCCACAGTCATCAAGACAGTATGGTACTGGCACAAAGACAGAAATATAGATCAATGGAACAAAATAGAAAGCCTAGAGATAAATCCATGGATACCTATGGGTATGTGGATACCTTATCCTATGGATAAGGTATGGATACCTTATCCTCTTCAAAGGAGGCAAGAATATACAATGGAAAAAAGACAACCTCTTTAACAAGTGGTGCTGGGAAAACTGGTCAACCACTTGTAAAAGAATGAAACTAGAACACTTTCTAACACCATACACAAAAATAAATGCAAAATGGATTAAATGTCTAAACATAAGACCAGAAACTATGAAACTCTTAGAGGAAAACATAGGCAAGACACTCTCTGACGTAAGTCACAACAGGATCCTCTATGACCCACCTCCAAGAGTATTGGAAATAAAAGCAACAATAAACAAATGGGACCTAATTAAACTTAAAAGCTTTTGCACTACAAAGGAAACTATAAGCATGGTGAAAAGACAGCCCTCAGAATGGGAGAAAATAATAGCAAACGAAGCAACTGACAAAGAATTAATCTCAAAAATATACAAGCAACCCCTGCAGCTCAATTCCAGAAAAATAAATGACCCAATCAAAAAATGGGCCAAGGAACTAAACAGACATTTCTCCAAAGAAGACATACAGATAGCTAACAAACACATGAAAAGATGCTCAGCATCACTCATTATCAGAGAAATGCAAATCAAAACCACAATGAGCTATCATTTCACGGCAGTCAGAATGGCTGCTATCCAAAAGTCTACAAGCAATAAATGCTGGAGAGGGTGTGGAGATAGGGAACCCTCTTACACTGTTGGTGGGAACGCAAACTAGTACAGCCACTGTGGAGAACAGTATGGAGATTCCTTAAAAAATGAAAATAGAACTGCCATATGACCCAGCAATCCCACTGCTGGGCATACACCCTGCTGATGAAACCAGAATCGAAAGAGACACGTTTACCCTAATGTTCATCACAGCATGTTTATAATCGCCAGGACATGGAAGCAACCTAGATGCCCATCAGCAGATGAATGGATAAGAAAGCCATGGTATATATCCATAATGGAATATTACTCAGCCATTAAAAAGAATACTTTTGAATCAGTTCTAATGAGGTGGATGAAACTAGAGCATATTATACAGAGTGAAGTATCAGAAATTAAAACATCAGTACAGTATACTATCACATATATATAGAATTTAGAAAGATAGTAATGATGACACTATATGAGAGACAGCAAGAGAGATACAGATGTATAGAACAGTCTTTTGGACTTTGTGGGAGAGGTTGAGGGTGGGATGATTTGGGAGAATGGCACTGAAACATGTATATTATCACATGTGAAACGGATCATCAGTCCAGGTTCAATGCATGGGACAGGGTGCTCGGGGCTGGTGCACTGGGATGGCCCAGAGGGATGGGATGGGGAGTGAAGTGGAGGGGGGTTCAAGATGGGGAACACATGTACACCCGTGGCTGATTCATGGCAATGTATGGCAAAACCACTTCAACATTGTAAAGTAATTAGCATCCAATTAAAATGAATAAATTTATATATAAAAAAGAAATCCAATTGGTTCTACCTTCAAAATGTATCCAAAAGCCTACCATATTCCACCACCTGAGTTCATATCACCTGAGTTTGAACCAACATCATCTCTCACTTGATTATTGCAAAAAGTTCTTAACTGGTTTTCCGTTTCCACCCTTGCCTGTTTTCCCAAACCCAGCAGCTAGATTGATAAAACATTGAATTGTATCATATTAAAACATTAAATAACACATCATTTCCCTTCGGAATTTCTTCAATGTTATTCAGAGTACCCAAAGTTGTTATAATAGTTCACAAGATCAGATTTAAATGGCTTCCCTTTCCTCTCAGCTCTCTAGCCTTCTGTTCTCTCTCTGATTCATTTGACTCTGGCAGTAGTTACCTTGCTATTTTTACAGGGTGCCATGTCAACCACACTTCCAGTAGCACTTTTCTCTATTTCTCCCCTCTGCCTGGAACACTATGTTCCCAGATATTCACTTGGCTAATTTCTTCAGCTACTTCAGGTCTTTATACAACTTGCACCTTCTCAATGAGGTCAACCGTGATCACCATATTTAATTCTGCCACCTGAGTACATTTCCCCAAGGACTCCTCATCTCTACTAGATTTTTTCTTTTTCCTTTCATAGTACTTACCATGTTATAACATATAATATATATTTTACTCTTTTAATTTTTATTGTTTGTCTCCTCCTGATAAAATATAAGCCTCAGCTTTGGACAGGGATCTTGGTCTGTCATGTCTAGTGATTTATCCTAAATGCCTAGAAAAGCACCTGGCACATGGAAAAAATAATTATTGCATAAAGCTTTTGAGTTTGGTATGATCCTTCCAGAATTTTTCATATGAATTTATACACCTATATACAGTTCTAGAGAGCACTCATCCATGAGCTTCTAAGACAGTTCAGATGTCACTTCCTACCAGCCTGGATTAAATACCTGTTGTTACAATTTCCCTCAGTCATGGCACTTAGTGCACTATTTAGTAATTATCTAATTACTTATCTGTTTCCCTCATTAGAGTCTGAGCTCCTTCAGAATAGGAACCATGGCTTATTTATCTCTGTATCCCCAGGAGATGACATATTAGCCACATAATGTATGTTGAATGAATATAGGTATAAATGAATGACTCAGTCTGTAAGAAGGGTAATTCTACTTTCTCAGTACTATAGTATAACATGTGTTTTATTCTTAGCAAGCTGAATGTGTAAAACATATGAAAATTCAGCTTCACTCAAAAGATATAACAATTGCTTCATAAGTAGTTAATTTATAAAATTATTCACAAGAAAATTTTCTGAAAGCAAGTGCATTCAGTGTAGAACAGAAATTTTGCCATAGTAAGGCAAACCTAACCTCTCTTCAGATCACTACTGGTATTTGGCAGAAGCATGAATGTTAGTGTGTCTGAAGGTAAGGTTATACCTCTGATGTCATTCTCAAAATGTTAGAATTACAGGCCACCTCACCCAATACCCAACTTTACCTTAATAGCATGTTATGGAGAAGAGGAAGGTAACTAAAGTTTTACTGATTCTATTATGTACTTTTAATAGATACAGCCCACATCTCACTTAATCAAAAAAATCTTGGAAAAAGAGGCTGCTATTTCTATCTTATAGATGAGAATATTGAACTCAGAGTCATATTTTAGCTATGATCACACATAGAGCCAGGATAAAGGCAAAATGTGAGCTTAGTATTAAATGTCTTTGCCTGAGTCAATTACCATATTTCAGATTGACTGTTAAGTCTTGTCAAGTTGGAAGTATGACTTAAAGCAGAATAGTGTCAAGAGTCCTGTTCTAGACTGTAGATTGGTCATTAAGATAGGGGCACAAATATAGGCAGAGGATTTTCACAGGGGAAAGTGGATTGGATGTAGTTACTGGTGAGAAACGTTCAATATGCTGGCAGAGTGGGAAAGAGAAGTTGCTAGGGTAAAGTTGTAACCAAAGAAGTAGAAGGAAGAGAGAGAGGAAAGGTAACAGCTGCCTTATGATAGTACTGAAAGAAATTTGCTGCCAAGTGTTATGAATAGTGGTTTAGGGTTTCTCAGTACTGTGTTCAAGTTGAATGCTCATAAACATGGAGGTAAAGGAGATGTGGGGCACAGTCTGTGCCTGCTGTATTACTAAATTTCTTTCTTTTTATTTTGAAAAAAAATTTACTGTAGTAAAAATAAATAACAAAATTTTTCCATTTTAAGTGTATAACTCAGGGGCATTATTCATATTCACAGTGTTGTACAACTATTACCACTATCCATCTCCAAAGCTTTTCATTACCCCAAATAGAAACTCTGTATTCATTAGGCACAACTCCCCATTTTCCCTCTCCTCCAGACCCTGGTTAACTTCTTAATTACTTCATGTCTTTTGTGTCTGGTTTATTTCACTCAGCCTAATGTATTCAATGTTCATCCATATTGTAGCACATATCAAAATGCAATTTTTTTCTACAGCTGGACTATACCATTGCTTGTATATACCACATCTCATTTATCCATTCATTTATTGATGGACACTTCTGTTGTTTCCACCTTGTGGCTATTGTGAATAGTGCAGCAGTGAACATTAGCATAGAAGTATCTGTTTAGGTCTCCATTTTCAGTTCTTTTGGGTCTATACCTCAGAGAGGAATTGCTCATTCTGCACTTTGCTGGAGCAGCCATGAAGAGATATCCCATGTCCAACGTATGAGAAACCTAAGTAAGATGGTAGATGTTGTGAGAGGGCATCAGAGGGCAGACACACTGAAACCATAATCACAGAAAACTAGCCAATCTGATCACACGGACCACAGCCTTGTCTAAATCGATGAAACTAAGCCGTGACTTGTGGGGCCACCCAAGATGGACGGGTCATGGTGGAGAGGTCTGAGAGAATGTGGTCCACTGGAGAAGGGAATGGCAAACCACTACAGTATTCTTACCTTGAGAACCCCATGAACAGTATGAAAATGAAACGCAAAATGATAGGATACTGAAAGAGGAACTCCCCAGGTCGGTAGGTGCCCAATATGCTACTGGAGATCAGTGGAGAAATAGTTCCAGAAAGAATGAAGGGATGGAGCCAAAGCAAAAACAATACCCAGTTGTGGATGTGACTGGTGATAGAAATAAGGTCCGATGCTATAAAGAGCAATACTGCATAGTAACCTGGAATGTTAGGTCCACAGATCAAGGCAAATTGGAAGTGGTCAAACAGGAGATGGCAAGAGTGAACGTCGACATTCTAGGAGTCAGCAAACTAATATGGACTGGAATGGGTGAATTTAACTCAGATGGCCATTATATCTACTACTGTAGGCAGGAATTCCTTAGAAGAAATGGAGTAGCCATCATGGTCAACAAAACAGTCTGAAATGCAGTACTTGGATGCAATCTCAAAAATGACAGAATGATCTCTGTTTGTTTCCAAGGCAAACCATTCAATATCACGGTAATCCAAGTCTATGCCCCAACCAGTAATGCTGAAGAAGCCGAAGTTGAGCAGTTCTATGAAGACCTACAAGACCTTTTAGAACTAACACCCCAAAAAGATGTCCTTTTCATTATAGGGGACTGGAATGCAAAAGTAGGAAGTCAAGAAACACCTGGAGTAACAGGCAAATTTGACCTTGGAGTACAGAATGAAGCAGGGCAAAGGCTAATAGAGTTTTGCCAAGAGAACGCACTGGTCATAGCAAACACCCTCTTCCAACAACACAAGAGAAGACTCTGTACATGGACATCACCAGATGGCGAACACCAAAATCAGATTGATTATATTTTTTGCAGCCAAAGATGGAAAAGCTCTATACAGTCAGCAAAAACAAGACTGGGAGCTGACTGTGGCTCAGATCATGAACTCCTTATTGCCAAATTCAGACTTAAATGGAAGAAAGTAGGGATAATCACTAGACCATTCAGGTATGACCTAAATCAAACCCCTTACGATTATACAGTGGAAGTGAGAAATAGATTTAAGGGACTAGATCTGATAGAGAGAGTGCCTGATGAACTATGGATGGAGGTTCATGACATTGTACAGGAGACAGGGATCAAGACCTACCCATGGAAAAGAAATGCAAAAAAGCAAAACGGCTGTCTGAGGAGGCCTTACAAATAGCTGTGAAAAGAAGAGAAGCGAAAAGCAAAGGAGAAAAGAAAAAAATATTTCCATTTGAATGTAGAGTTCCAAAGAATAGCAAAGAGAGATAAGAAAACCTTCCTCAGTAATCAATGTAAAGAAATAGAGGAAACAACAGAATGGGAAAGACTAGAGATCTCTTAAGAAAATTAGAGATACCAAGGGAACATTTCATGCAAAGATGGGCTCGATAAAGGACAGAAATGGTATGGACCTAACAGAAGCAGAAGATATTAAGAAGAGGTGGCAAGAATACACAGAAGAATTGTACAAAAAAGATTTTCATGACCCAGATAATCACGATGGTATGATCACTCACCTAGAGCCAGACATCCTGGAATGTGAAGTCAAGTGGGCCTTAGGAAGCATCACTATGAACAAAGCTAGTGGAGGTGATGGAATTCCAGTTAAGCTATTTCAAATTCTAAAAGATGATGCTGTGAAAGTACTGCACTCAATATGCCAGCAAATTTGGAAAACTCAGCAGTGACCACAGGACTGGAAAATGTCCATTTTCATTCCAATCCCAAAGAAAGGCAATCCCAAAGAATGCTCAAACTACCACACAATTGCACTCATCTCACATGCTGGTAAAGTAATGCTCAATATTCTCCAACCTAGGCTTCAGCAATACCTGAACCATGAACTTCCAGATGTTACAGCTGGTTTTAGAAAAGGCAGAGGAACCAGAGATCAATTGCCAACATCTGCTGGATCATCAAAAAAGCAATAGAGTTCCAGAAAAGCATCTATTTCTGCTTTATTGACTATGCCAAAGCCTTTGACTGCGTGGATCACAATAGTGTGGAAAATTCTGAAAGAGATGGGAATACCAGACCACCTGACCTGAAAGAGGAGAGTGAAAAAGTTGGCTTAAAGCTCAACATTCAGAAAACCAAGATTATGGCATCTGGGCCCATCACTTCATGGCAAATAGATGGGGAAACAGTGACTCACTTTATTTTGGGGGTCTCCAAAATAACTGCAGATGGTGATTGCAGCCCTGAAATTAAAAGACGCTTACTCCTTGGAAGGAAAGTTATGACCAACCTAGACAGCATATTAAAAACCAGAGACATTACTTTACCAACAAAGGTCCATCTAGTCAAGGCTATGCTTTTTCTAGTGGTCATGTGTGGATGTGAGAGTTGGACTGTGAAGAAAGCTGAGCACCAAAGAATTGATGCTTTTGAACTGTGGTGTTGGAGAAGACTCTTGAGAGTGCCTTGGACTGCAAGGATCCAACCAGTCCATCCTAAAGGAGATCAGTCCTGGGTTTTCATTGAAAGGACTGATGCTGAAGCTGAAACTCCAATACTTTGGCCACCTCATGCGAAGATTTGACTCACTGGAAAAGACCCTGATGCTGGGAGGCATTGGGGGCAGGAGGAGAAAGGGACGACAGAGGATAAGATGGCTGGATGGCATCACCGCCTCGATGGAAAAGAGTCTGAGTAAATTCCGGGAGCTGGTGATGGACAGGGAGGCCTGGCGTGCTGTGTTTCATGGGGTTGCAAAGAGTCGGACATGACTGAGCGACTGAACTGAAGTGACTGATGCTAATTCTATGTTAAAGTTTTTGAGAAACTGCCAAATTGTGTTCTACAGTGCCTTCATCATTTTACATTCCCATCAGCAAGGTATGAGGGTTTTAATTTCTCAAAAACCTTGCTAATACTTGCTACTTTCCCTTTAAAAAAATGTAGATGTGAAGTGATATTAATGGCATCTCATTGTGGCTTTAATTTGCATTTCCCTAATAACTAATGATGTTGAGCTTATTGACCATTTGTATATCTTCTTTGGAGAAATGTCTCTTCAAACTGTTTCCTTATTTTAAAAATTAATTGCATTGTTCTTTTTGTTGTTGGGTTGTAGGAGTTCTTTATTCTGGATATTAAAATTTATCAAATATATGATTTGCAAATATTTTCTACCATTCTGTAGATCATCAGTTCACTTTTTCATACTGTTCTTTATGCACTAAAGTCTTAAAATTTTCATAATGTCTCAGTTATCTCTTTTTTTCCTTTTATTGCTCATTCTTTTTGTATTATATTTAAGAATCCATTGCCAAATGAAAGGTTATTAAGATTTACTCTTATGTTTTCTTCAAGGAGTTTTCTGCTATTGGCTCTTATATTTAGGTCACTGATCCATTTCCAGTTAATTTTTGCTTTTGTGTGAAGTGGGGCCAAAATTAATTCTTTTGCATGTGGAAATCAGTTGTCCCAGTGCTATTTGTTGAAAGAACTTGTCCTCACTGATTGCACTTGTCAAAAATCAATTCATCATAGATGTATGGATTTATTTTTGGACCCACATTTTAGTCCATTGGTCCACGTCTCTATTCTTTGCCAATGCATTTCTGATTTTTTTAAGTGAATCATATCTCAAATTTTGATTGAATAAACTTGACATGTAATACTGTGTGTAAATTTAAGGAGTACAGCTGTGTTACTATGGTATTTATATACTATAATATATTTGCTGATATTGCAGCATTTATCACTTAATATATTACAGTACAATCAATTCAGTTCAGTCACTCAGTCATGCCTGTCTCCTTGCAACCCCATGGACTGTAGCACACCAGGCTTCCTTGTCCATCACCAACTCCCGGAGCTTGCTCAAACACATGTCCATTGAGTCGGTGATGCCATCCAACCATCTCATCTTCTATTGTCCCTTTCTCCTCCTGCCTTCAATCTTTCCTAGCATCAGGGTCTTTTCTAATGAGGCAGCTCTTCGCATCAGGTGCCCAAATTATTGGAGCTTCAGCTTCAGCATCAGTCCTTCCAATGAATATTCAAGACTGATTTCCTTTAGGATTGACTTGTTTGATCTCCTTGCAAACCAAGGGACTCTCAAGAGTCCTCCAACACCACGGTTCAAAAGCATCAACTCTTTGATGCTCAGCTTTCTTTATGGTCCAATTCTCACATCCATGCATGACTACTGGAGAAATCATAGCTTTGACTATATGAACCTTTGTTGGCAATGTAATGTCTCTGCTTTTTAATATGCTGTATAGGTTGGTCATAGCTTTTCTTCCAAGGAGCAAGCATCTTTTAATTTCATGGCTGCAGTCACCATCTGCAGAGATTATGGAACCCAAGAAAATAATGTCTGTCACTGTTTCCACTGTTTCTCCATCTATTTGCCATGAAGAAATGGGACCAGATGCCATGATCTTTATTTCATGAATGGTGAGTTTTAAGCCAGCTTTTCCACTCTCCTTCACTTTCATCAAGAGGCTCTTTAGTTCCTCCTCACTTTCTGCCATAAGGGTGGTGTCATCTGCACATCTGAGGTTCTTGATATTTCTCCTGGCAATCTTGATTCCAGCTTGTGCTTCATCCAGCCTGTCATTTCACATGATGTACTCTGCATATAAGTTAAATAAGCAAAGTGGCAACATACAGCCTTGATGTACTCCTTTCCCAATTTTGAACTAGTCAGTTGTTCCATGTCCGGTTCTAATTGTTGCTTCTTGACCTGCATACAGATTTCTCAGGAGGCAGGTAAGGTGATTTGGTATTTCAATACTGTTGTCTATATTCATATACTGTATATTAGATATATATGATTCATTTTCTATTCTTTACAAATCTGTACCATTAAACTCCATCACTCTTAATGCCCTTCAATCATTCTCTGGTAACCACCATTTTGCTCTATTTTTAATAAGTTTCCCTATTTTAGATTCCACATGCAAGTGATACCATACTGTTTTGAGTACTACAGCTTATTAAGTTTTGAAGTAGGGAAGCGTGGGTCCTCCAACTCTGTTCTATTTCAAGATTATTTTTTCTATTAAAGGTTCCTGGAAATTTTACATGAATTTTAAAATTGGCTTTTTCATTTATGCAAAGCAGGCTGTTGGAATTTCGATAGGGTTTGTGTTGAATTTGGGATCAGTGTGGGTAGTAATACATCTTTAACAATAATAAGTTTTAAGTTTATGAACACAGACTATCTTTTCATTTATTTAAGTCTTACATTTCTTTCAGCAATGTTTTGTAATTTTCAGTGTGCAAGTCTTTCACATCCTTGATTAAATTTCTTCCTAAGAATCTTATTCCTTTAGATGCTATTGTAAATGGAATTGGACTTTTAAAATATTTTTATTGAGATATAATTGACATATAGAGCTATATTAGTTTCAAGTGTAGAATAGAAATTCTACATTCATAGATATTGCAAAGTGATGACCACAATAAGTATAGTTAACATTCATCACCATACATGGTTATAATTTTTTTCTCATGATTAGAACTTCTAAGATTTACTTTCTTATGAACTTTAAAATGTGCAATAAAGTTAGTATAGTTAATTAACTATAGTCACCATGCTGTACATTATATTCCCAGATCATACTTATTTTATAACAGAAAGTTTGTATTTTTGGCTACCTTTACTCATTTTACACCCCCACCCAACTGCCTCTGGGGGCTTCCCTGGTGGCTTAGTGGAATCTGCCTCCCAATGCAGGAAACACTGGTTCAATCCCTGGGTTAGGAAGAGCCCCTAGAGAACAAATGGCAGCCCACTCTAGCATTCTTATCTGAAAAATCCCATGGACAGAGGAGCCTGGTGGGCTACAGTTCTTTGGGTCACAAAAGGGTTGGATATGACTTAGCAACTAAACAACAACAACCCCTTTCTCTGTTCTTTGTATCTATGAGTTCAAGTATTTTTAGAAGACTCCACATAAGAAGTGAGATCATAAGGTATTTGTCTTTCTGTCTGACTTACTTCACTTAGCACAGTATCCTCAAAGTCCATCCCTATTGTTGCAAATTGCAAGATATCCGTCATTTTCATGGCTGAATAATATTCCATTGTATGCCTACACATATACACCACGTTTTCTTTATAAATTTACTTACCAGTGAGCACTTAGGGTCTTATACACCACGTTTTCTTTATAAATTTACTTACCAGTGAGCACTTAGGTTCTTTCCATATCTTGGTATTATAAATAATGCTGCAATGAACATGGGGGTGTGTATATCTTTTGGAGATAGTGTTTTGATTTCCTTAAGATAAATGCCCAGGAATGGAATTGCTAGATCATATGGCAGTTCTTGGGGTTTCCCCAGTGGTTCAGTGGTAAAGAATCCACCTGCAATGAAGAAACCGCAGGAGATGTGAGTTCCATTCATGGGTGGGATAGATCCCCTGGGGAAGGGCATGGCAATCCACTCCGGTATTCTTGCCTGGAGAATCCCATGGACAGAAGAGCCTGGAGGGCTACAGTCCAGAACATCGCAAAGAGTCGGACACTACTGAAATGTCTTAGCACGCAAATATGGCAGTTCTTTTACATTTTGAGGAATCTCCATAATGTTTTCCACAGTGACTGCACCAATTTAATTTCCCACCAATGTTGCACTAGAGTTCCCTTTTCTCCACATCCTTGACATACTTGTTATTTCTTGTCTTTTTGATAGCAGCCATTCTAAAGGTATGAGCTGATATATCACTGGGGTTCTGACTTGCATTTCCTTGATGACTAGAATATTAAGCACTTTTTAGTGTACCTGTTGGCTGTCTGTATATCTTCTTTGGAAAATGCCTATTCAGATCCTCTGCATATTTTTTTAATCTGATTTTTTGCTATTGAGTTGTATAAGTTCTTTACATATTTTGAATATTAATCTCTTATCAGTTATATGAGTTGCAAGTATTTTCTACCATTCTGTAGATTGCTTTTGCATATTGTTGATGATTACCTTTGCTGTGCAGAAACTTTTAAGTTTGATGAAGTGCCATTTGTCTATTTTTGTTTTTGTTGTCTTTGCTTTTGGTGTCAAATCCAAAAAATCATCACCAAGATCAATGTCCAGGAGCTTATTACCTATATTTTCTTCTAAGAGTTTTATGGTTTCAGGTCTGGCATTCAAGTGTTTAATCCGTTTTGAGTTAATTTTTGTGTATAGTGTAAAATAGTGGTCTAGTTTCATTCTTTTGCATGTGACTGACTATTTTTCCTAACACCATTTATTGATGATACTATCCTTTCTCCATTGTATATTCTTGGCTCCTTTGCTATAAATTTGTGGGTTTATTTTCTGGGCTCTCAGGCCTGCTTCATTTATCTATGTGTCTGTTTTTATGCCTGAACCATACTGTTTTGACTACTATAACTTTGTGATACAGTTGAAATCAAGAAGTATGACGCCCCCACAGCTTTGTTCTTTCTCAAGATTATTTTGGCTGTTTGAGGTCATTTATGGTTTCATATAAATATAGTTTTTTTTTTCCTAGTTCTGTGAAAAATGTCAGAATTTTGGTGTGGAATGAATTGAATCTATAGATTGCTTTAGGTAATGTGGACATTTTAACAATGTTATTTCTACCAGCCCATGCACATGGAATAAATTCCATGTATATGTGTCTTCCTCAATTCTTTTAGCAATGTCATATTTTTCAGTATAGAGATCTTTCACCTTTTTGGTTAAACTTTCTAGGTTTTTTAAATTCTTTTTCCTGCACTTGTAAATGGTATTTTTTTTCCTTAACTCCTCTTTCTGATAGTTTATAGAAACACAACACATTTTTGTATATCAATTTTGTACACTGCAACATTACTGTATTTATTTTTCTGAAAAATTTTTGGAGTCTTTAGCTTTTTTATACATAGTGTAATGTCATTTGCGAATAGCGACAATTTTACTTCCTTTCCAATTTGGATAACTTTTACCTTTTTCTTGCTTGATTGCTATGACTGTGGCTTCCAATACTACGCTGAATAAGAGTGGTGAGAGTGGGCATCCTTGTCTTGTTTCTGATCTTAGAGGGATAGCTTTCAGTTTTTCACCATTGAGTATGATGTTAACTGTGGGTTTGTCATGTGAATGAGTGCTCAGTTGTGTCTGACTCTTTGTGACCTTATAGACTGTAGCCTGCCAGGCTCCTCTGTCCATGGGATTATCCTGGCAAGAATACTGGAGTGGGTTGCCATTTGACAGGTGGATTCTTTACCACTGAGCCACCTGGGAAGCCCTGGATTTGTCATATATGGCCTATATTATGCTGAGATACATACCTTCTATTAATATGTTTATTTTATTGATAGTTTTTTTCTTTACCATAAATGGATGTTGAATCTTTTAAAATGCTTTTTCTGCACCCATTGAGATGACTATATGATGTTTATTATTCATTTTGTTAATGTGGTGTCTTACATTGATTGATTTGCAGATGTTGAATCACCCTAGCATCCTTGGAACAAGTCCCACTTGATTATGGTGTACGATCCTTTTAATGTATTTTTAAATTCAGCTTGCTAATATTTTGTTGAGGATTTTGCATTTATGTTCATCAGACATATTGACCTTTTTTGTGTTGTCCTTGTCTGATTCTTATATCACAGTAATGTGGGTCTTGTAAAATGAGTTTGGAAACATTCCCTCCTTTTCAATTTTTTGGAGTCTTTTGAGATGCATAGGTTTTAAATCTTTGAATGTTTTGTTGAATTCACCTGTAAAATTGTCTGATTCTGGAATTTTGTGGGTTTTTTTTTGGGGGGGGGACTTTTGATTACTGGTTCAGTCTCTTTAGCAGTGATTGATCTATTCAAGCTTTCTATTTCTTTATGATTCACTCTTGGAAAGTTGTAAGATCTGCAGAATTTATCCATTTCTTCTAGCTTGTTCAATTTGTCAGCATATAGCTATTCTTATAATCCTTATACTTCTGTGGTGTCTGCTATAATTTATCCTCATTTGTTTCTGATTTTATTTATCTGAGTCTTTCTTTTCTTAGTGAGTCCAGCTACAGTTTGTCAATTTTGTTCATCTTTTCAAAGAGCCAGCTATTAGTTTAACTGATTTTAATTGACCTTTTCTATTGTCTCTCTAGTCACTGTTTCATTTATTTCCACTGGAGCGGTGGGGAAGGGGAGGGAGGTGAAGAAACCAGGGTCTTGAGCACCTCCACTGCATCCAGGGTTGTTGGGTTCTTGTGTGCTGCCACTGTAGGGTTAGGGAGTGAACAAAAAGTCATAGGCTATGTCTCAGCTGGAGAGATTAGGGTCATGGATCCTGCCACAGCTGCAGTTCAGTTACCTATAACTGCTGGTGCTGCTGTAGACGGCAGGTCAGAGTCATGTGTGCCACCTTCCCTCCACTACAAGGTTCTCTGTGGCTACAGGCTCAGCCATTGCATCTGGTGTCTGAGATCACAGATACTGCCTCTAATGTTCCCCTGGTTCCTCATCCTCTATGTTCCAGTTCACCCCTCTTCAGACATACAGATGAGTGGATTTCTCCAGTCTCCTAGTGTGTGGGTAGAGAAACTTTTGTTGAATTATGGATGTTTTAATAATTGTAGATTAAAGGGGAGAGATGAAGAGAGCATGTCATGCTGCCATGATGCTAATGTCACTCCAAGCCAAGGTTTAAGATAAGCAAATAGGCCACTTTCACAGAAAGTGTGGGTGCTTTTCAGTTACTGTTTCTGCTCTGGGTACTAGAGTGGTTGGGTCTGCATGAATCCTTTAAGAATTGTTTCTTAGATCACCATAGCCTTGTGTGTCTTGTGAAGGCATGCCCTGTTGTCTTTCAAAGCTAGCTGTTTTGGCTCCTTGTTTCTTAGGTGCGGGTCTTAAACATCAGGATGCCAGATATAGGTTTCAAATCCTTCTCTCCCAAGAAGTTTGGGGTTGTGAGTTTCCTCTTGATTGTGAGTTACCTTGATGGGAGTAAGGTTTATGGTGAGACTATGTCTCAACCTCTCCTGCTCATTTTAATGTGAATTTTTTTCTCATTCACCTGATGTCTAGAAGTTGTCTAGCTAGTTTTTTAGTTCCTTTCAGAGGAAATTGTTTGTGTATCTGTAGATTCAGTGCATCAATAAGAGGTGAGTTCAGAACCCTCATATGTTGCCATCTTGAGGTAGAACCCTGAAATACTTTTTGAAGATTTTCTTCCTGCTTTGTCACATAATAGTGTTATGATAAATTTTGTGTATCTATATGTATATATATAATTTATTTTTTTAATTGAAGGAAAATTGCTTTACATATTGTGTTGGTTTCTGTCATACTTCAACATGATTCAGCCATAGGTAAACATATGTCCCCTCCCTCTTGAACCTGCCTCCTACCTCCCACCCCATCCCATCTCTAGGTTGTCAGAGTCCCAAATTGAGTTCCCTGAATCATACAGCAAATTCCCCCAGGCTGTCTATTTTACATACAGTTGTGTATATGTTTCCATGTTACTCTCTCCATTCATCCCACCCTCTCCTTTCCCACCTGTGTCCACAAGTCTGTTCTCTATATCTGTGTCTCCACTGCTGTCCTGCAAATAGGCTCTTCAGTACTATCTTTCTAGATTCCATATCTATGCACTAATATGCAATATTTGTTTTTCTCTTTCTAACTTACTTCACTCTATATAATACACTCTAGATTCATCCACCTTATTAGAACTAATCAAATGCATTCCTTTAATGGCTGTGAAATATTGTTTTATATATGTACCACAGGTTCTTTATTCATCTGTCATTGGACATCTAGGTTGTTTCCATGTCTTAGTTATTGTAAATAGTGCTGCAGTGAACATTGGGGTACATGTGTCTTTTTCAATTATGGTTTACTCAGAGTATATGCCCAGTAGTGGTATTGTTGGGTCATCTGTTCAGTTCAGTTCAGTCGCTCAGTTGTGTTTGACTCATTGTGACCCCATGGACTGCAGCACACCAGGCCTCCCTGTCCATCACCAACTTCTGGAGTTTACTCTAACTTATGTCCATCAAGATGGTGATGCCATCCAGCCATCTCATCCTCTGTCATCCCCTTCTCCTCCCACCTTCAATCTTTCCTAGCATCAGAGTCTTTTCAAATGAGTCAGTTCTTTGCATCAGGTGGCCAAAGTATTGGAGTTTCAGCTTCAGCATATGTCCTTCCAATGAATATTTAGGACTAATTTCCTTTAGGAAAGACTGGTTCAATCTCCTTGCTGTCCAAGGGACTCTCAAGAGTCTTCTCCAACACTACAGTTCAAAAGCACCATTCTTCCATGCTCTGCCTTCTTTATAGTCCAACTCTCACATAAGTTGGGTCATATGGTAGTTTTATTCCTAGTTTTTTGAGGAATCTCCATGCGGTCTTCCATAGTGGTTGTATCAATTTACATTACCACCAACAGTGCAAGAGAGTTCCCTTTCCTCTACACCCTCTCCAAATTTTATTATTTGTAGATTATTTTCTTGATGATGGCCATTCTGACCAGTGTGAGGTGATATCTCATTGTAGTTCTGATTAGCATGTCTCTAATAATGAGCAATGTTAAGCAACTTTTCATGTGTTTATTAGCCATCTGTATGTCTTCTTTGGAGAAATGTCTGTTTGGGTCTTCTGCCCACTGTTTGATTGGGTTGTTTGTTTTTGCAGCATTGAGTTGCCTGAGATGCTTGTGTATTTTGAAAACAAATCCTTTGTCAGTTGTTTCATTTGCTATTATTTTCTCCCATTGTGGGGGTTGTCTTTTCACCTTATTTATAGTTTCCTTTGCTGTGCAAGATTTTTCAAGTTTAATTAGGTCCCACTTGTTTATTTTTGTTTTTATTTGTTACTCTAGGAAGTGGGTCACAGAGCATCTTGCTGTGATTTATGTTATAGAGTTCATAGAGTGTTCTTCCTAAGTTTTCCTCTAAGAATTTTACAGTTTCTGGTCTTAACGTTAGGTCTTGAATCCATTTTGATTTTATTTTTTTGTATGGTGTTAGGAAGTGTTTTAATTTCATTCTTTTACAGGTGGATGTCCAGTTTTCCCAGTACCACTTATTGAAGAGACTATTCTTCTCTATTGTATATTCTTGCCTCCTTTGTCAAAGATAAGTTACCCATAGGTGTGTGGGTTTATCTCTGGGCTTTCTATCTTGTTCCATTGGTCTATATTTTTGGTTTTGTGCCAGTACCATATTGTCTGGATGACTGCAGCTTTGTAGCTGTATCTTTGTCTGAAGTCAGAAAGGTTGATTGTTCCAGCTCCATTCTTTGTTCTCAAGATGATTTTGGCTATTCAGGGTCTTTTGTGTTTCCATATGAATTGTGAATTTTTTTCTAATTCTGTGAAAAATGCCATTGGTAATTTGATAGGGATCACATTGAATCTGTAGATTGCATCTGGTAGTATAGTCATTTTCACAATATTTATTCTTCTGATCCAGGAATATAGAATAGCTCTCCGTCTGTTTATACTGTCTTTGATTTCTTTCATCAGTGTCTTATAGTTTTCTGTATACAGCTCTTTTGTCTCCTTAAGTAGGTTTATTCCTGGGTATTTTATTCTTTTTGCTGCAATGGTAAATGGGATTGATTCCCTAATTTCTGTTTCTGATTTTTCATTGTTACTGTACAGGAATGGAAGTGATGTCTGTGTATGGATTCTGTATCCTGCAACTTTATTAAGTTAACTGATTAGCTCTGGGCTTCCCTGGTGGCTCAGAAGGTAGAGTCTGCCTGCAATGTGGGAGACCTGGGTTCAATACCTGGGTTGGGAAGATCCCCTGGAGGAGGGCATGGCAACCCTCTCCAGTATTCTTGCCTGGAGAATCCCCATGGACAGAGGAACCTGGCAGGCTACAGTCCACAGCATTGCAAAGGGTTAGACACTACTGAGTGACTAAGCACAACACAGCAATTAGTGCTAGTAATTTTCTGATAGTATCTTTAGGGTTTTCTATGTATTGTATCATGTCTTCTGAAAACAGTAAGAGTTTTACTTTTTCTTTTCCAATCTGTATTCCTTTTATTTCTTTTTGTTTTCTGATTTCCATAGCCAGGACTTCCAAAACTGTGTTGAATAATAGTGTCAGGAGTGGGAACCTGTGTCTTGTTTCTGATCTTGGAACACTTTCAGTTTTTAACCATTGAGAATAATGTTTGCTGTGGGTTTATCATATATGGCCTTTATTATGTTGAGGTGGGTTCCTTCTATGCCCATTTTTTTGAAGAGATTTTATCATAAGTGAATGCTGAATTTTGTCAAAAGCTTCTTCTCCATCTATTGAGATTATCATACGGTTTTTATCCATCAATTTGTTAATATGGTGTGTCATATTGACTGATTTGTATATTTGAAGAATCCTTGCATCCTTGAAACAAACCCAACTTTATCATGGTGTATGAACTTTTTAATGTGTCTTTGGATTCTGTTTGCTAGAAGACTGTTGAGGATTTTTGCCTCTATGTTAATCAGTGATATTGGTCTGCAATTTTCTTTTTCTGTAGTATCTATCTGGTTTATCTATTCTATCTGATTTTGATATCAGGGATATGGTAGCCTTGTAGAATGAGTTTGGGAGTTTTCCTTCTTCTGCAAGTTGTTGAAAGAGTTTTAGAAGGATAAGCATTAACTCTTCTCTAAATGTTTGATAGAATTCACCAGAGAAAGCATCTGACCCTGGGCTTTTGTTTTTTGGGATAGTTTTTAAAATCACAGTTTCTATTTCAGTGCTTGTGATTGACTTGTTCATAATTTCTATTTCTTTCTGGTTCAGTCTTGGAAGGTTAAACTTTTCTAAGAATCTGTCCATTTCTTCCAGTTTGTCCATTTTATTGGCATATAATTGCTCCTAAGAGTCTCTTATGATCCTTTGTTTTCTCCATTGTCTGTTGTAATCTCTCCTTTTTCATTTCTAAATTTGTTGATTTGATTCTTTTCCCTTCTTTTCTTGATGAGTCTGGCTAATGGTTTGTCAATTTTATCTATCTTCTCAAAGAACCAGCTTTTAGTTTTATTAATCTTTGCCATTGTTTTCTTCATTTCTTTTTCATTTATTTCTGCTTCAATCCTTAGGATTTTTTTCCTTCTACTAACTTTGGGATTTTGTTGTTCCTCTTTTTCCAGTTGTTTTAGGTATAAAATTAGATTGTCTATTTGACGTTTTCCTTGTTTCCTGAGGTAGGATTATATTGCTATAAACTCCTTTTAGAACTGCTTTTGCTGCATCCCATAGGGTTTGGGTCATTGTGTTTTTGTTGTCATTTATTCTAGGAATTTTTTAATTTCTCTTTTTATTTCATCAGTAACCTGTTCATTATTTAGAAACATATTGTTTTATATCCATGTTTTTGTGTTTTTTTTTTCTAACACTTTCCCCCCCATAATGATATCTAGTCTCATAGCATTGTGGTCAGAAAAGATGCTTGATATGATTTCAATTTTCTTAAATTTACTGAGGCTTGATTTGTGAGCCAAGAAGTAGTCTATCCTGGAGAATGTTCCATGTGCATTTGAGAAGCAATTGTCTTCTGCATTTGGATAGAATGTCTTGAAAATATCAATTAAGTCCTTATTAATTTTCTTTTTGATGATCTGTCCATTGGTATAAGTGGGGTGTTGAAGTCCCCTACTATTACTGTGTAACTGCCTATTTCCCCTTTTATATCTGTTATTGTTTGCCTTATGTATTGATGTTCTCCTATGTTGAGTATATAAATATTTACACCTGTTATGTCTTCTTCTTGGATTGATCCCTTGATAATTATGTAGTGTCCTTCCTTATCTTTTGTAATATTCTTTATAGTTGTCTATTTTGTCTGAGATGGCAATTGCTACTCCAGCTTTCTTTTGATTTCCATTTGTGTGGAATATCTTTTTCCATCCTCTCACTTTCAGTCTGTATGTGTCTCTAGGTCTGAAGTCAGTGTCTTGCAGACAGCATATATATAGGTCTTATTTTGTATCCATTCAACCAGATTGTGTCTTTTGGTGGAGTATTTAATCCATTTACATTTAAAGTAATTATTGATATATATGCTCCTATTTGCATTTTCTTAATTGTTTTGAATTTATTTTTGTAAGTCTTTTCCTTCTCTTGTGTTTCCTGTCTATAGAAGTCCCTTTAACATTTGTTGTAAAGTTGGCTTTATGGTGCTAAGTTCTTGTAATTTTTGCTTGCCTGTAATGCTTTTGAATTCTCCATCAATTTTGAATGAAATCCTTGCCAGGTAGAGTAAGTTTGGTTGTAGATTTTGCCCTTTTAGTGCGTAAATATATCCTAACCTTCCTTCCTGGCCTGCAGAGTTTCTGCTGAAAGATCAGCTGTTAATCATATAGGATTTCCCTTGTATGTTACTTGTTGCTTTTCCCTTGCTGCTTTTAATATTCTTTCTTTGTGTTTAATCTTTGTTAGTTCGAGTAATATGTGTCTCGGCATGTTTCTCTTTGGGTTTATCATGTATGGGAGTCTCTGTACTTCCTGGAGTTGGTTGACTATTTCCTTTCCCATGTTAATGAAGCTTTCGCCTGTAAGCTCTTCAAAATTTTTCTTAGACTCTTCCTTTTTCCTCTTCTGGGACCCATATAAATCAAATGTTGGTGCCTTTAGTATTGTACCAGGGGTCTCTGAGACTATCCTTAATTCTTTTCATTCTTTTTCCTTTATTCTGCTCTTCAGCGTTTGTTTCCAACATTCTATCTCATTTATTCATTCTTCTGCCTCAGTTTTTCTGCTACTGGTTCCTTCTAGAGTGTTTTTAATTTCAGTAATTGTGTTGTTCAACTCTGTTTATTCATTATTTCTTCTAGGTCCTTGTTAAAAGTGTTATTTGATTCTTACATTTTCTCCAATCTATTTTTGAGATTTTGTATCATTTTTATTTTGAATTCTTTTTCAGATATTTTGTCTATTTCCTCTTCATTTTTTTGGTCCTGTGAGTTTTTACTTTGTTCCTTCATTTGCACAATATTTCTCTGTCTTTTCACTTTTTTCTAACTTACTGTGTTCGAGGTCTCCTATTCCCAGGCTTTAGGGTCATACTCATTCTTCCTTTCAGTTTCTGCCCTTGGTGGGTAAGGTTGGTCCAGTGGTTTGTGTAGGCTTTGTGTTGGGAAGGACGCATGTCTGCATTCTGATGGGAGAGGTGAGTTTTTTCCCCTTCTGATGGGCAGGGATGTGTGACATGATATGCTTTGGGTGTCTGTGGGAAGCCTGCCTATTGGTGATTGGGTTTTCCTTTTTGTCTTGTTTGTTGTTTCTGTGAGATGTTTTGCACTGAGTACTGTTGGCAGTTGGGTGACACCAGGTCTGGGATACAGGTAGAGGCCTTTGTGAGAGTTTTCATGAATATAGGGTTAGGAGTTCTCTGGCAGTCTAGGGTCCTGGACTCAATGCTTCCACTCCAAGGGCTCAGGCTAGGGAACTGAGATTCCACAGTTGGTTATGGCACTAAGGGGATTAAAGTAAGCACACAAAATCCCAAAACAAACCAATTCAACAAACAAAAGATGAACCCCAGACAAATGGTAAATACAAAATCAGACAAATGATAAAAATGAAAGAACATACACACACACCCATACACACACACAAACAAAACCACAACAACCCAAAGAAAAGATGATATGAGGAATTGAGCTGGTGAGCAAAGGAAACCAAAATTTATATTCAGCAATTAAAAATAACACTAATTAAAACAAAAACTAGAAAATAAAAGTAACATAGAGTTCCAAATGGAGAATAAAGCAAAGCAAAGCAAACAAACTAGCAAACATGGTGAAATAAAGAAAGAAAAAAAAAATAGAAAAGCAAAAGTTAAATAGATGTATGTAGGAAAGATAATGACTACAGTCAGAAAAGAACAATAAGAAAAACAAACAAAAACCAAAACCAGAACAAAATTTAAGAAAGAAAAAGAAAAGCTCACAGAACCACACAATGTCAATGTAGAGACAGATGTATACAAAGGAAATAAAAAATGTGATTTTAAAAAAAAGTTCTCAAAAGCTTAAATAGAGTTAGTAGTAATAATAAAATCAACAACCACAGCAACAGAGAATAAAAAAAAGAAGAGGAAAAAGTCTGGAACCAACTACAGAACAAATCAAAAGATACAAATAATAATAAATGTTTTTCTTGGATCTCAGCTGTCAGCATCCTTTCCCTCATTGTGAATCACAGTCTGCCTCCACCTCCCTAGGATGCCTTCCAATACTGGGCTGGTCTCTGCACCTGCTGTGGGTACTACTCAGACTCTAATCTGGCCCTTCTCCTGCGTATTCTTGCCTCCAATGTCCACAGGTGTCAGAACTAGAGCATTTTCCTTTATGGGAACTCTCATTGCCCTTTTATATATTCCATAGACAGAATCTGCCTAGTTTATCAGACGGATTTAATCTCCAGCTTGTACAGCTGGTGGGGAAGTTTTTGATCCTCTTCCTTAGCCACACTGCCCCTAGGGTCCAATTGTGGTTTTATTTCCACCTCTGCATGTGAGTCACCCACCAGAGTTTGCTCCTGAGACTACCTTGGAGGACCTAGGTCTGCCCCAGTGAGGACAAGGTGTGGAGGTGGCACAACTGCTTGAATTGCAGGGATCCTGTCAGCACCAGGTAAATAAGGGACTGACAGCCAGGGGAGCAGGAGATATGGTGCTGTTAGAGTGTTTTAGCCTCTGAGAGCTCTGCCCCAATAGGGATCAAGCGTGGAAGTGGTGTGGCTTTTTGGATCATTGAGACCCTGGCAGAGCCATCTACATAGGGGAGCCAGCAACCATCTGCACAGGAGATATGGTACTATTAAGGTGTTTTCTAGCCTAGAGCAGCTCTGGCTCAGTGAGGGTTGAGCATGGAGGTGGTGCAGCTGCTTGGATTACAGGGACCTTGGCAGTACCAAGTATTCAGAGATGCTGGTGGCCTCAGGTGCAGGAGCTATGGCACTGTTAGAGTATTTTTCTAGTCTCTGGAAGCTGGCATTCAAAGGGCCTCCATGGCTGGTCCTTTTCTGTTACTTGGCACAGCAGATGCTCAAAGGCCTCCCTAGCTAGGGTTCTTCTCTATTGCTTTGTGCATCAGGCACTTAAAGGGCTACTCTCTCTGGAGTCTTTATTGGTCAGCTGCCAGAACTGGCATGTAGGGAGAGAGAGTCTACAGTGATGTCTCCAAGACTTGTGTGGGACTCAGCAGTATCACTTTGCCTACATGACTGCCTGACTTTCCTCCGAAGATAATCCCCACTGCTATCTCCTCCCTCATGTCCATGTCCTCACAGTCTCACCCTGGGATTTCTGTCGAATCTCTACACTCCAACTCCAAGCCACCATGCATTCCAGGGGATTGCATCCCTGTCCAGGGTATGTAGTGTTGTGACAAGGATGGTTTATGTGGTTCTCACTCCATTTGGAATGTTACATATCTGCTGCTGCACTCTCCAATAGCCTCAAATGCTTTTCCTCTGTCTCAAACAATTGCTCCATTGTGGGGATCTGACCTCTGCTTCAGTTCCCTCACCTCCCAGATGCAGGTCCAGTCCTGCTCACTCTTTTCTTTTTCTCCTCCTTCCTTTGTCCTACCAAGTTTTGTGTGGACTTAAATATTCCTTTCTGGTGGTCAGGGACTCCTGTCTGCCATCAGTTGTTCTGCAAGATATTCTGCATATGAAGGTATATTCTTGATGCATCTTTGGAGAGAGATGTATTCCACCTCCACCTACTTTTCCAACATCTTAGTTCTCAACAATGTTTTCTTAATGACTTAGCCTCCCAAAGCAGAAATAAAGAAATAAAAGCATCTATGTCTCTTTTTCTGTCTTGCATATAGGGTTATCGTTACCATCTTTCTAAATTCCATATATATGTGTTAGTGTACTGTATTGGTGTTTGATAAAAACCACTACAATATTGTAAAGTAATTAGCCTCCAAGTAATAAAAATAAATGGAAAAAAAATAAAAAAACATAAATAAAAGCAAAAATAAACAAATGGGGCCTAATCAAACTTAAAAACTTTTTCACAGCAATGGGCAATGGATACCATAAATAAAATGAAAAGACAGTGCATGGAATTGAAGAAAATATTCACAAATGATGCAACAGATAGGGGCTGAATTCCCCAAATATAAAAACAGTTCATATAGCTCAATATCAATAAAATGAACAATTCAATAAAAAAATGGGCAGAAGACCTAAAAAGACATTTCTCCAAAGAAGACATACAGATAAGTCAACAGGCCAATGAAAAGATGCTCAGCATTGCTAATTATTAGAGAAATGCAAATCAAAACCACAATGAAGTATCAGCTCATACCAATCAGAATGACCATCATCAAAAAGTCTATAATAATAAATGCTAGAGAAGGTGTGGATAAAAGGGAACCCTCATATACTGTTGGTGGGAATGCAAATTGGTGAAGCCACTATGGAAAACAGCATGGTAATTCCTTCAAAACTAAAAATAGTGCTACCATACAATCCAGCAATCCCACTCCTGAGCATTTATCTGGAGAAAACTATAATTTTGCGGTGCATAAAAAAATACTTGCAACCCAATATTCATTGCAGTACTATTTACAATAGCCAAGACATGGAAGCAACCTAAGTATTCATCAACAGAGTAATGGATAAAGAAGATATGGTACATAGATACAATGGAATATTACTCAACTATAAAAAAGAATGAATAATGCCATTTGTAGCACCATGGATGGACCTAGAGATTATCATACTAAGTGAAGTAAGTCAGACAGAGAAAGACAAATACCATATGATATCATTTATATCTGGAATCTGAAAAATGATACAAATGAACTTATGCACAATACAGAAACAGACTAACAGACATAGAAAATAAACCTATGATTACCAATGGGGAAAGTGGGGAGAGGGATAAATTAGGAACTTGGGGTTAACAGATACACATTAATATATATAAAATAGATAAACAACAAGGCCATACTGTATAGCACAGGAAGCTATATTAAATCTTGTTATAACCCATAATGGAAAAGAATCTGAAAAATAATATATATAGAAATGAATCAATTTGCTGTACAGCAGAAACTAGCAGTGTAAGTCAACTATAATTGATAAAAAGTGTATGAAAAAAGGAATATGGTAATTCAAATATTAGCAATAAACACACAAAAATGCACATCTGTATGGTTGAATTTTGAGCAAGGATGCAGAATTAATTTTCCTGATAATACTTCAATATTATTAATAAAATGTCATGATGGTCAATAAGACCAACCCTTTCAAATGAGTTATTCTGAGATATGACAACAGATATCAAGAATTTCCTTGTGATTTTCTGAATTATTTGTAATTATATCAAACTTCTTAATTCTCAGATTGTTTCATTTTCTTCAGCAGACACATTACTTTGCCAACAAAGGTCCATCTAGTTAAAGCTATGGTTTTTCCAGTTGTCATGTATGAATGTTGGACTATAAAGTTGGACTATAAAGAAAGCTGAGCACTGAAGACTTGATGCTTTTGAACTGTGGTGTTGGAGAAGACTCTTGAGAGTCCCTTGAACTGCAAGGAGATCAAACCAGTCAATCTTAAAGGAAATCAGTCTTGAATGTTCATTGGAAGGACTGATGCTAAAGCTGAAGCTCCAATACTTTGGCCACTTGATGGAAATAACTGACTTATTTGGAAATGACCCTGAAGCTGGGAAAAACTGAAGGCAGGAGGAGAAGGAGATGACAGAGGATGAGATGGTTGGATGGCATCACTGACTTGATGGACATGAGTTTGAGCAAGCTCTGAGAGTTGGTGATGGACAAGGAAGCCTGACGTGCACACTTCATGGGGTTGCAAAGAGTTGGACAGGACTGAGTGACTGGACTCACTGGTAGTGAGAAAAAAAATGCTGTTGAAAATTGACAATGTTGTGCCCTCCAGATTCACTGATCATAAAGAAAAAGAAAACATGTCCGCAATTTTCCATAGAGATTACTAATACTTCCATATTTAGATGATGGCCATAGTGTGCAAGTAATGTAGATAGGACATATAATATTAAACCTCACACAACATGACATTCACTTGGTGTTTACTCTGCCCAAGGCACTAAGCCTAAATATCAAGGCACTAAGCCAAGTTCAGTTCAGTTGCTCAGTCCTGTTTTTTTAGAGGAAAACAGGCAGACCACTCTTAAATCACAGCAAGATCCTTTTGACCCACCTCCTAGAGTAATGAAAATAAAAACAAAAATAAACAAATGGGGCCAAATTAAACATAAAAGCTTTTGCACTGCAAAGGAAGGCATAAACAAGACTAAAATGTAAACCTCAGAATAAGAGAAAATATTTACAGACGAATCAACTGACAAAGGATTAACCTCCAAAAATACAAGCAGTTCATGCAGCTCAATATTAAAATAACAACCCAATCAAAAAATGTGTAGAAGACCTAAACAGACATTCCTCCAAAGAAAATATACAGATGACCAACAAACACATGAAAAGATGCTCAACATCGCTAATAATTAGATAAATGCCAATCAAAACTGCAGTGAGATATCATCTTGCACTCATCAGAATATCTATCATAAAGCAATCAGCAAACAGTAAATACTGGAGAGGGTGTGGAGAAAAGGGAACCCCGTTGCACTGTTGGGAGGAATGTAAATTGATACAACCACTATGGAGAACAGTATGGAGGTTTCTTAAAAAACTAAAAAATGAAACTCCCATATGACCCAGCAATCTCACTACTAGGCATATACCTTGAGAAAATCTTAATTCCAAAAGACATATGTACAACTATGTTCACTGCAGCACTATTTACAATAGCCAAGACATGGAAGCAACCTAAATATCCATCAACAAATGAATGGATAAAGAAGTTGTGGTACATGTATACAATGGAATATTATTCAACCATAAAAATGAATGAAATTGGATCATTTATATTGATGTGGATGAACCTAGAGTCTGTCACATAGAGTGAAGTTATGTCATAAAGAGAAAAACAAATATTGTATATTAACGTATATATATAATCTAAAAAATGGCACTGATGAACTTATTTGCAGGGTAATAATAGAGATACAGACTTAGAGAACAGACTTGTGGATACAGAGGAAGGGGGGAGGTTGGGGGATGAACTGAAAGAATAGCATTGACATATATACACTACCATGTATAGAATAGATAGCTAGTGGGAGGCTGCTATATAGCACAGGGAGCTCAACTTGGTGTTCTGTGATGTCCTAGAGGGATGGGATGGGGTGGGTGGGTGGAAGAAGCTCAAGAGGGAGAGGATATATGTATACATATTGTTGATTCACATTGTTGTACAGCAGAAATTAACACAACACTGAAAAGCAATTATATTCCAATTAAGTAATAAATAATTTGCAGTTTTGTAAAAATTGTTAAAACCTTTAAAATTTTCTTTAAAGGCTTAGAAAGAACGAAATGAAGAAGAAGAAGAAGAACAACAACAACAACAAAAACCCCGAATTAGTAGAAGGAAAAATATCACAAAGATCTGAGCAGAAATAAATGAAAAAGAAATGAAAGAAACAATAGTAAAGATTAATAGAACTAAAAGCTGGTTCTTTGAGAAGATAAACAAAATGGACAAGTCTTTAGCCAGACTCATCAAGAAAGAAAAGAAGAATCAAATCAACAAAATTAGAAACGAAAAAGGAGAGGTTACAACAGACAATGCAGAAATACAAAGGATTATAAGAGACTATTACGAACAACTGTATGGCAATAAAATGGATAACCTGGAAGAAATGGAAAGAATCTTAGAAAAGGTCAATCTTTCAAGACTGAACCAGGAAGAAATAGAAATTATGGACAACACAACTACAAGCACTGAAATTGTAGCTGTGACCAAAAATCTCCCCCAAAACAAAAGTCCAGGACCAGATGGCTTCACAGGAGAATTCTATCAAACATTTAGAGAAGAGCTAATGCCTATCCTTCTAAAACTCTTTCAGAAAATTGCAGAGGAAGGAACAATTCCAAACTTATTCTATGAGGCATCACCCTCATACCAAAACCAGACAAGGACAACACAAGAAAAGAAAACTAGAGGCCAATATCACTGATGGACATTGATGCAAAAATCCTCAACAAAATTTTAGCAAACAGAATTTAGTAACACATCAAAAAGCTCATACACCATAATCAAGTTGGGTTTATTTCAGGGACACAAAAATTTTTCAATATATGCAAATAAATCAATGTGATACATCATACTAACAAATTGAAAGATAAAAACCATATGATAATCTCAACAGATGCAGAAAAAACCTTTGACAAAATTCAGCACCAATTTATGATTAAAACCCTTCAAAAAATGGGCATAGACGGAACCTACCTCAACATAGTAAAGGCCATGTATGCTAAACCTACAGCAAACATTATTCTCAAAGGTGAAAAACTGAAAGCATTTGTCCTAAGATCAGGAACAAGACAAGGATGTCCATTTTCGCCACTATTATTCAACATAGTTTTGAAAGTCCTAGCTATAGCAATCAGAGAAGAAAAAGAAATAAAAGGAATCCAGATCAGAAAAGAAGCAAAGCTCTCACTATTTGCAGATGACATGATACTGTACATAGAAAACACTAACAATAGTATCAGAAAATTAGTAATCAGTGAATTTAACAAAGTTGCAGGATACAAGGTCAATACACAGAAATCACTTGCATTTCTATACACTAACAATGAAAAATCAGAAAGAGAAATTAAGGAGTCAATCCCACTCACCATTGCAACAAATAGAATTAAATATCTAGGAATACACTTGCCTAAGGAGACAAAAGAACTGTACACAGGAAATTATAAGACACTGATGAAAAAAATCAAAGATGACGTAAATAGACGTATCCATATTCCTGGGTAGGAAGAATCAATATTGTGAAAATGACTATACTACCAAATGCAATCTACAGATTCAGTGTGATCCCTATCAAATTACCAATGACATTTTTCACAGAACCAGAACAAAAAATTTCACAATTCATATGGAAACACAAAAGACCCTGAATAGCCAAAGCAGTCTTGAGAAAGAAGAATGGAGCTGGAGGAATCAACCTTCCTGACTTCATATTATACTACAAAGCTACCGTCATCATGACAATATGGTACTGGCACAAAAACAGAAAGATAGACCAATGGAACAAGATAGAAAGCCCAGAAATAAACCCATGCACCTATGGGTACCTTATTTTTGAGAAAGAATCCAAGAATATACAATGGGGCAAAGACAGCCTCTTCAATAAATGATGTTGGGAAAACTGGACAGCTACATGTAAAATAATGAAATTAGAACACTTCCTAACACCATATACAAAGATAAACTCAAAATGGATTAAAGGCCTAAATATAAGACCAGAAACTATAAAACTCTTAGATGAAAACATAGGCAGAACACTCGATGACATAAATCAAAGCAAGATCCTCTATGACCCATTTGTTAGAGTAACAGAAACAAAAACAAAAACAAAAGCAAACAAGTGGGACCTGATTAAACTTAAAAGCTTTTGCACAGTAAAGGAAACTGGAAGCAAGGTAAAAAGACAACCCTCAGAATGGGAGAAAATAATAACAAATGAAACAACTGACAAAGGATTAATTTCCAAAAATATATAATCAGCTATGAAAGTAAAAGATGCTTACTCCTTGGAAGGAAAGTTATGACCAATCTAGATAGCATATTAAAAAGCAGAAACATTACTTTGCCAACAGTGTCTGTCTGGTCAAGCCTATGGTTTTTCCAGTGATCATGTATGGATGTGAGAGTTGCACTGTGAAGAAAGCTGAGCGCCGAAAAATTGATGCTTTTGAACTGTGGTGTTGGAGAAGATTCTTGAGAGTCCCTTGGACTGCAAGGAGATCCAACCAATCCATCCTGAAGGAGATAAGTCCTGGATGTTCATTGGAAGGACTGATGCTGAAGCTGAAACTCCAATACTTTGGCCACCTGATGTGAAGAGCTGACTCATTGGAAAAGACCCTGATGCTGGGAGGGATTGGGGGCGGGAGAAGAAGGGGACGACAGAGGATGAGATGGCTGGATGGCATCACCGCCTCGATGGATATGAGTTTGAGTAAACTCCAGGAGTTTGTGATGGACAGGGAGACCTGGCGTGCTGCGATTCATGGGGTTGCAAAGAGTCGGATGTGACTGAGCGACTGAACTGAATTGAACTGAATACAACTCAATGCCAGAAAAACAAACAACCCAATCAAAAGTGGGAAAAAATATCTAAACAGACATTTCTCCAAAGAAGACATACAGATGGCTAACAAACACATGAAAATATGCTCAACATCAGTCATTATTAGAGAAATGCAAATCAAAATCACCATGAGATATCACCTCACACCGGTTAGAATGGCCATCATCAAAATGTCTACAAACAATAAATGCTGGGGAGGGTGTGGAGAAAAGGGAGCACTCTTGCAATCTTGGTGAGAATGTAAATTGATACAGCCACTATGGAAGATGGTATGGAGATTCCTTAAAAAACTAGGAATAAAACCACCATGTGACCCAGAAATTCCACCCCGAGGCATATACCCTGAGGAAACCAAAATTGAAAAAAACACATGTATCCCATTGTTCATTGCAGCACTATTTATAAGAGCTAGTACATGGAAACAACTTAGATGTCCATCGACAGATGAATGGATAAAGAAGTTGTGGTACATATACACAGTGGAATATCATTCAGCCATAAAAAGAAATGCATTTGAGTCAGTTCTACTGAGGTGGATGAACTTAGAACCTATTATATAGAGTGAAGTGAGTCAGAAAGAGAAAAGTAAATATCATATTCTAATGCACATATAAGGAATCTAGATAAATGGTACTGAAGAAGTTATTTACAGGGTAGCAGTGGAGAAACAGACATAGAGAATAGACTTATGGACATGGGGAGAGGGGAGGAGATGGTGAGATGTATGTGAGATGTGGAAAATTCATAAAGAGATGGAAATACCAGACTACCTGACCTGCCTTCTGAGAAATCTATGTGCAGGTCAAGAAGCAACAGTTAGAACTGGACATGGAACAACAGACTGGTTCCAAATTGGAAAAGGAGTACATCAAGACTGCATATTGTCACCCTACTTATTTAACTTATATGCAGAGTACATCATGCGAAACACTGGGCTGGATATAAACACAAGCTGGAATAAAGATTGCCAGGAGAAATATCAGTAACCACAGATATGCAGATGACACCACCCTTATGGCAGAAAGCGAAGAAGAACTAAAGAGCCTCTTGATGAAAGTAAAAGAGGAGAGTGAAAAAGTTGGCTTAAAGCTCAGCATTCAGAAAACTAGGATCATGGCATCCAGCCCCATCACTTCATGGCAAATAGATGGGGAAATGGGAAACAGTGAGAGACTATTTTTGGGGGCTCTAAAATCACTGCAGATGGTGACTGCAGCCATGGAATTAAAAGACACTTTGGAAGAAACTCTTTGGAAGAAAAAACTCCTTGGAAGAAAAGTTCTGACCAACCTAGACAGCATATTAAAAAGCACAGACATGGTCCCCAGCATGGCGGCCGCCTGTCCCTGCAGGCTGATTGCTCCCGAGACTGCTGCCGCCCGGCTCCTGGGTGTCCTGTGGTTCGTGTCTGTCACCATGGGACCTTGGGGAGCTGCCGCCGGAGGCGGCGAAGAAACACTTAAGTGCAAGGACCTCAAACTGGGACAATATCCTCTGTGAGGAGCACCCCATGGGGTACAGTGTTTTCCAGCACCTAACATAACTTGTAAGGATTTTGGTGGCAATGAAACACATTTTACTGGAAACGAAGTTGGTTTTCTCAAGCCTATATCTTGCTGAAATGTGAATGGCTATTCATACAAGGTGGCAGTTGCACTGTCTCTTTTCCTTGGATGGTTGGGAGCAGATCGATTTTACCTTGGATACCCTGCCTTGGGTTTGTTAAAGTTTTGCACTGTGGGGTTTTGTGGAATTGGGAGCCTAATTGATTTCATTCTTATTTCAATGCAGGTTAATAGATCTTCAGGAGATGATACGATCTTGCCAGTGTTAATATTTACATTCTTTATATGGAAGAAACTCTTAAATGGATTAGATAGTAAAATGATACATTGATAGAATTGCATGAAGTGTTTGTTTTTGTCCTTCACTCATTAATTCATCATAACATTTTAAATTTTAAGATACGTGAGTTATCTAAGCCATATGACTTCAACAACAAGGCAAAGCCAGTAAGTAACTAAGGGATCACATCTGTTTGATAGAGTTTAGGTTTAAAAGTACTTACTGATAACCAAAGAATGCTCCGACTACTGCACAGTTGTACTCATCTCACACGCTAGTAAAGTGATGCCTAAAATTCTCCAAGCCAGTCTTCAGCAATACATGAACTGTGAACTTCCAGATGTTCAAGCTGGGTTTAGAAAAGGCAGAGGAACCAGAGATCAAATTGCCAACATCCGCTGGATCATTGAAAGAGCAATAGCATTCCAGAAAAACGTCTATTTCTGCTTTATTGACTATGCCAAAGTATTTGACTGTGTGGATCACAATAAACTGTGGAAAATTCTGAAAGAGAGGGGAATACCAGACCACCTGACCTGCCTCTTGAGAAATCTGTATGCAGGTCAGGAAGCAACAGTTAGAACTGGACATGGAACAACAGACTGGTTCCAAATAGGAAAAGGAGTACATCAAGACTGTATATTGTCACCCTGCTTATTTATCTTATATGCAGAGTACATCATGAGAAATGCTGGGCTGGAAGAAACACAAGCTGGAATCAAGATTGCTGGGAGAAATATCAATAATCTCAGATATGCAAATGACACCACCCTTATGGCAGAAAGTGAAGAGGAACTAAAGAGCCTCTTGATGAAGGTGAAAGAGGAGAGTGAAAAAGTTGGCTTAAAGCTCAACATTCAAAAAACTAAGATAATAGTATCTACTCGCATAACTTCATGGCAAATAGATGGGGAAACAGTGGAAACAGTGTCAGACTTTCTTTTTCTGGGCTCCAAAATCACTGCAGATGGTGATTGCAGCCATGAAATCAAAAGACACTTACTCCCTGGAAGGAAAGTTATGACCAACCTAGAAAGCATATTAAAAAGCAGAAACATTACTTTGCCAACAAAGGTCTGTCTAGTCAAGGCTATGGTTTCTTCAGTAGTCATGTATGGATGTGAGAGTTGGACTATAAAGAAGGCTGAGTGCAGAAGAATTGATGCTTTTGAACTGTGGTGTTGGATAAGACTCTTGAGAGTCCCTTGGACTGCAAGGAGATCCAAGCAGTCCATCCTAAAGAGATAAGTCCTGGATGTTCTTTGGAAGGACTGATGTTGAAGCTGAAACTCCAATACTTTGGCCACCTGATGTGAAGAGCTGACTCATTTGAAAAGACCCTGATGCTGGGAAAGATTGAGGGCAGGAGGAGAGGGGGACAACAGAAGATGAGATGGCTGGATGGCATCACTGACTCAATGGACATGGGTTTGAGTAAACTCTGGGAGTTGGTGATGGACAGGGAGGCCTGGCATGCTGCGGTTCATGGGGTTGCAAAGAGTCGGACACAACTTAGTGACTGGACTGAACTGAACTGACCTGGCAACCATCTTTTCTTCCTTTAACTTATTTTTGTTAGAATGCTAATTAAATATATAAAAACAAAAATACATTTCCAGTAACAAAATCAACAGTTTATAAATTACAAAGAAAACTATAACATTATTAAAGTTCAGATAAAGTTAAAAAAAAAAAAAAAGCAGAGACATTACTTTGTCAACAAATATCCGTCTAGTCAAGGCTATTGTTTTTCCAGTAGTCATGTATGGATGTGAGAGTTGGACTATAAAGAAAGCTGAACACTGAAAAATTGATGCTTTTGAACTGTGGTGTTGGAGAAGACTCTTGAGAGTCCCTTGCACAGCAATGGGATGCAACCAGCCCATCCTAAAGGAAATCAGTCCTGAATATTCACTGGAAGGACTGATGCTGCAGCTGAAACTCCAACACTGTGGCCACCTGATGCGAAGAGCTGACTCATTTGAAAAGATCCTGATGCTGGGAAAGATTGCAGGCAGAAGGAAAAGGGGATGACAGAGGATGAGATGGTTGGATGGCATTTTTGGCACAATGGGCATGAGTTTGAGTAAACTCCAGGAGTTGGTGATGGACATGGAGGCCTGGCATGCTGTAGTCCATGGGGTAGCAAAGAGTTGGACACGACTGAGCGACTGAACTGAACTGAACTGAACTGAATGGAGAAACAGACATAGAGAATAGAATTATGGACATGGGGAGAGTGGAGGAGAGGGTGAGATGTATGGAAAGGGTAACATGGAAACTTATATTACCATATGTAAAATAGATAGCCAATGGGAATTTGCTGTATGGCTTAGGAAACTCAAACATGGGCTCTGTATCAATCTAGAGGGATGGGCTGGGGAAGAGATGGGCGGGAGGTTCAATAGGAAGGGGATATATGTATACCTATGGCTGATTCTCGTTGAGGTTTGACAGAAAACAACTAAATTATGTAAAGCAATTATCCTTCAATAAATAACAAATACATTTTTTGAAAATGAATTTTCCACAGCAGAGAGCTCTGACCCTGATGGGGGAAGGACTAAGTCTGGAATGAGAAAGGAATAACATCTCTCTTCTTTCAACACCACACAGAGTCTTCATATCTGAGAAGAATTGCACAGTGGTTATCTGGAAGAGGGTGGTGGAAGTATACGTGAAAAAAATCTCAAGATCCAAAGAAAAACTCTTAGCCCCACATACATGGAGTCAACTCCCAAGAACACTCACACCACCACAAGACAGCCCCTCCAACAGGCACCTTCGTCTCTGACTGCAGATTATTCATTTTCATATGATGAGTGCTTTTTTCCCCCCATATCAACAGGCAAGTCTATTCCAGGGATTGGAATATATTTGTCCCTTTCAACCCAACAACATATGAACACCCTGTAAGTTGTTGCAACACCAAAAGTCAGCAGGCCTATGAACAAACTGTGGGTTTTTCAGACACAGAATTCGTGAGTGGATCTCATAGAGGCATCCATCAAACCATATTAATAGCTTTCCTTAATGTACAAGGAGTTGAATCTCCCTGGAACCTCCAGAGTATGGCCTTTAGTTTTGCAGGGAGGGAAGCTCTAATGTCTCAGCCTGCCCAGGGAAGAATACACTCTGTAGAATCCACTTCTACAAAATGCTGAACCATTCTCCCTGCTGCCACTTTCCCTTGCCTTCACTCGTTCTTTTCTCATTAAGGCAAAAAATAAATCTAGAAATGTTTGTTGTTTTTTTAATAACAACATCTTTATTATATATCCTCAGAAAGATATTAATTTTATTGGGTTAGGGTTGGTTGTTGGAGATCGGGAGGTGTTTAAGATATACCCGTAGACTTGTACCCACATACTAAGTCCTAGACATAGGACAGTATTTCTTGTTCATAAATACCTGTTAGGACTGTGGCTTATAGACAGTGACTTTTCAGTTCCTTGTTATGCCTTTTGAAGGAGACAATTCAATGTAAGGATGAAGAAATATAATTTCTCCCTACACAAACATATACACCCTTCATACCTGACAATAAACATGAGCTTCAAATAAGGAGGAGATAGCTCGGGATCCTAAAGGTAGGCCTTAGATTGATGTACATATAATCAGCCTCCAACTCTCCCCACTCAGATTAAGACAGAACCCTTCAAAAATGCTTCTCCCATTCCCCTCAGATTGCACAGTCCCATATTATATTATTTTTTCCCATTACCTCCTAGGTTTTTCTTGAAATCAGTAGAAGAAACAAGGTAAGTGAGAAGTTACAGTGGAATGTTTTCTGGATCCTACACATCCTAGAGTAGGCTCTGAGAGAACTGATGCCAGTAATCCATGGTGTTTATGTTTAGAGGCACAAAACAGGCATTCCATGGCCAACAGGCAGGGAACTAAAACAGGTATATCAGCCTCTAAAACCAAGTAATTTTAGGCAAATTATTATCATTATTATCCTCACCAGGACAATATAAAGCATGGAGAATACTGATCCTTTAAAGAAACAAGGTAGTTCTGGCCCTTGTAATTTTGGTAAGGTTGTGTTTTCATCAGATACTTCCCTTGCTCAAAAAATCTGTGTCCCAAATTCAGTTGGTTGAAGGTTCTTCCGGGCTTGACTCCAAGCTAATTTAGCTTTCTCTCTCACCTCTACAAACAGATTTACCTCTACATAAATACTTGTACATTTTAATGTATTAAGTCTTTGCTTTTTTTTTTTTTTCTTTCCCAGGTGTGTTTAAGTTCTTGCTCCACTTTATTTTTTTATTTTATTTATTTTATTTTATTTTATTTTATTAGTTGGAGGCCAATTACTTCACAACATTTCAGTGGGTTTTGTCATACATTAACACGAATCAGCCATAGAGTTATACGTATTCCCCATCCCGATCACCCCTCCCACCCCCCCTCCACCCGACTCCTCTGGGTCCTCCCAGTGCACCAGGCCCGAGCACTCGTCTCATGCATCTCACCCGGGCTAGTGATCTGTTTCACCATAGATAATATACATGCTGTTCTTTTGAAACATCCCACCCTCACCTTCTCCCACAGAGTTCAAAAGTCTGTTCTGTACTTCTGTGTCTCTTTTTCTGTTTTGCATATTGGGTTATAATTACCATCTTTCTAAATCCCATATATATGTGTTAGTATGCGGTAATGTTCTTTATCTTTCTGGCTTACTTCACTCTGTATAATGGGCTCCAGTTTCATCCATCTCATTAGAACTGATTCAAATGAATTCTTTTTAACGGCTGAGTAATATTCCATGGTGTATATGTACCACAGCTTCCTCATCCATTCATCTGCTGATGGGCATCTAGGTTGCTTCCATGTCCTGGCTATTATAAACAGTGCTGCGATGAACATTGGGGTGCATGTGTCTCTTTCAGATCTGGTTTCTTCAGTGTGTATGCCCAGAAGTGGTATTGCTGGGTCATATGGCAGTTCTATTTCCAGTTTTTTAAGAAATCTCCACACTGTTTTCCATAGTGGCTGTACTAGTTTGCATTCCCACCAACAGTGTAAGAGGGTTCCCTTTTCTCCACACCCTCTCCAGCATTTATTGCTTGTAGACTTTTGATAGCAGCCATCCTGACTGGTGTGTAATGGTACCTCATTGTGGTTTTGATTTGCATTTCTCTAATAATGAGTGATGTGGAGCATCTTTTCATGTGTTTGTTAGCCATCTGTATGTCTTCTTTGGAGAAATGTCTGTTCAGTTCTTTGGCCCATTTTTTTGATTGGGTCATTTATTTTTCTGGAATTGAGCTTCAGGAGTTGCTTGTATATTTTTGAGATTAATCCTTTGTCTGTTTCTTCATTTGCTATTATTTTCTCCCAATCTGAGGGCTGCCTTTTCACCTTACTTATAGTTTCCTTTGTAGTGCAGAAGCTTTTAATTTTCATTAGGTCCCATTTGTTTAGTTTTGCTTTTATTTCCAATATTCTGGGAGGTGGGTCATAGAGGATCCTGCTGAGATTTATGTCGGAGAGTGTTTTGCCTATGCTCTCCTCTAGGAGTTTTATAGTTTCTGGTCTTACATTTAGATCTTTAATCCATTTTGAGTTTATTTTTGTGTATGGTGTTAGAAAGTGTTCTAGTTTCATTCTTTTACAAGTGGTTGACCAGTTTTCCCAGCACCACTTGTTAAAGAGGTTGTCTTTTTTCCATTGTATATCCTTGCCTCCTTTGTCAAAGATAAGGTGTCCATAGGTTCGTGGATTTATCTCTGGGCTTTCTATTCTGTTCCATTGATCTATATTTCTGTCTTTGTGCCAGTACCATACTGTCTTGATGACTGTGGCTTTGTAGTAGAGTCTGAAGTCAGGCAGGTTGATTCCTCCAGTTCCATTCTTCTTTCTCAAGATTACTTTGGCTATTCGTGGTTTTCTGTATTTCCATACAAATTGTGAAATTATTTGTTCTAGTTCTGTGAAAAATACCGTTGGTAGCTTGATAGGGATTGCATTGAATCTATAGATTGCTTTGGGTAGAATAGCCATTTTGACAATATTGATTCTTCCAATCCATGAACACGGTATGTTTCTCCATCTGTTTGTGTCCCCTTTGATTTCTTTCATCAGTGTTTTATAGTTTTCTATGTACAGATCTTTCGTTTCTTTAGGTAGGTATACTCCTAAGTATTTTATTCTTTTTGTTGCAATGGTGAATGGTATTGTTTCCTTAATTTCTCTTTCTGTTTTTTCATTGTTAGTATATAGGAATGCAAGGGATTTCTGTGTGTTAATTTTATATCCTGCAACTTTACTATATTCATTAATTAGCTCTAGTAATTTTCTGGAAGAGTCTTTAGGGTTTTCTATGTAGAGGATCATGTCATCTGCAAACAGCGAGAGTTTCACTTCTTCTTTTCCTATCTGGATTCCTTTTACTTCTTTTTCTGCTCTGATTGCTGTGGCCAAAACTTCCAAGACTATGTTGAATAGTAGTGGTGAGAGTGGGCACCCTTGTCTTGTTCCGGATTTCAGGGGAAATGCTTTCAATTTTTCACCATTGAGGGTGATGTTTGCTGTGGGTTTGTCATATATAGCTTTTATTATGTTGAGGTATGTTCCCTCTATTCCTGCTTTCTGGAGAGTTTTAATCATAAATGAGTGTTGAATTTTGTCAAAGGCTTTCTCTGCATCTATTGAGATAATCATATGGTTTTTATCTTTCAATTTGTTAATGTGGTGTATTACATCGATTGACTTGCGGATATTAAAGAATCCTTGCATTCCTGGGATAAAGCCCACTTGGTCATGGTGTATGATTTTTTTAATATGTTGTTGGATTCTGTTTGCTAGAATTTTGTTAAGGATTTTTGCATCTATGTTCATCAGTGATATTGGCCTGTAGTTTTCTTTTTTTGTGGCATCTTTGTCTGGTTTTGGAATTAGGGTGATGGTGGCCTCATAGAATGAGTTTGGAAGTTTACCTTCTTCTGCAATTTTCTGGAAGAGTTTGAGTAAGATAGGTGTTAGCTCTTCTCTAAATTTTTGGTAGAATTCAGCTGTGAAGCCATCTGGTCCTGGGCTTTTGTTTCCTGGAAGATTTTTGATTACAGTTTCGATTTCCTTGCTTGTGATGGTTCTGTTAAGATCTTCTATTTCTTCCTGGTTCAGTTTTGGAAAGTTATACTTTTCTAAGAACTTGTCCATTTCATCCAAGTTGTCCATTTTGTTGGCATAGAGCTGCTGGTAGTAGTCTCTTATGATCCTTTGTATTTCAGTGTTGTCTGTTGTGATCTCACCCTTTTCATTTCTTATTTTGTTAATTTGGTTCTTCTCTCTTTGTTTCTTAATGAGTCTTGCTAATGGTTTGTCAATTTTGTTTATTTTTTCAAAAAACCAGCTTTTAGCTTTGTTGATTTTTGCTATGGTCTCTTTGGTTTCTTTTGCATTTATTTCTGCCCTAATTTTTAAGATTTCTTTTCTTCTGCTGACCCTGGGATTCTTCATTTCTTCCTTCTCTAATTGCTTTAGGTGTAGAGTTAGGTTATTTATTTGGCTTTTTTCTTGTTTCTTGATGTAAGCCTGTAATGCTATGAACCTTCCCCTTAACACTGCTTTTACAGTGTCCCATAAGTTTTGGGTTGTTGTGTTTTCATTTTCATTCATTTCTATACATATTTTGATTTCTTTTTTGATTTCTTCTATGATTTGTTGATTATTCAGAAGCGTGTTATTTAGCCTCCATATGTTTGAATTTTTAACAATTTTTTCCCTGTAATTGAGATCTAATCTTACTGCACTGTGGTCAGAAAAGATGACTGGAATGATTTCAACTTTTCTGAATTTTCCAAGACCAGATTTATGGTCCAGGATGTGATCTATTCTGGAGAAGGTTCCGTGTGCACTTGAGAAAAAGGTGAAATTGATTGTTTTGGGGTGAAATGTCCTATAGATATCAATTAGGTCTTGCTGGTCCATTGTATCATTTAAGGTTTGTGTTTCCTTGTTGATTTTCTGTTTAGTTGATCTATCCATAGTAGTGAGTGGGGTATTAAAGTCTCCCACTATTATTGTGTTACTATTAATTTCCTCTTTCATACTCATTAGCGTTTGCCGTACATATTGCGGTGCTCCTATGTTGGGTGCATATATATTTATAATTGTTATATCTTCTTCTTGGATTGATCCTTTGATCATTATGTAGTGTCCTTCTTTGTCTCTTTTCACATCCTTTATTTGAAAGTCTATTTTATCTGATATGAGTATTGCAACTCCTGCTTTCTTTTGGTCTCCATTTGCGTGAAATATTTTTTTCCAGCCCTTCACTTTTAGTCTGTATGTGTCTCTGGTTTTGAGGTGGGTCTCTTGTAGACAGCATATATAGGAGTCTTGTTTTTGTATCCATTCAGCCAATCTTTGTCTTTTGGTTGGGGCATTCAACCCATTTACATTTAAGGTAATTATTGATAGGTGTGGTCCCGTTGCCATTTACTTTGTTGTTTTGGGTTCACGTTTATACAACCTTTCTGCATTTCCTGTCTAGAGAAGATCCTTTAGCATTTGTTGAAGAGCTGGTTTGGTGGTGCTGAATTCTCTCAGCTTTTGCTTGTCTGTAAAGCTTTTGAATTCTCCTTCATATCTGAATGAGATCCTTGCTGGGTACAGTAATCTGGGTTGTAGGTTTTTCTCTTTCATTACTTTCATTATGTCCTGCCATTCCCTTCTGGCCTGGAGGGTTTCTATTGATAGATCAGCTGTTATCCTTATGGGAATCCCTTTGTGTGTTATTTGTTGTTTCTCCCTTGCTGCTTTTAGTATTTGTTCTTTGTGTTTGATCTTTGTCAATTTGATTAATATGTGTCTTGGAGTGTTTCGCCTTGGGTTTATTCTGTTTGGGACTCTCTGGGTTTCTTGGACTTGGGTGGCTATTTCCTTCCCCATTTTAGGGAAGTTTTCAGCTATTGTCTCCTCGAGTATTTTCTCATGGCCTTTCTTTTTGTCTTCTTCTTCTGGGACTCCTATGATTCGAATGTTGGGGCGTTTCACATTGTCCCAGAGGTCCCTGAGGTTGTCCTCATTTCTTTTGATCCTTTTTTCTTTTTTCCTCTCTGCTTCATTTATTTCCACCATTATATCTTCTACCTCACTTATCCTATCTTCTGTCTCAGTTATTCTACTCTTGGTTCCCTCCAGAGTGTTTTTGATCTCATTCATTGCATTATTCACTTTTAATTGACTCTCTTTTATTTCTTCTAGGTCTTTATTAAACATTTCTTGCATCTTTTCAATCTTTGTCTCCAGGCTATTTATCTGTAACTCCATTTTGTTTTCAAGATTTTGGATCATTTTTATTATCATTATTCTAAATTCTTTTTCAGAGAGATTCCCTATCTCCTCCTCTTTTGTTTGACTTGGTGGGCACTTGTCATGTTCCTTTACCTGTTGGGTATTTCTCTGCCTTTTCATCTTGTTTAGATTGCTGTGTCTGGAATGGACTTTCTGTATTCTGGAGGTCTGTGGTTCCTTTTTATTGTGGAGTTTTTACCCGGTGGGTGGGGTTGGACGGTTGGCTTGTCAAGGTTTCCTGGTTAGGGAAGCTTGTGTCAGTGTTCTGGAGCGTGGAACTTGATTTCTTCTCTTTGAAGAGCAATGGAGTGCCCAGTAATGAGTTTTGAGATGGGTCTATGTGTTAGGTGTGACTTTGGGCAGTCTGTATGTTGACTTTCAGGGCTATGTTCCTGCGTTGCTGGGGAATTTGTGTGGTATGTCTTGCTCTATAACTTGTTGGCTCTTGGGTGGTGGTTGGTTTCAGTGTAGGTATGGAGGCTTTTGGACAGTCTCTTATTACTTAAAGTTCCATGTAGTCAGGAGTTTTCTGGTGTTTACAGGTTTTGGGCTTAAATCTCCTGGCTCTGGATTTCAGCTTTATTCTTCCTGTAGTCTCAGGACTTCTCCAACTATACAGCACTGATATTAAAACTTCTAGGTTAATGGCGAAAAGATTCTCCCCTGTTAGGGACTCCCAGAGAGGTTCACAGAGTTACATGAAGAAGAGGACAGGGAGGAGGAAAATAGAGATGAGTAGGAGGAGAAAAAGGGGGACTCAAGAGGAGAGAGACAGATCTATGCAGTCGTCTGTTCCTAGAGTGTTCTCCGTAGCCCAGACACCCATAAAGATTCACAGAATTGGATTGGGAAGAGAAGGGGAAAGGAGGAAATAGAGGTGTTCTGAGGTAGAAAACAGAGAGTCAAGATTGGGAGAGAATAGTCAACACACTCCTGAATAAAAATGGAAACTGAATATTGGATTCTTAAATGTTCACAGTTTATATCATATACTGAAGAACAAAAATTAAAAATCTAGAGTAGAGGTTAGACTCTTAAAAATATTATATTAAAAACAAAAACAAAAACGTCCCCCCAAATATTTTAGAAATATATATGAGGTTCAGTTTAAAAATAGGGCTTCTCTTCTTTTTTTCCCTTTCCTCTTTGTAAGGTTATAGTGTATTGAAAATGAATAATTAAGGAGCAGTAGCGGAGTACTATAGGACTTTAAAAGAAATAAGAGAAAAAGAAAAATAGAAAATAGAAGAGAAGAAGGAAAAAAAAAAGAAGAGAAAAAAAAAAAGAGGGAAAAAAAAATTTTCCCTAACTAAAAAAATCGTAAGAATTTATAAAAATGAAAGTTAAGGAGTAATGGGGGAATAATAGGGAATTTTAAAGGAAAATAAAAGAGAAAAAATAAAAAAGAAAAAATAAAATTTAAAAAAAAATCTTTTTTTTTTTTTCTTCCTTACTTAAAAAAAAAAAAAAGTAAAAATATATTTAGGAATTTCTCTGGAGCTGTTGCGGTCAGTGTGGTTTCGGCTCGGTTTCAGATAGCTCCTCGTTCCAGCTTACACTTCTCAATATCTACAGGCCCCTTGTGGTGTGGTCAGTGTTTCCTACAGGGATTTTAATCTGTTGCACCGGTCCCTTCTGAAGCGGTTCCCTTTGTTTATTTGGCTTCTGTTTGCCGGTCTCTTCAGGGCCTCATTTCCGCCCTGACATAGGCGGGCGGAGGTGGACTCTTATTCAGGTAGCTAGTTCCGTCGAGCTGCAGGGTGGGGCTGGCGCTGAGGGGCAGGGCCGGCGCTGCTCAGGCTCCGGCTGCTCTATATGGAGCAGGCACTGCGCGCGGTTCCAGCCCTCGGGTGTTCCGCCAAAGGTCGGAACGGAAAGCTGCGCCTGCTCCCTGTGCCCTCCCCGTCAGAGCGGTCCAGGCAGCCATGGGCTTGACGCTTGACGGGCGCACTCTCCCCGGGTGCGGCGCGCCCACTCCCTTCCGCGGTCCCAGTCTCAGATTCCGCAGGCGCCAGTCAGGTGCGTGCACCTTCTGCCCTCCGTGTCCCCAGCACCAGTCCCCACCCGCGCCGGTCGGGTGCCTGCGCCCTGTGTCTCGCCGCGACCCTCCCGGCGGATGTCGATCATCCAGAATTTCCGTCCCTTTGTTCTGCGAACGGCCGGCAGTGTGTTTGGGCCGGTTAATTTTCTCTCTCTTTTGCTCTCCCACAGTTCAAGCTGGGAACTCACAGAAGCTCCCTCCGATTGTCCTCAGGGCACTCAGGCCCGGCCCCTGCCCTAAGTAATGCCGCCCGCTCCTCTCCGTTCTGCCCCCACTTGCTGGTGGCGGATTCGGGCGTCTGGAGTACTTTTCTGCTGGGAGTTGCTTTTAGGCTCGTAATCTGTGGGTTTTATTTATTGTTTCTCTCCCAGTCACGTTGCCCTCCGAGATTCAAACACTTCCCCCAGGCCCGCCAGTGCGAGGGTTTCCCGGTGTCTGGGAACGTCCTCTATTAAGACCCCTCCCGGGACGGATCTCCGTCCTTAGCTCTTTTGTCTCACTATTTATCTTTTATATTTTGTCCTACCTCCTTTCGAAGACAATGGGCTGCTTTTCTGGGCGCCTGGTGACCTCAGCTAGCGATCAGAAGTTGTTTTGTGAAGTTTGCTCTGTGTTCAGTTATTCTTTTGATGAATTTCTAGGAGAGAAAGTGATCTCCCCGTCCTACTCCTCCGCCATCTTGGCTCCTCCTTCTTAAGTCTTTGCTTTTTTGAAACCTAACTGTAATCATGTCAGTGCCTTTATGTTAATAACAATGGGCTCTGACTCTCTCATGCTACAGAGGAGAATGTCTGCTCAGTGACTTCTTAGAATCAGCTCCAGTGAATGTGACACTTACCCAGTCCTACATCACTCCTTAAAGGTGATGAATGTAAGGCACTGTGGCTGCACAGGAGTCCAGGACAGCTTCCAGATCTGCCACAGATGGAGCCTACTCTGGCTTATCCAAAACCCAAGAGCACCTGTTTGCAAAGAGTCATTTTCCACCTCAAGGTTTAATCTCTCAGCTCTAAAGTCCATCAACTCAGGATGCTGGTTCCTGCTCACATCCCCACACCCACACTATATCTCTAAACTTAATGACAGACACCAAAACATGGATCTAAGAAGCTCAGAAAATACCAAGCAGTATAAATACCAAAAAACTAGAATATCATATTCAAGCTGCAGAAATACAGACAATAGATAAAATCTTGAAAGAAACCATGGGAAGCAGGGAAGTGTCATAAGTACAGAGGAACAATGATAAGAGTCACATTGGGCTTCTTGTCAGGAACCACACACACAAGAAGAGAGTGGAGTGAAATAGTTAAAATGTTGAAAGAAAAAAATCAGTCAAGCAAGCAATCTACATCCAATGAAATTACCCTTTGAAAGTGAAGGCAAAGTAAAGACTTTTTCAGACAAAGTCAAACTGAGGGACCATCATAAAAGAAGTTCCTCAGAGAGAAGGAAAATGATAAAAGCCAAAAACTCAGATCTACATAGAGAAAGGCAGGACACAGAAGAAGGAATCAATAATAGTAAAAGAAAATCACTTGCCATTCTTACTCTTAGCTGATCTAAAGTAACAATGGTAACAATGTATTTAATAACTATGTCACACAGATAAGTGAAATGAATGGCAGTATTGCCATTAGGAACAGGAGGGAGGAATGGAGAAGACACTATATTTTAAGGTGCCTGTATTACACTTGAGGTGATGTAATGCTATTTGAAGATGGACTTTGAGTAGCTATAAATATATATTGCAAACTGTAGAGTAACCACTTAAATTTGCTTAAAATCATAATCCATTTGCTAAGGGAGAAGATAAAATGGAATCATATATAATGTTTTATTGAACTCAGAGAAGGCAGAGAAAGAATGAAAGAAGAAAAAAAAAGAACAAGTGTAATGAATAGAAAACAGTTATAGATATAGGCAGACATTAATTCAACTACATCAAAATGACTTTAAATGTGAATGGCCTAAATATACAAATTCAAAGACATATTGTCAGGGTGGTCTAAAAGACAAAACCCAACCATACAATGTCTACAAGAAACACTCTTGATATGTAAAGAAAAGAAAAAATGTCTCAAATCAGTGACTGCAGATGTCATTTTAAGAAAGGAGGGAAAATACAAGACAAAGTAAGGCCAAATTCAAGCCAAAGTAAAGAAGGAAGGAAATAGTAAGGATCAGTTAAGGAGCAGACATCAGTAAAGCAGAAACAGGAAAACAATAGGAAAAATGAATCAAACCAAAGCTATTCCCCTGGAGAGATCAATGTACCTGACAAGCCTTCAGGTTAACAGTTCAGGGAAAAGAGTGAGAAGACACAAATTGTCAACCTCACAATGAGACAGATGGCATCATGACAGAACCTGTAGGTATTAAAATGATAATAAGGAAACACTGCAAACAATTTTATGCCAATAAATTTGATGGCTTAGATGAAATGGACCCATTTCTTGAAATACACAAGCTACCAATGTTCATTCAGTAAGAAACAGATAACTTGAAGAGTCTTCTATCTATGATGGAAATTGAATTTATAAGTTGAAATATTCCCATGAAGAAAATTCCAGATAGCTCTACTTAGTGAAAGGTACCAAACCCTCAAGGATGAAATAATACCACTTTAACATAAGCTGTCTCAAATAACTTCACGCTAATTCTATTTTCATATGCACTCTGTGATGCCAGCATCATCTCACTAAAACTAGAAAAAGACATTACAAGAAAGAAAAAGTGTACACCAACATCACTAATTAACAAGATGGAAAGATACTAAGTGATCTTTCAGCAAGTTGAATGCAAAATATATTTAAAAATTAATACACCATAACCACGTGGGGTATGGAATACAAAGATCACCTGAAAAAATCAGACAGTAATTCACCATGTTCACAAACTAAAACCAGAGGAAAAAATAAGTACCATCACCTTAGCAAAGTGTTTAAAAAATACAAAAGAACTTCATGATAAAAGGTCTCACCAAACTAGCAAGAGAAAGCAATTTATTCAACCAAACAATGGGCACCAACATAACCAGATAATGGGCACTAAGACCATACTGCCAGATGTACCGAAAACTTCCAAATGTTCAAGCTGGATTTAGAAAAGGAAGAGGAACCAGAGATCAATCATCAACATCTGCCAAATCATAGAAAAAGCAAGAGAATTTCAGAAAAAAATTCTACTTCTGCTTCATTGACTACTCTGAAGCCTTTGACTCTGTGAATCACAACAAACTGTGGAAAATTCTTAAAGAGGCAGGAGTACCAGGCCACCTTATCTACCTCCTGAAAAATCTTATGCAGGTCAAGAGGCAACAGTTAGAACTAAATGTGGAAAAATGGACTGGTTCCAAATTGGAAAAGGAGTATGGCTGTATATTGTCACTCGGCTTATTTAACTTCTATGCAGAGTACATCATGAGAAATGCCAGGCTGGATGAAGCACAGCTGGAATCAAGATTGCTGGGAGAAATATTAATAACCTCAGATATGCAGATGAAACTATGCTACCAGCAGAAAGCAAAGAGCCAACTGATGAAAGTGAAAGAGGAGAGTAAAAAAGTTGGCTTAAAACTTTTCAAAAAACAGATCATGGCATCTGATCCTATCACTTCATGGCAAATGGAAGAGGAAACAATGGAAAGCGAGACAGATTTTATTGTCTTGGGCTCCAAAATAGCTGTGGAGGGTGACTGCAGCCATGAAATTAAAAGACGCATGCTCCGTGGAAGAGAGGTTATGATAAAACTAGACAGCATATTAAAAAGCAGAGACATTACATTGCTAACAAAAATCAATCTAGTTAAAGCTATGGTTTTTCCAGCATTCATGTATGGATGTGAGAGTCTGACAAAAAAGAAAGTTGAGCACCAAAGAATTGGTGCTTTTCAACTCTGGTGTTGAAGACTCTTGAGAGTCCCTTGGACTGCAAATCTCAGATCAAACAAGTCAATTCTAAAGGAAATCAGTCTTGAATATTGATTGGAAGGACTGATGCTGAAGCTGAAACACCATTACTGTGGCCACCTGATGTGAAGAACTGACTCATTGGAAAAGATACTGATGCTGGGAAACTCAGAGGTAGGAGGAGAAGGGGATGACAGAAAATGAGATGACTGGATGGCTGATGCCATCCAACTTGATGGACATGAGTTTGAACAAGCTCTGAGAGTTGGTGATAGACAGGGAACCCTGGTGTGCTGCCATCCATGGTGTCGCAGAGTCGGACACGACTAAGAGGCTAAAGGTTTCACTGTTCACACAAGGCCATACTTAGTGGTGAAACACTGAATGATTTCCTCCTCCCCACCGTGCTGAGATCAAGACACTAATGTCCACACTCACCACATTTATGGAGGGTCTATCCAGGGCAAAAAGATGAAAGGAATAAAAGGCACCCAGGTAGGAAACGAATAGGTAAGACAATCTCTCTTTGAAGATGTCATGGTCTTATATACAGAAAATCTTAAGAAATGCACAGAAAAAGGTACTGGACTCACAAGTCAGTTTTGCCAGGTGGCAGGATATAATACAGTATTAATAGAGGAAACTCAATTGTATCTTTATATACTTATACCAGGCAGTAAGAAATTAAAATAAATTTAAAACCACATCAGAAAATATGAAGTACTTAGGGAAAATACTTTCAAGCTACATATCCTGAAACTACTGTTGAGAGAAATCAAAGACTTAAATAAACAGAGAGATATTCCATGCTCATTATTCAGAAGGTACAATAAAGTTACCATGTGAGTTCTTCCCAAATCAAACTATAGAATCAACACAAGCTCACTGAAAATTCCAGAAGGGATTTTTGGGGGTAGAAGTTGACAAGACTATATTTAACTCCACATGGGTTTACAAAGGACCAGGATCAGAAAATGTAACCTTGAGAAAGATGAACAAGTTTGGAGCGTCAACACTACCTTATTTCAAGACTTACTGTAAAGCAACAGGCATCAAGACACTGTGATACTGGCATCAAGATAGACAAGTGGACCATTGGAACAGAATAGATAACCCACAAATAAACCCAACCACATAAGTACAACTAATTTTCGACATAGAGAGGCAATTCATAGAAAGGATAATCTTTTCAAAGGTGGTGCTAGCACAATTGGATATTCCTATCCCTCAAATATGGGCCTTCATATCTCTCACTACATATTAGCGAAAATTGACTCAAAATGGATGACAGGCCTAAAAGTAAGCCTAAGAAAAATCTAGAAGAAAATCTGTTCTGACGTTGTGTTTGGCCAAGTTTTCTCAGAAACAACATAAATAAATCTGATCAAGGGCAGTTATTCAGAATATGTAGAGAGAGCTTTCAAACCTCAGTATTAAGAACACAAACAACTGAGTTAAAAATGGACAAAAGACTAGACCAGATACTTCACTGTTCATACGTGGATGGGAAATAAGCACATGAAGACATGTTCAACATCCCTGGTCATTAGAGAAATACAACTAACAACCACAATTTGATAGCACGACACAACTATTAGAATGTGCTCAGTCACTCAGTTGTGTCCAACTCTTTGTGACCCCATGGACTGAGGTCCATCAGGCTCTTCTGTCCATGGGAATTCTCCAGGCAAGAATACTTTAGTGTGTTGTCATGCCCTCCTCCAGGGGATCGACCCAACCCAGGGATTGAACCCAGGTCTCCCTCATTGCAGGCGGATTGTTTTCAATCTGAGCCACCAGGGAAGCCCACACAACTATTAGAATAGCTAAAATTTAAAACGACTCTCCATAGCAAGTGTGAGCTAGGATTTGAAGGAACTGGAGCCATCACATACCAAAGATGGAAATGTAAAATGCACAGCCACGTGGGAAAACTACTTTTGTACTTCATTGTAAAGTTGAATACACACCTACCATATCATTCAGCCTTTCCATTCCTAGGTATTTACCCAACCACATAGAACTTGTACATGGATATTCATGACAGCTTTATTTGCAGTAACTAAAACTTAGAAACATCCTAAATGTCTGGTGGTAGGTGAAGGCATAAATAAATGACTGCACATCAGAGAATGGAATTCTGGTTTGCAATAAATTGTAATGAACTACTGATGCATGGATAAATCTCATAATAATTACTCAGACTGAAAGAAGTCGAATCAAGAAAAGATCATATCATCATGCATGTACATGCATGCATGTGTGTGTGTGACAATAATAAACCATGTACAATTCTAGAAAATGCAAAGTAATCTAATAGTGTTCGTTCTTAGTGATGGGGAGGGAAGTGTCAGGGAGAATTGGGGGTAGGGGTTGCAAGGAGCATGAAGAAATGTTTTTTATCTTAACTATGGAGATGATTTCATGGGTTATGTGTCAGAATATATCAAGTTGTACACTTTAAATGTGCATTTTGTTGTATGTCAGTTATACCTCAATAAAGCTTTTAAAAAATGAGACAAGCAGAAAGTGCCTCATTGACCTATGGGACAATATCAACTCACCAAACCTACATGGAATTGTCGTTACTGAAGGAAAAGGAGGAAGTGAGGAAGGGACAGAAAAATATCTGAGTATTTAATAGTATAAAATATTCCAAATATGAGGCAAAACTATTAACTCACAGCTCCAAGAAGGCCTATGAATCCCAAGCAGAAAGCAATAAAAGGCTCACTGAGGCCCACCATTACTTAATTCGTTTGGAAAACAAAAATAAGCTGAAATGCTTAAAAGCAGGCTGAGAATAAAAAGACACATTACAGAAAGGAGAGCAAACGTAAGACTGACTTTTCTGCAAAAATTAAAAACAAAATATCTGAAACAATCAGGGCATTGTTGCATAAATTCCAGTTTGTTCCCTAGAGCAGATTTTAATAAAACAGAATTAATTTAATCTACATGTGTTAACCAGTTCTGTGAATGTAGAAAGTCACAGAAAATTGTAACCATTTTTACAAAATAAAAGAATATCTACTCAGGGAAATGTCAGTCTGTTTTTATAGATTTGTATGAACTTGAGGAAAGTGTAAATAAAATCAAACAGATAATTTTGTTCTCTGTAACCTGTGATGTCTGGGATTGATGGAAGTTTTGAAAGTAAGGTGATTGTCAACCATTATTCATACATTTGTGAGTTGTTCCACCTGTCTTAACAGCATGAATTTATTTGGCAATAGTTATAGATTCTGAAAAACTGAAAGAGAGACACTTGTTGTAGAATAACATACTGGTCACCAGGACAAATTCTGGAACAAGACTGCCTTTCTTTGAATCAATTCCAGGCTCTGCCACTTACACTATATGAGACCTTGCCTGATATATAAGTCCTTGCTACCAAACTTTTCCTAGGTGTAAAATAGAGGTTATAAGAACAGCCATTTTATAAATTGTCACAAGATTAAATGGCTTAATGATCAATTGCCTGGCACCCATTTCAGTGTGTGTGTGTGTGTGTGTGTGTGTGTGTGTGTGTGTGTGTATGAGAGAGAGAGAGAGTTTGATGCATAGATCAAACACAAGTCAAAGTCAAATGTGGCAGAACTTTCAGAAATTAGTGATATAAAGATAAAAAGAGGATTTGGACTTGACACCAATATTAATCTCCTTCTCTGGTCTAGCCTAGACTCAGTGAAGAACTGTGGACCTATGATCAAAATTATTATAGATTCATTAGAAGGTAAAAGATTTGTATTGCTTTTCAAAGCAGAACATGTTTTTTAGCTTTCCAAAAGTTGACGTAAATAATTATAAATCTGGCTAGAGGGGGATGTAGAAATGAGGAAGAGAGGTTGAAGGAAGGGAAGGATAGACATGGTAATAAGACAAAGAAAAGCTAAAGTGGCTGAGAAGAAACTGAGGGTTAAGTACATTATTTGAAGCTACTAGAGTCTCCAATCGAGGAACTAAAAATCTAAAGAAAGTATAAACTCTGAAAGAAAGAAAGCGAGGGCAGATTGAAGACACTTGTGAATGAGTTAAATTCTCTTCTGTAAGAAGAACGTGGTCACTTGGTGATGTCTGAAGTTGATGGATTATTGAAATAGCGGACTAAGCGCTTTACTTAAATATAACACAGTAACTGCCAAAACAATGCAAGCAGGAATTATTAAAATGATCTACCAGGAGAAGCACAATTGGGGAGTGGGAAGTGATGGAGTCTCAGACCTTCACTTTTTTATCACAAGCTCCTTTGTACTTTCTGATCATCCACTACTTTATTTACCCATGTGCCTGACTTCCTTTCAGTAAGAGTAATTTTTATTTTTAAGCATGGTTTCTAAAAGGTGGTGTGTCTGGGAGGAGGGTCCAAAGCTAATTGGCATGATTTTATCAAGGCTTTGCCACATGAAAGGAGATTTTATCTTTCATATCTTATGCACAGTGAAAACTTAAATTACTCAGCAACTCATGGTAATGAAGGTCAGCCATTCATTTGCCAATAACCCATGAATGTGTCTTAGCACAATGTTGGTAGTAAGGTTCAAGAGACATCCTGAAGACATCAAAATGTATTCAGCACCCTACAAGAGAGAAGTTGAAGGAACATATTGCCTTATAGTAATTTACCTATGAAACGGTCCCCAAAAGGGTGCTCAAAGGGCTCAATAGCAGTTGAAAGATAATTCAGCTCCTGACTCAATACCCCATTCTATGAGAGAGTATTATCAAATCTACTGGGTGGTTTTCTTGAGTACAGAAAATGACATTCTTTCATGTGTTGTCTTGCAAGGTCCTTGGACCTCAGGGAAAAGAAGCAAATGGATCATAAAATGGTGCTAGGGTCAGGAGACGAAGGAAAACCTGAATGAGAGTGTAAGTTAGGTGAGTTCAGGCCAGAGAATCAGGCATTTGCCTAGAGTAAAGTCCAGCCACAACCTGGGATGTAACGCAGGGGATCAGGTTCCTCGCTAAAGAGAAAGTGCCAAGCTTCTTTGGGCACCAGAAAGGAGAGACACTGGACCTTCAAAAACCAGCTGAACAAGGATCTCCTCAGGACAGAAGGAACTGACATTAATAAGGAGTCCCTTGTGTTGGCATTGAATGCATGCCAAGCACCGTGAAAAACATTTTTCCAAACATTATCACGTCTTTTCTTCCTTACAGATGTTCATCCCTTTGTACAGATGAGGACTCCAAAGCTAAAGAAGCAAACAAAAAAGGGAAAGCAAGTTGACCAAGGTAAGCACAGCTAGTAAGGCATGGACTGGGAGTGTATCTACAGGTATACTTTTTATAGGATCATGCCTGCAAACTGCCTAAGATCATCACAAAGAAGGGCATGAAAGTTTTAAGCATACACTGGAAGGAGAATTGGTTCCCAGAGAGAAAAGTGTCTGAAATCCTATGTAAAATCCATCAGTCAGCCCTTCATTGCTGGTTCTTAAGTAGACTTGGGCAAAACTACTTGTTATTAAAAAACATTCCTAAGAACCTTAATTAGGGTTTCTGAAATTCAAACTTGAAACACACACTGAGGTTCAGAGTGGTTATGTGTTTTGCTCTGGAACTCTCTCTACCAGAGAGCCCATTTGAATCCAAGGCCCACATTCTTTGAAGAATTTAGGACCAGGAATTCAGGAACATACAAGGACTGATAGGAGTATAGGATTCTTCATTTCTCATGACCATCCCAAGCCCAGATATCACCAATCATGTTCCCTTTTGTGGACCCTGTCTGTTTCTGAGAGACAAATCGCAAAGGGTCAGAGAAATTCTCAACCTCATGAAAGGAGTAAGGGGAAAGAAACAGAGAGAAAAAGAAATTAGAGGGAGAAACTGAGTATTTTCCTGTCTCCTGCCTTTATTCACACCAGAAGTGACCAAGGTATGTGCCCAATGAGGGGTGGCAAGGAGAATGGGATTTGGTGGGGGAAGAGGGGCCCCAAAGTTGTGTTTTGTATTTTGATTACCCTTAAAGCCTAAACATCTGAAAGAAAAATAGGAGAAATATTATATTTTTTTGTATTTGTTTGAAAACCTATTAGTGATTTTAAAAGGATGGAGAAAGACAGCTTGGGGTAGGTGGAAGCCCTCGTGAAGGATAAGGACTTAGAATAGTGGAGTAGTCAGTATTCTAAGAAGGTCCACAATGACCAGGATAGAGAAAGGTGAGTGAGAATGGGAGGTTGGCTAGGGCCACATCTATACATGACTAACTACTGGAAAATCCATAGCCATGACTAGACGGACCTTTGTTGACAAAGTAATGTCTCTGCTTTTAAATATGCAATTAGGTTCGTCAGAACTTTTCTTCCAAGGAGTAAGGGTCTTTTAATTTCATGGCTGGAGCCACCATCTGCACGGATTTTGGAGCCCACCCCAAAATAAAGTCAGCCACTGTTTCCCCTGTTTCCCCATCTATTTGCCATGAAGTGATGGGACCGGATGCCATGATCTTAGTTTTCTGAATGTTGAGCTTGAAGTCTACTTTTTCACTGTGCTCTTTCACTTTCATCAAGAGGCTCTTTAGTTCTTCTTCACTTTCTGCCACAAGGGTGGTGTCATCTGCATATCTGAGGTTACTGATATTTCTCCCAGGAATCTTAATTGCAGCTTGTGTTTCATCCAGCCCAGCGTTTTGCATGATGTACTCTGCATATAAGTTAAATAAGCAGGGTGACAATATACAGCCTTGACATACTCCTTTTCCTATTTGGAACCAGTCTGTTGTTCCATATCCAGTTCTAGTTGTTGCTTCCTGACCTGCATACAGGTTTCTCAAGAGGCAGGTCAGGCAGTCTGGTATTCCCATCTCTTTCAGAATTATCCACAGTTTATTGTGATCCACACAGTCAAAGGCTTTGGCACAGTCCATAAAGCAGGAACAGATGTTTTTCTGGAACTCTCTTGCTTTTTTGATGATCTAGCAGATGTTGGCAATTTGATCTCTGGTTCCTCTGCCTTTTCTAAAACCAGCTTGAACATCTGGAAATTCACGGTTCATGTATTGCTGAAGTCTGGCTTGGAGCATTTTGAGCATTACCTTACTAGCATGTGATATGAGTGCAATTGTGTCATAGTTTGAGCATTCTTTGACATTGCCTTTCTTTGGGATTGGAATGAAAACTGAACTTTTCCAGTCCCGTGTCCACTGTTGAGTTTTCCAAATTTGCTGGCAAATTGAATGCAGCACTTTCACAGTATCATCTTTCAGGATTTGAAATAGCTCAACTGGAATTCCATCACCTCTACTAGGTTGTGTGGTGATGTTCGTAATGATGCTTCATAAGGTCCACTTGACTTCACTTTCCAGGATGTCTGGCTCTAGCTGAGTGATCACACCATTGTGATTATCTGGGTCATGGAGATCTTTTTTGTATAGTTCTTCTGTGTGAAGAAAGTGAAGATGAACTAAAGAGCCCCTTGACAAAAGTGAAAGAGGAGAGTGAAACAGTTGGCTTAAAGCTCAACATTCAGAAAACTAAGATCATGGCATCTGGGCCCATCACTTCATGGCGAATAGATGGGGAAACAGTGGAAACAGTGGCTGACTTTATTTTGGAGGACTCCAAAATCACTGCATATGGTGACTGCAGTTGATGAAATTAAAAGACGCTTACCCCTTGGAAGGAAAGTTCTGACCAACCAAGACAGCATATTGAAAAGCAAGGTCATTAGTTTGTCGACAAAGGTCCATCTAGTCAAGGCTATGGCTTTTTCAGTAGCCATGTATGGATGTGAGAGTTGGACTATAAAGAAAGCTGAGCACAGAAGAACTGATGTTTTGAACTGTGTTGTTGGTGAAGACTCTTGAGAGTCCCTTGGACTGCAAGGAGATCCAACCAGTCCATCCTAAAGGAAATCAATCCTGAGAGTTCATTGGAAGGACTGATGTTGAAGTTGAAACTTCAATACTTTGGCCAATATTGATGCGAAGAGCTGCCTCACTGGAAAAGACCCTGATGCTGGGAAAGATGGAAGGCAGGAGGAGAAGGAGACGACAGAGGATGATATTGTTGGATGGCACCACCGACTCAATAGACTGGGTTTGGGTAAACTACAGGAGTTGGTGATCGACAGGGAGGCCTGGCGTGCTGCGTTTCATGGGATCACAAAGAGTCGGACACTACTGAGCAACTGAACAGAACTGAACTGAACTCTTGTGTATTCTTGTACCTCTTCTTAATATCTTCTGCTTCTGTTAGGTCCATACCATTTCTGCCCTTTATTGCGGCCATCTTTGCATAAAATGTTCCCTTGGTATCTCTAATTTTCCTGAAGATATCTCTAGTCTCCCAAACTATTGTTTTTCTCTAGCTCTTTGCACTGATCAACTAGGAGGGCTTTCTTATCTCTCCTTGCTATTCTTTGAAACTTTGCATTCAAATTGGTATATCTTTCCTTTTCTCCTTTGCTTTTCACTTCTCTTGTTTTCACAGCTATTCGTAAGGCTTCCTCAGACAGCCATTTTGCGTTTTTGCATTTCTTTTTCTTGGGGAAGGTCTTGATCCTTGTCTCCCGTACAATGTCACGAACCTCTGTCCATAGTTCATCAGGCTCTCTGTCTATCAGATCTAGTCCCTTAAGTCTGTTTCTCTCTTCCACTGTATAATTGTAAGGGATTTGATTTATGTCATACCTGAATGGTCTAGTGATTTTCCCTTCTTTCTTCAATTTAACTCTGAATTTGGCAATAAGGAGTTCATGATCTGTGCCACAGTCATCTCCCAGTCTTGTTTTTGCTGACTGTATAGAGCTTCTGCAGCTTTGGCTGCAAAGAATATAATCAATTTGATTTTGGTGTTGGCCATCTGGTGATGTCCATGTGTAGAGTCTTCTCTTGTTGTTGGAAGAGGGTGTTTGCTATGACCAGTGCATTCTCTTGGATAAAGTTCTATTAGCCTTTGCCCTGCTTCATTCTGCCCTTCAAGGCCAAATTTGCCTGTTACTCCAGGTGTTTCTTTCTTTCTTTTTTTTGCTAATTAATACTTTTTATTCTTTTTTTTAAATTTCCATTTTATTTATTTATTTTTCATTTATTTTTATTAGTTGGAGGCTAATTACTTTACCATATTGTAGTGGTTTTTGTCATACATTGACATGAATCAGTCATGGATTTACATGTATTCCCCATCCCGATCCCCCCTCCCACCTCCCATCTACCCGCTCCCTCTGGGTCTTCCCAGTGCACCAGGCCCGAGCACTTAAACACGTATATTATCTATGGTGAAACAGATCACCAGTCCAGGTTGGGTGCATGAGACAAGTGCTCCGGGTGTTTCTTGATGTTCTACTTTTGCATTCCAGTCCCCTATAATGAAAAGGACATCTTTTTGGGGTGTTAGTTCTAAGTGGTCTTGTAGGTCTTCATAGACCCCTTCAATTTTAGCTTCTTCAATGTTACTGGCTGGGGTATAGACTTGGATTACTGTGATATTGAATGGTTTGCCTTGGAAACGAACAGAGATCATTCTGTTGTTTTTGAGACTGCATCCAAGTACTGCATTTCAGACTCTTTTGTTGACTATGATGGCTACTCCATTTCTTCTAAGGGATTCTTGCCCACAGTAGTAGATATAATGGTCATCTGAGTTATATTCACCCATTCCAGTTCATTTTATTTTGCTGATTCCTAAAATGTCGACATTCCCTCTTGCCATCTCCTGTTTGACCACTTCTAATTTGCCTTGACTCATGAACCTAACATTCCAGGTTCCTATGCAATATTTCTCTTTACAGCATTGGACCTTGCTTCTATCACCAGTCCCACACACAGCTGGGTGTTGTTTTTGTTTTGGCTCCGTCTCATCATTCTTTCTGGAGTTGTTTCTCCACTGATCATCAGTAGCATATTGGGCACCTACCGACCTGGGGAATTCATCTTTCAGTGTTCTATCTTTTTGCCTTCGCATACTGTTCATGGGGTTCTCAAGGCAAGAACAATGAAGTGGTTTGCCATTCCCTTCTCCAGTGGACCACATTTTGTCAGAACCCTCCACCATGACCCGTCCTTCTTGGGTGGCCCTACAAGGCATGGCTTGATTTCATTGAGTAGACAAGGCTGTGGCCCATGTGATTAGATTGGTTAATTTTCTGTGATTGTGGTTTCAGTCTGTCTGCCTTCTGATGCCCTCTCTTCGCTCTTACTGTCTTACTGGGGTTTTTCTTACCTTGGATGTGGAGTATCTCTTCATGGCTGCTCCAGCAAAGTGCAGCTGCTGCTCCTTACCTTGGACATGGGGTATCTCCTTATGGCCACCACCACTGACCTGGGATGTGGGGTATCTCCTCACTGCTCCAGCGCCACGCAGTCCTGGAGTTTTGAGTGGGGGAGGCAAAAAGCACCATTTATTTTTCAGAAAGTTCAGTCTGGCTACTGGATGAAGAAGGAAGTTTGGTGCAAGTGGAGGACCAGTTAGGAGCCTTGGCAGGACCCCAGGAGAGGCACAATGGTTGACTCCAGCGAAGTTGGACAGGTTCAAGTGGTGTTTGGATGGTGGAAGTGATAGGAATAGCTGAAGGATAAGATAATGACCAGAGGAAAATGTGGGTGTAAGAGAGAAAAGAAATAAGGGTGCTCTCCATTTTTATTTCACTTGAATATCTGAGTGGATGTGGTGTTATTCATCGAGAAGGGGAAGGCTACTCTGGGAGAAGCCAAGTTAGGGGGAGTTGGGTCAGGAATTGGAGTTCCTTTTTTTCCATTTAAGGATGAAATGTCTATGAAACATCCAGGTGGAGATGTCAAATGAGCATACAAAGAAGTGTGACATCACAGCCTCTTATCTTCCCTCCCGTGCTCCAACCCCCAACACACAAATGGGACCATATACTGTCCCCTCTCTGCAGTTTGATTTCCTACATATTTTGAAGGTGCTCCTAAGTCAGATCCTATAGACATGACTCGTGCTTGTTAATGATTGCATAAGAATCCATAGAATGGCTATACCACAATGTTTTCAATCATTCCCCAATTGATGAGTGCTTACTCTGTATCCTAGTTTGCCCCATCTGCCCCACTGCAGTGAACAGGAAGAGAAATCTAAACCCTAGCACCCAAAGTTCTTGTTGTCCCACTTTAAACCAACTCCCATGCATATACAGCCTGGAACACTGAAAGCAGGACCTGACTGAGGATATCGAGGCTGTACCAGGCACGACCTTGGAGAGAAGTCAGGTTTAGGGCCGGCCCAATTACTGTCCAGTCCTTCTCAGTCTATTCTGCTGGCTTGTCATCCTCAACCCGACTTCCACATATTGGCATGTCTCAGGGAATAGTTGTGCACATTCCTCTCCTAACAGTACCCTCTTGAGGTGATTCTTCCCAGTCTTGTGGCTTTAAATACTACCTGTGTCCTGTTGTCTTGATAATTCTGCTCTTGCAGCCTACATGGAGAGTGGACTTCTCCAAACCTCAGACACTTAACAAATGCAAATAGGAACTCTTGACACACATGCCCAACTGTCTTTCTTCCTTCTCCAAGCCTATCACATCCACTGCCTGTATTCTCTGCAACTATATATAACACCTTCTTTACCAAGACTTGCAAGAAAATACTCTCATAGTAATCGTTCATGTCTTAAGTTTGTTCACCAACTGCCTTCAATCCACCAGCAAGTGATGTTTGTTCTCTTTCCAAAATATCATGAGAACCCATGCACTATTCTTTAAATTCATGTAGCCTTTCTGGGCCAAGCCACTGCCATCCCCCAAGTGGGCTACTGCAAGAGGATTCAAATTGGTCTCCCTGCTTTGCTTTGTGCCCTGCCTACTTATGGTATTTTCCACAGAGAGCAGTCAGAGAGAAATTACTGAATATAATTAGATCATGGCACTCCCTTGATTCAGCTCTCTCTCTGGCTCCTCAGAGTTCTTTGAGTGAGAATGAAACTCCATCATGGCTCCTTCCCACGACTGCACTGTCCTTTGTTCCCTCCATCCCCTCTCTCACTGGGCTCCAGCCACACTGACATCCTTTCTGCCCCTCCAGTGCCCCTCTTTTCTGCTACAAGGCCAGAGGAACTGCAGTTCTCCCTGCTGGGCAGGCTTCCCCCATTTCCCAGCAGAACTGACCACATATTATTGCCCTCAGAAAGGCCATCCCTGACCTCTGCCACTTCTTTAGGGTTCTAGGTGATATGTACCAAATCATTTCTTTTATTTCCCTGAGAGCATTTGTAGCAACCTTTAAGTGCTTTTATAATTTCTGCCATGTTTATATTCCCCACTAGAAAATAAGTTCCTTGGATGCAGGGGCTCTCTGTCTAGAAGAATGGCTGGTACAGAGTAGCTCTCCATAAATACTTACTGAAGGGACCTCTCCCTCCCTCTACTGACACTCCACAGGGCCCTTCACTTTTGCCTCAGTTACAGCACCCAGTAGTCAGAACACTTTTGATTGCAGGTGTGGCCAGGAACTGAAAAGAAGGAGAAGGGGACGTCACAGAAGCCTCTGTGAGAAAGGACTTGGAGAGTATTCCCCAGCTGCTCTCCTTGTCACTGGAGTAGCCCTGCTACTGTTGCTGGCGTGTCAAGGGCCTAGGAATTGTCTTCTGACAAGTTTGTGGATTCACTGACCAAGCATGACTTACTTCACCTCTTTCTCCTACTGTTTCACCAATTTCTGCTGGTCTTGTCGGCTGGAAGTCAAAGCCAGAGAAAGAGAATTTGTTGAGTTCTGGTTCTTGAATTGGTCCCTCTTGTCCGTTCTGACGCCAAACAATGGGCTGAGAAGTTCTTCTTGTCATCCCCTGATCCCCTACCCACCAGCAATCATGGCTTCCTCCTTGGCCTCTGCCTCCTTGGGTCCCTCTTGGTGGCCACCTGGAATGGTGAGGCACAGCTCATCTGCCTCCTGCCTATAAGCAACCTAAGATTCTCAGGAGGTGGCTCCTAAGAGTGGTGACAGTGGCTACTTTGGTCAAGGCACCAGCTGCACAGCAGGCTCTTCCTAAGTCTATGTCCCTGTCCTTTGCTGGCACTAGCCCTGTCTAGGGGTAGAGGGCTTGACTTTGCATGCTGGCAAGGCACATGTCTGTATGTCTGTTTCTCAGTCTTCTTGGGATGCTTTCCAGGCAGCGATGAGAAAGTTCTCACTGCTTCACACCTCATGGTGACCCAGTCAGTTCTGAAGGTGCAGGGTTGTTCAGGTCAAGGCAATGCTGCCACCACGGAAAACAGCTTTATATACACATGGAAGGTGGATGGACTGGAGTGAGGGGGAGGAGAGAATATGTGCTGGGCAGATGAAATTCCATGGCCACTATAGTCCAATCACATAGCACATATAGCCCTCTGCTAGCATTTCTCTTACTTGTATGGGCAGCCCAAGCATTAGTGGAGTGAGACATCCTGAGGAAAGTCTCCATGGTTTGATCAGTTTTTTTTTTCTGGTTTGATCAGTTTTTATATTTGACCCTGAAGTCCACAGTTCAACGTCTGGCTCATGTTAACTGTGAAACTCCTATTTATGGAGGGAAAGGGGGAAAGGAGGGAAGAGTTGTTCTTGAAACTGGTCACATCTGACTGTCTTTTTTTTTATTCTGTCAGCTCTGTCTCAGTGCTGACTGTGTGTGTGTGTGTGTGTGTTCATGTGTGCATACATTTATACATATATCGATGGGTTCCCCCCAAGTTTTATTGAGATATAATTGACATATAGCACTATATAAGTTTAAAGTGTACAACAAAATGATTTGATACATGTACATATCACTAAAATTACTACCACAAGAACTTTAATAAACATCCATCACTTCAGCTACACGTTGTTTTCCCCTTTTAATCAGAGCTTTAAATATCTACTCTTAGCTACTTTCTGTGTTGATATTTAGTTTGTATTAAAGATCTGATCATACCAAGTCGCTCCTTGAATGTGTTGAGTGGGCCCTCTGAGCTTGGGTGTAGAGTCCAAGCATCTTAGCTTTCTTTTCAGGGCCCCCACACCTTCTAACCCCATCTTCTACCATATACTCTTGGAGATCATGAGCTCTGTCCACATCAGATGATTAGGCATGACGAGACGTGACTATGTATGTGCTAGCATGCTATAGGGCCTCGGACACAGACTAATCCCTCTGTCTGTGCTAACGGAATGCCTTCCATTCTGCCTCAAAGTGCTGGGCTGCTACTCATCTTTCAGAGATCACCTTGGGGGTTTAGTCTTCTGTGCAGTTTTGCTTGATGCCCACCAGAAAAGCTTATTGGGTGGGTCCACCTTTCTGGAAGAAGTAGGACTCTAGCCTCTGTTGCACTCTACTCTAATGGTTGCTTGCTTGCCTACCCTCTCAGCATTTGACCTTGTGTGGCCTCTCTGCTCCAATACACATTGCTCACCTTTCCTCACCTTGCCCCACACTTTCAACACATCAACATTCACTACTCAAGTATCACACTGCCTGTCTCTAAGCCCCCAGTGCCAAGTGGTGGTGGGTAAGGCTTCCCTTAATATTAATTGGTGAACTGGGAAGAGACATCTCATCCTAGAGAGATTTCTGGTTTTGTTTTTGTTTTGAACATGGATGTACTGTTCATGGTTCACATTGGGAATGTCAGCAAGTCGAGGGCAGAGATAAGAAGAAACAAATGCCTGGCTCTGGACCAGCTCCTGTCTCTGGCTCTTGATTTGACTTTCCTCACCCACCATGGAGGATGGCACCAAGAACAGAGTGCTCTTGATTTCTCCCCTGCTTCCAGGCTGCATGAATTGAGGCTGAGTGTGTGGGAGGAGTTGGGGGGCTGAAGAACACCCAGGTCCCTAGTTCTCCCATAGTCTGGAGCAGGGACAGGGTTTCCAGCCCACACTGTCTGCTCCCAAGATCAATCTCAAAACTGGTCCATTTCCTCTTGCTTCAGACCCCTGTATATCCCTAGGCTCCATAAATATTTGTGGCATGGCATTATGAATAAATGAGTACGTGTTCTTGTGTTCTTTATTTCTTCCGCGCAAGTGTTGTAGAGGAAGGAAAGAGGTGGAAAACGGGGAGGAATCTCTGAAAAAATGGGTCAGAAGTCTGCAGGGCTGGAGGGGGGAGAGTGTCCCATTAGCCCCAGCTCCAGTTCAGAATAGGAGTTGTTGCCTTGGTGGCGGTAATGTTGGGGAGAGTGTGTGCGTTGAGGTGGGGAAGAACCAACCCCTAAACACGAGAAAACCATTTTTGCTTGGCTTTGTTTAGGCCGGGCAAGTGCTTTCTCAATGCCACCCACCTTCTCTTGCAAGGTGCTTGATTTAATCATTTAAATGTTCTATGGGGAGAGAAGGATAAAACAAAACTCCCTAAATCTATGTCAGAGTCCCTTGGTCCACATGGAACCCCTTCCCTGGCTTCCTCTTCATACACATCCAGTTGATCGAGAAGCTGAGAACCCACACTCCCTCCCGCCAACACCAAGCCTCCCGCTCCCGCCCCCTCCCACCGCCCGCTGCCCCGCAGCCCCGAAGCAGCCACTGGGGGAACCAAAGAGACAGAAGCCTTCCCAGCTGCCCGGACCACAGACGCCAACACCCCCCGCCCCACACCACACGCCGCCCGCCGGCGCCCAGCACGCTAACCCACGACCGAGCGGCGGCGGCAGCAGCGGGCTGCGGGCTGCAGGCTGCGGTGACTCGCACCGGCGCGCTCCTGGCAGCGCTAGCCATCCCAGGTGACTGGGACTCACTAGATCGGCTGGCCCGGGGACCTCCGCCCCAGCTCGCGCCCCCGGCCCGGGTGCCCGCGCCCACCTGCTTTCCTGCGCTCTCCCGTCTCTCACCTCCGCCCCCCGCCCTCCCAGGCTCGCGGGAAGGGAGGTCGCGGCAGCGGCCCGGCGGCACAGGCGAACGTGGCGACAGCGGCGACAGTGGCGGCAGCAGTGGCGGCGGCGGCTGCGGCGGCGGCGGAGGCTGCGGCGGCGACCGTGGCAGAGGCGGTGGCGGAGGCCTCCGTGGCGGAGGCGGAAGCAGAGGTGGAGGCCGAGGCCTCAGTAGAGGAGGCAGTGACGGAGGCCACCCTGGCGGAGGCGGTGGCAGCCCTGGCGGAGGAGGAGGCGGAGGCCGCCCTGGCGGCAGCGGCCGTGGCGGTGGTGGAGGCCAGCGAGGCCGAAGCCGCCGCCGCCGCCGCAGCAGAGGCTGCGACGCCCGCCTTGGGGGAGTCGGATGCGGATGCCATTGCGGAGGTGGAGGCGGCTGTAGCGGCAGCGGCCGCTGCAGCCGCGGATGCAGATGCGGAAACGGGCGGGGGCTCCGAGGGGAACCCGGACTTTCCTATGGCCTCGCTGTACGTGGGCGACCTGCACCCTGAGGTGACGGAGGCAATGCTGTATGAGAAGTTCAGCCCGGCCGGGCCCATCCTGTCCATAAGGCTTTGCAGGGACAAGATCACCCGCCGCTCGTTGGGCTATGCGTATGTCAACTACCAGCAACCGGTGGACGCCAAGCGGGCCTTGGAGACCCTGAACTTTGATGTCATCAAGGGCAGGCCGGTGCGCATCATGTGGTCCCAGCGGGACCCCTCGCTCCGCAAGAGCGGAGTGGGCAACGTCTTCATCAAGAACCTGGGCAAGACCATCGACAACAAGGCTCTGTACAACATCTTCTCTGCGTTCGGCAACATCCTGTCCTGCAAAGTGGCCTGCGACGAAAAGGGGCCCAAGGGCTATGGGTTCGTGCACTTCCAAAAGCAGGAGTCCGCGGAGCGGGCCATAGATGCGATGAATGGCATGTTCCTGAACTACCGCAAAATTTTCGTTGGGAGATTCAAGTCGCATAAAGAACGAGAGGCCGAAAGGGGAGCCTGGGCCAGGCAATCCACCAGTGCTGACGTCAAGGATTTCGAGGAAGACACCGATGAGGAGGCCACCTTGCGATGAAAACATCCCAGGAGCGAGCCAGCCAGCAGAGCCAAACCTTGGCTCCCACCCGGTTTACAACCCCACCCCCCATCCCATTCTCCCCAACCCACCAGCAGTGGGAGTGCAGTATTGGGAGTGCAGGTCTCTCTCTCACCCCTTCCTTCCTCCTTCCTTCTCCTCACCTCTGCCTTCCTGTTTGTCCCTCTCTGTGTCTCTCTTGACTTTCCCCTTCCCTCTCCTCCCCTCCCCCACACCCACCTTGGGTGTTGTGAATAGTCTTGCTAATCTGTGCCACTTGATAGTTAAAGGCTGCCTCTTCTCGTGGTTTGGTTTAAAAAGCACTTTCTCTCTTTGTTTATTGCACAGGTGATGCAATGTCGTGGTAGAAACATCAGGAAGGAGAAGGAAATCAGATGAGGGAAAACCAAGAGAGTAATTGCTCCCCATGACCCTACTACCCAGAGACAGCCACTTTTACCATTTTGGTGTGCTGTTTTCCAGGCTCTCTTATCTCCTTCTCTCTCTCACCCTTCCTCACCTCCACCCCGCCTTCCCTTTTAACACAGTGTTATAGAATGGTTCATGTATGTGGTGTTTCTTAACCTGCTTTTTCAAAAACTAAAACCAAACAAATGTCAACCCATTGAACTTCTTTCCATGTTATTCAACAGGCTTGAGAAAGGTCATCTTCAGTGCCTGCAGAGTGTATCTATGGACCTAACATTTCTGTAATCATCGCCGCATTGTTGGACATTCAGGTGGTGCCTAGTTCTTTCCCTGTGTTTAAACCCAGCACTGTGTATACTCTGATGAGTGAGTTCTTCCTTGTAAAGCCAAATCTTTGCTAGCGTACAGGATGTTCTTAATTGTGGACTTGCAGGATCCACATGTGGACATTTTAAAGACTGTTCCTGTGTTTTGCCAAATGGCCCTTTCATAAGCATTGTACCAATTTGTATTCATGCCAGTCACCTCAACTAGTAAAAATAGTATGCCCATGTCCCCTGCATAGTCTCCTGGTCACTGTAATTGGTGTGTGTGTGTGTGTGTGTGTGTGTGTGTGTGTGTGTGCGCGCGCGCACGTGCATGCGTGTGCCTACATCTTGGCCCACTTGATGGTTGTTTTGCTGAATTTAAATACTGTTTATCACCTCCTTTCCCTGAGCCCACTTTCTGCTTTTTTCCCCATTCTCAGAAAAATAATCCAGCTTCATTGTAGGAAAAAAAATCACAAAGTAGACAAGTCAACCGAAGAAAATTAATGTCACAAGTAATCAATCTTAATGATCACCCATACCTCCCTGAATCATTCATCTACACCTGCCCAGTATTTTTCATGTGATATATATGTGAATTGTAATGTATATACTGTTTCATTATCTGCTTTTTCACAATAAATATATGATATAGATAGATATAGATGTATAGATAGATATTATTGAGCTTCTTTTCATGTCATTAAATATTCTTCTAAAATAGTTTCCGTGACTGTTTAGTATTCCAGGGAATGGGCTAGATAGAGGAAAAGATAGGTGTATACATCTGTATCCATATGTAGATATAAGTAAGTAAGTGTAGTCACTCAGTCGTGTCCGACACTTTGCGACCCTGTGGACTGTATCCCACCAGGCTCCTCTATCCATGGGATTCTCCAGACAAGAACACTGGAGTGGGTTGCCATATGGGGCATATTTGTTTTCACTAGTTCTTCATCATTGAACATCTGCATGGCTTCTTTGTTTTTTGTTTTCTTATTCAAATCCACATTACTTAAAGCATAGTGCACAAACCTTGGTTACATTTTAGATTTTTTCCTGAACAAACATTGTCAAAAGAAGAATTGAAGAGTTCAAGTTTTGAAATAATTTTTGGGGGGTCATTATTAAGTAGCTATTCACAAATATAGTTATCAATTTGCCCTCATCAAGTACAACATTGTGAGAACACCTGGAAACCTGGACAATTTTCTGGACTTGCTATTGCAATCATTTCTCTACTCTTCCAGTATTTTATCAGGGTAGCTGTAGTTTGTTTTTATTTATTTTCAACATTTATTTTTATACAGATAATACAGCATCATTTTTTAGATTCTATGTATATGTGTTAATATATAGTATTTGTTTTCCTCTTTCTGACTTACTTAACTATGTATAACAGGCTCTAGGTTCATACACCTCATTTCAACTGACTCAAATTCGTTCCTTTTTATGGCTGAGTAATAGTCCATTGTATATATGTACCGCAACTTCTTTACCCATTCATCTGTTGATGGACATCTAGGTTGCTTCCATGTCCTGCATACTATAAATAGTGCTGCAATGAACATCAGAGTACATGTGTTTTTTGAATTATGGTATTCTCAGAGTGGTGACTTTGTAGTGGGAGTGCTGATTCATGTGGTATTTTTATTCTTAGTTTTTTTAAGGAATCTCCATAGTGGTTATATCAATTTACATTCCCACCAGCAGTGCAAGAGGGTTCCCCTTTCTCCACATCCTCTCCAGCATTTATTGTTTGTAGAATTTTTGATGATGGCTACTGATGAACCTATTTGTAGGGCAGGAATAGGGACACATATGTGGACACAGGAGTGAAAGGGGAGGGTTCGATGAATTGGGAGAGTAGTACTGACATATATACAGTACCATGTGTAAAATAGATAGTTAGAGGGAAGTTGCTGTACAATGGAGGGAACTCAGTTTGGTACTCTGTGACAACCTAGAGGGGTGGGATGGGAAGTGGGAGGAAGGCTCTAGTGGGAGGGGATATATGTATACTTATGACTGGTTCATGTTGTTGTACAGCAGAAACTAACACAATATTGTAAAGGGTTATCTCCCAATTAAAAATAAAATTTAAAAAAGGAGAATACAAAATTATTAATAATTCTAAGTTGATAACAGAATTCACTTGGTCATCTGGGAGCAAACTTTGTGACTTCAGGTTAAATTCTCTCTCTCATTGAGTATTCAATGAATGCACTGGTTGAGGTTTAAGTCCAAATATGCTATATTATAAATAATTTATATATGAGCATGATCATATTTAATATTTGATTCTCACTAAATCTCTGCTTTCTGAGAGATTAACAAGCAGATAGATTTTAACAGTGTCCATGTCTTGCATTCCCAACACTTTTCATGAACCTAGTGCATAAAAGATTCTCAATAATTGTTGGCTGAGTCAAAAAATAAAACATAATAGAAGCCTTGTTTAATTGGTAAGAAAAAGTAAAAACCACTCCTAATTCTACCACTTGACACAAAGGAAAACTGAAGCACATGAAACATGTACATAAATAAATAGTACCTTCAAAATGTAATATGTATTGTTTCACTATGGGATAATTTCACTATAACTGGTCTTTCATATCATATTTCCAAATTATTCAATATTCTCTGATTTTGTTTTTAGTTTATATTCTATATTATAAATGAGCTATAATTTCTTAAGCTTAGTTCCTTCATTATGCTTATATTTTTCTGGGGTTTCCCCAGATAGTTTAACTCTACAGGGAACACATTTGTAGCTGAATATTTGCTGACATGTGGAGATATTTAATTGACTTACATAACTTGTTCATGGATTGAAAAAATTAATATTGTTACAATGGTAAAAGCAATCTACAGATTTAATGCAGTTCATATGAAAATATCCATAATACTTTTTACAGAAACAAACAATCCTAAAATTTATGTGTAACCCAAAAAAAACAACTGAATAGCCAAAGCAATCTCAATAAAAAAGAACTAACCTGAAACTATAACTTTCCTGGTCTCAGATTAGAATACAAACTATGGTAATCAAAACAACATGGTAGCATTACAAAAACAGACTCATCTATTGATGGAACAGAAAAGTCAGAAGTAAACTCATGAATATATAATCAATTAATCTACAACAAAGGAGGTAAGAACATACAATAAGGAAAAGACAGTGAGGTGCTGGAAAAACTGAACAGGTACAAGTAAAAGAATAAATTAGGACTCTTTTTCCTAGGAGAGAGCTTCCCCAACGGTTCAATGGTAAAGAATTCACCTGCCAATGCAGGAAATGTAGGAGACATGGGTTCAACTCCTGGGTTGGGAAGATCCCCTGGAGAAGGAATTGGCAACCCACTCCAGTTATTCTTGCCTGAACAATCCCATGGATACAGGAACCTGGTGGGCTACAGTCTAAAAGGTCACACGGAGTCAGACATGACTGAGTGAGTGTGCGTGCACACACACACACACACACACACACACACACCATATACAAAAATGAATTAAAAATGGATTGAAGCCCTAAATTTCAATAAACCATGAAACTCCTAGAAGAGGACATTGGCAGAACAATCTTTGACATGTCATAGAAATATCCCTTTGATATGTCTCCTAAGGCAAAGGAAACAAAAGAAAATATTTTTAAAAGAACCTAATTAAACTTAAAAGCTTCTGCACAGCAAATGAGACCATTGACAAAGTGAAGACAATCTATGTAATGGGAGAAAAATATTTACAAATGGTGTGAACAATAAGGTGTTAATTTCCAAACTATATGAACAGCTCATATAACTCAATATTAAACAAAAACAATTTATAAGACACAGAAGACCTAAATAGACATTTTTCCAAAGAGGACATATAGATGGCTAACAGGCACATGAAAAGATGTTCAACATCATTAATAATCAGAGAAATGCAAATCATAACCACAATAAGATAGCCACCCTAACCTCACATATCTCAGAATGGCCATCATCAAAAAGACCACAAATAACAAATGTTCTGAGGATGCGAGAAAAGGGAACCCTGTACAGCATTGGCAGGAATGTACATTGGTGCAGAAGCTATGAAAATCAGTATGCAGATTCCTCAGAAAAATAGAACTACCATATGATCCAGCAATATATCTATTCCTGGATATATATTCAAAGAAAACAAAAACACAAATTCAAGAAAAGATACATGTACTCCAGTGCTCATAGTAATGTTATTTACAATAGTCAAGATATGGTAGCAACCCAAGATTCCACCAACAAATGAATGGATAAAGAAAATGTGGTATATTTACTGGAATATTACTCAGCCATGAAAAGAATAACAATTTGCCATTTGCAACAATATAGATGGACATTTAGGGATTATACTCAGTGAAATATGTGAGACAGAGAAAAACAATTCTAGGTTATCACTTATGTGTAAAATCTAAAAATAAAAGAATGAACATAATAGTGACAACAAAAGGAAGCACACAGATATAAAGAACATCATCTGAGCCTTCAGCTAGTATCAATCTTCTTGCAATAGTAACATTATAAGTCCCTGATCACATATTACCCATAACCAATATAATAAAGATGAAAACATTTGAAATATTGCAAGAATCACAAAAATGTGACAGAGATATGAAGTGAGCAAATGCTCTTGTAAAAATAGTGTTGGTAGACTTGCTCAGTGCAGGTCCTACAAAATCTTCAATTAAAAAGCACATTTAAAAAAAACTGAAGTATTATATATTGCCCTTCTTTGTCTCTTGCTGTAGCCTTTGTTTTAAAGTCTATTTTGTCTGATATGAGTATTGTTACCCCTGATTTCTTGACATTCCCATTTGCATGAAATATCTTTTCCCGTCCCTTCTTTTTCAATCATATCTTTAGGCCTGAAGTGAGTCTTTTGTAGGTAGCATATTGAAAGGTCTTGTTTTTTAATCGTCAGCCACTTTGTGTCTTTTGGTCAGAGCATTTAGTCCATTGACATTTAAAGCAATTGTTGATAGTTTTGTACTTATTAGGGCTTCCCTGATAGCTCAATCAGTAAAGAATCAGCCTGCCTTGCAGGAGACTGGGGTTTGATCCCTCATTTGGGAAGATTCCCTGGAGAAAGAAATAGCAACTCACTCATGTATTCTTGCCTAGAGAATCCCATGGACAAAGGAACCTGGAGGGCTACAGTCAATGGGGTTGCAAGAGTTGGACACAACTCAGCTCCTAAACCACCAACCATGTGTACTTATTACCATGTTATTGCTTTTTTCCAGTTGTTTTTGCAGTTTTCTGTTCATTTTCTTCTTTTTGTCTTTTCTATTGTAGCTTGATGATTTTCTTTAGTAGTATTATGTTTGGGTTTCTTTCTTTTTGGTTTTTATGGTTCTATTATTTGTTTTTGATTTGTGGTTATCATAGGGTTCATGTATGTTGACATATAATTATACCTACTTGTTTTAAACTAGCAGTCATTTAAGTTCAAATATATTCTGAAAGATCTATATTTTCTCCTCTCCCCCACATTTTGTGATTTTAAAGTCATATTTTACATTATCCTTTAACTGTTCCTTGTAGTTTTAGTTACTTTTACTTTTTTTGTCTTTAAATCTATGCACTCTCTCATTTAAGTAATCTTTAAGCTTTACTGTATATCTGCCTTTACTAGTGCAATTTTCTTTTTCCTATAGATTCTTATTTTTTTCCATTTAGAGAAAATCCTTCAACATTTCTTTTAGGGTAGGCTTTGCTGCAGAAGACTCTTGAGAGTCCCTTGGACTATAGGGAGATCAAATTAGCCAATCGTAAAGGAAATTAACCCTTAATATTCATTGGAAGGACTGTTGATGAAGCTGAAGCTTGAATACTTTGGCCACCTAATGCAAAAAGCTGACTCATTGGAAAAGACCCTGATGTTGGGAAAGGTTGAAAGCAAAAGGAGAAGGGGACAGCAGAAGAAGAGATGGTTAGGTAGCATCACTGACTCAACGTACATGAATTTGAGCAAATTCTGGGAGGTAGTGCAGGACAGAGCAGCCTGGCCTGCTATAGCCCATGGGATCACAAAGAGTCACCCACAACTTAGCGGCTGACCAACAAAAAATATTGATAAATTCTTTTAGTTTTTGCTTGTCTGAGAAGTTCTTTATCTCTTCTTGTATTCTAAATTATAATCTTGCTAGGTAGAGTATTCTAGGTTTCAAGTTTTCCCATTTAACACTCGTTATATATCATGCCACTCCATTCTTGTCTGCAAAGTTTCTGTAGAGAAATTAGCTGATAGCTTTATGGGGGTTCCCTTATATATAACTTTTGGTATTTCCCTTGCTGCCTTTCAAATTATCTATCTCTAACTTTTGCCATTTTAATTATTATGTATCTTGATGTGGGTTTTTTTGGAGGGTTCATCTTGTATGAGACCTTCTGTGCTTCAAGTACCTAGGTATCTATTTCCTTCTTCAGGTTTGGGAAATTTTCAGTCATAATTTCTTCAAGTACATTTTTGTCCCCTTCTATTTCTTCTCCTTCTAGAATCCCTATAATGTGAATGCTGCTAAATTTAATGTTAATTTAGTTATTTTTAAATTTGTTTTTATTTCTGCTGTTCTGATTAGGTGATTTTCAACATTCTATCTTCTATGTTGCTTAGTCTGCTATTTATTTCTATTAGAGTCATTTTTTAAAATTTCAGATATTAAATTATTTATTTTTGGTTGGGACTTTTTAATATTTTCTAGTTCCTTGTTAAAGTGACTTGTGTTTATATTAATATTAATTCTTTGCCCTAATTCTGTTAAAATTTTTATCATCAATGTTCTTTATCAGGTAAATTGTTTATTTCTGTTTCATTATTTTTTTCAGGGCTTTTCTCTTGCTCTTTCAATTGAGAGTACTTCCTCTGCCTTTTCATTTTACTGAACTTTATCTGCCTCTATGAATTTAGGTGAAACATTTACCTATTGTGGTCTTGAGCAGATGTTCTTATGTGAGAATGTCCCTATACTGACTATGTGTGCCCAGTGCCTTTGGTGGATGACTGATTTGAAGTGGATGTTACTTTTCAGTGAGAACAGTTCCACATGTACATGCATTTTTAATGTGTATATGGGTGGAAGGAGGTGAACTTCCATCCTCCTATTGCTCCATTTGATTTCTCCTCAAATATACAATATCTTTGAAGCAATAACGTGACGTGCAATAAAACAAGATATACCTGTAAATCCAAAGACAAAATTAGTTTCTCAGAGACACCTACATTCCTTTGTTTATTTCAATATCATTCTCAATAACCCAAACATAACCCAGGACTCAATAACCAATGTCAATAACCAAACTCAATAACCCAGGACATAACAAATGTCTGTCAATGGATGAATAAATTAAGAATATGTGATACAGACATACACATACACACAAACAATAGAATTTTTTTTAACCATAAAAGAAGGAAATCCTGACATTTGAAACAACATTGATGAATCTGAAGGACACTAGGCTAAATGAAATAAGCCAAGCAGGGAAAGTATGATCTCACTTTTATGTGGAATCTTTATTTTTTTTTAAAAAAGGACAAGCTAATTGAAACAAAGTAGAATGGTAGTGAACGAGGAGTGGGGCTTGGGAGAAATGGGGAAATGTTGGTCAAAGGGTACAAAATTTCACTTATAATATGAATATATTCTGGGGATATAATGTACAGCAGAGTGAATATAGTTAATAATATTTTATTGTACACTTGAAATTTGCTCAAAGAGTAGATCTTAATCATTTTTGCCATACAAAAATGGTACTTATGTAAGGTAATGGATGAGTTAATTAAGTGGGTTGTGGTAATTTCACTATGTATATTAAATCAGCAAGTTGTAAACTTTACATGTTTTCTATTTTATTTGTCAATTATACCTCAATGGTCCAGCTAGTCAAGGCTATGGTTTTTCCAGTAGTCAGGTATGGATGTGACAGTTGGACCATAAAGAAAGCTGAGCACTGAAGAATCGATGCTTTTGAATTCTGGTATTGGAGAAGATTCCTGAGAGTCCCTTGGACTGCAAGGAGATCCAACCAGTCCATCCTAAAGGAAATCAGTCCTGATTATTCATTGGAAGGACTGATGTTGAAGCTGAAACTCCAATATTTTGGCCACCTGATGTGAAGAGCTGACTCATTTGAAAAGACCCTGATGCTGGGAAAGATTGAAGGCAGGAGGAGAAGGGGACGACAGAGGATGAGATGGTTGGATGGGATCACTGACTCAATGGACATGAGTTTGGGTAAATTCTGGGAGTGGGTGATGGACAGGGAGGCCTGGCGTGCTGCAGTCCATGGGGTCGCAAAGAGTTGGACACGACTGAGGGACTGCACTGAACTGAACTGAACACTAGGAAAATAAAAATAAAATAAAAATTTTAAACTTTTCCTCTGTGAAGGTCACTGTTAAGAGAATGGAAAGGCAAGCCAGAGTCTAGGAGAAAATACTTGCAAAACACATATCTGGTAAGAGATTTGTATCCAAAATATTCAAAGAACTCTTGAAATGGAACAATAAGGAAGCAAATGTTCCAACTTAAAAATGCACAAAATATTTGAACAGAAACTTCGTCTAATATACAAAGATAGCAAATAAGCACCTGGAGAAGGAAATGGTAGCCCATTCCAATATTCTTGCTGGGAAAATTCCAAGGACAGAGGAGACTGGCAGGCTGCAGTTCGTGGGGTTATCAGACACAACTGAGCACACAGCAGCAAAAAAGCACATGAGAAGATGCTCGGCATCACAGGTCATTAGGGAATTGCAAATTGAAACATAACACCAAATAGTGACAGTGAGGAAGAGAAACAGATGCTGCCATCATAGCTGCTGGTAATACAAAATGTAACAGCCACTTTGCAAGAATATTTGGCAGTTTTGTACAAAATTAAATATAGGGAGAAAAATCAATAACCTCAGATATGCAGATGACACCACCCTTATGGCAGAAAGCAAAGAGGAATTAAACAGTCTCTTGATGAAAGTGAAAGAGAAGAGTAAAAAAGTTGGCTTAAAACTCAGCATTCAAAAAACTAAGATCATGGCATATGGTCCCATCACTTCATGGTAAATAGATGGGGAAACAATGGACAAAGTGACAGACTATGTTCTTGGGCTCCAAAATCACTGTGGATGGTGACTGCTGCAGCCATGAAATTAAAAGACGCTTGCTCCTTGGAAGAAAAGCTATGACAAACCTAGAAAGCATATTAAAAAGCAGAGACGTTACTTTGCTGACAAAGTCTGTATAGTCAAAGCTAGGGTGTTTCCAGTAGTCATGTATGGATGTGAGAGTTGGACTATAAAGAAAGCTAAGCACCGAATAATTGATGCTTTTGAACTGTGTTGTTGGAGAAGGTTCTTGAGAGTCCCTTGGAATGCAAGGAGATCCAACCAGTCAATGCAAAAGGAGATCAGTCCTGAATATTCATTGGAAGGACTGATGTTGAAGCTGAAGCTCCAATACTTTGGCCACATGATGGGAAGAACTGACTCATTGGAAAAAAAAAACAAAACAAAAACCCTGATGCTGGGAAAGATTGAAGGCAGGAGGAGAAAGGGACGACAGAGGATGAGATGGTTGGATGTCATCACCAACTCAATAGACATGAGTTTGAGCAAGCTCTGGGAGTTGTTGATGGGCAGGGAAACCTGGCATGCTGGAGTCCATGGAGTCACAAAGAGTAAGACATGACTGAGTGACTGAACTGAAACATGAACTTAGTATACAATCAGAAGCTGTGTTCCTAATTACACAAATGAGTTGAAAACATGGCAACACAAAACCTTGTATGTGAATTTGTGTAGTGGCATTATTCATAACTTCCAAAATCTAGTAACAACCAAGATATCATTCAATAGGTAAATGGATAGACTTTCATACCATGCATGGAATGTTTTTCAGTGTGAAAAAGAAATGAGTTAATATACTATAAAAACACATGGAAGATACTTAAATGAATTAAGTATAAAATCAACCAGTCTAAAAAGACTACATACTATACTATTTCAAAAGTATGACATTCCATAAAAAGCTGAACAGTAGAGACACTGCTTGCCAGAGCTTCTATGGGAGTGAGTGAGGAATGGATAGGTAAAGTACAGAATATTCTTGGTGAAAATATTCCCTATGAGACTTTAATGATGGATACATAATGCAATGCATTTACTAAAACCAAAAGAACCTCACAACAAAATTAATAAACTGATCTTTGTTAATGCTAATGTCAGTATTGACTCATTAATTGTAACAAATATACGACATTAACACAAGATAATAAAGAAAACTTCTGTGTAGAAGGACCAGATTTTATGGGAATGCTCTGTTTTATCTGCTCAAGTTTTCTGTAAATCTACAATAGTTCTACTACATACACCCTATTAATTTTTAAATTAATTTTTAAAAATCAAGGCTACTAAGAACATAAGACAATCTTCATCTTAAAGATTATTAATTTGGTATACATTGTAAGGAGAATTCATAGGTTAAAATATCTTGAAGATATTTTAAGCTATGAAATATGGATTCTGCTGATTCCACATTTGAGATGAATAAATAAAATGCTCTTATATTTGCATTTTAAGTTGGCATTGTAAAATATCAAGATAAATGGTAAAATATATTCTAAGTAAAGAAAAATTAAAATATTAAAATTAAAAGCACTTGCCGTTTACCTTAACATCTTGATGATTTTTTGTTACAATGTCCAGTTTTAATCTTTTATGATTGTAGTAATATATACTGCTATCAACACTGACAGACTCATTTCCCTAAACAAATAGCATCACTTAGTACTAAAACTGTTTTTAAAAATCATGAATTGGATTGTCTTAAAATGATAGCTTGTTTCACTTGCTTTTAACTTTTTCTTTTTTACATATCACACTAGAAATAAAAATCCATTTAAAAATTCAGAAATACAGCAAAAAAATGAACGCTCACTAAAGATTCCATAAGAGACATTCACAATTAATTTCTTTTGCATAACTGTAATTTCATATGAATAAATATATCTGTTTTAGCAACTATAGGATAAAAAAGGCAGATACTTTTATTGTTCTTTCTTTTTCTCACATATCTGTTTCCACCACTCACTGGGGTATTGGACAAGTCCTTTCTGAAACATAACCTTTTCTATCTGCAAAATTAAATAATATTGTATTGTGTATGAAAGGGTCATTATAAGGATCAAGAGTATACAAATGTATCATAGGAAAAAATTTTGATAAACTTTTTTTTAAATGAATGTTACCAGATATGTTTTTGCCAAACATATATGTAATTTGTATTGTACTAGTTGATCAGTGAGAAAGTCATCATGACAAATTAAATGCATGGAATTTTAAAAAAAAATTGAGAAGCTTATTTATTTATTCTTTCATCTCTATTAGATTATGCTTCTTGTATTTTGATGCTTTGCTATTTGAAGTATTACACATTTTATGCCTTCTTAGTGAACCATAGTCCTTTGTCTTTAGTAATTTTCTTAGCTCTAAAAGAGTCCATGTTTTGATATCAATATAAGCACTGCTTTTTAAAAATTAATATTTACATGGTATATATTTTGTCACTCTTTTACTTTTTTCTTTTTTTATGGTTCACTTTTTTTTCATTTTTAAAATTCTTTTTTGTTTTTTAAACAGAGCTGGAGAAATCAACCTTCCTGACTTTACAGGATGGCTGCTATCCAAAAGTCTACAAGCAATAAATGTTGGAGAGGGTGTGGAGAAAAGGGAACCCTCTTACACTGTTGGTGGGAATGCAAACTAGTACAGCCACTATGGAAAACAGTGTGGAGATTTCTTAAAAAACTGGAAATAGAACTGCCATATGACCCAGCAATCCCACTTCTGGGCATACACACCGAGGAAACCAGATCTGAAAGAGACACGTGCACCCCAATGTTCATCGCAGCACTATTTATAATAGCCAGGACATGGAAGCAACCTAGATGCCCATCAGCAGACGAATGGATAAGGAAGCTGTGGTACATATACACTATGGAATATTACTCAGCCATTAAAAAGAATTCATTTGAATCAGTTCTAATGAGATGGATGAAATTGGAGCCCATTATACAGAGTGAAGTTAGCCAGAAAGATAAAGAACATTACAGCATACTAACACATATATATGGAATTTAGAAAGATGGTAATGATAACCGTATATGCAAAACAGAAGAAGAGACGCAGAAGTACAGAACAGACTTTTGAACTCTGTGGGAGAAGGTGAGGGTGGGATGTTTTGAAAGAACAGCATGTATATTATCTATGGTGAAACAGATCACCAGGCCAGGTGGGATGCATGAGACAAGTGTTCGGGCCTGGTGCACTGGGAAGACCCAGAGGAATCGGGTGGAGAGGGAGGTGGGAGGGGGGTTCTGGATGGGGAATACGTGTAACTCTATGGCTGATTCATATCAATGTATGACAAAACCCACTGAAATGTTGTGAAGTAATTAGCCTCCAACTAATAAAAAAAAAAAAAAAAAAAAAAAAAAAAAACCTTCCTGACTTTAGACTATACTACAAAGATATAGTCATTAAGACAGTATGGGAAAAGTCCCTGATGCTGGGAAAGATTGAGGGCAGAAGAAGAGAGTGTCAGAGGATGAGATGACTGGATGTCTTCACCAATGCAATTGACATAAAATTGGGCAAATTTTGGGAGATGGTGGGGGACAGGGCAGCCTGGTGTGCTGCAGTTCATGAGGTCGAAAAGTGGATGACTGAACATAGACTTACCCAGTGGCTCACATGGTAAAGAATCTGCCTTCGGTGCAAGAAACCCGGGTTCTATCCCTGGTTTGGGAAGATCCTCTGAAGAAGGAAATGGCAACCCACTCCAGTATTCCTGCTTGGAAAATCCCATGGACAGAGGAGTCTGGAAGACTATAGTCCATGTGGTCACAAAGAGTCAGACATGACTGAATGACTAACACACACACACACACACACACACACACACACACACACACACACACACGGCCTTCCTGGTGACTCAGATGGTAAAGAATCTGCCTGCAATGCAGGAGACCCAGGTTTGATCCCTGGGTTGGGATCCTGGAGAAGGGAATGGCAACCCACTCTAGTATTCTTGCCTGGAGAATCCCACAGACAGAGGAGCCTGGCAGGCTACCATGGGGTCTCAAAGAGTCAGACATGACTAAAGTGACTTGGCATGCATGCAAATTGGAACAAGACTGGTAAAATTATCTCCATTTGCTGATAACATTATTCTACAAATATTTGCCTGTTGAATTGGCAAACCTAAGAATGATAGTAACTAGTGTAGACATAATTATGGGTCAGTAATATCATACATTATTTAAAAAGATAAATCAGCAAAGCTTTCTTGACGGACTTCAAGGCAAAATTTTCATTAGTTGCATATCTTTGGATTTGGCAATGTAACTCATGGAACTTGTTCTAAAAAAACAATTTGAAGAAAACTCCAACCCATTTTTAAAAATTGAGTTGTAGTTGATTTACAATGTTTTGTTGGTTTCTGGAATATAGAAAAATGATTCAGATATATCCTTTTTCATTTTCTTTTCCATTATGGTTTATTATAAAATACTGAATATAGTTCCTTGTGCTATACAGTAGAACCTTATAGTTTATCTACTTTATATATAGTAGTGTGTGTCTGTTAATCCTAAGCTCTTATGTCACCCCTCCCCTTCACTCCTTTCCCTGTAAGTTGTTTTCTATGTCTGTATAAACTCCAACTTATTTAAATCCTCTTTTTTTAAAAAAATTGTTCTGGTAAAAAATATTACCTAAACTAAGAGTTGAAAAAAAGAAAAATGTTAGATGTAAATCCTAGTTTAACTGTAATTATATGTGAATGGATAAACACTTCAGTTGAAAGAAAGATACGGGATGAGTAGGTAAAAAAAAAATTGTACATCTAAATAATCACTATAAGAAAAGCACTTCACAAAGACATAAATTGGGTAAAATTAAAGAGATAAAAAGGATAAATGTATTTGCAAAGATACCATGCAATCAGTATCCAAAAGCTACTAGATGGCATGACAATAGGATCAGACAAAACAGACATTAAGACAAAAAAATTTACTAGAGGGAAAGACACACATTCTACAAGGACAAAAAAGGAAATCCATCACAAAGATAAAACAACTCTAAACATATGCACTTATCACCAGAGTGGCAAAATACACAAAGAAAAATCTAACAAAATATTTTTAATATTAAGAGTTGGAAACTTCAATACTCCAGTTTCAACAATGATAGAACCGGGAAGATCAAGAAAGTATTAAAAGATTTGAAAAAATATACGTAAACTAGACCTAACAACATTCATTTAACACTACCCAAGAACACTAGAATGCATGTGTATCTCAAGTATACACGAAACATTCTTTCCGATAGATTCATGTAATAAGTCATGAAGTAGGCTTCAACATATTTAGAAGGCTTGAAATCATATAAATTAAGTTGTTTCTATTGATGAGCATGAAAGAGAGTAAAAAGCTGGTTTAAAATTAAACATTCAAAAAATGAAGCTCATGGTATTTGGTAAATAGATGGGGAAAAAGTAGAAACAGTGACAGATTTTATTTTCTTGATCTCCAAAATAACTATGGATCATGACTTCAGCCACAAAATTAAAAGATGCTTGTTCCTTGGAAGAAAAGCTATGAGAAACCTAGATAGCATATTAAAAAAGAGTCATCACTTTGCTGACAAAGGTCCATACTGTCAAAGCTATAGCTTTTCTAGTAGTCATGTATGGATGTGAGAGTTGGACCATAAAAAAGGTTGGGTGCTGAAGAATCAATGCTTTCCAATCGTGGTGCTGGAGAAGACTCTTGAAAGTCCCTTGGACAACAAGGAGAACAAACCAGTCAGTCCTGAATATTCATTGGAAGGACTGATGCTAAAGCTGATGTTCCAGTATTTTGGTCACCTGATGCAAAGAACTGACTCAGAAAAGACCTTGATGCTGGGAAAGATTAAGGGCAAGAGTAAAAGGGCACAACAGAGGATGAGACAGTTAGATAACATCTCTGACTCAATGGACATGAGTTTGAGCAAACTCCAGAAGATGGTGAAGGACAGAGAAGTCTGGCATGCTGCAATTCATGAGGTCGCAGAGGGTTGGACAGGACTTAGCACTGAACAACAACAACAACAATGTCTTCAGTTTTCTGTTTGTTTAGTTTCTAATGAAAAGTGTGTTGTCATTTTGATCATGTTTCCTAAGTTTATAAAGTTTCTTTTATTTTATTGAGGAAAAAAATCACATATTAACCATTTTAAAGTATAAAATTGAGTGACTTTCAAATCATTAGCAGTGTTTTACAACCACATGAATGTTGTGATGTTTTCCCATTTCTTAAAAAAGTCCACCGATATTTTGATAAGAATTGTATTGACTCTGTAGATTTCTTTAAGAGTATTTCCATCTTAATAAGTCTTCAAATCCATAAATAAAGTTTTTTTTTTATTTGCTTAGGACGTTAAAATTTTCTTTCAGCAATGTGTTGCAGTTTTCAGTGTACAAGTCTTATACTTCCTTGCTTAAATTTATTGGTAAATATTTAGTTTTAATTCTGCTGTAAATGGAATTGTTTTCTTAATTTGTTCTCTTATTATTTATTACTGATATATAGAATACAAATTATTTTTTGTTGACTTTGTATCCTGAAATTTTCTGACTTTGTATATTAGCTCTAATAATTTTTGTGGATTACTTAGGACTTTCAATATGTAGAAAAATGTCTTCAGCAAATAGAGATAATTTTATTGGTCCTGTTCCAATTTGCATGTATGCTAAGTTGATTCAGTCATTTTCAAGGTTTTGCAACCATATGGACCATGGCTCACCAGGCTCTTCTGTCCATGGGATTTCTCCAGGCAATAATACTGAAGTGCGTTACAATACCCTCCTCAGGGGATCTTCCTGTCATAGGGATCGAACCTGCATCTCCTGAATTGGCAGTCGAGTTCTTTAACACTGAACCACTAGGGAAGACCAGTATTAGCTGGTAGCTTTCCATAAGTGTCTTTATCATCTTGAGGAATTTCCCTGTAGTTCTTATTTTGCCAAATGTTTGTCTTATCGTGGAAGGGTGTTGCTGCTTCTGCTTAGTCACATCAGTCGTGTCTAACTTTGTGTGATTCTCCAAGGAGCGGCTGCTGCACAGGTGCAGGAGGGCCAAGAGGAGCTACTCCACGTTCAAGGTCAGGAGGGGCAGCCGTGAGAAGATACCCCTTGTCCAAGGTAAGGAGCAGCAGCTGCTCTTTGCTGGAGCAGCCGTGAAGAGATACCCCACGTCCAAGGTAAGAGAAACCCAAGTAAGATGGTAGGTGTTGTGAGAGGGCATCAGAGGGTAGACACACTAAAACCATAATCACAGAAAACTAGCCAATCTGATCACAGGACCACAGTCTTGTCTAACTCAGTGAAACTAAGCCATGCCGTGTGAGGTCAGCCAAGACGGTTGGGTTGTGGTGGAGAGGTCTGACAGAATGTGGCCCACTGGAGAAGAGAATGGCAAACCACTTCAGTATTCTTGCCTTGAGAACCCCATGAACAGTATGAGAAGGCAAATGATAGGATGCTGAAAGAGGAACTCCCCAAGTTGGTAGGTGCCCAATATGCTACTGGAGATCAGTGGAGAAATAACTCCAGAAAAAATGAAGAGATGGAGCCAAAGCAAAAACAATACCCAGCTGTGGATGGGACTGGTGATAGAAGCAAGGTCCAATGCTATAAAGAGCAATATTGCATAGGAACCTGGAATGTTAGGTCCACAGATCAAGGCAAATTGGAAGTGGTCAAACAGGAGATGGCAAGAGTGAATGCCGACATTCTAGGAAACAGCAAACTAAAATGGACTGGAATGGGTGAATTTAACTCAAATGACCATTATATCTATTACTGTGGGCAAGAATTCATTAAAGAAATGGAGTAGCCATCATAGTCAACAAAAGAGTCCAAAGTGCGGTACTTGGATGCAATCTCAAAAACGACAGAATGATCTCTGTTCGTCTCCAAGGCAAACCACTCAATATCACGGTAATCCAAGCCTATGCCCCAACCAGTAACGCAGAAGAAGCCAAAGTTGAACGGTTCTATGAAGACCTACAAGACCTTTTAGAACTAACACCCAAAAAAGATGTCCTTTTCATTATAGGGGACTGGAATGCAAAAGTAGGAAGTCAAGAAACACCTGGAGTAACAGGCAAATTTGGCCTTGGAGTATGGAATGAAGCAGGGCAAAGGCTAATAGAGTTTTGCCAAGAGAATACACTGGTCATAGCAAACACCCTCTTCCAACAATACAAGAGAAGACTCTCTACATGGACATCACCAGATGGCCAACACCAAAATCAGATTGATTATATTCTTTGCAGTCAAAGATGGAGGAGCTCTATACAGTCAGCAAAAACAAGACTGGGAGCTGACTGTGGCACAGATCATGAACTCCTTATTCCCAAATTCAGACTTAAACTGAAGAAGGTAGGGATAACCACTAGACCATTCAGGTATGACCTAAATCAAATCCCTTATGAATATACAGTGGAAGGGAGGAGTAGATTTAAGGAACTAGATCTTATAGACAGAGAGCCTGAAGAACTATGGACAGAGGTTCGTGACATTGTACAGGAGACAGGGATCAAAACCATCCCCATGGAAAAGAAATAAAAAAAGGCAAAATGGCTGTCTGAGGAGGCCTTACAAATAGCTGTGAAAAGAAGAGAAGTGAAAAGCAAAGGAGAAAAGGAAAGATATTCCCATTTGAATGCAGAGTTCCAAAGAATAGCAAGGAGAGGTAAGAAAGCCTTCCTCAGCGATCAATGCAAAGAAATAGAGGAAAACAACAGAATGGGAAAGACTAGAGATCTCTTCAAGTAAATTAGAGATACCAAGGGAACATTTCATGCAAAGATGGGCTCAATAAAGGACAGAAATGGTATGGACCTAACAGAAGCAGAAGATATTAAGAAGAGGTGGCAAGAATACACAGAAGAACTGTACAAAACAGATCTTCATGACCCAGATAATCACGATGGTGTGATCACTCTGCTAGAGCCAGACATCCTGGAATGTGAAGTCAATTGGGCCTTAGAAAACATCACTATGAACAAAGCTAGTGGATGTGATGGAATTCCAGTTGAGCTATTTCAAATCCTGGAACATGATGCTGTGAAAATGCTGCACTCAATATGCCGCAAATTTGGAAAACTCAGCAGTGGCCACAGGACTGGAAAAGGTCCGTTTCATTCCTATCCCAAAGAAAGGCAATCCCAAATAATGCTCAAACTACCACACAATTGCACTCATCTCACACGCTAGTAAAGTAATGCTCAAAATTCTCCAACCCAGGCTTCAGCAATACATGAACCATGAACTTCCAGATGTTCAAGCTGGTTTTAGAGAAGGCAGAGGAACCAGAGATCAAATTGCCAATATCCACTGGATCACCGAAAAAGCAAGAGAGTTCCAGAGAAACATCTATTTCTGCTTTATGGACTATGCCAAAATCTTCGACTGTGTGGATCACAGTAAGCTGTGGAAAATTCTGAAAGAGATGGGAATACCAGACCAGCTGACCTGCTTCTTGAGAAACCTGTATGCAGGTCAGGAAGCAACAGTTAGAACTGGGCATGGAACAGCAGACTGATTCCAAAGAGGAAAAGGAGTATGTCAAGGCTGTATATTGTCATCCTGCTTATTTAACTTATATGCAGAGTACATCATGAGAAATGCTGGGCTGGATGAAGCACAAGCTGGAATCAAGATTGCCGGGAGAAATATCAATAATCTCAGATATGCAGATGACACCACCCTTATGGCAGAGAGTGAAGAAGAACTGAGGAGTCTCTTGATGAAAGTGAAAGAGGAGAGTGAAAAAGTTGGCTTAAAGCTCAACATTCAGAAAACTAAGATCATAGCATCTGGTCCCATCACTTCATGGGAAATAGATGGGGAGACAGGGGAAACAGTGTCAGACTTTATTTTTTAGGGCTCCAAAATCACTGCAGATGATGACTGCAGCCATGAAATTAAAAGACGCTTACTCTTGGAAGAAAAGTTATGACCAACCTACACAGCATATTAAAAAGCAGAGACATTACTTTGCCAACAAAGGTCCGTCTGGCCAAGGCTATGGTTTTTCCAGTGGTCATGTATGGATGTGAGAGTTGGACTCTGAAGAAAGCTTTGTGCCGAAAAATTGATGCTTTTGAACTGTGGTGTTGGAGAAGCCTCTTGAGAGTCCCTTGGACTGCAAGGAGATCCAACCAGTCCATCCTGAAAGAGATCAGTCCTGGGTGTTCATTGGAAGGACTGATGCTGAAGCTGAAACACCAATACTTTGGCCACCTCACGTGAAGAGTTGACTCACTGGAAAAGACCCTGATCCTGGGCGGAATTGGGGGCAGGAGAAGAAGGGGATGACAGAGGATGATATGGCTGGATGGCATCACCGACTCGATGGGCATGAGTTTAAGTAGACTCCGGAGGTTTGTGATGGACAGGGAAGCCTGGCGTACTGCGATTCATGGGGTCGCAAAGAGTTGGACATGACTGAGCCACTGAACTGAGTTGATGGACTGTGTAGCTTGTGTAGCCCGCCAGTCTCCTCTGTCCATGGAATTCTCCAGGCAAGAGTACTGGAGTGAGTGGCCATGCCCTCCTCCAGGGAATCTTCCCAACCCAGGGATCAAACTCAGGTCTCCTACATTGCGGGCGGATTCTTTACCATCTGAACTGCCAGAGAACAGCAGAGGGGTGTTAGATTCTGTCAAATAGAATGCTTTTTTTCACATATATTGAAATGACCTTGTGGTTTTTATCTTTATTTTATTAATGATATATATTACAAGGATTGATTTTCATATGTTGAGCCATTCTTGCATTCCTGGAGAAGTCTCACTTGAACATAGCATTATTTTAATATGTGCTTCATTTATTTCTTAGTAGTTTTTAAAAGAATATTTCACTATAATTATAAGATAAATTATTTTATAATTTGGGTTTTTCTAGTGTTTTTTTGGACTAGCATTGATATCTGTGTAATGCTTGAACATTATTTGGCATTGCCCTTCTTTGGGACTGGAATGAAAGTTGACCTTTTCCAGTCCTGTGGTCACAGTTGAGTTTTCCAAATTTGCTGACATATTGAGTGAAGCATTTTCATAGCATCATCTTTTAGGATTTGAAACAGCTCAGATGCAATTCCATCACCTCCACTAGCTTTATTCATGTGATGCTTACTAAAACCCACTTGACTTTGCATTCCAGGATGTCTGACTCTAGGTGAGTGATCACACCATCATGGTTATCTGGGTCATGAAGATCTTTTTTGTACAATTCTTCTGTGTATTCTTGCCACCTCTTCTTAATATCTTGTGTTTTTGTTAGGTCCATATGGTTTCTGTCCTTTATTGTGCCCATCTTTGCATGAAATGTTCCCCCCTAATTTTCTTGAAGGGATCTCTAGTCTTTCCCATTCTATTGTTTTCCTCTATTTCTTTGCATTGATCACTTAGGAAGACTTTCTTATCTTTCTTTGTTATTCTTTGGAACTCTGCATTCAGATTGATATATCTTTCCCTTTCTCCTCTGCCTTTCACTTCTCTTCTTTTCCCAGCTATTTGTAAGGCCTCCTCAGACAACAATTTGCCTTTTTGCATTTCTTTTTCTTTGGGATGGTTTTGATCCCTGTCTCTTGTACAATGTCATGAACCTCTGTCCATAGTTCTTCAGGCATTCTATCATATCTAATCCCTTGAAACTATTTATCACTTCCACTATATAAAAATAAGGGATTTGATTTAAGTCATACCTGAATCGTCTAGTGGTTTTCCCTACTTTCTTCAATTTAAGTCTGAATTTGGGAATAAGGAGTTCATGATCTGTGCCACAGTCAGCTCCCAGTCTTGTTTTTGCTGACTATATAGAGCTTCTCCATCTTTGGCTGCAAAGAATATAATCAATCTGATTTTGGTGTTGGCCATCTGGTGATGTCCATGTGTAGAGTCTTCTCCTGTGCTGTTGGAAGAGGGTGTTTGCTATGACCAGTGCATTCTCTTGGCAAAACTCACTGCAGTTAGCCTTTGCCCTGCTTCATTTTGTACTCTAAACCCAAACTTGCTTGTTACTCCAGGTATCTCTTGACTTCCTACTTTTACCTTCCATTCCCTTGTGATGAAAAGAACATATTTTTTTATGTTTATTCCAGAAGGTTTTGTAGGTCATCATAGAACTGTTCAACTTCAGCTTTTCTGGCATTAATGGTTGAGGCATAGACTTGGATTACTGTGATATTGAATGGTTTCTTGGAAATGAAAAGAGATCATTTTGCCATTTTGATATTGCACCCAAGTACTGCATTTTGGACTCTTTTGTAGACTGTGAGGGCTACTCCATTTCTTCTAAGGGATTATTCCTGACAATAGTAGATAAAATGGTCATTTGGATTAAGTTTGCCCATTCTGGTCAATTTTAGCTCACTGATTGCTAAAATATTGATGTTCCCTCTTGCCATCTTGTTTGACCACTTCCAACTTACCTTGATTCATGGACCTAACATTCCAGGTTCCTATGTGATATTATTCTTTACATACAGCATCAGGCTTTAGTTCCATCACCAGTCACATCCACCATTGTGTGATGTTTTCACTTTGGCCCTGTCTCTTCATATTGCTAGACAGCATATTCTTCAAACCTAGACAGCATATTAAAAAGCAGAGACATTACTTTACCAACAAAGATCCATATAGTCAAATCTATGATTTTTTCCAATAGTGATGTATGGATGTGAGAGTTGGACCATGAAGAAAGCACCATGAGTGCTGAAGAATTGATGCTTTTGAACTGTGGTGGTGGAGAAAACTCTTGAGAGTCCCTTCAACTGCCAGGAGATCAAATCAATCAACCCTAAAGGAAATCAGTCCTGAATATTCACTGGAAGGACTGATGCTGAAGCTGAAGCGCCAATACTTTGGCCACCTTATGCAAAGTACTGACTCATTGGAAAAGACAATGATGCTGGGAGATATGGAAGGCAGAAGGAGAAGGGGACAACAGAGAATGAGATGGTTGGATGGCATCACCGACTCAATGGATATCATTTTGGGAAAGCTCTGGGAATTGGTGATGGACAGGGAGGCCTAGCATGCTGCAGTCCATGGGGTCAAAAAGAGTTGGACATGACTGAGCAACTGAATGCTTTACCTTTTATAATAAGTTTTTGAAATGTTTGAGAATTATTGTTAATTTTTCTTTCAATGTTTGGTAGAATTCACTAGTGATTCTATCTGGCCCTAGGCTTTTCTCTGTTGGGCACTTTTGTATTATTGCTATCATTTCTTTAATTGTTATAGGCTTATTCAAATCCTTTTTTTGTTTTAAGTCAGTTTCAGTAATTTGTATCTTTTGAAGAGTCTGGGCATTGCATCTACTTTATTTCCATAACATTGTTCATAACATTCTCCTATATATTTTATTTATTGCATTTCCTTACATTGTCTTTACTTTCAAATCTGATTTTATTTATCGATTTGCAGCTTCTTTGGTTTTTACTTATTATGCCTTAAACCTGTAAATTTTGTATCTCTTAAGCAACTTCTGCTTCTGGCACTGACCTTAACTATGGGAAAAACACATAAGATAAAATTTATGATATTAATTATTTTTAAGTGTACAGTTCGTTAGTATTAAGTATACTCATAGTTTTCCCTTTTTATTGAATAATCCTTTTTATTTAATTTTAGTTGGAGCATAGTTATTTACAGTGCTGTGTTAGTTTCAAATGTACAGCAAAGTGAATCAGTTATCCATATCAGTCTTTTTTAGATTCTTTTCCTATATATGCTATTGCAGAGTGTTGAGTAGTATTCTCTAGGCTATTCAACAGGTCCTTATTTATTATCTCAGTATAGTTCAGTCACTTAGTCATGTCCAACTCTTTGCGACCCTATGTAGACTGAAGCACATGAGACTTCCCTGTCCATCACCAACTCCCAGAGCTTGCTCAAACTCATGTCCATTGAGTTGGTAATGCCATCCAACCATCTCATCCTCTATCATCCCCTTCTCCTCCGGCCTTCAATCTTTCCTAGCATAAGGGTCATTTCCAAAGAATCAGCTCTTCATACCATGTGGAGATTCAGCTTCAACATCAGTCCTTCCAATGAATATTCAGGACTGATTTCCTTTAGGATTGACTGGTTTGATCTCCTTGCAGTCCAAGGGACTCTCAAGAGTCTTCTCCAACACCACAGTTCAAAAGCATCAATTCTTCAGCGCTCAGATTTCTTTATAGTCCAACTCTCACATCCATACATGACTACTGGAAAAACCATAGCTTTGACCTGATTGACCTTTGTTGACAAGGTAATGTCTCTGCTTTTTAATACACTGTCTAGGTTTGTCATAGCTTTTCTTCCAAGAATCAAGCATCTTTTAATTTCAGGGCTTCAGTCACCATCTACAGTGATTTTGGAGCCCAAGAAAATAAAGTCTGTCACTGTTTCCTTTGTTTCCCCATCTATTTGCCATGAAGTGATGGGACAGGATGCCATGATCTTTGTTTTTTGAATTTTGAGTTTTAAGTCAGCTTTTTCACTCTCCTTTTTCACTTTCATCAAGATGTTCTCTAGCTCATTTTCACTTTTTGCCATAAGGGTGGTGTCATCTGAGGTTATTGATATTTCTCCCTGCAATCTTGACTCCAGCTTGTGCTCCATCCAGTCTGGCATTTCACATGATATATTCTGCATACAAATTTAATAAGCAAGGTGACAATATGCAGTCTTAACATACTTCTTTCCCAATTTGGAACCAGTCTGTTGTTCCATGTCTGGTTCTACCTGTTGCTTCTTGACCTGCATACAGATTTTTCAGGAGGCAAGTAAGGTGGTTTGATATTCCCATCTTGAAGAATTTTCCAGTTTGTTTTGATCCACACAGTCAAAGGCTTAGCATAATCAATGAAGCAGAAATAGATGTTTTCCTGGAATTCTCTTGCTTTTTCTATGACCCAACGGATGTTGGCAATTTGATCTCTGATTTCTCTACCTTTTCTTTTCTTTTTCTTCATTTATTTGTATTAGTTGGAGGCTAATTATTTTACAGTATTGTAGTGGTTTTTGTCATACATTGACATGAATCAGCCATGGATTTACATGTATTCCCCATCCGGATACCCCCTCCCACCTCCCTCTCTACCCGATCCCTCTGGGTCTTCCCAGTGCACCAGGCCCGAGCACTTGTCTCATGCATCCCACCTGGGCTGGTGATCAGTTTCACCATAGATAATATACGTGTTTTGATGCTGTTCTCTCAAAATATTCCACCCTCGCCTTCTCCCACAGACTCCAAAAGTCTGTTCTGTACATCTGTGTCTCTTTTTCTGTTTTGCATATAGGGTTATCGTTACCATCTTTCTAAATCCCATATATATGTTAGTATGCTGTAATGTTCTTTATCTTTCTGGCTTACTTCACTCTGTATAATGGGCTCCAGTTTCATCCATCTCATTAGAACTGATTCAAATGAATTCTTTTTAATGGCTGAGTAATATTCCATGGTGTATATGTACCACAGCTTCCTTATCCATTCGTCTGCTGATGGGCATCTAGGTTGCTTCCGTGTCCTGGCTATTATAAACAGTGCTGCCGTGAACATTGTGGTGCACGTGTCTCTTTCAAATCTGGTTTCCTCGGTGTGTATGCCCAGAAGTGGGATTGCTGGGTCATATGGCAGTTCTATTTCCAGTTTTTTAAGGAATCTCCACACTGTTCTCTGTAGTGGCTGTATTAGTTTGCATTCCCACCAACAGTGTAAGAAGGTTCCCTTTTCTCCACACCCTCTCCAGCATTTATTGCTTGTAGACTTTTGGATAGCAGCCATCCTGACTGGCGTGTAATTGTACCTCATTGTGGTTTTGATTTGCATTTCTCTGATAATGAGTGATGTTGAGCATCTTTTCATGTGTTTGTTAGCTATCTGTATGTCTTCTTTGGAGAAATGTCTGTTTAGTTCTTTGGCCCATTTTTTGATTGGGTCATTTATTTTTCTGGAATTGAGCGTCAGAAGTTGCTTGTATATTTTTTGTATTAATACTTGGTCTGTTGCTTCGGTTGCTATTATTTTCTCCCAATCTGAGGGCTGTCTTTTCACCTTGCTTATAGTTTCCTTTGTTGTGCAAAAGCTTCTCTGCCTTTTCTAAATCCAACTGGAACATCTAGAAATTCTTGTTTCATATACTGTTGAAGCCTAGCTTGGAGAATTTGGGGCATTAATTTGCTAGTGTGTGAGATTAGTGCAACAGTGCAGTAGTTTGAACATTCTTTGGCATTGCCTTTCTTTGGGATTAGAATGAAAACAGCTTTTCCAGTCCTGTGACCACTGCTGAGTTTTCCAAATTTGCTGGCATATTGAGTTTTGCACTTTCACAGCATCATCTTTTAGGATTTGAAATAGCTCAACTGGAATTCCATCATCTCCACTAGCTTTATTCATAGTTATGCTTACTAAGGCCCACTTGACTATTTCATATATATTAGTATGTTTGTGTGTGCTCAGTCATGTCTGACTCTTTGAGACCTCTTGGCAGACTGTAGCCAGTCGGTTCCTCTGCCCATGGGATCTCCCAGGCAAGAATACTGGAGTGGGTTGCTATTTCCTCCCCCAGAGGATCTTAGCACCCTAGGGATTGAACCCATGTATCCTGCATCCTATATAGGAAGGCAGATTCTTGACCACTTGAGCCACGTGCGTGTGTACATGTAAATCCCAGTCTTCCAATTAATCATCTCCTTATCCCTTAGTAACCATAAGTTTATCTTCTATATCTGTCACTCTGTTTTGTACATGTTCATTTCTACTTTTTTTTTAGATTCCATATATAAGCGATATCATATTTGTCTTTCTCTGACTTACTTCAGTCAGTAAGACAATCTCTAGGTCCATCCATATTGCTACAAATGACAATGCTTAGTTCTGTTTTATGACTGAGTAATATTACATTGTATATAGACACCATATCTTTATCCATTCCTTTGTTAATAGATTTTTAAGTTGCTCCCATATCTTGGCTATTGTAAACAGTGCTGCAATGAATAATAGGGTGCATGTATATTTTCAAATTATGAATTTCTCTGAATATATGCTCAGGATTAGGATTGCTGAATCATACAGTACCTCTATTTTCAGTTCTTTAAGTATCCTCCATAGTGTTCTCCATAGTCGTTGTAATAGTTTACATTTCCAACTACACTGTAGGAGGGTTCACTCTTCTCCACATTTTCTCTATTACTTATTGCTTATGGACTTCTTGATAATGGCCATTCTGACTGGTGTGTAGTGATACCTCATTGTGTTAATAGTTTTGATTCACATTTCTCTAATAATTAGTGATGTTGAGCACATTTTCATATGCTTTTTGGTCATCTGTATGTTTTTCTTGGGGAAATGTCTATTTAGATCTTCTGTTCATTTTATGATTGGGTTGTCCACTGTTTTGATATAAAGCTTCATGTGTTGTTTGTATATTCTGGAGATTAATTCCTTGTTGGTTGCTTCTTTAGCAAATACTTTCTCTCTTTCTGCCTGAGTTCACGTGTGCTCAGTTGTGTCTGATTGTTTGTGACCCCATTGGACTGTAGCCCTCCAGGCTCCTCTGTCCATAGAATTTTCCAGTCAAGAATACTGGAGTGGGTTGGTATTTCCAACTCCAGGCGGATCTTCCCAACCCAGGGATCAACCCTGAGTTTCTTGAATCTCCTGCATTGGAAAGCAGATTCTTTACCACTGTATCACCTGAGAAGTCCTTCTCCCTTTCTGAGGGTTGTCTTTTCATTTTTTAAAATGTTTTCCTTTGCTGTACAAAAGTTTATAAGTTTAATTAGGTTCCACTTGTTTTTGGTTTGTTTGTTTTTATTTTAATTATTCTAGATTGAAAGAGGAGATAGATTGAAAAAGAACGTGATGCAATTTATGTCAGAGTGTTTTACCTATGTTTTCTTCCAAAAGTTTTATCGTATGTGGACTTACATTTAGGTTTTTAATGCATTTTGAATTTATTTTTGTGTATGGTGTTGGGGAGAATTCTAATTTCATTCATTTACATACAACAGTCCAGTTTTCACAGCACCACTATCTTTTCTGCATTGCATATTCTTGCCTCCTTTGTCATAGTATGGGTGACCACAGTTGCATGAGTTTATCTCTGGGCTTTCTACCCTGTTTCATTGATCTATACTGTTTTTGTTTCTGTACCATACTTATTTGATGACTGTAGCTTTGTAGTATAGTCTGAAGTCAGGGAGCCTGACTCCCCCAGCTCTTTTTCTTTCTAAAAATTGCTTTGGTTATTCAGGGTCTCTTGTATTTCCATATAAATTGTAAAATTTTTGGTTCTAATTCTGTGGAAAAATACCATTGGAATTTGATAGGAATTGCATTGAATGTATAAATGGCTTTGGGTAGTATGATCATTTTCATATTTATTCTTCCAGTCTAAGAACAGGATATATCTCTCTATCTGTTTGTATAATCTTTGATTTCTTTCTTCAGTATCTTGTGGTTTTCTGAGTACAAGTATTTTGCCTTCTTAGGTAGTTGTATTCCTATATATTTTATTCTTTTTGATGCAATGGTAAATGAGATTGTTTCCTTGATTTCTTTTTCTGATCTTACATCCCATGTGTATAGGAATACAAGAGATTTCTGTGTTTTAATTTTATATCCTGCAACTTTACCAAATTCATTGATGAGCCCTAGTAGTTTTCTGGTAGCATCTTTAGGATGTTCTATGTATAATGTCATGTAATCTTCAAACAGTGACAGTTTTACTTCTCTTTTTCAATTTGGATTCTTATTTATTTTTCTTCTCTGATTGTCATGGCCAGGACTTCCAAAACTGTATTGAATAAAGTGGCAAGAGTGGACATCTTGTTCTGATCTTAGAGAAAATGCTTTTTGATTTTTACAATTGAGAATGATGTTTGCTGTGGGATTGTTGTATATGGCATTTATTTTGTTGAGATAGACTCCCTCTATGCTCACTTTATAGAGAGTTTATTTTTTAATTATAAATGGGTATTGAATTTTGTCAAAGATTTTCTGCCTCTGTTGAAAGGATCATATAGTGTTTATTCTTCAATTTGTTGATGTAGTGTATCACCCTGATTGATTCATGGATATTGAAAAATCTTTGCATCCTTAGGATAAATTCCACTTGATTATGGTGCATGATTCTTTTAATGTGCTGTTGGATTCTGTTTGCTAGTATTTTGTTGAGGAATTTTGCATCTGTGTTAATCAGCGATATTGGCCTGTAGTTTCTGTGTGTGCATGATAGCTTTATCTAATATTGATATCAAGGTGATGCTGGCCTCATAGAATGATCTTGGGAAAGTTCCTTTCTCTGAAATTTTTTGGAAGAATTTCAATGTGGTAGGTGTTAATTCTTCTCTAAATGCTTGGTGAAATTTGCCTGTGAAGCAGTCTGGTCCTGGACTTTTGTTTGTTGGGAGTTTTAAAATCACAGTTCAATTTTAGTACTTCTAATTGGTCGTTCATATTTACTATTTCTTCCTTATTCAGATCTGGAAGGTTGTACTTTTCGAAGAACTTGTCCATTTCTTCCAAACTGTCAATTTTCTTGGTATACAGTTGCCTGTTATAGTCTCTTATGAACCTTTTTATTTCTGTGATGTCAGTTGTAACTTCCGCTTTTTCATTTCTAACTTTATTGGTTTGGGTTCTCTCCCTGTTTTTCTTGATGAGTATGGCTAATGGTTTGTCAATTTTGTTCATTTTTTAAAATAACTTTTAGTTTCATTGATCTTTGTTTTTGTTTACGTCATCTCTATTTCATTTACTTCTGCTCTGATATTATGATCTCTTTTCTTCTCCTAACTTTAGGTTTTGTTTGTTCTTCTTTCTCTAGTTGACTTAAGTATAAGGTTAAATTGTTTGAGTTTTTTCTTGATTCCTGAGGTAAAATTGTGTTGTTATAAACTTCCCTCTTAGAACTGATTTTGTTGCATCCCACAGGTTTTCATAATTGTGTTTTCATTTTAATTTGTCTCTAGATATTCTTTGTTGCATCCCACAGGTTTTCATAATTGTGTTTTCACTTTAATTTGTCTCTAGATATTCTTTGATTTCTTTTTTTTTATTTATTCTATGGCTCATTGGTTGTTTAGTAGCATATTTCTTACCCTCCATATGTTTGTTTTTTGCATTTTTTCTTGTAATTCAATTCTAGTTTCATAGCTTTGTTGTCAGAAAATATGCTTGATGTGAATTTACTTTTCTGAAATTTAACATACCTCACTTTGTGGCTTGGCATGTGATCCATCCTAGAGAATGATCCATGTGTAGATGAGAGCAGTGTGTATTCCACTATTTTGGGATGGAATGTTCTATAAATATCAAAGAAATCCATCTAGTCTAATGTGTAATTTAAGGATTTTCTTTCCTTACTGACTTTCTGTTTCTAAGAACTGTCTATTGATGAAAATGGGGTGTTAAAATCCCTCACTATTTTTGTGTTAGTCTCAGTTTTTCCCTTTAATGCTGTTAGTATTTGCATTATATATTTTGAGGTGTTCTTATTTTGAATTCATGTATATTTGCATGATTGCTATATCTTCTTGGATTTATCCTTTGTTCATTATGTAATATCCTTTTTTGTCTCTTGTGTGTGTGTGCTAAGTATCTTCAGTCATGTCTGACTCTTTGCAACCCTATGGAGTAGCCCACCAGGCTCCTCTGTCCATGGAATTCTCAAGGCAAGAATACTGAAGTGGATTCCCATGCCCTCCTCCAGGGGATCTTCCTGACCCAGGATCTAACCTGCATCTCTTATGTCTCCTGCATTGGCAGGCAGGTTCTTTACCATTAGTGCCACCTGGGAAGCCCTCTTTGTCTCTTATAACTATTTTTATTTTAAAGTCTATTTTTTTTCTCGTGTGAGTATTGCTGCTGCAGCTTTCTTTCCATTTCCATTTGCATGGAATACCTTTTTCCATTCTCTCACTTTCAGCCTGTATGTGTCTCTAGGTCTAAAGGCAGTGTATATATAGGTCTTGCATTTGTATTCATTCAGCCAATCTATGTGTTTTGGTTGGAGCATTTAACCCATTTTCATTTAAGGTAATTATAAATATGTACATTCCTATTGATGTTTTCTTAATTGTTTTCATTTTATTTTTGTAGGTCTTTTTTCTTCCTTTCCTTTCTTGTTTTCTCCTGTGTTTTGATGACTATCTTTAGTGTTGTGCTTGGGTTGCTTTTTCTTTTTTGTGTATGTATCTATTGTAGATTTTGAGTTTGCTATTTTTTTGCTATTTTCATATAGCCATCTGTATATGTACAGGTTTGTTTTAAATTTCTGGTCTCTTTCCTGCCTACAGAAGTTCCTTTAGCATTTCTTGTAAAGATGGGTTGATGGTGCTGAATTCTCTTAGCTTTTGCTTATCTGTAAAGCTTTTGATTTCTCCACCAAAGCTGAATGATAGCCTTGTGGGTACAGTATTCCTGGTTGTAGGTTCTTCACTTTCATCACTTTAAATATATTATACCAATCCCTCTGGCCTGAAGAGTTTCTCCTGAGAAATCAACTGATAAACTTAGGTGATTTCCCTTACATATTTTTCAATATATTTTCTTCATCTTTAATTTTTGTCTATTTGATTACTGTAAGTCTTAGCATTTTCCTTCATGAGTTTATCCTCCCTGGGTTGCTTCCATGTTCTAGCTATTATAAACACTACTGGGATGAACATTGGGGTACATGTGTCTCTTTCAATTCTGGTATCCTCAATATGTATACTCAGCAGTAGGATTGCTCGGTCGTATAGTATTTCTATTTCCAGTTATTTAAGGAATCTGCACACAACTCCCCATAGTGGCTGTACTAGTTTGCATTCCCACCAACAGTGCAGGAGGGTTCCCTTTTCTCCACATCCTCTCCAACATTTATTTTTTTGTAGACTTTTTGATGGCAGCCATTCTGACCAGGGTGAGATGGTACTTCGTTGTGTTTTTCTTTTTCAATTATTTTTATTACTTGGAGGCTAATTACTTCACAACATTGCAGTGAGTTCTGTCATACATTGACATGAATCAGCCATGGATTTACATGTGTTCCCCATCCGGATACCCCCTCCCACCTCCCTCTTCACCCGATCCCTCTGGGTCTTCCCAGTGCACCAGGCCTTAGCACTTGTCTCATGCATCCCACCTGGGCTGGTGATCTGTTTCACCATAGATAATATACATGTTTCGATGCTGTTCTCTCAAAACATTCCACCCTCGCCTTCTCCCACAGACTCCAAAAGTCTGTTCTGTACATCTGTGTCTCTTTTTCTGTTTTGCATATAGGGTTATCATTACCATCTTTCTAAATTCCATATATATGTGTTAGTATGCTGTAATGTTCTTTATCTTTCTGGCTTACTTCACTCTGTATAATGGGCTCCAGTTTCATCCATCTCATTAGAACTGATTCAAATGAATTCTTTTTAATGGCTGAGTAATATTCCATGGTGTATATGTACCACAGCTTCCTTATCCATTCGTCTGCTGATGGGCATCTAGGTTGCTTCCATGTCCTGGCTATTATAAATAGTGCTTTGATGAACATTGGGGTGCTCATGTCTGTTTCACATCTGGTTTCCTCAGTGTGTATGTCCAAGAGTGGTATTGCTGGGTCATATGGCAGTTCTATTTCCAGTTTTTTAAGAAATCTCCACACTGTTTTCCATAGTGGCTGTACTAGTTTGCATTCCCACCAACAGTGTAAGAGGGTTCCCTTTTCTCCACACCCTCTCCAGCATTTATTGCTTGTAGACTTTTGGGTAGCAGCCATCCTGACTGGTGTGTAATTGTACCTCATTGTAGTTTTGACTTGCATTTCTCTGATAATGAGTGATGTTGAGCATCTTTTCATGTAGCTCGTTGTGGTTTTGATTTACATTTCTCTGATGATGAGTGATGTTGAGGATCTTTTCATGTGTTTGTTAGCCATATGTATGTCTTCTTTGAAGAAATGTCTGTTTAGTTCTTTGACCCATTTTTTGGAATGGGTTATTTATATTTCTGGTATTGAGCTGCAGGAGCTGCTTGTATATTTTGGAGATTGATTCTTTGTCAGTTGTTTCATTTGCTTTTATTTTCTCCTGTTCTAAAGGCTGCCTTTTCACCTTGCTTATGGTTTCCTCCTCTGTGCAAAACTTTTAAGTTTAATTAAGTTCAATTTGCTTATTTTTGTTTTTATTTCCATTACTCTGGGAGGTGAGTCATAAAGGATCTTGCTGTGATTTATTTCAGAGAGTGTTCTTCCTATGTTTTCCTCTAAACGTTTTTTAGTTTCTGGTCTTACATTTATATCTTTAATCCATTTTGAGTTCATTTTTGTGTTTGATGTTAAGTGTTCTAGTTTCATTCTTTTACACATGGTTGCCTATTTTTCCTAGCATCAATTGTAAAGAGACTATCTTTTTTCCATTGTATATTTTTGACTCCTTTGTCGAAGATAAGTTGCCCATAGATGCATAGATTTATCTCTGGGCTTTCTATTTTCTTCCATTGATCTATATTTCTGTCTTTGTGCCAGTACCATACAGTCTTGAAGACTGTAGCTTTGTAGTAGAGCCTGAAATCAGGCAGGTTGATTCCTCCAGTTCCATTCTTCTTTCTCAAGATTGCTTTGGCTATTCAAGGTTTTTTGTATTTCCATACAAATTGTGCAATTTTTGTTCTAGTTCTGTGAAAAATACCGTTGGTAGCTTGATAGGGATTGCATTGAATCTATAGATTGCTTTAGGTAGTATACTCATTTTCACTATGTTGATTCTTCCAATCCATGAACATGGTATATTTCTCCATCTATTTGTGTCCTCTTTGACTTCTTTCATCAGTGTCTTATAGTTTCTATATATAGATCTTTTGTTTCTTTAGGTAGATATATTCCTAAATATTTTATTCTTTTCATTGCAATGGTGATTGGAATTGTTTCCTTAATTTCTCTTTCTGTTTTCTCACTGTTAGTGTATAGGAATGCAAGGGATTTCTATGTGATAATTCCATATCCTGCAACTTTATTATATTAATTGACTAGCTCTAGTGATTTTCTGGTAGAGTCTTTAGGGTTTTCTATGTAGAGGATCATGTCACCTGCAAACAGTGAGAGTTTTACTTCTTCTTTTCCAATCTGGATTCCTTTTATTTCTTTTTCTGCTCTGACTCCTTGTAAACAAAGCTTCCAAAACTATGTTGAATAGTAGTGGTGACAGTAGGCACCTTTGCCTTGTTCCTGACTTTAGGGGGAATCCTTTCCATTTTTCACCATTGAAGATAATGTTTCATGTGGGTTTATCATATATGGCTTTTATTATGTTGAGGTATGTCCCTTCTATGCCTGTTTTCTAGAGAGTTTTTATCATAAATGGGTGTTCAATTTTGTCAAAGGCTTTCTCTGCATCTATTGAGATAATCATATTGTTTTTATCTTTCAATTTGTTAATGTGGTGTGTTGCATTGATTGATTTGCAGATATTAAGGAATCCTTGCATTCCTGGGATAAAGCCCACCTGGTCATAATGTATGATCTTTCTAATATGCTGCTGGATTCTGTTTTCTAGAATTTTGTTAAGGATTTTTGCATCTATATTCATCAATGATATTGGCCTGTAGTTTTCTTTTTTGTGGCATCTTTGTCTGGTTTTGGTATTAGGGTGATGGTGGCCTCATAGAATAATTTGGAAGTTTACTTTCCTCTGCAATTTTCTGGAAGAGTTTGAGTAAGATAAGTGTTAACTGTTCTCTAAATTTTTTGATAGAATTCAGCTGTGAAGCCCTCTGGTCCTGGGCTTTGGTTTGCTGGAAGATTTCTGATTGCAGTTTTGATTTCTGTGCTTGTGATGGGTCTGTTAAGATTTTCTATTTCTCCCTGGTTCAGTTTTGGAAAGTTATACTTTTCTAAGAATTTGTCCATTTCTTCCAAGTTGTCCATTTTATTGGCAAATAGTTGGTGATAGTGGTTTCTTATGATCCTTTGTATTTCTGTGTTTTCTGTTGTGATTTCTCCGTTTTCATTTTCAATTTTGTTGATTTGATTTTTCTCCCTTTGTTTCTTGATGAGTCTGGCTAATGGTTTGTCAGTTTTATTTATCCTCTCAAAGAACCAGCTTTTAGTGTTGTTGATTTTTGCTATGATCTCTTTTGTTTCTTTTTGCATTTATTTCTGCCCTCATTTTTAAGATTTCTTTCCTTCTACTAACTCTGGGGTTCTTCATTTCTTCATTTTCTAGTTGCTTTAGGTATAGAGTTAAGTTGTTTATTTGACTTTTTTCTTGTTTCTTTAGGTAACCCTTATTGCTATGAACCTTCCAGTTAGCACTGCTTTTACAGTGTTCCATAGTTTTTGGGTTGTTGTGTTTTCATTTTCATTCATTTCTATGCATATTTTGATTTCTTTTTTGATTTCTTCTGTGCTTTGTTGTTTGTTCAGAAGCATGCTGTTTAGCCTCCATATGTTGGAATTTTTAAATAGGTTTTTTCCTGTAATTGATATCTAATCTTACTACATTGTGGTCAGAAAAGATGCTTGGAATGATTTCACATTTTTTTGAATTTACCAAGGCTAGATTCATGGCCCAGGTCGTGATCTATCCTGGAGGTTTCGTGTGCACTTGAGAAAAAGGTGAAATTCATTGCTTTGGGGTGAAATGACCTATAGATATCAATTAGGTCTAACTGGTCCATTGTTTCATTTAAAATTTATGTTTCCTTGTTAATTTTCTGTTTAGTTGATCTATCCATAGGTATGAGTGGGGTATTAAAGTCTCTCACTATTATTGTGTTATTGTTAATTTCTCCTTTCATACTTGTTAGCATTTGCCTTATATATTGTGATGCTCCTATGTTGGGTGCATATATATTTATAATTGTTATGTCTCCTTCTTGAATTGATCCTTTGATCATTATGTAGTGTCCTTCTTTGTCTTTTTTGAAGTTTATTTTATTTGATATGAGTATTGCTACTCCTGCTTTTTCTTGGTCTCCATTTGTGTGAAATATCTTTTTCCAGCCCTTCACTTTCAGTCTGTATGTGTCCCGTGTTTTGTAGTGGGTCTTTATGTGTTTGTATTTATAATAGTTTTTTTTTTTTCCTGTAGTTGACATCTAATCTTACCACATTGTGATCAGAAATGATGCTTGAAATGATTTCAGATTTTTCTTTTAATTTACCAAGGCTAGATTTGTGGTCCAGGATGTGATATATCCTGGAGGATGTTCTGTGTGCACTTGAGAAAAAGGTGAATTCCATTGTTTTGGGGTGAAATGCCATATAGAGATCAATTAAGTCTAACTGGTCCATTGTATCATTTAAAGCTTATGTTTCCTTGCTAATTTTCTGTTTGTTTGAACTCTCTGTAGGTATGAGTGGGGGTATTAAAGTCCCCCACTATTATTGTGTTACTGTTAATTTCCCCTTTCATAGTTGCTAGCACTGTACTTATGTATTGAGGTGCTCCTATGTTAGGTGCATATGTATTTATAATTTTTATATCTTCTTGGATTGATACTTTGATCATTATGAAGTGGCCTTTTTTGTCTCTTATAATGGTCTTTATTTCAAAGTCTATTTAATCTGATATGAGTATTGCTACTCCTGATTTCTTTTAGTCTCCATTTGCATGAAATACTTTTTTCTAGCCTTTCACTTTCAGTCTGCATGTGTCCCTAGGTTTGAGGTGGGTCCCTTGTAGACAGCATATATAGGGGTTTTGTTTTTAATCCATTTGTCTAGTTTCTGTATTTTGGTTGGAGCATTTAACCCATTTACATTTAAGGTAATTATTAACAGGTATGATCCTGTTACCATTTGCTTTGTTGTTTTGGGTTCATTTTTATAAATCTTTACTGTGTTTTCTGTCTAGAGAAGATCCTTTAGCATTTGTTGAAGAGCTGGTTTGGTGGTGCTGAATTCTCTCAGCTTTAGTTTGTCTGTAAAACCTTTGATTTCTCCTTCATATCTGAATGATATCCTTGCTGGGTAGAGTAATCTTGGTTATAAGTTTTTCTTTTTCATCACTTTAAGTATGTCCTGTCATTCCTTTCTGGCCTGAAGAGTTTCTATTGAAAGATCAGCTTTTATCCTTATGAGGATCCTTTTGTGTGTTATTAGTTGCTATCCCCTTGCTACTTTTAATATTTGCTATTTGTGTTTGATCTTTCTTAGTTTGGTTAATATGTGTATTGGGGTATTTGAGTGTTTTGTCTTGGATTTAAACTGTTTGGGATTCTGTGGGTTTCTTGGGCTTGGGTGGCTATTTCCTTCCCCATTTTAGAGAAGTTTCCGACTGTTATCTTCTCAAGTATTTTCTCATGCCCTTTCTTTTTGTCTTCTCTTTCTGGGTCAACTATGATTCAAATGTTGGGCATTTAACTTTGTCCCAGAGGTCTCTGAGGTTGTTCTCGTTTCTTTTAATTATTTTTTCTTTCCTCTCTGCTTCATATAATTCCACCATTCTATCTTCCATCTCACTTATCCTCTTTTCTGCCTCATTTATTCTACTGTTGGTTTCCTCCAGAGTACTTTTGATCTCAGTCATTGCATTATTAATTACTGATTGATTCTTCTTTATTTCTCCTAGGTCCTTGTTAAAAATTTCTTGCATCTTCTCAATCCTTGTCCCTAGTCTATTTATCTGAAACTCTATTTTGTTTTCAAGCTTTTAGATCATCTTTATTATCTTTATTCTGAATTCTTTTCCAGGTTGACTCCCTATCTCCTCCTATTTTGTTTGACTTGGTGGTTTTTTACCATGTTTATTCACCTGCTGAATATTTCTCTGCCTTTTCATTTTGTTTAGATTGCTGTTTTTGGGGTGCCCTTTCTGCAGACTGGAAGTTCGTGGTTCCTCTTAATTGTGGAGTCTGCTTCCCATGGGTGTGGTTGGACTAATGGCTTGTTAAGGTTTCCAGGCTGGCTGAGCTTGTATCTGTGTTCTGGTGGATGGAGTTGGATCTCTTCTCTCTGGAGTGCAATGAAGTGTCCAGTAGTGAGTTTGGGGTTGTCTACAGGTTTGGATTGATTTGAGCAGCTCATCTTTTAATGTTTAGGGTTGTGTTCCTGTTTTGCTGGGTAATTAGCATGGTGTGTCTTGCACTGGCTCTTGTTGGGTCTTGGGTGGAGCTTGGTTTCAGTGTAGGTGTGGAAACTTTTGGGTGAGCCTTGTCTGTTAATGTTTCCTGGATTCAATAGTTCTCTGATGGTCTAAAGATTTTGCAGTTAAGCCTCCTGCCTCTGGCTTTTGGTCCTTCTCTTACAGTAGCCTCAAGGCTTCTCTATCCATACAGAATAGAAGACAAAACCTATAGGTTATTGGTCAAACAGTTCTCCACAGCCAGGAACACCCAAAGAGACTCACAGAGGTATATTGTGAAGAGAAGAGAAGAGGGAGGAGGGAGGTAGAGTGGCCAGGAGGAGAAAAGGGGGAGTCGAAAGGGAAGATACAATCTAGCCAGTAATCAGTCCCTTAGTGTTCTCCACAGCCTGCAACACCCAGAGAATTTCACAGAACTATATATAGAAGAGAAGAGGCAGGAAGGAGATAGATGTGACCTGGAGTAGAAAAGAGAGAGTCAAAAGGGGAGAGAGCAATTAATCCAGTGATCAAATTCCTCCTTTTGAAGAGACTGTGCTGCCTTTCTGGGTGCCCAGTGTTCTCTGCCAGAGTTCAGAAGTTGTTTTGTGGAAGATCCTCAGCATTCAAATGATCTTTTGATGAATTTGTGGGGGAGAAAATTAATTGTCTCCCTATTCTACTCCTCTGCGATCTTGGGACAGCCTCACCTCACTTTTCTTTTCTCAACTATTTGTAAGACCTCCTCAGATAGCCATTTTGCCTTTTTCCATTTCTGTTTCTTGGGGATGGTTTTGATTATTGCCTCCTGTACAATGTCATGAACCTCTGTCCATAGTTCTTCAGGCAGTCTATCAGATCTAATCCCTTGAATCTATTTGTCATTTCCACTATATAATTGTAAGGAGTTTGATTTAGGCCATACCTGAATGATCTAGTGGTTTTCCTTATTTTCTTCAAGTTAAGTCTGAATTTTGCAAAAAGGAGTTCATGATCTGAACCACAGTCAGCTCCCGGTCTTCTTTTTGCTGACTGTAGAGAGTTTCTCCATCTTTGATTGCAAACGATATAATCAATCTGATTTCAGTATTGACCATCTGGTGATGCCCATGTGTAGAATCATTTTTTGTGTTGTTATAAGAGGGTGTTTCCTATGACCAGTTTGTTCTCTTGGCAAAAGTTTGTTAGCCTTTTCCCTATCTCATTTTGTACTCCCAAGGCCAAACTTGCCTGTTACTCCAAGTGTCTGTTGACTTTCTGCTTTTGCATTCCAATCTCCCATGATGAAAAGGACATCTTTTTGGGGGGTGTTAGTTTTAGAAGGTCTTGTAGGTCTTAATAGAACCGCTCAACTTTAGCTTCTTTGGCCTTAGTGGTTGGGGCTTCCTGGTAGGAGGGTCTGATTCCTGCCCACTGGTGAGTGGAGCTGGATCTTGCCCCTCTGGTGAACAGGGTCATTCTCAGGGAGATTTTAAGCCACTTGTCTGCTGATGAGTAAGGCTGTGTTCTCACTGTTTGGTTGGGCTAATGACAATTTCTGGAAGGGCTCACACTAGTAGTTCAGTTCAGTTCAGTCGCTCAGTCGTGTCCAACTCTTTGTGATCCCATGAACCGCAGCACTCCAGGCCTCCCTGTCCATCACCAACCCCCAGAGTCCACCCAAACCCATGTCCATTGAGTCAATGATGCCATCCAACCATCTCATCCTTTGTTGCCCCCTTCTCCTGCTGCCCTCAATCCCTCCTAGCATCAGGGTCTTTTCCAATGAGTCAGCTCTTCGCATCAATACTTTGGCCAAATTATTGGAGTTTCAGCTTCAACATCAATCCTTCCAATGAATACCCAGTACTGATCTCCTTTAGGATGGACTGATTGGATCTCCTCACAGTCCAAGGGACTCTGAAGAGTCTTCTCCAACACCACAGTTCAAAAGCATCAATTCTTCTGTGCTCAGCTTTCTTCACAGTCCAACTCTCACATCCATACATGACCACTGGAAAAACCATAGCCTTAACTAGATGGACATTTGTTGACAAAGTAATGTCTCTGCTTCTTAATATTCTATCTAGGTTGGTCATAACTTTCCTTCCAATGAGTAAGCGTTTTTTAATTTCATGGCTGCAATCACCATCTGCAGTGATTTTGGAGTCCAGAAAAATAAAGTCAGCCACTGTTTCCCCATCTATTTCCCATGAAATGGTAGGACCAGATGCCGTGATCTTAGTTTTCTGAATGTTGAGCTTTAAGCCAGCTTTTTTACTCTCCTTTTTCACTTTCATCAAGAGGCTCTTTAGTTCTTCTTCACTTTCTGCCATAAGGGTGGTGTCATCTGCATATCTGAGGTTATTGATATTTCTCCTGGCAATCTTGATTCCAGCTTGTACTTCCTCCAGCACACCGATAAGTGCTTCCTAAAACTGCTGCTGCCAGCGTCTTTATCCTCACAGTGAACCATAGCCACTCCCAACCTCTATAGGAGATCTTCTAATCTTAACAGGTAGGTCTGTCCCTGCCTCTTAAGAGGTCACTGCTTTTTTCCCCCTGCATCTTGGTGTGCATAAGGCTTTGGTATGTGTTCCAAGAGTGGACTTTCTGTTTCCCCCAGTCCTGTGGAAGTCCTCCAATCAAACCCCACTGGCATTCAGAGCCAGATTATCTGGCGACTCTTCCCACTGCTGGATCCCCAGGCTAGGAAGCCAGATGTGAGGCTTAGAACTTTCACTCTTGTGAGATAACTTCTGTGGTAAAATTATTTTCCAGTTTGTGAGTCACCTACCTATCAAGTATGAGATTTGATTTTATGCTGATAGTGCCCCTCCTACAGTCTCATTGTGGCTTTGTGTGTGTGTGTCTTTAGATGTAGGGTATCTTTTTTTTTTTTTTTTATAGGTTCCAGTGATTTTTTTTTTTTTTTGTCTGTTCAGCAGTTTGTTGTGATTTTGGTGTTTTCATAAGAAGGGAATGAGCACATCTTTCAACTTTGCCATCTTGAACTAATCTACCAGTGCTTAATTAAAACTGGAAATTTGTACCTTTTGGCCACTTTTCTCCATATTTCCCTTCTACACTGTTTCTTGTAACCACAATTCTGATTTTTGTTATTATTTTCATTTTAGATTCCACATATAAGTGAGATTATATAGTATTTGACGTCTCTGTCTCACTTCACTTCCATTTTGTCACACATGATAAGGAGTTCACATTTTTATGGTTGAACAATATTCCATTGTTCGTTTACACACACACACACACACACATACATCACAGCTTTGTTATCCATTCATTTGCTGATGGACACTTACATTGTTTCTGTGGTGCAGCTATTGTAAATAATGCTGCTGTAAACATTGGAATGTAGATACCTTTTTGAGTTAGTGTATTTGTTTCCTTTGGATATATTCACAGAAGTGGAATTGCTGGATGATATGGCTTTTCTATTTTTAATCTTTTGAGGAAACTCCATGCTGTTTTCCGTAGTGATTGTACCAATTTGCAATCCTTCCAACAGTGCACTAGTGTTCCCTTTTATCCACATCCATACCAACATTTTTTTATCTTGTCTTTTTGATGATGGTCATTTTAATAGGCATAAAGTGATAACTCAATGTGGTTTTAATGAGTATTTCCCTAACGACTAGTGTGTTGAGTGTCTTTTCATGTGAAAGTGAAAGCCGCTCAGTCATGTCCAGCTCTTTGCCACCCTATGGACTATACAGTCCATGGAATTCTTCTCCAGGCCAGAATACCGGTAGCTGTTCCCTTCTCCAGGGGATCTTCACAACCCAGGGATCAAACCCAGGTCTCCTGTTTTGCAGGTGGGTTCTTTACCAGCTGAGGCAGCATGTATCAGTTGGCTTTTCACATATCTTCTTTGAAAAACATCTACCCACATCCTTTGCAAATTTTTTGAATTAGGTTATTTGGGTTTTTATAAGTGATTTTTATTGCTTATATGTTTTGCATATTAACCTCTTAACACATATAAAGTTTACACATATTTTCCCCACACCATAGGTTGTCTTTTCACTGTGTTAATAATGTCTTTTGCTATGCAAAAGCCTTTTAGTTTAATCACACCCTTTATACAAACTTTTGTTGATTGTGTTTTAAGTGTCACATCTGAAAAAATCAATACCAAGGCCCGTGTCAAGAAGGTTTATTTTTATGCTTTCTCCTAGGATTATCCATTTTGAGTTAATTTATGTGAATGATGTAAGATATGGCTTCAGACTCTATACCTAACATGTGAATATCTAATTTCCCCAGCATCATTTATTAGAGAGACTGTCATTTCTCCACTGAGTATTCTTGGCTCGCTTGCAAAATATTAGTTGTCTACATATGTTTCACTTCGTTTCTGTGCTCTTATTCTGTTCCATTGTTCTGTGTCTGTTTTTATGCCAGTATCATATTGTGTAGATTACTATAGCTTTGAAATATAGTTTGAAATAAGGAAGTGTGATGCCTTCACATTTGTCCTTTCTTAGGATTTCTTTAGCTATTTGGGTTTTATTGTGGTTCCATATATATTTTGATAGGGTTTTTCCTACATCTGTAAAAATTGCCATTGGAATCTTTTTAGAAATTGCATTGAATCTATAGATGGATTTTGGTAGTGTTGACATTTTAACAATATTAATTCTTATAATCCATGAACATGGGATCCCTTTCCATTTATTTGCATATTCTTCAATTTCTTTCAATGTCATGTAGTCTTAAGAGTAGACATATTTCATCTCGTTAGTTAAATTTATTCTTAATTATTTTATTTTTGCAATATTATTGAAGGTGATCTATTTCTTTTCAGAAAATGAGTTGTTATTGTGCAGAAATATTACTGATTGTTTCATGTTACTTTTGTATCCTGAAACTTTACTGAATTCATTAGTTAAATTAAACAGGTTTTTGTTGAGTCATTAGGATTTTCTTTATATAAAATTATGTCCAATGCAAATAGAGATTATAAGTCTCTTTCCTCCCATATATGATATATTTTATTTCTTGTTCTTGCCTGATTTCTCTAACTATGATTTCTAGTATTTGTTGAGTAAGAGTGGTGAAAATGGGAGCTCTGTCTTGTTCCTGATCTTCGAGGAGAAGATGTCATCATTGAGCATGGTGTTAACTGTGGGTTTGTCACCTATGGCCTTTATTACATTGAGATATGTTTCTAACATGCTTAATTTGTTGCATTTATATCATCAGTCCAGTTAAGTTCAGTAATTCGGTCTTGTCTGACACTTTGTGACCCCATGGACTGCAGCACACCAGGACTCACTGTACATGACCAACTCCTGGAGCCTGCTCAAACTCATGTCCATCGAGTCGATGATGCCATCCAACCATCTCATCCTCTGTCGTCCCCTTCTCCTCTTGCCTTCAATCTCTCCCAGCATTAGGGTTTTTTGAATGAGTCAGTTCTTTGCATCAGGTGGCCAAAGTATTGGAGTTTCAGCTTCAGCATCAGTACTTCCAAAGAATATTAAGGACTCATTACTTTAGAATTGACTGGTCTGATTTCCTTGAAGTCCAAGCGATTTTCAAGAGTCTTCTCCAACACTAGAGTTCAAAGGCATCAATTCTGCAGCGCCCAGCTTTCTTTATGGTCCAACTCTCACATCCATACACGACTATTGGAAAAACCATAGCTTTGACTAGACAGACCTTTGTTGGAAAAGTAATGTCTCTGCTTTATTTTTTCCCCCATTTATCTTTATTCATTGGAGGCTAAATACTTTACAATATTGTAGTGGTTTTTGCCATACATTGACATATATCAGCCATGGATTTACATGTGTTCCCCATCCTGAACCACCCATCCACCTCCCTCCCCATTCCATCCCTCTGGGTCATCCCAGTGCACCAGCCTTGAGCACTTGTCTCATGCATCCCACCTGGACTGGCAATCTGTTTCAACCTAATAATATATATGTTTTGATGCTATTCTCTCAGATCATCCCACCCTCACCTTCTCCCATAGAGTCCAAAAGTCTGTTCTGTACATCTGTGTCTCTTTCTCTGTCTTGCATATAGGGTTATCATTACCATTTTCTAAATTCCATATATATGCATTAGTATACTGTATTGGTGTTTATCTTTCTGGCTTACTTCACTCTGTATAATGGGCTCCAGTTTCATCCATCTCATTAGAACTGATTCAAATGTATTCTTTTTAATGGCTGAGTAATATTCCATTGTATATATGTACCACAGCTTTCTTATCCATTCGTCTGCTGATGGGCATCTAGGTTGCTTCCATGTCCTGGCTATTATAAACAGCACTGTGATGAATATTGTGGTGCACGTGTCTCTTTCAGATCTGGTTTCCTCGGTGTGTATGCCCAGAAGTGGGATTGCTGAGTCATATGGCAGTTCTATTTCCAGTTTTCTAAGAAATCTCCACACTGTTCTCTATAGTGGCTGTACTAGTTTGCATTCCCTCCAACACTGTAAGAGGGTTCCCTTTTCTCCACACCCTCTCCAGCATTTATTGCTTGTAGATTTTTGGATAGCAGCCATCCTGACTGGCGTGTAATGGTACCTCATTGTGGTTTTGATTTGCATTTCTCTGATAATGAGTGATGTTGAGCATCTTTTCATGTGTTTGTTAGCCATCTGTATGTCTTCTTTGGAGAAATATCTGTTTAGATCTTTGGCCCATTTTTTGATTGGGTCATTTATTTTTCTGGAATTGAGCTGCAGGAGTTGCTTGTATATTTTTGAGATTAATCCTTCGTCTGTTTCTTCATTTGCTCTTATTTCCTCCCAATCTGAAGACTGTCTTTTCACCTTGCTTATAGTTTCCTTTGTTGTGCAAAAGCTTTTAAGTTTAATTAGGTCCCGTTTGTTTATTTTTGCTTTTATTTCCAATATTCTGGGAGGTGGGTCATAGAGGATCTTGCTGTGATTTATGTCAGAGAGTGGTTTTTGCCTATGTTATCCTCTAGGAGTTTTATAGTTTCTGGTCTTACATTTAGATCTTTAATCCATTTTGAGTTTATTTTTGTGTATGGTGTTAGAAAGTGTTCTAGTTTCATTCTTTTACAAGTGGTTAACCAGTTTTCCCAGCACCACTTGTTAAAGAGGTTGTCTTTTTTTCATTGTATATTCTTGCCTCCTTTGTCAAAGATAAGGTGTCCATAGGTATGTGGATTTATTTTCTATTTTGTTCCACTGATCTATATTTCTGTCTTTGTGCCAGTACCATACTGCCTTGATGACTGTGGCTTTGTAGTAGAGCCTGAAGTCAGGCAGGTTGATTCCTCCAGTTCCATTCTTCTTTCTCAAGATTGCTTTGGCTATTTTGTTTTTTGTATTTCCATATAAATTGTGAAATTATTTGTTCTAGTTTTGTGAAGAATACTGTTGGTAGCTTGATAGGGATTGCATTGAATCTATAGAGTGCTTTGGGTAGTATATGCATTTTCACAATATTGATTCTTCAAATCCGTGAGCATGGTATATTTCTCCATCTATTTAGAGTTCCAGAAAAACATCCATTTCTGCTTTATTGACTATGACAAAGCCTTCGACTGTGTGGATCACAATAAACTGTGGAAAATTCTGAAGGAGATGGGAATACCAGACCACTTGACCTGTCTCTTGAGAAACCTGTATGCAGGTCAGGAAGCAACAGTTAGAACTGGACATGGAACAACAGACTGATTCCAAAGAGGAAAAGGAGTACGTCAAGGCTGTATATTGTCACCTTGCTTAATTAACTTATATGCAGATTACATCATGAGAAACGCTGGTCTGGAAGAAGCACAAGCTGGAATCAAGATTGCCGGGAGAAATATCAATAATCTCAGATATGCAGATGACAACACCCTTATGGCAGAGAGTAAAGAGGAACTAAAAAGCCTCTTGATGAAAGTGAAAGAGGAGAGTGAAAAAGTTGGCTTAAAGCTCAACATTCAGAAAACTAAGATCATGGCATCTGGTCCCATCACCTCATGGGAAATAGATGGGGAGACAGTGGAAACAGTGTCAGACTTTTTTTTTGGGGCTCCAAAATCACTGCAGATGGTGACTGCAGCCATGAAATTAAAATACACTTACTCCTTGGAAGGAAAGTTATGACCAGCCTAGATAGCATATTAAAAAGCAGAGACAATACTTTGCCAACAAAAGTCCATCTGGTCAAGGCTATGCTTTTTCCAATGGTCATGTATGAATGTGAGAGTTGGGCTGTGAAGAAAGCTGAGCACCGAAAAATTGATGCTTTTGAACTGTGGTGTTGGAGAAGACTCTTGAGAGTCCCTTGTACTGCAAGGAGATCCAACCAGTCCGTCCTGAAGGAGATAGGTCCTGGGTGTTCATTGGAGGGACTGATGCTGAAACTGAAACTCCAGTACTTTGGCCACCTCATGCGAAGAGTTGACTCATTGGAAAAGACCCTGATGCTGGGAGGGATTGGGGGCAGGAGAAGAAGGGGACGATAGAGGATGAGATGGTTGGATGACATCACTGGCTCGATGGGCATGAGTTTGTGTGAACTCCGGGAGTTTGTGATGGACAGGGAGGCCTTGCGTGCTGTGATTCATGGGGTCACAAAGAGTCAGACACGACTGAGTGATTGAACTAACTAACTAACTTGTGTCCTCTTTGATTTCTTTCATCAGTGTTTTATAGTTTTCTATGTATAGGTCTTTTGTTCCTTTAGGTAGATATACTCCAAAGTATTTTATTCTTTTTGTTGCAATTGTGAATTGTATTGTTTCCATAATTTCTCTTTCAGTTTGCTCATTGTTAGTACACAGGAATGCAAGGGATTTCTATTTGTTAATTTTATATCCTGCAGCTTTACTATATTCATTGATTAGCTCTAGTCATTTTCTGGTGGAGTCTTTAGGGTTTTCTATGTAGAATATCATGTCATCTGCAAACAGTGAGAGTTTTACTTCTTCTTTTCCTATCTGGATTCCTTTTATTTCTTTTTCTGCTCTGATTGCTGTTTCTAAAACTTCCAAAACTATGTTGAATAGTAATGGTGAGAGTGGGCACCCTTGTCTTGTTCCTGACTTTAGGTGAAATGCTTTCAATTTCTCACCATTGAGGTTAATGCTTGCTCTGGGTTTGTCATATATAGCTTTTATTTTGTTGAGGTATGTTCCTTCTGTTCCTGCTTTCTGGAGAGTTTTTATCATACATGGATGTTGAATATTGTCAAAGACTTTTTCTGCATCTATTGAGATAATCATATGGTTTTCATCTTTCAGTTTGTTAATGTGGTGTATTACTTTGATTGTTTTGCAGATATTAAAGAATCCTTGCATTCCTGGGATAAAGCCCACTTGGTCATGATGTATGATCTTTTTATTATGTTGGTGGATTCTGTTTGCTAGAATTCTGTTAAGGATTTTTGCACCTATGTTCATCAGTGATATTGGCCTGTAGTTTTATTTTTTTGTGGCATCTTAGTCTGGGTTTGGTGTTAGGGTGATGGTGGCCTCATAAAATGACTTTGGAAGTCTACCTTCTTCTGCAATTTTCTGGAAGAGTTTGAGTAAGATAGGTGTTAGCTCTTCTCTGAATTTTTGGCAGAATTCAGCTGTGAAGCCATCTGGCCCTGGGCTTTTGTTTACTGGAAGATTTCTGATTACAGTTTCGATTTCCATGCTTGCAATGGGTGTTTTAAGATCTATTTCTTCCCGGTTCAGTTTTGGGAAGTTATACTTTTCTAAGAATTTGTCCATTTCTTCCAAGTTGTCCATTTTATTGTCATATAGCTGCTTGTAGTGGTCTCTTATGATCCTTTGTACTTCAATGTTGTCTGTTGTGATCTCTACATTTTCATTTCTAATTTTGTTGATTTGGTTCCTCTCCCTTTGTTTCTTATTGAGTCTGGCTAATGGTTTTTCAATTTTATTTATCTTTTCAAAAAACCAGTGTCCAAAAAAACCCCCCAAAAAACAGGTTTTGGGTTGTTGTGTTTTCATTTTCATTCATTTCTATGCAAATATTTTGATTTCTTTTTTGATTTCTTCTATGATTTGTTGGTTATTCAGAAGCATGTTATTTAGCCTCCATATGTTGGAGTTTTTAATAGTTTTTTTCATGTAATTGAGATCTAATCTTACTGCATTGTGGTCAGAAAAGATGACTGGAATGATTTCAATTTTTTTGAATTTACCAAGGCTAGATTTATGGCCTATGATGTGATCTATTCTGGAGAAGGCTCCATGTGCACTTGAGAAAAAGGTGAAATTGATTGTTTTGCAGTGAAATGTCCTATAGATATCAATTAGGTCTAGCTGATCCATTGTGCCATTTACAGTTTGTGTTTCCTTGTTAATTTTCTGCTTAGTTGATCTTTCCATAGGTGTGAGTGGAGTATTAAAGTCTCCCACTAATATTGGGTTATTGTTATTTCCCCTTTCATACTCGTTAGCATTTGCCTTACATATTGCAGTGCTCCTATGTTGGGTTCATATACATTTATAATTGTTATATCTTCTTCTTGGATTGATCCTTTGATCATTATGTATTGTCTTTCTTTGTCTCTTCACAGCCTTTATTCAGGATGGGGAATATATGTAACTCCATGGCTGATTCATGTCAATGTATGACAAAACCCACTACAATATTGTAAAGTAATTAGCCTCCAACTAATAAAAATAAATGAAAAAAAACATAAAAAAAAGGAAAAAAGTCTATTTTATCTGATATGAGTATTGTGACTCCTGCTTTCTTTTGGTCTCTGTTTGCGTGAAATATCCTTTTCCAGCCCTTCACTTTCAGTCTGTATGTGTCCCTTGTTTTGAGGTGGGTCTCTTGTAGACAGCATGTATGGGGTCTTCTTTTTGTATCCATTCAGCCAGTCTTTGTCTTTTGGTTGGGGCATTCAACCCATTTACATTTAAGGTAATTATTGATAGGTATGGTCCCCTTGCCATTTATTTTGTTGTTCTGTGTTCGTGTTTATACAACCTTTCTCTGTTTCCTGTCTAGAGAAGATCCTTTAGCATTTGTTGGAGAGCTGGTTTGGTGGTGCTGAATTCTCTCACCTTTTGCTTGTTTGTAAAGTTTTTAAATTCTCCATCATATCTGAATGAGATCCTTGCAGGGTACAGTAATCTGGGTTGTAGGTCATTCTCTTTCATTACTTTAAGTATGTCCTGCCATTCCCTTCTGGCCTGAAAAGTTTCTATTGATAGATCAGCTGTTATCCTTATGGGAATCCCTTTGTGTGTTATTTGTTGTTTCTCCCTTGCTGCTTTTAGTATTTGTTCTTTGTGTTTGATCTTTGTTAATTTGACTAATATGTGTCTTGGGGTGTTTCTCCTTGGGATTATCCTGTTTTGGACTCTCTGGGTTTCTTGGACTTGCGTGACTATTTCCTTCCCCATTTGGGGGAAGTTTTCAGCTATTATCTCCTTGAGTATTTTCTCATGGCCTTTCTTTTTGTCTTCTTCTTCTGGAACTCCTGTGATTCGAATGTTGGGGCATTTCACATTGTCCCAGAGGTCTTTGAGGTTGTTCTCATTTCTTTTGATTCTTTTTTCTTTTTTCCTCTCTGCTTCATTTATTTCCACCATTTTATCTTCTACTTCATTTATCCTATCCTCTGCCTCTGTTATTCTACTGTTGATTCCCTCCAGAGTGTTTTCGTTTTTTTTTTTCAGTGTTTTTGATCTCATTGATTGCATTATTCATTTTTAATTGACTCTTTTTTATTTCTTTTAAGTCCTTGTTAATCATTTCTTGTATCTTCTCAATCCTTGTTTCCAGGCTATTTATCTATAACTCCATTTTGTTTTCAAGATTTTGGATCATTTTTATCATCATTATTCTAAATTCTTTTTCAGGTAGATTCCCTATCTCCTCCTCTTTTGTTTGGCTTGGTGGGCATTTTTCATGTTCCTTTACCTGCTGGGTATTTCTCTGCCTTTTCATCTTGTTTAGATTGCTGTGTTTAGGGTGGCCTTTCTGTATTCTGGTAGTTTGTGATTCCTTTTTATTGTGGAGGTTTCTCCCATTGGGTGGGGTTGGATGATTGGCTTGTCAAGGCTTCCTGGTTAGGGAAGCTTCTGTCGGTGTTGTTGTGGGTGGAGCTGGATTTCTTCTCTCTGGAGTGCAATGGAGTGTCCAGTAGTGAGTTTTGAGATGGGTTTATGGGTTTGGTGTGACTTTGGGCTGCCTGTATATTGATGCTCAAGGCTATGTTCCTGTGTTGCTGGAGAATTTGCAAGGTATGTCTTGCTCTGGAACTTATTGGCTCTTGGGTGGTGGTTGGTTTCAGTGTAGGTATGGAGGCTTTTGGATGATCTCTTATTAATTAATGTTCCCTGTAGTCAGGAGTTCTCTGGTGTTCTCAGGTTTTGGGCTTAAGTCTCCTGCCTCTGGATTTCAGTCTTATACTTCCAGTAGCCTCAAGACTTCTCCATCCATACATCACTGATAATAAAACTTCTAGGTTAATGGTGAAAAGATTCTCCACAGTGAGGGATACACAGAGAGGTTCACAGAGTTACATGAAGAAGAGGAGAGGGAGGAAGGAGATAGAGGTGAGCAGGAGGAGAAAAGGGGGGACTCAAGAGGAGAGAGACAGCTCTAGGCAGTACTCTGTTCCCTAAGTGTTTTCTGCAGCCCAGAACACCCACAGAGATTCACAGAATTGAATCAAGAAGAGAAGGGGGAGGGAGGAAATAGAGGTGATCTGAGGGAGAAAAAGGAGGGTCAAAAGGGGGAGAGAGTAATCATCACACTCCTGAGTAAAAATGGGTACAGAACATTGGATTCTTAAATGTCCAAAATTGACATCAAATACTGAAAAACTAAGATTAAAAATCTAGAGTAAAGGTTAGACTCTTAAAAATACAATATTAAAAACAATAACACAAAAAAATTTAAGAAATATATATGAAGTTCACTTTAAAAATAGCATCTTTTTTTGCAAGGTTATGAAAATGAAAATTAAGGTGTAATAGAGGACTTTAGAAAAAAATTAAAAAAGAAAAAAATGTTAATTAAAAAAATAATAGTAATAATATATCTAGGAATTTCTCTGGAGCTGTTGTGGGCAGTGTGGGTTCAGTTCAGTTTCAGATAGTTCCTTGTTTCAGCTTATACTTCTCAATATCTATAGGTCTCTTCCAATGCAGTCATTGTTAACTACAGGGATTTTAATCTGTTGCACCTGTCACGTCTAAAGCAGTTCCCTTTGTTTATTTGGCTTCTGTTTGCAGGTCTCTTCAGTGTCTAATTTCTGCCCTGACACAACGTGGTGGAGGTGGTCTCTTGTTTAGGTTCACTTGTTCAGTTGTGCTGTGGGGAGGGACGGGCACTGCAAACAAATATCACTGGCGTGTGTGGGGCAGTGCTCGCAGTGTTCCAGCCACACTGGGTCTGCACCCGTTTGCAGCACGTGTGCTTTCCCTGTCTACACTTCTCAGGCTGCAGGTTGCAGTACAGGGAGTGGGCCCTGATTTGCATGCACTTCTTGGGCCCAAGATGCTGAGGTTCAGTTTTCTGGTACTCCACAAAGGCGCAGACTTGGTTGGGCCTGCGTTTTGTGCCTTCCCCGGCCCGAGCAGCTCAGGCAGCCAGAAGCTTGACTAGCACACTGTCTTCAGGTGCAGCGTGACTTCTCCCCTCCCCATCTCCACCTCAGTTTCTGGGAGTGCTGATCCCGTGTGCCTTGTGTCTCTTCTGAGGAGCTGATCTTTGGCTGTGACCCTCCTGGCGGATGTCAACCATCCAGAATCTCAGGAAGTCTTTGGTTAGAAATTGGAAGCTTGTTTGCAGTTTGGTAGGGGATGCTGTCTCTAGGGCTGAGTTTGCCCCTTTCCCCTCCCCCCTGCCTCCTGCCTCTGGTGGGGGATGGGCTGATCTGCAGCCGGCTAGCTCTTCTCTGGAATTGCCAGTCCTTCCTTTGTTCCGTGAACGGGCTGGCAGTGCCATTGGTTAGGACTTTTTGCAGGTTAATTCTCTCTCTCTCTTGCTCTCCCACAGTGTAAGTTGCTATCTCGCGTTAGCTCCCTCAGATTGCCCTCAGCGCATTCAGGTCCGCTCCTCTCCATTCAGCCCCCACTTGCTGGTGGCGGATGCGAGTGTCTGGGGTACTTTTCTGCTGGGAGTTGCTTTTAGGCTTGTAATCTGTGGGTTTTATTTATTTTTCCTCCCAGTTAGGTTGCCCTCTGAGATTCGAAACCTTCCCCCAGACCCGCGAGTGAGAGGGTTTCCTGGTGTTTGGAAACTTCCTTTATTAAGACTCCCTTCCTGGGACGTATCTCCATCCCTAACTGCTTTGTCTCTCTTTTTATCTTTTGTATTCTGTCCTACCTCCTTTCAAAGACAATGGGTTGCTTTTCTGGGTGCCTGATGTCTTCTGCTAGCGTTCAGAAGTTGTTTTGTGGAGTTTGCTCAGTGTTTAAATGTTCTTTTGATGAATTTGTGGGGGAGAAAGTGGTCTCCCCATCCTATTCCTCTGCCATCTTAGCTCCTCCCACCTGATCTTTGTTTTTTGAATGTTGAGTTTTAAGCCAGGCTTTTCACTCTCCTCTTTCACTTTCTTCAAGAGGCTACTCAGTTCCTCTTTGCTTTCTGCCATAAGGATGGTGTCATTTGCATAAATGAAGTTATTGACATTTCTCCTGGCAATCTTGATTCCAGCTTGTGTTTCATCCAGCCCAGCATTTCACATGATGTACTCTGCATATAAGTTAAATAAGTAACGTGACAATATACAGCATTGACGTACTCCTTTCAGAATTTGGAACCAGTCTGTATTTCCATGTCCAGTTTTAACTGTTTCTTCTTGACCTGTCTGCAAATTTCTCAGGAGGCAGGTTAGGTGGTCTGGTGTTCCCATCTCTTTTAAGAGTTTTCCATAGTTTTTTGTGATCCACACAAAGACTTTGGCATAGTCAATAAAGCAGAAAGTAGATGTTTTTTCTGGAACTCTCTTGCTTTTTTGATGATCCAATGAATGTTGGTAATTTAATCTCTGGTTCCTCTGCCTTTTTTAACACCAGCTTGAACATCTGATTGTTCTTGGTTCACGTACTGCTGAAGCCTCACTTGGAGAATTTGGAACATTGCATTGCTAATGTGTGAGATGAATGCAATTGTGCTGTAGTTTGAGCATTCTTTGGCATTACCTTTCTTTGTGACTGAAATGAAAACTGACCTTGTCCAGTCCTGTGGCCACTGCTGAGTGACCCAAGTTTGCTGGCATATTGAGTGCAGCACTTTAACAGTAACATCTTTTAGGACACGAAATAGTTCAGCTGGAATTCCATCACCTCCACTAGCTTTGTTTTTAGTGATGCATTCTAAACCCTACTTGACTTCGGACTCAAGGATGTCTGGCTTTAGGGGAGTGATCACACTATCGTGGTTATCTTTGTCATTAAGATCTTTTTTGTATAGCTCTTCTGTGTATTCTTGCCACCTTTCCTTAATATCTTTTGCTTCTGTTGGGTCCATACCATTTCTGTCCTTTATTGTGCCCATCTTTGCAAGAAATAATCCCTTGGTATCTCTAATTTTCTGAAGAGATGTCTAGTCTTTCCCATTCTTTTGTTTTCCTCTATTTCTTTGCATTGATTGCTTAGGACGACTTTCTTATCTCTCCTTGCTATGCGTTGGAACTCTGCATTCAGATGGCTATAGCTTTCCTTTTCTCCTTTGCTTTTCACTTCTATTCTTTCCTCAGCTATTTGTAAGGTCTCCTCAGACAATCATTTCGCCTTTTTGAATTTCTTTTTCTTGGGGATGGTCTTGATCACTGCCTCCTGTACAATGTCATGAACCTCTGTCCATAGTTCTTCAAGCACTCTATCAGATCTAACCCCTTTAATCTATTTGTCACTTACACAGTATAAAAGTAAGGGGTTTGATTTGGGTCACACCTGAATGGCCTAGGGGTTTCCCCTACTCTCTTCAATTTTAGTCTGAATTTTACTATAAGGAGTTCATGATCTGAGTCACAGTCAACTCCCGGTCTTGTTTTTGCTGACTGTACAATGTTTCTCCATCTTCAGCTGCAAAGAATTTAATCAATCTGATTTCAATATTACTATCTGATGATGTCCAAGTGTAGAGTTATCTCTTGTGTTGTTGGAAGAGCGTGCTTGCTATGACCAGTGCATTCTCCTGGCAATATTCTGTTAGCCTTTGCCCTGCTTCATTTTGTATTCTAAGGACAAACTTGCCTGTTGCACCAGGTATCTGTTGACTTCCTGCTTTTGCATTCCAGTTCCCTATGATGAAAAGGACACCTTTTTTTTTTTTTTTTTGGTGTTAGATCTAGAAGATCTTGTAGGTCATCATAACACTGTTCAACTTCATCTTCTTTGGCAGTAGTGATTGGGACATTGACTTGGATTACTGTGATATTGAATGGTTTGCCTTGGAAACGAACAGAAATCATTCTGTCGTTTTTGAGATTGCACCCAGTTACTGCATTTACAACTCTTTGGTTGACTATGAGGGCTACTCCGTTTTTTCTAAGGGATTCTTGCCCACAGTAGTAGATATAATTGTCATCTGAATTAAATTCCCCCATTCCAGTCCATTTTAGTTCACTGATTCCTAAAATGTCAATGTTTACTCTTGCCATCTCCTGTTTGACCACTTCCAATTTACCTTGATTCAGGTACCTAGCATTCCAGGCTCCTATGCAGTATTGTTCTTTATAGCATCAGACTTTACTTCCACCACCAGTCACATCTGCACCTGGGCATTGTTTTTGCTTTGGCTCCATCTCTTCATCCTTTCTGGAGTTATATCTCCACTCTTCCGCAGTAGCATATTGGGCACCTACCATCCTGGATAGTTCATCGTTCAGTATCATATCTTTTTGCCTTTTCATACTGTTCATGGGGTTCTCAAGGCAAGAATACTGAAGTTGTTTGTCATTCCCTTCTCCAGGGGATCACGTTTTTATGATTTATAGCAAAAAGAATGTTAATTTTGTCAGATGATTTTCCCATTTCTATTGAGATAATCACATATAATTTTCTTTTACTCTCTTAATGTGATTATCACATTGATTTATTTGCTTCTGTTCAACTATTCTTGATTCCCAGTAATAAATACCATGTGATCATAGTGCATGATCTTTTTAATGTGCTGGTGAAGTTGGCTTGCTAGTATTTTATGGACAATTTTTGCAGTTATATTTACTGGGAATTTTTCTCTGTAGTATTCAAGTAGTGTCCTTTTCTCATTTTAGTAGCAGAATAATGCTTGCCTCTTAAAATAACTCTGGGAGGACTCCTCTCTCTTCACTTTTTAAAATGAGCTTGAGAAGAATTGTCAATTTCTTCTTTAAATGTTTTACAAATTTCACCAATGAAACCATCTGTCCTGGACTTTCCTTCCCTGGGGAATTTTAAATTAGTGATTCAATCCCCTTACCAGTAATTCATCCATTAGTATTTCCTATTTCTTCCTGATTCAGTCTTGGTAAGTTGTACGTTTCTAAAAATATTTTAATTTCTTCTAGGTTGTCCACTTTGTTGGTGCATATCTCTTTGCAGCATCCTCTTACCATTTGCATTTCTATGTCATTTGTAGTGTCTTCTTTTTCACTTTTTAAAAAAAAATTTGGGTTCTTTATCTTTTTCCTTTGGTTTGTGTAGCTAAGTGTCACTTTCAGATATCTCCTCAAAGAGTCAACTCTTAGCTTAGTTCGTCTTTTGTATTATTTTTCTGTTATCATTTTATTTATTTCTGCTCTAATCTCTATTATTTCCTTGTCTCTACTAAATTTGAGTTCAGTTTTTTCTTTTCTAGTTTCTTAAGGTGTAGAGTTAAATTGTTCATTTAGAAATTTTTTTCTTCTTAATATATCATAGGTTTTTATTACTAGGAACGTCCCAATTGGTACTGCTTTTGCTGTATCCCGCAAGTTTTAGTCTGTTGTGTTTCCATTTTTGTTTGTTTAAAAAATTTAAAAATGTTCCTTTTAATTTCTTTGATCCATTGGTTTTTCAGGGGACTGTTGTTTTATTTCCATGTGTTCATGAATTTTTCAGTAGTTTTCTTCTTATTGATTTCTAATTGCATGCCATTGTACTCAGAGAAGTTATTTGGTATGATTTCAATCTTAAATTTTCTAATGCTTGTTTTGTGAGCTAACATGTGATATATCCTAGAAGATGTTCCATGTGCATTTGAAAAGAATGTGTATTCCTCTCTTGTTGGATCAAATGTTCTCTATATGTCTGAAATTCTTATTGTATTTAGCTTTGTTCAGATCTACTGTTTCCTTATATCTAGGAGATTTATCAATTTTTGAGAGTGATGTATAATCTCCATGTGTTATTAAATTACTGTTTATTTCTCATTTTAAATTCTGTTAGTTTTTAACATATACTTAGGTGCTACAATTTGGGGTACATAAATATTTTAAATTGTTATATCTTCTTGATGTATTGACCCTTTTATCATTATATAATGACTTTTTCTCTTTTTATCGTTTTTAGTGAAAATCTTTCTTGTCCAATATAAGTATAGCTACCCCTGGTTTTTTTCCTTGGTTATCATTTGCTTGAAATAACTTTTTACATCTTTTATTTTTCAATCTATGTGTGACTTTCAGGCTGAAGTGAGTCTCTTGTAAGCAGAATGTTGTTGGATTTTTGGTTTTTTAACCTACTCTACCTTTTTATGTCTTTTGATTAGAGAACTTAATCCACTTAAGTTTAAAGGAATTATTGGTAGGTAAGGTCTTGCTATTACTATTTTATTTATTGTTTTCTGGGAATTTTAGTAGAGTCATTGTTATTTCTTATTCTGCTTTCTTTTTGTGTGTGCTGATGTCTTTTTTGTCATGTTTCTTTATGTAATTACTACAGGGTTTCCCCTTATGGTTACCACGAGGCTTACCTGAAATGTCTTAAACTCACAAGATTCTATGTTAAGCTGATCACTATTTAACTTCAATAGAATTTGGAAAATTTTTACACTTTCACTTCTCCTTCCCCTCACATTTTAGGTTATTATTCCAATTTACCTTTTTTATGTTGTGTAACTAATAATAGCTTATTGTACATTTAGCTACTTCTGCTATGTGTTTTTTAAATTATAGATGTAAGTTAAGTATGCAGCATCACTACCACATTGCAAAATTTAGCTTTTGCAAAGTTTAACTGTTAACTATCTTTTTTTTGTTTGTTTTTAACTAGGCTTATTTTACTTACACTCAAAGAAATCCCTTTAGCCTATATTGTAAGGCATATCTGGTAGTAAACTAAATTCCCTTAGTTTGCTTGCTGAAAAGTCTTTATCCCAACTTTGTTTCTGAAGGACAGTTTTGTCCAGTGTAGAATCCTTGGTTTATTTTCTCTCATTATTAATAAATATAGCATCTCATTCTCTTCTGGCCTGAAAAATTTCTGTTCAGAAATCTGTCAATTACCTTATGGAGTTTTCCTTATATGTCAATTCTCTTTTCTCTTTCTACTAATAAAATTATTTGCCTTTGGCTTTTGACAATTTAAATATAATGTGTTTCACTGTTGCCCTTTTCATGTTCAACCTTGTTGAGTCCTTTGGGCTTCTACTCCAGCAACTTGGGACCTGTCTCACCCCCAGTAGTATGGTGATGGCCCCCGAGAGTTACAGAAAAACATCTATTTCTGCTTTATGGACTATGCCAAAGCCTTTGACTGTGTGGATTGCAATAAAGTGTGGAAAATTCTGAAAAAGATGGGAATACCAGACCATCTGACCTGTCTCTTGAGAAACCTGTATGCAGGTCAGGAAGCCACAGTTAGAACTGGACGTGGAACAACAGACTGATTCCAAATAGGAAAAGGAGTATGTCAAGGCTGTATATTGTCACCCTGCTTATTTAACTTATATGCAGAGTACATCATGAGAAATGCTGGGCTGGAAGAAGCACAAGCTGGAATCAAGATTGCTGGGAGAAATATCAATAACCTCAGATAAGCAGATGACAACACCCTTATGGCAGAAAGTGAAGAGAAACTAAAAAGCCTCTTGATGAAAGTGAAGGAGGAGAGTGAAAAAGTTGGCTTAAAGCTCAACATTCAGAAAACTAAGATCATGGTATCTGGTCCCATCACTTCATGGCAAATAGATGGGGAAACAGTGGAAACAGAGTCAGACTTTATTTTGGGGGGCTCTAAAATCACTGCAGATGGTGATTGCAACCATGAAATTAAAAGACACTTACTCCTTAGAAGAAAAGTTATGACCGACCTGGATAGCATATTATAAAGCAGAGACATTACTTTGTCAACAAAGGTCTGTCTAATAAAGGCTGTGGTTTTTCCAGTGGTCATGTATGGATGTGAGAGTTGGACGGTGAAGAAAGCTGATCACTGAAGAATTGATGCTTTTGAACCGTGGTGTTGGAGAAGACTCTTGAGAGTCCCTTGGACTGCAAGAACATCCAACCAGTCCATCCTGAAGCAAATCAGTCTTGGGTGTTCATTGGAAGCACTGATGCTGAAGCTGAAACTCCAATACTTTGGCCACCTCATGTGAGGAGTTGACTCATTGGAAAAGACCCTAATGCTGGGAAGGATTGGGAGCAGGAGGAGAAGGGAATGGCAGAGGATGAGGTAGCTGGATGGCATCACCGACTCAATGGACATGGGTTTGCGTGGACTCCGGGAGTTGGTGATGGAGTTGGTGATGCCAGGGAGGCCTGGCATGCTGCGATTCATGGGGTTGCAGAGAGTCGGACACGACTGAGCAAATGAACTGAACTGAACTGAACTGAAGGCACTTTCAGGCCCGCTCACAGAAAAAATGACTCAGCGATTATCAGAGGAGAGCTAGCCAGCTGCAGACCGGCTTATCCCCTTGCCAGAAGCAGGGGAAAAGGTAGGTGGCAGCCACAGCCGGAAAGGGGCAAACTCGGCCCCGGAGATGGCATCCTCTATCAAACTGCAAGCAGGCTTCCAGTTCTTAACCAAGACCCCCTGGGATTCTGGACGGTTGACATCGGCCAGGAGGGTTGCAGCCAGAGGTCAGACCCAGAAGATATACACGGCACACCTGAAAGGGCATGCCTGCTGCTACCTAGGAATTCGAGTGGCTGGGACTGGGGAGGTGATAAGACACACCACACCTAGGGAGAGTGAGCTTGCCAAGCACTCGGTCGCCTGAGCTGCTCTGACCTGGGAAGGGCACAAAAGGCAGGCCCAGCCGAGTGTGCACGTTTGTAGAGTACCTGAGAACCTGAACCTGAGCAGCTTAGACCTGGGAAGTGCACACAACCCAGGGCCCATTTTAGACAGTTCCACTGCAGAGCAACCTGAAGCCTGAGCAGTGTAGACTGGAAAAGCACACATGCCGTGAGCAGGCGCAAACCCAGTGTGGCCGAGACACTGCAAGCACCCCCCACACACGCCAGTGATATTTGTTTTCGGTGTTCCTTCCTCCCCACAGCACGACTGAACAAGTGAGCTTAAATAAGTGACCAACTTCGCCCCCTTGTGTCGGGGCGGAAATTAGACACTGAAGAGAACTGCAAACAGAAGAAGCCAAAATAAACAGAGGGAGCTGCCTTGGAAGTGACAGGTGCAACAGATTAAAACCCTGTAGTTAACACTGACTACATTGAAAGGGGCCTACAGATCTTGAGAAGTATAAGCTGGAACAAGGAACTATTTGAAACTGAACTGACCCCACACTGCCCACAACAGCTTCAGAGAAATTTCTAGACATATTTTTGCTATTATAACTTTTTTAATTAAAAAAAATTTATTTTTAAGTCCTCTCAGTTCAGTTCAGTTCAGTCGCTCAGTCATGTCTGACTCTTTGCAACCCCATGAATTGCAGCACGCCAGGCCTCCCTGTCCATCACTAACTCAAGCCCTCTATTACTCCTTTAATTTTCATTTTTATAAACTACTATTACCTTGTAAAAAAGACCCTATTTTTAAAGCAAACTTCATATATATTTTTTATAATATTTGTGATCTTGTTTTGATTTTTTAATATTGTATTTTTGAGGGTGTAACCTCTACTTTAGATTTTTAATCTTTGCTTTTTGGTATTTGTTATCAAATTTGTACCTTTAAAAATTAAATCTTCATGCTCAACATCACTCATTATCAGAGAAATGCAAATCAAAACCACAATGAGGTACCATTACACGCCAGTCAGGATGGCTGCTATCCAAAAGTCTATAAGCAATAAATGCTGGAGAGGGTGTGGAGAAAAGGGAATCCTCTTACACTGTTGGTGTGAATGCAAACTAGTACAGTCACTATGGAGAACAGTGTGGAGATTTCTTAAAAAACTGGAAATGGAACTGCCATATGACCCAGCAATATCACTTCTGAGCATACACACTGAGGAAACCATATCTGAAAGAGACACATGCACCCCAATGTTCATCACAGCACTGTTTATAATAGTCAGGACATGGAAGCAACCTAGATGCCCACCAGCAGACGAATGGATAAGAAAGCTGTGGAACATATATACACAATGGAATATTACTCAACCATTTAAAAAGAATTCACTTGAATCAGTTCTAATGAGATGGATGAAACTGGAGCCCATTATACAGAGTGAAGTAAGCCAGAAAGATAAAGAACATTACAGCATACTAACACATATATATGGAATTTAGAAAGATGGTAATGATAACCCTATACGCAAAACAGAAAAAGAGACACAGAAGTACAGAACAGACTTTTGAACTCTATGGGAGAAGGTGAGGGTGGGACGTTTCGAAAGAACAGCATGTAAATTATCTATGGTGAAACAGATCACCAGCCCAGGTGGGGTGCATGAGTCAAGTGCTCAGGCCTGGTGCACTGGGAAGGCCCAGAGGAATCGGGTGGAGAGGGAGGTGGGAGGGGGGATCGGGATGGGGAATACGTGTAACTCTATGGCTGATTCATATCAATGTATGACAAAACCCACTGAAATGTTGTGAAGTAATTAGCCTCCAACTAATTAAAAAAAAAGATAGTGAATCCCCCTCTTCTCATCCTGGTCACCTCTACCTCCCTCCTCCCTCTTCTTTTCTCCATGTAACTCTGTGAACCTTTCTGGGTGTCCCTCAGTGTGGAGAATCTTTTCACCATTGCCCTAGATATTGTATCATCAATGCTGTATGGATGGAGAAGCCTTGAGCCTACTGTAAGAATAAGATTGAAAAACAGAGGCAGGGGGCTTAAGTTCAAAACCTGAGAACACCAGAGAACACCTGACTCCAGGGAACATTAATCGATAAAAGCTCATCCAAAAGCCTCCATACCTACACTGAAACCAAGCACCACTCAAGAGCCAAAAAGTTCCAAAGCAAGACACACCACACAAATTCTCCAGCAAAGCAGGAACACAGCTCTGAACTTCAATATACGGACTGCCCAAAGTCACACCAAACCCACTGACATCTCAAAACTCACTACTGCACACTTTATTGCACCCCAGAGAGAAGAAATCCAGTTCAACCAACCAGAACACTGACGCAAGCTTCCCTAACCAGGAAACCTTGACAAGCCACTCCTTCAACCCCACCCACAGGGAGGAACCTCCACAATAAAGAGGAAGCACAAACTGCCAGAATACAGAAAGACCACCCCAAACACAACAATCTAAACAAGAAGAAAAGGCAGAGAAGTACTCAGCCAGTAAAGGAACAGGATAAATGTCCACCAAACCAAAGAAAAGAGCAGGAGATAGGGAGTCTACCTGAAAAAAAATTTAGAATAATGATAGTAAAAATTATCCAAAACCTTGAAAACTAAATGGAGTTATAGATAAATAGCCTGGAAAAAAGAATTGAGAAGATGCAAGAAAGGTTTAACAAGGACCTAGAAGAAATAAAAAAAGAGTCAATCAATAATGAATAATGCAATAAATGAGATAAAAAAACAATCTGGAGTGAACCAACAGTAGCATAACAGAGGCAGAAGATAGGATAAGTGAGGGAGAAGATAGAATGGTAGAAATAAATAAAGCAGAGAGGAAAAAAGAAAAAAAGATTAAAAGAAATGAGGACAACCTCAGGGACCTCTGGGACAATGTTAAATACCCCAACATTTGAATCATAGGAGTCGCAAAAGAAGAAAACAAAAAGAAAGGCCGTGAGAAAATACTTAAGGAGATAATAGTTGAAAATTTCCCTAAAATGGCGAAGAAAATAGTCACTCAAGTCCAAGAAACCCAGGAAGTCCCAAACAGGATAAACTCGAGGTGAAACACCACGACACCTGTTAATCAAATTAACAAAGATAAAGCACAAAGAACAAATACTAAAGGAGCAAGGGAGAAACAACAGGTAACACACAAGGGAATTCCCATAAGTATAACAGTTGATCTTTCAATAGAAACTCTTCAGGCCAGAAGGGAATGGCAGGATATACTTAACGTGATGAAAGAGAAAAACCTACAACCCAGATTACTGTACCCAGCAAGGATCTTATTCAAATATGATGGAGAAATCAAAAGCTTTCCAAGACAAGCAAAAGCTGAGAGAATTCAGCACCACCAAACCAGCTTTTCAACAAATGCTAAAGAATCTTCTTTAGACAGGAAATACAGAAAGGGTGTATAAAGTCGAACCCAAAACAAAAAAGTAAATGGCAAAGGGATCATACTTATCAATAATTACCTTAAATGTAAATGGATTGAATGCCCCAACCAAAAGACAAAGGCTGGCTGAATGGATACAAAAACAAGACCCCTATATATGTTGTCTATAAGAGACCCACCTCGAAACAATGGAAACATACAGACTGAAAGTGAAGGGCTGGAAAAAGATATTTCATGCAAATGGAGACCAAAAAAAATGGATGAGTAGCAATACTCATATCAAATAAAATAGACTTTAAAATAAAGACAGTGAAAAGAGACAAAGAAAGACACTACATAATGATCAAAGGATCAATCCAAGAAGAAGATGTAACAATGATAAATATATATGCATCCAACATAGGAGCACTGCAATAGGTAAGATAAATGCTAACAGGTATGAAAGGGGTAATTAATGATAACACAGTAATAGTGGGAGATTTTAATACCCCAGTCACACCCATGGATAGATATACTAAACAGAAAATTAACAAGGAAACACAAACTGTAAATGACACAATGGAACAGTTAGACCTAATTGATATCTATAGAACATTTCACCTCAAAACAATGAATTTCACCTTTTTCTCAAGTGCACACGGAACCTTCTCCAGGATAGAACACATCCTGGGCCACAAATCTAGCCTTGGTAAATTAAAAAAAAATCAAATCGTTCCAATCATCTTTTCTGACCACAATGCAGGAAGATTAGATGCCGATTACAGGGGAAAAAACTATTAAAAATTCAAACATATGGAGGCTAATCAACAGGCTTCTGAATAACCAACAAAGCATAGAAGAAATAAAAAAAGAAATAAAAAATATGCATAGGAATGAATGAAAATTAAAACACAACAACCGAAAAACTATGTGAACCTGTAAAAGCAGCACTAAGGGAAAGGTTTAGAGCAATACAGGCTTACCTCAAGAAACGAGAAAAAAAGTCAACTAAATAACCTAACTCTACACCTAAAGCAACTAGAAAAGGAAGAAATGAAGAACTCCAGGGTTAGTAGAAGGAAAGAAATCTTTAAAATTAAGGCAGAAATAAATGCAAAAGAAAGAAAAGAGATCATAGCAAAAATCAACAAAGCTAAAAGCTGAGAAGATAAATAAAATAGACATATCATTAGCCAGACCCATCAAGAAACAAAGGGAGAAGAATCAAATCAACAAAATTAGAAATGAAAATGGAAAAATCACAACAGACAACACAGAAATGCAAAGGATCATAAGAGACTACTATCAGAAACTATAAGCCAATGAAATGGACAACTTGGAAGAAATAGACAAATCCCTAGAAAAGTATAACTTTCCAAAACTGAACCAGGGAGAAATAGAAAATCTTAACAGACCCATCGCAAGCAGGAAATCGAAACTGTAATAAAAAATCTTCCAGCAAACAAAAGCCCAGGACCAGACGGCTTCACAGCTGAATTCTACCAAAAATTTAGAGAAGAGCTAACACCTATCTTACTCAAACTCTTCCAGAAAATTGCAGAAGAAGGTAAACTTCCAAACTCATTCTATGAGGCCACCATCACCCTAATACCAAAACCAGACAAAGATGCCACAGAAAAAGAATCTACAGGTCAATATCACTTATGAACATAGATGCAAAAATCCTCAACAAAATTCTAGCAAACAGAATCCAACAACATATTAAAAAGATCATACATCATGACTAAGTGGGCTTTATCCCAGGGATGCAAGTATTCTTCAGTATATACAAATCAATCAATGTAATACACCACATTGACAAATTGAAAGATAAAACCATATGATTATCTCAATAGATGCAGAGAAAACCTTTGACAAAATTCAACATCCATTTATGATAAAAACTCTCTAGAAAGCAGGAATAGAAGGAACATGATAAAAGCCATATATGACAAACTGACAGCAAACATTATCCTCAATGGTGAAAAATTGAAAGCATTCCCCCTAAAGTCAGGAACAAGGCAAGGGTGCCCACTCTCACCACTACAATTCAACATAGTTTTGGAAGTTTTGGCGACAGCAATCAGAGCAGAAAAAGAAATAAAAGAAACTCATATTGGAAAAGAAGAAGTAAAACTCTCACTGTTTGCAGATGACATGATCCTCTACATAGAAAACCCTAAAGACTCCACCAGAAAATGACTAGAGCTAATCAATGAATATAGTAAAGTTGTAGGATATAAAATTAACACACAGAAACCCCTTGCGTTCTTTCCAAACACTAGCAATGAGAAAACAGAAAGGGAGATTAAGGAAACAATATCATTCACCTTTGCAACGAAAAGAATAAAATAGTTAGGAATATATCTACCTAAAGAAACAAAAGACCTATATATAGAAAACTATAAAGCACTGATGAAGGAAATTAAAGAGGACACAAATAGATGGAGAAATATACCATGTTCATGGATTGGAAGAATCAACATGGTGAAAATGAGTATACTATCCAAAGCAATCTATAGACTCAATGCAATCCTGATCAAGCTACCAACCGTATTTTTCACAGAACTAGAACAAAAAATTGCACAATTTGTATGAAAATACAGAAAACCTTGAATAGCCAAAGCAATCTTGAGGAAGAATGGAACTGGAGGAATCAGCCTGCCTGATTTCAGGATATACTACAAAGCTACAGTCATCCAGACAGTATGGTACTGGCACAAAGACAGAAATATAGATCAATGGAACAAAATAGAAAGCCCAGAGGTAAATCCATGCACCTATGGACACCTTACCTTTGATAAAGGAGGCAGGAATGTACAGTGGAGAAAAGACAATCTCTTTAACAAGTGATGCTGGGAAAACTGGTCAACCACTTGTAAAAGAATGAAACTAGGACACTTTCTAACACCACACACAAAAATAAACTCAAAATGAATTAAAGATCTAAATGTTAGACCAGAAAATATAAAACTCCTAGACAAAAACATAGGCAAAACACTCTCTGATGTAAATCACAGCAGGATCCTCTATGACTCATCTCCTTGAGTAATGGAAATAAAGGCAAAACTATACAAATGGGGCCTAATTAAACTTAAAAGCTTTTCAACAACGAAGGAAACTATAAACAAGGTGAAAAGACAGCCTTCAGAATGGGAGAAAATAATAGCAAATGAAGCAACTGACAAAGAATTAATCTCAAAAATATACAAGCAACCCCTGTAGCTCAATTTCAGAAAAATAAATGACCCAATCAAAAAATGGGTCAAAGATCTAAACAGACATTTCTCCAAAGAAGACATACAGATGGTTAACAAACATGAAAAGATGTTCAACACCACTCATTATCAGGGAAATGCAAATCAAAACCACAATGAGGTACCATCTCACACCAGTCAGAATGGCTGCTATCCAAAAGTCTACAAGCAATAAATGCTGGAGAGGGTGTGGAGAAAAGGGAACCCTCTTATGCTGTTGGTGGGAATGGAAACTAATACAGCCACTGTAGAGAACAGTGTGGAGATTCCTTAAAAAACTGGAAACAGAACTGTCATATGACCCAGCAATCCCATTCCTGGGCATACACACTGAGGAAACCAGATCTGAAAGAGACATGTGTACCCCAATCTTCATTGCAGCACTGTTTATAATACCCAGGACATAGAGGCAACCTAGATGTCCATCAGTAGATAAATGGATAAGAAAGCTGTGGTACATATACACAATGGAATATTACTCAGATATTAAAAGAATACATTTGAATCATTTCTAATGAGGTGGATGAAACTGGATCCTATTATACAGAGTGAAGTAAGTCAGAAAGAAAAACACCAATACAGTATACTAATGCATATATATATGTAATTTAGAAAGACAGTAATGGTAACCCTATAAGCAGGACAGCGAAGGAGACACAGATGTATTAAACAGTCTTTGGACTCTGTGGGAGAGGGCGACGGTGGGATGATCTGAGAGAATGGCATTGAAACATGTCTATTATCATATGCGAAACAGACTGCCAGTCCAGGTCTGATGCATGAGACAAGGTGCTCAGGGCTGGTGCACTGGGATGAGCCAGAGGGATGGGATGGGGGGGGAGGGGGGTTCAGATGGGGAACACATGTACACCCATGGCTGATTCATGTCTGTATGGCAAAAACCCACTACAATATTGTGAAGTATTAACCTCCAATTAAAACAAAAAAGGGAAAAAAAGATAAACTCAAAATGGATTAAACACCTAAATGTAAGACCAGAAAGTATAAAACTCATAGAGGAAAACATAGGCAGAGCACTTGATGACAGAAATCAATGTAAGATCCCCTATGACTCACTTCCTAGAGAAATGCAAATAAAAACAAAAGTAAACAAGTGGGACTTAATCAAACTTAAAAGTTTTTGCACAGCAATGGAAACTATAAACAAGGTGAAAAGACAACCCTCAGAATGGGAGAAAATAATAGCAAATGAAACAACTGACTAAAGATTAATTTCCAAAATACACAAGTGGCTCATACAACTCAATACCAGAAAACCAAACAACAAAATCAAATAGTGGGAAAAAGACATAAACAGATATTTCTCCAAAAAAGACATATAGATGGCTAACAAACATGCAAAAAGATGCTCAATATCACTCAATATTAGACAAATGCAGATCAAAACTACAGTGAGATATCACCTCACACTGGTCAGAATGGCCATCACCAAAAATTCTACAAACAATGAATGCTGGAGAAGATGTGAAGGAAAGGGAACCCTCTTTCACTGTTGGTTTGAATGTAAATTTACACAAACACTATGGAAGATGGTATGGAGATTCCTTGAAAAATTAGGAATAAAACTACCATATGACTCAGCACTCCAACCCTTAGGCTCACTACCCTGAATAAACCAAAATTGAAAATGACACATATACCCCAATGTTCGTTGAAGCATTATTTACAGTAGGTAGAATATGGAACCAAACTGGATGTTCACAGACAGATGATAACGAGGTGGATGATCCTAGAGCCTATTAAACAGAGTGAAGTAAGTCAGAAAGATAATTGTTGTACACTAATGCATATATATAAAACATAGGACTGGAAAAGGCCAGTTTTCATTCCAATCCCAAAGAAAGGCAATGCCAAAGAATGCTCAAACTACTACACAGTTGCACTCATCTTACATGCTAGCAAAGTAATATTCAAAATTCTCCTAGCCAGACTTCAACAGTACATGAACCATGAGCTTCCAGATGTTCAAGTTGGTTTCAGAAAAGGCAGACAAACCAAAGAGCAAATTACCAACATCTGCTGGATCATCGAAAAAGCAAGAGAGTTTCAGAAAAACATCTACCTCTGCTTTATTGACTATGCCAAAGCCTTTGACTGTGTGAATCAAAATAAACTGTGGAAAATTCTTAAAAAGATGGGAATACCAGACCACCTGACCAGCCTCCTGAAAAATCTGTATGCAGGTCAAGAAGCAACAGTTAAAACTGGTCATGGAACAACAGACTGGTTCCAAATTGGGAAAGGAGTACGTCAAGGCTTTATATTGTCACCCTGCCTATTTAACTTAAATGCAGAGTATATTATGAGAAATGCAAGGCTGGATGAAGCACAAGCTGGAATCAATACTGCTGGGACAAATATCAATAACTTCAGATACGCAGATGACACAACCCTCATGACAGAAAATGAAGAGAAACTATAGAGTCTCTTGGTGCAAGTGAAAGAGGAGAGTGGAAAAGCTGGCTTAAATCTCAATATTCAGAAAACTAAGATAGTGGCATCCTTTCCCATCACTTTATGGCAAATAGATGGGGAAACAATGGAAACAGTGAGAGACTTTATTTTTTTGGTGTCCAAAATCACTGCAGATGGTGACTGCAGCCATGAAATTAAATGATGCTTGCTCCTTGGAAGAAAAACTATGAACAACCTAGACAGCATATTGAAAAGCAGAGATATTACTTTGCTGACAAAGGTCCATATAGTTAAAGCTCTGGTTCTTCTAGTAGTCACGTATGGATGTGAGAGTTGGACCATAAAGAAAGCCGAGCACAGAAGAATTGATGCTTTTGAACTGTGGTGTTGGAGAAGACTCTTGAGAGTCCCTTGGTCTGCAAGGAGATCAAACCAGTCAATCCTAAAGGAAATCAGTCCTGAATATTCATTGGAAGGACTCATGCTGAAGCTGAAACTGAAACTCCAATTGTTTGGTCACCTGATGCGAAGTACTGACTCATTGGAAAAGACCCTGATGCTGGGAAAGATTGAAGGCAGGAGGAGAACGGGACAACAGAGGATGAGATGGTTGGATGGCATCACCAACTTGATGGACATGAGTTTGAGGAAGATCCGTGAGTTGGTGATGAACAGGGAAGCCTGACGTTCTGCAGTCCATGGGGTCACAAAGTGTTCGGCACGACTGAGAAAGTGAACTGAACTAAATGCATATATATGGAATCTAGAAAGATGGTACTAAAGAATTTGTTTGCAGTGCATCAGTGGAGAAACAGACACATAGAACAGACTTATGGACATGGGGAGAGGGGAGGAGAAGGTGAGATGTAAGGATAGAGTAACATGGAAACTTACATTACCATATGTAAAATAGATAGCCAATGGGAATTTGTTATATGTCTCAGGGAACCAAAACAGGGGCTCTGTATCAACATAGGGGGTGGGATAAGGAGGGAGATGGGAGGGAGTTTTAAGAGGGAGGGAAGATATATATACCTATGGCTGATTCATGTTGAGATTTGACAAGAAAGAACAAAATTCTGTAAAGTAATTATCCTTCAATTAAAAAATAAATAATTTTTTCAAGATGAAAGGACACTACTAGAAAAAAATGTCAATTGATATGACACATCAATACATCATACATCAATACATATGATACATCACATTCATAGAGTGAAAAAATAATATATAATCATCTCAATAGACAAAGCATTTAACAAAATGCAACATTCATTTATGATTAAAAATTCATAAAAATTTAGCATAGGAGGGATATGTCTCACCATAATAAAGGCTATTTATGAGAAGCCCATGCTAATACCATATACTTGGTGGTAAATGGTTGAAACCTGTTTCTCTAAGATCAGGAACAAGACAAGAGTGTGCCCACTCTTACCATTCCTATTTGACATAGTACTGGAAATCTTAGCTAGAGCAATCAAGCAAGATAAACATAAAATATAACAGAATTGGATAGAAAGAAATAAAATTGTCTTTATTATAAGATGACATGATTTTATATATATATATATATACACACATATATATAAATCCTAAATACTCAGCCAAATGAACAGTTGCAAGACACAAAATCAACACACAAAAATCAGCAACATTTATTTACTCCGGAACATCTTTTTAAAAATAAAGAACTTGATCCCATTTATAATAGCATCAAAAAAACCTGAGGAATAAATCTAACTAAGGAGATGAAAGATCTCTACTCTAACAACTACAAGAAATTGAAAGGAAGTGAAGAAGATACAAACAAATGGAAAGGAATCCTTTGTTTATGAATTAGAAAAATCAATATTGTTAAAATGTCAATACTACTAAAAGCTATCCATATATTCAAAGCAATTTTTATTAAGATTCTGAAGGCATTTTTTAAGACGTAGGAAAAGTACTACTAAAATTTATATGAAACTGCAAAAGACCCTAAATAGCCAAAGAAATCCTTGAGAAATAAGAACAAAGCAAAAGTATTTCCCTCAGAAGTTTCTCTGTTTTTGGAAGAGGTTTTTCAGTGATTTTATCCAGTGACAGAAGTGTGTCCCAAAATGAGGAAGTGCCTTTTAAAAGATCACTGAAATTGGATAGTCTATTAAAAGCAAATGCATTTGATTCTTCAAAAATCACAAGGAAGAAAAGTGCTACAGCCTATTCTCCAACAACTGGAACCTGCCAAATGAGCCCATTTGCTTCTTCCACAAGCTCTAAAGAGGAAGACAGTAAAAACAATCCATCAAATGGAAAGAGGAAAAACTGGAATCACTTCAGTTTAACCAATAAAATGAACCTACTACACAAAAAAATGAAAAATTTATGGTGTTACTACCTAAAGTTGAGGAATAATGGAAATAATGTAAAATTTAAGTAGTATACAGGTTTTGGAAGGCATTAAAGAGCTTGAAAACCTCATTGGTATTTCCCTTGCATAATGTGTCTAAAAAAGAAAAGAAATGCAGAAAACAAAGGACTAATGACAAAAGTAACAAAACAAAAACTATTTGAAAATAAGAATTCGGGACTTCACGACAAAGGTATTTAGCAGAAGTACACTAACTATGAATGTTAACTTCTGTATCTGGCTGATCATGTTTAAAGAAACAGAAGAGATGCTTGTAATTAATTTTCCCAGTAAATATCAAATCATAGTATGGGCAGGTGCATGTCTATATAGATTTTCTTGCAGCTAATTTAAACTTTCTGTACACACTAACAGATAATCTCAATGTAAATAATATGTTTCTTCTTGACCCTTTAAAATAAGCCAACTTATAGAAGAGGATCATGACTTATATTCTGTATACTTTTAGCATTTGTGAATAGACTTAATAAAGCATGAATGAAAATGGTAAAAAAAAAAAAAGAGAACAAAGCAAGAGTCATCACACTTCAAAACAGTATGTACTAGCATAAAAGCAGACACATATACCAATGGAACAGAATTAACAGCCCAGAAATAAACTCAAGAATACATGGTCAGCTAACATTTGACAAAGGAATCAATGGAGAAAAGACAGCTTTTTCAATCAGTGGTGCTGGAATAATTGCATTTCCACATGAAAAAAATAAAATCGGACCCATAACTTATATCACTTACAAAAATTAACTCAAAATGAATTAAAGACTTAAATGTAAGAAATGAAACCATGAAACTCTTGGAAGAAAACAGCAATAAAGCTCTTTGATGTAGATTTAATAATGATTTTTGGACACCTAAACTCAACCAACACAATAAAAAATAAACAAGGGAAAAGAACCTCCAAGATGACAGAAGAAGACATGGAGCTCACCTTCTTCCCAGAGATACATGTGGCATCTACAAAATTACATTTACATGTAGCATAACTCCCACAGAACATCTACTGAATGCTAGCAGAAAACCTCAGACTTCCAAAAAGGCAAGAATACTTCCACATAACTGAGTAGGGCAAAAGAAAAAAAAAAATAGACAAAGGAACTTGAGCCTCTGGGAGGGAGCTGTGAAGGAAGAAAAGTTTCCAATACTATGAAGTCCCATCACTGGCAGAGACAGGAGGCAGGGAGTTTTGGAGCTTCAGAGGAGAGTGCAGTGTGTGCAGGAGGCAAAGTGTAAAGTCCTGCACAGAGAGTCAGTGCCTATTGGCACTCTCTAGCCTGAGACATTTGTTTGCTTGCCCACCAGGGCAGGTAGGAACTGAGTGCTGAAGCTTGAACTTTGGAGGTCAGATTCCAGGGAGAGGACTGGGAGTTGGCTGAGTGAAGACAGCCTGAGGAGTCCAAGAAGGAAGCCTTGGCCCATCAAAGAGGCAAGGGACCATTGTTAGGAGGTGTACAAGGAGAGAGGCTGGCCCACTCACAGACAGCAGGGCACTGCCTGCATGAGCTCCAGGTGCAGACTTCAGCCATGACTGCTATCTCAAGCCCTAGAGGCAGACATGGGCTGCTAATGCTGCTATCACTGCCACAAAGTTCCTGTGAGCAAGCATAGGTCACTGCCCACACCTTTACAGAAGCCTATGAAGCCTGCCACTGCCAAAGGTTCTATGATCCTGAATCAACTTACTCAGGAGAGTGTATGGCATGCCCTGTGCTACTGTAAACTTCCTGCTTGTCTCTGCCACTGCAGGCATTCCCTACATGTCCCAAATGTGGCTGTCATATCCCTCCCTCTCTTTGGCTTGAGTAAGTATGCCCTAATCATCTGCTGCTTTCACCCCCTCTCACCTGGGCAGGGAACAGACATCAAAGGGTGGTTACAAACAGAGGTGGGGCCAAAACCAAAGCTGAGCCCCAGAAGTGGTGCAACCAAAGAAGAGGAATGGAAACCTCTCCTGTAGCTGCATGAGCTGTGGATTAAATCCCCTCAATCAGATTGGTAAACCTTCATCTGTGGAATATCTGAATAGATAATGAATGTTCTCACAATTGAGGCTGTTCTAGCTTTAAGAACTGTGGACATTGGGGACAAATACACAAGAGAACTGGGCCTGCTGTTCAGTTCTGAGCCCAAGTCTGAGCTTGCTCCATAGTGCCCACAGCAGGTCCAAAGACAGTACTGGAAGACTGAAGGGGAAGGCAGGGATCGGCTCTGAATCACTTAGCAGGGAAGGACACTGACAGCTGAGGTTCTGGGAAAAATAGTTATTACTACTAATTTTTGTTTTGTTCTGTTGTTCTTTTTTATTATATTTTAATTTTTCCTAACTTTTCTTTTCTATTTTTTTTACTTTTAATATATTTTTCTATTTTTACTTTACTTTTTTATAGTGCATTATTTCTTTATTTTTTCTTTTGCTCTGTTTTAATCTCTGTTTAAACATATTTTTACTTGTAGTTTTGTATTATTTCCTTATGCTTTCTTTCTCTCTTTTTTTTATCATTTTGCAAGCTTATTTTATTCATTTTTTGCCTTTTTTAGTTAGCTTTATGCTTTTGATTTGTTTTGTTTTTGTTAGTTTAGTTTTTATTGTTGGTTTACATTGTGGGTTCATTTATTTCTTTGATTACTCTCTTTTCTCTCATTTTCTCTGTTTTTCTCTCTGTGTGTTTGTCTGTTTTTGTCTGTTTGGTTTTGCTTTTACCGTTTGTCTTGGGGATTTAATTTGTTCATTTCCTGTTTTTTCCCTCTTCTGCACCATGAAACTTTCAGGATGTTGTTTCTCTGGCAAGGGTCAGGTCTCAGTCTCCGAGGTAGGAGAGCCAAGTCCAGTGTACTGGACTGTCAGAGAGCTCCCAGCCTCAGGGAATACTAATCAACAAGAGCTCTCCCAAAGGTCTCCATCTCAATACCAAGACATGGCTCCACTCAATGGCTAGCAAACTCCAGTGTTGCACACCTCATGGCAAACAACTAGCAAGACAGAAACACAAACCCACTCATTAGCAAACAGGTTGCCCAAAGTCATAAAAATCTCAAATACACTCCAGAACATACCACCTGATGCAGTCCTGTCCATCAGAGAGGCAAGATTCAGATCAGCCCACCAGAATGCAGGCGTGAGTGCCCCCTACCAAGAAGCCTACCCAAGCCACTGGACCAAACTCAACCACTAGGGGTAGACACCAGAAGCAAGAAGAACAATGACTCTGCAACCCACAGAAAAGAGATTTCAAACATAGTAAATTAAACAAAATGCAAACACAGAGAACTATGCTGCAAATGAAGAAACAAGGTAAAAACCCACAAGAACAAATAAATGAGGAGGCAATAGATCTCTTCAATCTACCTGAAACAATTTCAGAGTAATGATACAAAGATGACCCAAAATACCAGAAATAGACTGGAAAAAATACAAGGAATGTTTAACAAGGACCTAACCTGATGCTGAGAGCCAACGCATAGGAAAAGAACCTGATACTTGGAAAGATTGAAGGCAAAAGGAGAAGGGGGTGGCAGAGGATGAGATGGTTAGATAGCATCACTGACTAAATGGACATACGTTTGAACAAACTCCTGGATATAGTGAAGGTCAGGGAAGGCTGATGTGCTGTAGTCCATCGGGTCACAAAGAATCAGACACAACCTAGGGACTAAACAACAACAACATATTAGGACTAAAGAACAAACAAACAGTGACGAACAAAACAATAACTAAAATTAAAAACACTCTAGAAGAAATCAATAGCAGAATAACTGAGGCAGAAGAATGGATAGGTGAGCTGAAATAAAGAATACTGGAAATAACTGCTCCAGAGAGAATAAAGAAAAAAGAACAACAACAACAACAAAAAATGGAGATTATAGTCCAAAATTTCCCTAACACAGAAAAGGAAATAATCATCCAAGTCTAGGAGGACTGGAGGGTACCATCCAGGATAAATGCAAGGAAAAACATGCTGAGGCAAATATTAATCGAAGTAACCAAAATTAAATACATAAAATGTTTGAATGAAATGGTAAGGGAAAACTAACAAATAACATACAAGGGAATTCCCATAAGGTAATCAGCTAATTTTTCAGCAGAAACTGGGAGGGCTGGAAGATAATTGCATGATTTATTTGAAGTTATGAAAGGCAAAAACCTATAACCAAGAATAATCTTGATTCAAGGCTCTCATTCAGATTTGACAGAGAAAACAGAAGTTTCACTGACAAGTAAAAGCTAAGAGAGTTCAGCATCACCAAACCAGCTTTACAAAAAATGCTAAAGGAACTTCTCTAGGCAGGAAACACAAGAGAAAAAAAATGACCTATGACAACAAACCCAAAACAGTTAAGAAAATGGCAATAGGAGCATACACATCAATAATTACCTTAAATGTAAACGGATTAAATGCTCCGACCTAAAGGCTGGCTGAATGGATACAAAAATAAGAACCATATACATGCTGTCTAAAAACGACTCACTTCAAACCTTGGGGTACATTCAGGCTTAAAGTGATGGAATAGAAAAAGATACTCCAGGCAAATGGAAATCAAAAGAAAGTTGGAACACCAATACGCATTTGATAGGATAGACTTTAAAATAAAGGTTATTACAAGAAACAAGGAAGAACACTACATAAACATCAAAGGATCAGTCTAAGAAGAAGACATCACAATTATAAACATATATGCACCCAACACAGGAGCACATCAAAACATATGGCAAATGCTAACACCCATGAAAGTGGAAATCAACAGTAACATAATAGTAGTGGGGGACTTCAACACCTCACTTACATGAATTGATATGTCATCCAGACAGAAAATTAATAGGGAAACATAAGTCTTAAATTACACATTAGACCAGATAGACTTAATTGAAATTTATAGGACATCCCACACAAAACCCACTCTCTCTAGTGTCTTATATGGTAAAGAATCTGCCAGAAATGCAGGATACCTGGGTTTAATCACCTGGGTTGGGAAGATCCCCTAGAGAAGAAAATGGCAACCCACTCCAATATTCTTGCTTGGAGAATCCCATGGACAGAAGAGCCTGGCAAGCTACAGTGTGTAGGGCCGCAAAAATTCAGACATGACTGAATGACTAAGCTGCTACCCTAAAACGGCAGAATACATGTTCTTCTTAATGGGAGGCAAAACATTCTACAGGACAGAGCACATCTTGGGGTACAAATCATGTGTCAGTAAATTTAAGAAAGCTGAAATTGTATCAAGTATCTTTTCCAAACACAACACTATAACATTAGAACTCACTTACAGGAAAAATCTGTAAAAAATAAAACCCATATGGAGGCTTCAGTTCAGTTCAATCACTCAGTCGTGTCTCTTTGTGACCCCATGGATTGCAGCATGACAGGCTTCCCTGTCCGTCACCAACTCCTGGAGCTTAATCAAACTCATGTTTATTGAGTCAATGATGCCATCCAACCATCTCATCCTCTGTCATCCCCTTCTCCTCCTGCCTTCAATCATTCCCAGCATGGGGGCTTTTCCAGTGAGTCAGTTCGTCACATCAGGTGGCCAAAGTATTGGAGTTTCAGCTTCAGCATGAGTCCTTCCAATGAATATTCGGGACTGATTTCCTTTAGGATTGACCGATCTGATCTTCTTGCAGTCCAAGGGACTCTCAAGAGTCTTCTCTAAGACCACAGTTCAAAAGCATCAATTCTTCTGCACCCAGCTTTCTTTGTTGTCCAACTCTCACATCCATACATGCCTACTGGAAAAGCCATAGCTTTGACTGGATGGACTTTCGTCAACAAAGCAAAGTCTCTGCTTTTTAATACGCTGTCTAGGTTGGTCATAGTTTTTCTTCCAAGGAGCAAGTGTCGTTTAATTTCATGGCCACAGTCACCATCTGCAGTGATTTTGGAGCCCCACCAAAAATAAAGTCTCTCACTCTTTCCTTTGTTTCCCCATCTATTTGCAATGAAGTGATGGGAACAGATGCCATTATCTTAGTTTTCTGAATGTTGAGTTTTAAGCCAGCTTTTCCACTCTTCTCTTTCACTTTCATCAAGAGGCTCTTTAGTTCCTCTTCTCTTTCTGCCATGAGGGTGATGTCATCTGAATATCTGAGGTTGTTGATATTTCTCCCAGCAGTATTGATTCCAGCTTGTGCTTCATCCAGCCTGACGTTTCGCATGATGTACTCTGCGTATAAGTTAAATAAACAGGGTGACAATATACAGCCTTGACGTACTCCTTTCCAAATTTGGAACCAGCCTGTTGTTCCATGTCCATTTCTAACTATTGTTTCTTGACCTGCATACAGATTTCTCAGGAGGCAGGTAAGGTGGTCTGGTATTCCCATCTTTTTAAGAATTTTCCACAGTTTGTTTTCATCCACACAGTCAAAGGCTTTGGCATAGTCAATAAAGCAGAAATAGATGTTTTTCTGGAACTCTCTTGCTTTTTCGATGATCCAGCAGATGTTGGCAATTTGATCTCTGGTTCCTCTGCCTTTTCTAACACCAGCTTGAACATCTGGAAGTTCATGGTTCACATACTGTTGAAGCATGGCTTGGATGATTTTGAGCATTGCTTTGCTAATGTGTGAGATTAGTGCAATTGTGTGGTAGTTTGAGCATTCTTTGGCACTGCCTTTCTTTGGGATTGGAAAGACTAGAGATCACCTGCACTAGCTATGTTTGTAGTGATGCTTCGTAAGGCCCACTTGACTTCACATTCCAGGATGTCTGGCTTTAGGTGAGTAATCACACCATTGTGGTTATATGGGTCATGAAGATATTTTTTTGTAGTTATTCTGTGTATTCTTGCCACCTCTTTGTAATGTCTTCTGCTTCTGTTAGGTCCATACCATTTCTCTGCTTTACTGTGCCTACTTTTGCATGAAATATTTCCTTGGTGTCTCTAATTTTCTTGAAGAGATCTCTAGTCTTTCCATGGAGTCTTAACAGCATGCTATTAAATAACTGAGAGATCACTGAAGAAATCAAAGAGGAAATAAAAAACACCTAGAAAAAAATGCCAATCAAAATCGAATGAACCAAAACCTATGATATGCAGCAAAAGCAGTTACCTCAAGAAACAAGATAAATGCCAGTAAAGAACCCAACCTTACACCTAAAGCAACTAGAGAAAGAAGAACAAACAAAACCCAAAGTTAATAAAAGGAAAAAAAGATCAGAGCAGAAATGAATGATAAAAGAAATTAAAACAATAGTAAAGATCAATGAAGCCAGATCAATAAAAACTGGTTGTTTGAGAAGATAAACAAAATTGATAAACCATTAGCTAGACTCATCAAGAAAAATAGGGAGATGACTCAAATCAATAAAATTAGAAATGAAAGAAGTTACAATTGATGCCACAGAAATACAGAGGATCATAAGAAACTACTATAGGCAACTATATGCCAATAAATGGACAACCTGGAAGAAATGGACAAATTCTTAAAAACTTGTAAGATTACACAAGGAAGAAGTAGAAAATATGAACAGACCAACCACAAACACTGAAATTGAAACTGTGATTGAAAGTTTTTAAATAAAGAGAAGTCCCAGGCCAGATGGCTTCACAGGAACATTATATCAAACATTTAGAGAAGAGCTAACATGTATTCTTCTCAAATCCTTTCAAAAACTTGCAGAAGGAGGAACACTTCCAAATAAATTCTATGAGGTCACTATCACCAGGATACCAAAACCAGACAAAGATATCACAAAAAAGAAAACTACACTGGTGAATATAGATGCCAAAATCCTCAACAGAATACTAGCAAACAGAATCCAACAACACGTTAAAAGGATGATACACATGATCAAGTGGGATTTATCCCAGGGTTGAAAGGATTCTTCAATATACATAAATCAATCAACATGATATACCATATTAACAAATGTGAAGGATAAAATCCTAAATAGATGCAGAAAAAGCCTTCAACAAAATTCAACATTTATTTATGATTAAAGAAAAAACTACAGAAAGTGTACACAGAGAGAACCTTTTGCTGTTGTTTAGTTGCTAAGTCATGTCCAACGCCTTTGTGACCCCATGGACTGTAGCCTGCTGGTCTCTTCTGTTGATAGGATTTTCCAGGCAAGGATACTGGAGTGGGTTGACAATTCCTTCTCCACAGGATCTTCCTGACCCAGGGATCAAACCTGCTTCTCCTGCATTGGCAGACAGGTTCTTTACCTCTGAGCCCAGAGGGAAACCCCGTCAACATAATAAAAGCCATATGGGACAAACCAACAGCAAACAATATTCTCAGTGGTGAAAAGCATTTCTTCTAATATCAAGAACAAGACAAAGGTGCCACTCTCACCATTATTATCCAATATAGTTTTGGAAGTCCTAGTCACAGCAACCAGAGAAGAAAAGAAATAAAAAGAATCCAAATGGGAAAAGAAGTAAAGCTGTCACTGTTTGCAGATGACATGATACTATACATAGAATATTTCTAAAGATTCCACCATAAAACTACTAGTGCTAATCAATTAATTTAGTAAAGTCACAGGATATGACATTAATATCCAGAAATCTCTTGCCTTCTTATATGCAAGCAATAAAAGATCAGAAAGAGAAATTAAGGGAACAGTCCCATTTACCATTGCAAAAAACAAACAAACAAAAGCAATAAAATATCTAGGAATAAACCTACCTAAGAAGACAAAAGACGTTTTGCAGAAAACTATAAGACAGTGATGAAAGAAATCAAAGACAACACAAACAGATGGAAACATATAATATGTTCTTGGATTAGAAGAATCAATATTGTGGAAATAACTATATTTCCCAAAGCAATCTACAGATTGAATGCAATCTCTAATTACCAATGTCATTTTTCACAAAACTAGAGCAACAAAATTCACAATTTGTATGGAAACAAAAAAGATCCTGAATAGCCACAGAAGTCTTGAGAAAGAAAAACAGAGCTGGCGGAATCAACCATCCTAACTTTACACTATACTACAAAGCTACAATCATCAAGATGGTTGCTGTTGCTCAATCCCTAAGTCATCTTCAAATTTTTGTCACCCCATGGACTGCATCATGCAAGTCTTCCCTGTCCCCCACCATCACCCGGAGTTTGCCCAAGTTCATGTTCATTGAGTCTGTGATGCCATCCAATCAACTCATCCTCTGTCACCCTCCTCTCCTTCTGCCTTCAATCTTTCCCAGCATCACGGTCTTTTCCAATGAGTCAGCCGTTCACATCAGGTGGCCGAAGTATTGGAGCTTCTGCTTCGGCTTCATCACCAGTCCTTCTGCTGAGCATTCAGGGTTGATTTCCTTTAGGATTGACTGGTTTGATCTCCTTGCTGTCCAAGGGACTCTCAAGAGTCTTCTCCAGCACCACAGTTTGAAAGCACCAATTCTTCAGTGCTCTGCCTTCTTTATAGTCCAACTCTCACATCCATACATGACTACTGGAAAGATCATAGCTTTGATTATACAGATGCTGGGAAAGATTGAAAGCAGAAGGAGAAAAGGGTGACAGAGGATGAGATGGTTGGATGGCATCACAGACTCAATGCACATGAACTTGGGCAAACTCCAGGAGATGGTGAGAGACAGGGAAGCTGATATGCTGCAGTCCATAGGGTTGCAAAGTGTTTGACATGACTTGGCGACTGAACAACAGCAACATACAGACCTTTGAAGGCAAAGTGATTCTTTTGCATTTTGATACACTGTCTAGGTTTGCCAGAGCTTTCCTTTCAAAAAGCAATCATCTTCTAGTTTCATGACTGCTGTCCTCAGGGATTTTAGGGCCCGAGAAGAAAAAATCTGTCACTGCTTCCACCTTTTCCCCTTTCATTTGCCATGAGGTGATGGGACCAGATGCCATGATCTTAGATTTTTTAGTGTTGAGTTTCAAGCCAGGTTTTTCACTCTCCTTTTTCACCCTCATCAAGAGACTCTTTAATTTCTCTTCACTTTCTACCATTAGATTGGTATCATCTGTGTATCTGAGGCTGTTAATATTACTCCCAGCAATCTTGATTCCAGCTTGTAACTCATCTAGTCCAGCATGTACTGGACTGTATGCAGATGTACTCTGCATACAGGTTAAATAAACAGGGTGACAATATACAGCCCTGTCTTACTTCTTTCTGAATTTTGGACCAATCAGTTGTTCCATATAAGGTTCCAACTGTTGCTTCTTGACTTGCATCCAGTTTTCTCAGGAGACAGGTAAATGGTCTGTTATTCCCACCTCCTTAAATGTTTTCCACAGTTTGTAGTGATCCACACAGTCAAAGGCTTTAGTGTAGTCAATGAAATAGAAGTAGATGTTTTTCTGGAATTCCCTTACTTTCTCTATGATTAAGCAAATATTGGCAATTTGATCTCTGGTTCCCCTGCCATTTCTAAACACAGCTTGTACATCTGCAAATTTTCAATTCAAGTATTGCTGAAGCCTAGTTTGAAGGAAACTTTGGAAATGATGTTTAGTTGTGGATGTGTCTGGTAATGAAAGTAAAATCCGATGCTGTAAAGAATAGCATTGCAGAGGTGGTCCCAAGATCGCAGAGGAATAGGAAAAGGAGACCACTTTCTCCCCTACAAATTCATCAAAAGATCATTTGAATATTGAGCAACTTCCACAGAACAACTTCCAAAGGGTAGCAGAGGACACCAGGCAGCCACAAAGGCAGCCCAAACTCTTCAGAAGGAGGTAGGACAAAAGATAAAAGACAAAAACAGAAACAAAAGTTTTAAGGACGGAGAACTGTCCTGTGAAGGGAGTCGTGAAGGAAGAGAAGTTTCCACACAATAGGAAACCCTCTCACAAGCATGTCTGTGGAGAGTTTTGGAATCTCAGAGGGCAACATAACCAGAAGGAAAAAAACAAACAAACAAACAAAAAAACTAAAACACTCCACAGAATATATGTCTAACTGCCACTACTAGCAGAGAAGTGGCACAGATGCTCACACCCACCAGCAGTGAGTGGGGGCTGTGCAGGGAGGCACATGCTGGATTGTTGGTCCTTAGGGTAAGGACCGGGTATGAATGCCCTGAGGACAATCTGAGGGAGCTAATGTGAGATATCAACCCAAACTGTGGGGTCGCCAGAGAGACAAAAAACAAACAAACAGAAAGACTTTTTCCGTGAAAGGTTCTAACTCCACACAGTGATCCCTGGAGTGCTCACAGAACAAAGGATTGAGCCAATACCAAAGGAGAGAAAGAAGGGCCTCCCCTCCCTGGAGGCAGAGAAACAGATGTGCGACAGCCAGAGTCACAAGGCAAAGGGCTGCTGCAATCTTGGCCCCAGAGACTGCATTTTCCACCAATCTGTGAGTTGGCTGCCAGTTGCTAACCACATCTTCCTGGGATCCTGGACATTTCACATCTGCCATGAATGTCACAGTCTGAGATGTGCTGCCCAGAGGAGACACATGGCACATCTGGGACTGTGCCCTCGTGATGCAAATAGGAAACCGAGCGGCTGGGACTGGAGAGGTGCCTTAGACACACAGCCCACCTGCGACAATGTGCTCACCAAGCACCTGGTCGCCTGAGCTGCTCGGACCTGGGAAGGGCACAAAACATACAGCCCATCCAGGTCTGTGCCCTTGTAGAGCACCCAAGAACCTGAGCAGCTTAAATCTGGGAAGTGCATGAAACTCAGGGTTCACTTGGGATACAGCCCTTGCAGAGCACCGTGGAGCCTGAGCAGTGTGAATCCAGGAAGTACACACCAACTTGGGCTGTGGCAAACCCAGTGTGGTCCATCCACTGCAAGCACTCCTCACACATTCCAGTGGTATTTGTTTGCAGTGTCCCTCCCTCCATACAGCACAACTGAACAAGTGAGCCTAAATAAGTGGCCACCTTTGTCTCCTTGAGGCAGGGCGGAAATTAGACACTGAAGAGACTTGCAAACAGAGGAAGCCAAAATAAAAAAAGAAGGGGGAACCGCCCCAGAAGTGTCTGTTGTAACAGATTAAAACCCTGCAGTTAATGTTGAGACTGTGCACTTGAGAGGCAACTATGGCCCTTGAGAACAAGTACAAGACAGAACAAGGGACTATCTGACACTGAACTGACTCCACACTGCCCACAACAGCTCCAGAGAAATTCCTAGATATATTTTTACTATTACCACTTTTCAATTATTTTAAAAAATTTTAGTTCTTTATTACTCCTTTAACTTTCATTCTTATAGCATACTGTAACCTTTCCCCCCAAAAAACTCGATTTCTTTAAAAACAAATTCCATATATATTTTAAAAAACTTTTTGTGATTGATTTTATTTTGTATTTATTATATTGTACTTTTGAGAGTCTAACTTCTAGTCTAGGTTTTTAATCTTTGCTTTTTTATATTTGCTATTAATTTTGTACCTTTAAGAATCTAATCTTCAGTATCCATTTTCATGTAAGGATTTGATTACTACCTTGATTGCTCTCTCCCAATTTGACTCTCCCTTTTCTCCTCCTGGTCACCTCTATTTTCCTCCTCTCTCTTCTCTTCTCTATATAACTCTGTGAATCTCTCTGGGTGTTCCTGGCTGTGGAGAATTATTTAACCATTAACTTAGGGGTTTTATAGTCTGTGCTGTATGTATGGAGAAGTATGAGGCTACTGTAAGAGAAGGACCAACACCCAGAAGCAGGAGGCTTAACTCCAGAACTTTAGAACATCAGAGACTCCTGACTTCAGGGAATATTAGTAAACAAGAACTCACCCAAAAGTCCCCACACTGAAACAAAGCTCCACCCAAGAACCAACAAATTCCAGTGAAAGACACACCACACTAATTCTCCAGCAAAACAGTAACACAACACTGAACATTAAAAGACAGGCTGCCCAAAGCCATGCCAAATCCATAGACACCCCAAAATCCTCTACTGAATAATTAATTTAACTTCAGAAAGAACAGATCCAGCTCTACCCACCAGAGCACAGACACTAGTTCCTCCAACCAGGAAACCTTGACAAGCCACTGGTCCAACCCCACCCTCAAGAAACAGACTCCACAATTAAAAGGAACCATGGAATTCCAGCATGAAGAAAGGGTACCCGAAGCACAGCAATCTAAACAAAATGAAAAGGCATAGAAATACTCAGCAGGTGAAGGAACATGATTAAAACCCACCAAATCAAACAAAAGAGGAGGAGCTAGGGAGTCAACCTGAAAAAGAATTCAGAATAATGATATTAATTATCCAAAATCTTGAAAACAAAATGAAATTACAGATAAATAGACTAGGGACAAGGATTGAGAAGATGCAAGAAATGTTTAACAAGGACCTAGAAGAAATAAAGAAGAGTCAATCAATAATGAACAATGCAATGACTGAGATTAAAAGCACTCTGGAGGAAACCAACAGTAGAATAACTGAGGCAGAAGAGAGGATAAGTGAGGTGGAAGACAGAATGGTGGAAATAAATGAAGCAGAGAGTAAGAAAGAAAAACACAAAAGAAATGAGGACAACCTCAGAGACCTCTGGGACAATGCTAAATGCCCCAACATTCGAATCATAGGTGTCCCAGAAGAAGATAAAAAGAAAGGATATGAGAAAATATTTGAGTAGATAATTAATAGTTGAAAACATCCCTAAAATGGGGAAGGAAATAGCCACCCAAGTCCAAGAAATCCAGAGTCCCAAACAGGATAAACCCAAGGCAAAACACCCCAAAACACATATTAATCAAACTAACAAAAATTAAGCACAAAGAGCAAATATTAAAAACAACAAGGGAAAAGCAACAAATAACACACAAAAGGATCCCCAGAAGGATAAAATCTGATCTTTCAATAGAAACTCTTCAGGCCAGAAGGGAATGGCAGGACATATTTAAAGTGATGAAAGAGAAAAACCTACAACCAAGATTACTCTAGCCAGCAAGGATCTCATTCAGATTCAATTAATCAAAAGCTTTACAGACAAGCAAATGCTGAGAGAATTCAGCATCAACAAATCAGCTCTCCAAAAATGCTAAAGGATCTTCTCTAGACAGGAAAAACAGAAAAGGTTTATAAAAGCAAACCCAAAACAATAAAGTAAATGGTAACAGGGTCATACTTACCAATAATTATCTTAAATATAAATGTGCTAAATGCTCCAACCAAAAGACACTGGCCAAAAGGATACAAAAACAAAACCCATATATATGCTGGCTACAAGAGACCCACCTCAAACCTAGGGACACATACAGACTGAAAGCGAGGGGCTGGAAAAGGTACTTTATGCAAATGGAGGCCAAAAGAAAGCAGGTGTAGCAATACTCATATCAGATTAAATAGACTTTGAAATAATACCATGATAAGAGACAAAGAAGAACACTACATAATGATCAAAGGATTAATCCAAGAAGAAGATATAACAATTATAGGAGCACCTCGATACATAGGACAAATTCTGACAAGTATGAAAGGGAAAATGAGCAGTAACACAATAAGAGTGGGGGGCTTTAATACCCAACTCACACCTATGGATAGATAACCAAACAGAAAATTAGCAAGGAAACACAAGCTTTAAATGATACAATGGACAAGTTAGACCTAACTGATATCTACAGGGCATTTCACCCAAAAACAATAGATTTCACCTTTTCCTCAAATGCATGCAGAGTGTTCTCCAGGATAGATCACATACTGGGCCATAAATCTAGTCATGGTAAATTTTTTAAAAATTTAAATCATTTCAAGCATCTTTTCTTATCACAACGTGGTAAGATTAGATGTCAACTACAGGAAAAAAATGTAAAAATCACAGACATATGGAGACTAAACAACGTGCTTCTGAATAACCAGCAGATCACAGGAGAAATCAAAAAGGAAATAAAAATATGCAGAGAAACAAATAAAAATGAAAATATGACAACCTCAAACCTATGGGATTCACTAAAAGCAGTGATGAGGGAGGTTATCTTCCAACAAACCAAAGCCCAGGACAAGATGGCTTCACGGATGTATTCTATCAAATATTTGGAGACGAGCTATCACCTATCCTACTCAAACTCTTCCAGAAAATTGCAGAGGAAGGAAAACTCCCAAACTCATTCTATGAGGCCACCATCACCATAATACCAAAAACCAGACAAAGTTTCCACAAAAAAAGAAAACTACATGCCAATTGGTGATGGACAGGGAGGCCTGGCATGCTGCAGTTCATGGGGTCACAAAGAGTCGGACATGACTGAGCGACTGAACTGAACTGAACTGAAATGATCTGAACAGGCCAATACCACTGATGAACATATATGTGAAAATTCTCAACAAAATTCTAGCTAACAGAATCCAACAACATGTTAAAAAGATCATACATCATGACCAAGTTGGCTTTATCCCAGGGATGCAAGGATTCTTGAATATTCACAAATCAATCAGTGTGATACACCATATTAACAAATTGAAAGATTAAAAACCATATGATCATCTCAATGGATGCAGAGAAAGCCTTAGACAAAATTGAACACCCATTTATGATAAAAACTCTCCAAAAAGCAGGCATAAAGGAACATACCTCAACATAATAAAAGCCATATACAACAAACCCACAGGAAAAATTATCCTCAACGGCAAAAAATTGAAAGCATTCCCTCTAAAATCAGGAACAAGATAAGGGTGCCCACTCTCACCAATGATGCAACATAGTTTTGAAAGTCTTAGCCACAGCAATCAGAGAAGAAAAAGAAATAAAAGAAATTCAGATTGGTAAAGAAAAAATAAAACTCTTACTGTTTGCAGATGACATGACCCTCTACACAGAAAACCCTAAAGATACCACCAGAAAATTATTAGAGCTAATCAACGAATATAGTAAAGTTGCAGAACATAAAATAAATACACAGAAATCTCTTTCATTCCTACACACTAACAATGATGAAACAGAAAGAGAAATTAAGGAAACAATCATTACAATTCTAAGGATTAGCATTGTAAGAATGTTTTTAATGTTTCCATACAAATTATGAAATTATTTATTTATTTAATAAATCAGTTTATTAATAACAATAAATTATTATTATTTATTCCAGTTCTGTGAAAAATACTGTTGGTAGCTTCATAGGGATTGTGTTGAACCTATAGATGACTTTAGGTAGTATATTCATTTTCAATATACTGATCCTTTCAATCCATGAGCATGGTATATTTGTCCATCTATTTGTGTCATTTGATTCACAAATTGTATGGAATCCTAACAATCCTAACACTGTTGCAATGATAAGAATAAAATACTTAGAAATAAATTTACCTAAAAAAATAAAAAACCTATATATAGAAAACTATAAAACACTGATGAAAGAAATCAAAGATGACACAAATAGATGAAAATTCTATAGTATTTTTAACAGAAATAGAACAAATAATTTCACAATTTATATGGAAATGTAAAAAACCTCGAATAGCCAAAGCAATCTTGAGAAAGAAGAATGGAACTGGAAAAATCAACTTTCTGGACTTCAGACTATACTACAAAGCTACAGTCATCAAGACAGTATGGTGCTGGCACAAAGACAGAAATATAGATCAATGTAATGAAACGGAAAGCTCAGAGATAAATCCACGCACCTATAGATACCTTATCTTTGACAAAGGAGGCAAAAATATACAATGAATAAAAGACAATCTTTTTAACAAGTGGTGCTGGGAAAACTGGCCAACCACTTGTAAAAGAATGAAACTAGAACACTTTCTAATGCCATACACAAAAATAAACTCAAAATTGATTAAAGACCTAAATGTAAGACTAGAAACTAAAAAACTCTTAGAGGAAAACATAGACAGAACACTCTCTGACATAAATCACAACAGGATCCTCTATGACCCACCTCCCAGAGTAATGGAAATAAAAACAAAAATAAATGGGACCTAATTAAGCTTAAAAACTTTTACAAAATGAAGGAAACTATAAGCAAGGTGAAAAGGCAGCCTCCAGAATGAGAGAAAATAGTAGCAAATGAAACAACTGACAAAGAATCTCCAAAATATACAAGCAGCTCATGCAGCTCAATTCCAGAAAAATAAATGACCCAGTCAAAAAGTGGGCCAAACAACTAAACAGACATTTCTTCAGAGACATACAGATGACTAAGAGACACATGAAAAGATGCTCAACATCACTCATTGTCAGAGAAATGCAAATCAAAACCACAACGAGGTACCATCTCACCCTGGTCAGAATGGCTGCTATCAAAAAGTCTACAAAAAATAAACGTTGCAGAGGGTGTGGAGAAAAAGGAAACCTCCTACACTGTTGGTCGGAATGCAAAGTGGTACAGCCACTATGGAGAACAGTGTGCAGATTCCTTAAATAACTGGAAATAGAAATATCATACGACCCAGCAATCCCACTGCTGGGCATACATATCTAGGATGCCAGAATTGAAAGAGACACATGTACCCCAATGTTCACCCCAGTAGTGTTTAAAATAGCTAGAACATGGAAGCAACTTAGATGTCCATCGGCAGTCAAATGGATAAGGAAATCATGGTACATATACACAATGAAAAATTACTCATCTATAAAAAAGAACACATTTGAGTCAGTTGTCATGAGGTCGACAAAACTAGAGCCTATTATACAGAGTGAAATAAATCAGAGAAACACCAATACAGTATATTAATGCATATGTATGGAGTTTAGAAAGATGGTAACAATAACCCTATATGCAAGACAGCAAAAGACACACATATGTAAAGAACAGACTTTTGGACTATGTGGGAGAAAGCAAGGGTGGGATGATTTGAGAGAATAACATTGAAACATGTATATTACCAAATGTAAAAGAGATGACTGTTGCAAGTTCGATGCATGAAACAGGCACCCAAAGTCAGTGCTCTGGGACAACCCAGAGGGATTGGGTGGGGAGACAGGTGGGAGGGGCATTCAGGATGGGGGGACACATGTGCACCTGTGGATGATTCATGTCGATGTATGGCAAAAACCACCACAATACTGTAAAGTAATTAGCCTCCTATTAAAATAAATTAATTAAAAAACAAAGAAGAACAGTATTGCATAGGAACCTGGAATGTTAGGTCCATAAATCAAGGTAAATTGGACATGGTCAAACAGGAGAGAGGATAGTACTGGCAGAGAAACAGAAATATAGATCAATGAAACAGGTTAGACAGCCCAGAGATAAACCCATGCACCTATGGTTACCTTTTCTTTGACAAAGGAGGCAAGAATATACAATAGAGAAATGATAGTCTCTTCAATAAGTGGTGTTGGGAAAACTGAACAGCTACACATAAAGGAATGAAATTAGAACATTCTCTAACAACATACACAGAAAGAAAGTCAAAATGGATTAAAGACCTAAATGTAAAATCAGATACTTATAATACAGTATAGAGAGGAAAACATAGGAAGAACAGTCAGAGATATTTCTGCCATAAGGGTGGTGTTATCTGCATATTTGAGGTTATTTATCTGCATTCTGAGATAAATGTCAGAATATCTTTTTGGATCCACCTTTTAGAGTAATGAAAATAGAAATGAAAATAAGTGGACTTAATTGAACTTAAAAGTGTTTACATAGCAAGGAAGCTGTAAACAACTAAAAATTCTGTTTAATAGAAGGTTTACCTGTACTTCTATTGTTAAAGATAAGCATATTATTAGCTCAAGTATGATCCAATGGTGATTACATAAGTCAGTAGAAAGTATTTGCTGGGCAGGAATAGACACACAGATGTAGAGGATGGACATGTGGACCCAGATGTGAAGGGGAGAGTGGGACGAATTGGGAGAGCCGCATTGACATATTTACACTAATATGTGTAAAATAGATAGCTAGTGGGAAGCTGCTGTTTAGCACAGGAAGCTCAACTTGGAGCTCTGTGATGACCTAGAGGGTTGGGATTGGGGCAGTAGAGTGGAAGGGAGCTTCAAGAGGGAAAGTATATATGTACAGCAGAAACTAATACAACAGTGTAATGCAATTACATCTTCATGACCCAGAGAATCATGATGGTGTGATCACTCAGCTAGAGCCAGACATCCTGGAATGTGAAGTCAAGTGGACCTTAGGAAGCATCACTATGAACAAAGCTAGTGGAGGTGATGGAATTCCAGTTGAGCTATTTCAAATCCTGAAAGATGATGTTGCGAAAGTGCTGCACTCAATATGCCAGCAAATTTGGAAAACTCAGCAGTGGCCACAGGACTGAAAAAGGTCCATTTTCATTCCAATCCCAAAGAAAGGCAATTCCAAAGAATGCTCAAACTACCACACAAATACACTCATTACACACTAGTAAAGTAATGCTTAAAATTCTCCAAGCCAGGCTTCAGCAATATGTGAACTGTGAACTTCCAGGTATTCAAGCTGGTTTTAGAAAAGGCAGAGGAACCAGAGATCAAATTGCCAACATCCGCTGGATCATCGAAAAAGCAAGAGAGTTCCAGAAAAACATCTATTTCTGCTTCATGGACTATGCCAAAGCCTTTGACTGTGTGGATCACAATAAAGTGTGGAAAATTCTGAAAGAGATGGGCATACCAGACCACCTGACCTGCCTCTTGAGAAACCTGTATACAGGTCAGGAAGCAACAGTTAGAACTGGACATGAAACAACAGACTGATTCCAAATAGGAAAAGGAGTACGTCAAGGCTGTATATTGTCACCATGCTCATTTAACTTACATGTAGAGTACATCATATGAAATGCTCGGCTGGATGAAACACAAGCTGGAATCAAGATTGCTGGGAGAAACATCAATAACTTCAAATATGCAGATGACACCACCCTTACGGCAGAAAGTGAAGAAGAACTAAAGAGCCGCTTGATGAAAATGAAAGAGGAGCAACCTAGACAGCATATTAAAAAGCAGACACATTACTTTTCCAACAAAGGTCCATCTGGTCAAGGCTATGGTTTTTCCAGTGGTCATGTGTGGATGTGAGAGTTGGACTATAAAGAAAGCTGAGCGCAGAAGAATTGACGCTTTTGAACTGTGGTGTTGGAGAAGACTCTTAAGAATCCCTTGGACTGCAAGGAGATGCAACCGGTCAATCCTAAAGATCAGTCCTGAGTGTTCATTGGAAGGACTGATGTTGAAGCTGAAACTCCAATACTTTGGCTACCTGATGCAACGAACTGACTCACTGGAAAAGACCCTGATGCTGGGAAAGATTGAGGTCAGTAGGAGAAGGGGATGATAGAGGATGAGATGGTTGTATGGCATCACCGTCTCAATGGACATGGGTTTGGGTAGACTCCAGGAGTTGGTGATGGACAGAGAGGCTTGGCGTGCTGTGGTTCATGGGGTTGCAAAGAATCTGACACGACTGAGCGACTGAACTGAATGCAATTGTTCTCTAATTTAAAAAAAGATACTGAGGTAAAAAAATTAAACAAAATAAACAAATGGGACTACATCAATCTAGAAAGATTCTGTACAGCAAAGAAAGAGTCAACATAGTGCAAAGACATCTTACCAAATGGGGAAAATATATGCAGGCCATGTATCTTGTAAGAGATTAATATACAAAGTACTCATACAACTCTATAGCAAAAAATTTCCAATTGAAAAATTTGCAGAAGACTTAAATAGACATTTTTCCAAACTAGATTCAGAAATGGCCAGCAAACATGAAAATATATTCAACATCACTAGTCATTAGGGAAATGCAAACCAAAACTACAATTAGATATCATCTCACATCTGTTATCATGGCCATCATCAGAAAGAGATAGCAAATGCTGGCATAGATTCAGAGAAAAGATAACCCTTTGCACTGTTGGTGCGATTGCAAATTGGTACAACCACTATGGAAAACAGTATTGAGGATACAAAAAAAAAAAAAAATTAAAAAAGAGTTCCCATATGATCCTGCAATTCCACTTCTAGGAATATATTCAGAAGAAAGAAAAACACCATAAATATCTGCATTCTCATGTTCAGAGCAGTGTTATTTACAATACTGAAAACATGAAAGCAACCCAAGTGTTGCTTGAATGGATGAATGGATAAAGAAGTTTTGGTATATATGTATTATATTATAACAACAACAACAACAACAAAAACAGTTTTTTGGCCAACCAAATACAGTGGAACATAATTCATCCATAAAAAAGGAAGAATCTTAGCATTTGTGACAACAGTTTTTGGACGTTGAAGCCATTTTGCTAAGAAAGAAAAAGAAAAGTACTGTATGATCTTTCTTATATTTGGCATCTAGAATGAAATAAAATGAAATTCAAAGGAAAAGAAATCAGATTATGGTTGCCAGAGGTATGGGAGGTGGGGATAGGGGAAATTGGAGGAAGTTGATCAAAAGATACAAACTTCCAGTTATAGGGTAAATAAGCTCTAGTGATGTAGTATACAACGTGATGACTATAACTAACACTGATGTATGATATACAGGAATGTTCTTAAGAAAGTAAATCCTGTCAGTTCTGATCACAAGGTGAATAAAACTATTTCCTCTTTTCTTCTTTCTTTTCTTTTTATTGTATCTATATGAGAAGATGGCTGTTAGCTGAACCTATTGTAGTAATCACTTTGCAATATATCAAATTTTCAAACTATTTGCCTTAAACATGTACAGTGACATGTCAATTATTTCTCAATGAAACTGGAAAAATGTGGGCAAAACAATGTCCTTCCAAGGCAAACAGAAACAGAATTCCTACCACCAGACAATCCATAAAGGGAATAATGAAGTTTTTCAGGCTGAAATAAAGTGACACCAGACAGCAATTCAAATACACATGAAAAAACAAGAGCACAACTAAAGGCAATTATTTAATTATAAAATCTAGCATAAATGCATATTTTATCTCCTTAGTTGATTTAAAAAGAAAATTTATATACTACAGTGTGCATACAATTATATTGTAGGTTCCACAGCATAGAAATGTAATATATTTGATAGTCTCTCAGTTGTCTCTGACTCTTTTATGACCCCATGGACAGCAGCATGCCAGGCTTTCCTGTCCATCACCAACTCCAGGAGCTTAATCAAACTCCTGTCCAACGAGTCAGTGATACCATCCAACCATCTCATCCTCTGCCTTCCCCTTCTCCTCCCGCCTTCAATCTTTTCCATCTTTTCCAATAAGTCAGTTCTTTGCATCAGGTGGCCAAAGTACTGGAACTTCAGCTTCAACATCAGTCCTTCCAATGAATATTCACGACTGATTTCCGTTAGGATTGACCGGTTGGATCTTCTTGCAGTCCAAGGGACTCTCAAGAATCTCCTCCAGCACTGCAGTTCAAAAGCATTAATTCTTTGGCACTCAGCTTTCTTTATAATCCAACTCTCACATTCAAACATGACTACTGGAAAAAACAGCTTTGACTGAACAGACCTTTGTCGGCAAAGTAATGTCCCTGCTTTTTTTTTTTTTCATTTATTTTTATTAGTTGGAGGCTAATTACTTTACAATATTGTAGTGGTTTTTGTCACACATTGACATGAATCAGCCATGGAGTTACATGTGTTCCCCATCCCGATCCCCCCTCCCACCTCCCTCTCCACCCGATTCCTCTGGGTCTTCCCAGTGCCCCAGGCCCGAGCACTTGTCTCATGCATCCAGCCTGGGCTGGTGATCTGTTTCACCCTAGATAATATACATGTTTCGATGCTGTTCTCTCAAAACATCCCACCCTCGCCTTCTCCTACAGAGTCCAAAAGTCTGTTCTGTACATCTGTGTCTCTTTTTCTGTTTTACATATAGGATTATCATTATCATCTTTCTAAATTCCATATATATGTGTTAGTATACTGTATTGGGTATCCCTGCCTTTTAGTATGCTGTCTAGGTTGGTCATAGCTTTTCTTCCAAAGAGCAAGTGTCTTTTCATTTCATGGCTGCAATCACCATCTGCAGCAATTTTGGAGCCCAAAAAAATAAAGTCAGCCACTGTTTCCATTGTTTCCCCATCTATTTGCCATGGAGTGTTGGGACCAGATGCCATTATCTTAGTTTTCTGAATGCTGAGCTTTAAGCCAACTCTTTCACTCTCCTCTTTCACTTTCATCAAGAAACTCTTTAGTTCTTCACTTTCTGCCATAAGGGTGGTGTCATCTGCATATCTGAATTTATTGATATTTCTCCTGGCAATCTTGATTTCAGCTTGTGCTTCATCTAGCCCAGCATTTAGCATGATATACTCTGTGTATAAATTAAATAAGCAGGGTGACAACATACAGTTTTGATGTACTCCTTTCCCAATTTTAAACCAGTCTGTTGTCCCATGTCCAGTTCTAACTGTTGCTGTCCAACTGTTGCTGGACAATATTTGACAGAAACAGCACAAAGAAGGCAGTATAGCTATATAGCTGAACATATAGATGTACTGGAAAAGACAGCAGATGGTAACTTAAATCCACAGACAGAAACAAAGGGAATGCAAAACGAAAAAAAAAACAAGTCAATATAATAAACTCAGTAAATTTGTATTTGATCCCCTTTCTTGTCTCAGCTTCTTCAAAAGACATAAAATTATATAAGCTAATAATTGCTGTTATTTGATCACTAAATCATGTCCAAGTCTTTGCAACCCTATACCTGCAGCATGTCAGGTTTCCTTGTCCTTCACTATCTCCTGGAGTTTGCTCAAACTCATGTCCAGTGACTCGGTGATGCCATCCAAGCATATCATTCCTTTCGCTCCCTTCTCTTCCTGCCCTCTGTCTTTCCCAGCATCGGAGTCTCTTCCAATTAGTGGACTCTTCACATCATGGGGCCAAAGTATTGGTGCTTCAACATCAGCCCTTCCAATGAATATTCAGGACTGATTTCCTTTAGGATTAACTGGTTGGATCTCCTCATTGTCCAAGTGACCTTTAAGAGTCTTCTCCAGCACCACAGTTCAAATGCATCAGTTCTTCACCATTTAGGCCTCTTTATGGCCTAGCTCTCACATCCGTTCATAACTACTGGAAAAATCATAGCTTTGACTAGATGGACATTTGTGGGCAAAATGATGTCTCTGCTCTTAATATGCTGTTCAGGTTTGTCACAGTTTTCCTCCCAAAGAGCAAGTGTATTTTTTTTTAATTTCATGGTTACAGTCACCATCTGCAGTGATTTTGGAGCCCAAGAAAATAAAATCTGCCACTGTTTCCGTTTTTTCTCCATCTATTTGCCATGAAGTGAGAGACCATGATCTTAGTTTCTTGAATGTTGAGCTTTAAACCAGCTTTCTCACTCTCGTCTTTCACTTTCATCAAGAGGCTCTTTAATTCCTCTTTGCTACCTGCCATTAAGATGTTATCATCTGTCTATCTGAGGTTGTTGATATTTCTCCCAGCAATATTGATTCCAGTTTGTGATTCATCCAGCACAGCATTTCGCATGACGTACTCTGAATAGATGTTAAACAAGCAGGGTGACAATATACAGACTTGATGTACTTCTTCCCCAGTTTTGAACCAACCCACTGTTCCATGTCCTGTTCTAACTGTTGCTTCTTGGTTTGCATACAGGTTTCTCAGGAGATAGGTAAGTTGGTCTGGTATTCCCATCTCTTTAAGAATTTTCCACAGTTTGTTGTGATCCACAGAGTCAAAGGCTTTAGCATAGTCAGTGAAGCAGAAGTAGATTTTTTTCTGGAATTCTCTTGCTTTTCTATGATCCAACGGATGTTGGCAATTTGATCTCTGGTTCCTCTGCCTTTTCTAAATCTAGCTTGTGCAACTGGAAGTTTTTGGCTCATGTACTGTTGAAGGATTTTGAACATTACCTTCCTATCTTGGGAAATGAGTGCAACTGTATGGTAGTTTGAACATCCTTTGGCATTGCCCTTCTTTGAGATTGGAGTGAAAACTGACCTTTTCCAGTCCTTTGGCTACTGCTGAGTTATCCAGGTTTGCTGGCATATTGAGTGCAACACTTTAACAGCATCATTTTTCAGGATTTTAAATAGCCCAAATGGAATTCCATCACCTCCATTACATTTGTTGTAATGCTTTCTAAGGCCCACTTGACTTCACAATCCAAGATGTCTAGCTCTAGGTGAGTGACCACACCATCATGGTTATTCGAGTCATTGGCAGTTTTTTGTAAAGTTCTTTTGTGTATTCTTGTCACCTCTTCTTCATCTCTTCTGCTTCCATTAGGTCCTTGCTGTTTCTTTTATTGTGCCCATCTGTGCAAGAAATGTTCCCTTGGCATTCTAATTTTCTTGAGATTTCTAGTCTTTCTCATTCTATTGTTTTCCTACATTTCCTTGTATTTTTCACTTCTAAAGGCTTTCTTATCTCTCCTTCTTATTCTTTGGAACTCTGCATTCAGCAGGTGTATCTTTTCTTTTCTCCTTTGCCTTTTGCTTCTCTTCTTTTCTCAACTGTTTGTAAGGCCTCCTCAGACAACCACTTTGTCTTCTTGCATTTGTTTTTCTAGGGATGGCTTTGGTCACTATCTTCTGTACAATGTTATGAACCTCTGTCCATAGTTCTTCAGGCACTCTATCAGATCTAGTCTCTTGAATCTATTTGTCACTTCTACTCTATAATCATCAAGGATTTGATTTAGGTCATACCTGAATGGCCTAGTGGTTTTCCCTACTTTCTTCAATTTGAGTCTGAATTTTGCAATAAGTAGCTGATGATCTGAGCCACAGTCAGCTCCTGGTCTTGTTTTTGTTGACTGTGTAGAGTTTCTCTCTCTTCAGCTGCAAAGAATATAATCAGTCTGATTTCAGCATTGACCATTTGGTGATGTCCATATGTAGAGTCGTTTCTTGTATTGTTGGAAGAGGGTATTTGCTATCAGTGTGTTCTCTTGGCAAAACTCTGTTAACCTTTGCCCTGCTTCATTTTTCACTCTGAGGCCAAACTTGCCTGTTACTCCAGGTATCTCTTGACTTCCTGCTTTTGCATTCCAATCCTCTATGGTGAAAAGGACATCTTTTTTTGGTGTTAACTTCAGAAGGTCTTGTAGGTCTTCATAGAACCACTCAACTTCAGCTTCATCATTAATGATGGGAGCATAGACTTGGATTACTGTGATATTGAATGATTTGCCTTGGAAATGAACTGAGACCATCCTTCTTCTTCATCCTTCATCCTTTTTCTAAGGTATTCTTGCCCACAGTAGTAGATATAATGATCACTTGATAATAATTAGAATGATGTAATCTTGGATTTTTAACATAAAATGGATGTAATATATATAGGAATAATAGCACCAAGAAAGAAAAAAGTATTTAAAACTACATCTCATATGAATTGTTAGTATAAATCTGGAGAAGTTTCTGATAAATTAAGATATATATTGTAAGCCCCAGAGTAAACAATGCAAAAATTCCTAACAACTAAAGCAAAAAAAAAAAAAAATCGTTAAGTGTATTAAAATATTACACTAGAAAATATTCATGTAATACCAAAGACAGCAGTAAAGTATGTATAAAAGAATGAAAACAAGTTATGAAATACATTGAAAACAAAAAACAAAATGGGAGATGTGAATCCAACTTTATCAATAATAATATTATACCTGAATGGATTGAATAATCCAATCAAAGGCAGAAACTCTCAGACTGGACTAAAAATCAAGATGCAAGTATATGTTGTCTACCTGAGTGACACTTTAGAATCAAAGATATAAAAGGGTTTAAAGAAAGCTTAAGAGGGGTAAAGTGGCTATACCAATATTGTACAAAGTAGACTTTTTTAAAAGTTGCTATAGATAAACAGGAATGCTAAGATAATGATGTTAGTTGTGTTAGTCACTCAGTCGTGTTTGACCCTTTTGCGACTCTGTAGACTCTAGCCCGCCAGGCTCCTCTGTCCACGGAATTCTCCAGGCAAGAGCTAGAGTGGGTAGCCATTCTCTCTCCAGGGAATCTTCCCAACCTGGGAAGCGAATCTGGGTCTCCTGCATTGCAAGCAAATTCTTTACTGTCTGAGCCACCAGGGAGGCACAGGGCAAATAATGATGTTTGATAAAATGATTAAAATTTCCCTCAGGGAAAAATAAAAATTATAAACATATATATAAAAATAGGGCCCTAAAATAAATGAAGCAAAAAGTAAAAGAAATAGAGAAATACATAATTTAAAATAATGGTGGGAGACTTGAATGAGTCATTTTCAATAATGGATAGAACTACCAGAGAGAGATCAATATTAAAATAAAAAACTAGAACGTTATAAACCAACTAGATCTAACAGACATCTGGAGAACACTCTGCTAAACAATAGCAACATAACTGTTCATCAACAGTTGAATGGACAAAGAAAGATGTGGTATATATGTGTGTGTATATATATATGTATATATATATATACACACACACAACAGAATAGCACTCAGTCATAAAAAGAATAAATTTATGCTATTTGTAACAACATGAGTAGATTTGGAGTGTATTATGCTAAGTGAAATAAGTCAGACAGAGAAAAACAAATATCATATGCTATCACTTATATGTGGACTATAAAACTAAAACAAATGTGAATATAGCAAAACAGACTCACAGATATAGAGAAAGAACTAGTGGTTACCAGTAGGAGAGAGAAGGAGAAGGCCAAGGCAGGGGTAGAGGATTAAGAGGTGCAAACTAGTATGTGCAAAATAAATAAGCTAAAAGGATATATTGTATAAATACCAGACAGATAATGTAACCAATATCTTAAAATAACTATAAATGGAATATAACCTTTAAGAATTGTGAACTACTATGTCGTACACCTGAAACTTACATAATGTGGTACAACTATACCTCAATAAAAGAAAAAAATTATATGAAAACCTAAAAAAAGTAATGAATTAGTGGTGCATGCTACAGCATAGGTGGATCTTGAAAATATGCAAAGTTTTAAAAGCCAGTAACAAAATACTACATATTATATGAGTTCCATCATACAGATGTTCATCACTGGCAAACCTGTAGCGATCAAAAATATAATAGTAGTAGTGTAGGACTGAGTGGATTGGGCAGAAATGAAGAGTAACTGCCAATGGATATGTTTCATTTATTGGGTGATGAAAATGTTCTAAAATTGATTGTGGAGATAATTGTACAACTCCGTGAAAATGCTAAAAAACATTTAATTGTATACTTTAAATAGATGAACTTATGGTATTAAAATTATATTTTTAAAAGCTTTTATAAAAAGGTAATGTAAGCAGAGATTGTTTTCATTTGGAAAATTGTGAGTACTTTTAATACATCTTTGGGTCCTCAGTGCCCTCCTCATTCCTGATCATTCAATTATGTTCATGACTTCAATGACTTGTAGTACAAGACCATTGTAATACTTATGTGTTTTAAGTGATTGAACAGACTAGAATTATAAAGCTCTCTAGTAAATAACAAGTCAAAACTGGGAATCAGTATGGAAGACTTCCTAGAAGAAGAGAAATGTTCAGAATGATAAGTAGGAATTGTCTAGGCAAAATGTAGCTGCAAATAAGCAGTTTGGAGGAGAAAGAACTTAGGGCTTTGCAAGAACTGTGGGTGACTTGGTAACAACGGCATATGGAACTGTGGGTCTGGAATGGACTATGGGATTGGGAATGAGGCTGGAAAGGTAATCAAGTGTTCAATAAGGAAAAGTCCTGGATTCCAGGCCATAAATTGCCACCTCCATGTTGTTGTTTAGTCACTAAGTGGTATCTGACTTTTTTTGTGATTTCATGGACTGTGGCCCTCCAGGCTCCTCTGTCAATGGGATTTCCCAGGCAAGAATACTGGAGTGGATTGCCATTTCCTTCCCCAGGGGATTTTCCCCACCCAGGGATCAAACCCATATTTCCTGAATTGGCAGTTGTGTTCTTTACCACTGAGCCACCTGGAAAGACCTTGTCTTCTCCATACTGAAGGTAAAAGAATTTCACTGAAAAAGCTTAAGCATAGGAATTTCATGAAAAGATACAAAGTTTTAGATGCTTTTTTCCTAGCTGCAGTGTACAGGACAAATTAGGAGTGATCAAGACTACGAACAGAGTTCAGTCAGAACATACTGTGATATTCTGAGTGAGAGATTATAGAGCCTGAACTAGAAACAAGGAAGTGGGGATGGAGAAAAGGAGGGACATTCCCGAGACATTATGGAGATAAAACCAACAGAAATTTTGTGCTTAATTAGACGTGAGGATTGATAGAAAATAATACCTACCTCTGCAAGAATTTAGAAGCATAATACATGTAATTATTTAAATGTAGATGCTGAAAAAAATCTTAGTTTATATTTTTAAAATTAATTTATTTATTTTAATTGGAGGATAATTACTTTACAATCTTATGATGATTTTGCCATACATCAAATGAATCAGCCATAGGTGTACTTGGTTTATTATTTTAATTATGTTTATACCAAAAAATTTTATACATTCAATACTTTTATATATTCTGTACATAATTTATTTTTTAAAAAATTAATTTATTTTAGAAGATAATTACTTTACAATATTGTGATGTTTTTTCCATACATCAACATCAATTGGCCACAGGTATACATGTGTTCCTCTCATCCTGAAACACCCTCTGACCTCCCCCCTCACCCTATCCCTCTGGGTTGTCCCAGAGCACTGGATTTGGGTGCCCTGCTTCATGCGTCGAATTTGCAGTTCAGTTCAGTTGCTCAGTCGTGTCTGACTCTTTGTGACCCGATGGACTGCCGCACACCAGGCTTCCCTGTCCATCGAACTTGTGCTGGTCATCTATTTTAAATACGGTAATGTACATGTTTCAATGCCATTCTCTCAAATCATCCCACCCTTGCCTTCTCCTACTGAGCCCAAAAGTCTGTTATTTACATCTGTGTCTCTTTTGCAGTCCTGCATTTAGGATCATCAGTACCGTCTTTCTAAATTCCATATATATGCATTAATATATAGTATTTGTCTTTCTTTTTCTGATTTACTTCAGTCTGTAATAGGCTCCAGGTTCATCCACCTCATTAGAACTGACTCAAATGCATTCTTTTTTATAGCTGAGTAATATTCCATTGTGTATATGTACCACAACTTCCTTATTCATTCATCTTTGACGATGGACACCTAGATTGCTTACATGTCTTAGCTATTGTAAATAGTGCTGCAATGAACACTGGGGTACATGTGTCTCTTTCAATTCTGGTGTCCTTGGGGAGCATGCTCAGCAGTCATATTGCTGGATCTTATGGCACTTCTATTCCCAGTTTTTTAAGGAACTTCCACACTGTTCTTCATAGTGACTATATCAGTTTGCATTCCCACCAACAGTGTAAGAGGGTTCCCTTTTCTCCACACCTTCTCCAGCATTTTTGCTTGTAGTCTTTTTGATGATGGCCATTCTGACCAGTGTGAGATGATACCTCATTGTAGTTTTGATTTGCATTTCTCTAATAATGTATACTCTGTACTATTTTATATACTCTGCACAGGGATAATATTTTTTGTAATAATATAACATTTTTTTCCATTTAAACTGAAATCATTTTATTACATATCTTAAAAGAATCTTTATTCATAGTTGGATTCCTACAGTGATAGTTGTTAAGTGGCTTTGTCTACATATTACTATGCTACCACTCTGGCAATGGTTTTTCCTTGTAGTTATTTAGCTGGCTGTCTCTCTCTCCTCTCCTTTCTTCTCTCCTCTATCCCCTGCCACCTCATTACTTTCAGCTTATTTTCTCAGTGGCGATGAGACAGATTTTACACTGACTAGATCAAAGCAGAAGCTAGATTCCTCCTTGTGCTGAACATGAACTACAAATAGATATCTACACCAGTGCACTTGGGAGGGAGGTGGTATTTCTCAACCCCCTTATATAATGGGATACACAAATATAATCAATTTTTTTTCATTTATTTTTATTAGTTGGAGGCTAATTACTTCACAACATTACAGTGGGTTTTGTCATACATTGACATGAATCAGCCATGGAGTTACATGTATCATTTCTGTGAATAAGTAACAGCAATCCATACTCTACAAGCATAAATCCTAAAAGCAATGGTTTCTTTGTCCTGCAGTCTTTGCCAAATTTTCAAAGCTATCTTGACTTATAAGGAGAGTCTAATAGAATCATATAGCATAAATAAGCTTATTTCTTCTCCCAGGCAGGAACTTTTCCCCTAGCTTTTATAAAGCTTGTAAAAACAATGTCTAAATTCTAAAGTCTTCATTAAATATGATTCGGTTTCTTCCTTTAAAATCAACATTTCTGAACTTCGTCTAAATTTTTAAGTGTTAACTCACAGCCTGGACTAGACAAAGGACTAGTAAATGCCTTTTAATGGGGAGGAAAAGCAATTCAACGGCAAAATTATTCAGCACAATGTTGGATTTAATGGGGAAAACATAGGAATTACTTCAATATTCAAAATGAGGACACTCTTAAAAATATTCCAGGTCTGTGCATGGAACTTTCTCCATGATAGATCACAAGCTAGGCCACAAAACAAGTCTCAAAAATCATCTGGGAAATGCAAAAACATAATGAGATATCACCTCACAGCTATCAGAATGTCTACCATCAGAAAGACAAGAAATAACAAATGTTGGCAAGGATATGGATAAAAGAACCTTCATGCACTGTTGGTGGGAATCTAAATTGATGCAACTACAATGGAAAACAGTATAGAGGTTCTTCAAAAATTTTTAAACAGGACTATCATATAATCCAGCAATTCTGCTCATGATCATTTATCCAAAGAAAGCAATTCAAAAGGTATGTGTGCCCCAATGTTACCTACAATACATTTATAATAGGCAAGATGTGGTATCAACCTATGTGTCCATCAACAGTTGACTGGCTAAAGATGTGATACACACACACACACACATTTATGTATATAATGGAGAATTATTTGACCATAAAAATGAAATTTTGCCATTTTTCTACAATATAATGGACCTAGAGGGTTTTATGCTTAGTGAAATAAGTCAGAGAAAGATAAATACTATATGCTTTCATTTATATGTAGAATCTAAAATATAACACAAATGAATAAATATAACAACACAGAAACAACTTCATAGATATAGATGGCAAACTAGTGGTTACCAAAGGAGACAGAGGTGGGGGATAGGCACAACAGGTGAAGGCAATTGAGACATACAAACTACCAGGTACAAAATAAAAAAGTTACAAGGATGTAATGTACAACTTAGCATGTATAGTCACTATTTACAATTTTTATGATGCATAATTTATATTGATAAAAATATCAAGTTACTACATATTATGCACTATGGTGTACACCTGCAACTGATATAATTTTGCAAGTCAGTTATATTTCCAAAAAAAGTCCAGTCTTATAAAATGATGGTGAGATTTAGAATAAAACTGAAGAGGCTTAGATGCCTTAGGTATCTTCATAATATATCGAAAGGCAAATTATGGGATAAAATATGTCCATAGTTGTTAAAACTCCTTATAGATGGATCATGAAAAATTGTAAATATATAGGAAATAAATGTCTGAAGTGGTTCTTATGTATATTTTGATGTGCTTGATCTCATTTTTACATGCACTTTTAAATGAAGTAATAAAAATGTACAAATCATTTTCATGTCACAAAACTTTAAAAAAAATACTTGGGCCAATTTAAGAAGTTGGGCGGGGGTATGTACACTCTCCTACACTACCAGTTGATACAGACTTTAAGAGTGAAATGTTGGGCAAAAGACCAAAAAAAATATATTTGACATATCCATATACATTAAATCACAATTCAAATAGTAAGGAGTAGAAAATCATAAAATATTTCAAGACATTCAGGTACAAAGGTGCTCATCATAGAACTGATCTTACAAGTAAAAATTCAGAATTATTTTAAACATAGCCCAAGGAAGCTTGGTTGTAGAAATTATAGCTCATCTCTGTGATGGCATATTATGCAACAACAGAACAAAAGGAGAACATTTATTTAGAAATATGGTCCCAGAGAATTATTACAGTGAAAGTAACTTTCAATGAAAAAATGCATATTTTATTTAAAATATAAAGGTATGTAGATATCTATTTGTGGTGCTGGAGAAGACTCTTGAGAGTCCCTTGGACTACAAGGAGATTAAACCAGTCGTCCTAAAGGAAATCAAACCTGAATTTTCAATGGAAGGACTGATGCTGAAGCTAAAGCTCCAATAATCTGGCCACCTGATTCGAAGAGATGACTCATTGGGAAAGACCCTGATGCTGGAAAAGACTGAAGGAAAAAGGAGAAGGGGGTGGCAGAGGATGAGACGGTTAGATAGCATCACCGACTCAATTGACATGAATTTGAGCAAACTCCGGGAGATAATGAACAGTGGTGCTACAGTCCATGGGGTCACAAAGAGTTGGACACAACTTAGTGACTGAACAACAACATCATACAGATATTTATGTATTTAAAATGTATTTTGTCAAGCAGTGGTATTAGGAGTGACTTTTGCTATATAAACAAAAATACTTTCTATTATATTCGTGTACAGACTGTATAAAATATGCCTAAAATAAAAACAAAAAAGCTCCTATTTCCCTGATAAAATATAGAGAAAATACAAATGACTGCAATACCAAGTGCAGAAAACAATACAGGTAATCTAGGTCCCTTACAATATCTGGTGTATAAAATACTATCTTTACAGATGATCATTTACTAATGCACTTCGCCAACAAACTGCCTGTATAGTTTGATACTTAAATTTTTCTCTCTTCAATATTTGTTTAGGAAATGATCTGGAAAGTGAGCAAGATTTCTGTACTATAATTCACTAGATAGCTTTGTATAAGGAGAAATGAGCAACAACCTAGAATGCAACAATGAGGAAACAGTTAAAACATGTATAAACACGAACACATAGATAGACATGGATAACTTGTATGCTTCATAATTTTTTTTCCTTCAATGAAGCTGAATAATTTTTCTGACAAAAGGAAAAAGGGCAGTAAATTATCATATATGTATCTACTCATTTAGTTATTAATTCAATGAAATATTAACAACCAGAAATAATATATTTAAATTATCTTTAATGAAATGAAGTTAAAGAGTATTGTGTGTATAAACACACACACACACATATTTAGGTGTCAAAAAGCAAGTATAAAAACAATATGTACATTACTATATACATACATGACAAATGAATCACAAACATACTAGAGAGATACAGCCTAATATGTTTCATGTACTTCATAGTAACTATTAGATGCGGAAGAAAATGATTCAGGGAGATCATTAAGACTGATTACTTGTGAAATTAATTTTCTTCTGTTGACTTGTCTGCTTGTGAATTTTTTTCCTAAAATGAAGCTGGATTATTTTTCTGAGAATGGGGAAAAGAGCAGAAGTGGGCTCAGGGAAAGGAGGTGATAAACAGTATTTAAATTCAGCAAAACAACCATCGAGTGGGCCAAGACACAGGCACATGCATGCGCACGCACAAGCGCACACACACACCAATTACAGTGACCAGGAGACTATGCAGGGGACATGGGCATACTATTTTTACTACTTGAGGTGACTGGCATGAATACAAATTGGTACAATGCTTATGAAGGGGCCATTTGGCAACACACAGGAACAGTCTTTAAAATGTCCACATGTGGATCCTGCAAGTCCACAATTAAGAACATCCTGTACGCTAGCAAAGATTTGGTTTTACAAGGAAGAATTCACTCATCAGAGTATACACAGTGCTGGGTTTAAACACAGGGAAAGAACTAGGCACCACCTGAATGTCCAACAATGCGGCGATGATTACAGAAATGTTAGGTCCATAGATACACTCTGCAGGCACTGAAGATGACCTTTCTCAAGCCTGTTGAATAACATGGAAAGAAGTTCAATGGGTTGACATTTGTTTGGCTTTAGTTTTTGAAAAAGCAGGTTAAGAAACACCACATACATGAACCATTCTATAACACTGTGTTAAAAGGGAAGGCGGGGTGGAGGTGAGGAAGGGTGTGAGAGAGAGAGAGAGAAGGAGATAAGAGAGCCTGGAAAACAGCACACCAAAATGGTAAAAGTGGTTGTCTCTGGGTAGTAGGGTCATGGGGAGCAATTACTCTCTTGGTTTTCCCTCATCTGATTTCCTTCTCCTCCCTGATGTTTCTACCATGACATTGCATCACCTGTGCAATAAACAAAGAGAGAAAGTGCTTTTTAAACCAAACCACAAGGAGAAGAGGCAGCCTTTAACTATCAAGTGGCACAGATTAGCAAGACTATTCACAACACCCAAGGTGGGTGTGGGGGAGGGGAGGGGAGGGAAGGGGGACGTCAAGAGAGACACAGAGAGGGACAAACAGGAAGGCAGAGGTGAGGAGAAGGAAGGAGGAAGGAAGGGGTGAGAGAGAGACCTGCACTCCCAATACAATACACTGCTGGTGGGTTGGGGAGAATGGGATGGGGGGTGGGGTTGTAAACCGGGTGGGAGCCAAGGTTTGGCTCTGCTGGCTGGCTCGCTCCTGGGATGTTTTCATCGCAAGGTGGCCTCCTCATCGGTGTCTTCCTCGAAATCCTTGACGTCAGCACTGGTGGATTGCCTAGCCCAGGCTCCCCTTTCGGCCTCTCGTTCTTTATGCGACTTGAATCTCCCAACGAAAATTTTGCGGTAGTTCAGGAACATGCCATTCATCGCATCTATGGCCCGCTCCGCGGACTCCTGCTTTTGGAAGTGCACGAACCCATAGCCCTTGGGCCCCTTTTCGTCGCAGGCCACTTTGCAGGACAGGATGTTGCCGAACGCAGAGAAGATGTTGTACAGAGCCTTGTTGTCGATGGTCTTGCCCAGGTTCTTGATGAAGACGTTGCCCACTCCGCTCTTGCGGAGCGAGGGGTCCCGCTGGGACCACATGATGCGCACCGGCCTGCCCTTGATGACATCAAAGTTCAGGGTCTCCAAGGCCCGCTTGGCGTCCACCGGTTGCTGGTAGTTGACATACGCATAGCCCAACGAGCGGCGGGTGATCTTGTCCCTGCATATGCGGATGGAGAGGATGGGCCCGGCCGGGCTGAACTTCTCATACAGCATTGCCTCCGTCACCTCAGGGTGCAGGTCGCCCACGTACAGCGAGGCCATAGGAAAGTCCGGGTTCCCCTCGGAGCCCCCGCCCGTTTCCGTATCTGCATCTGCGGCGGTAGCAGCCGCCGCCGCTACCGCCGCCGCCACTTGCGCAGCGGCATCCGCATCCGCCTCCCCTAAGGCGGGCGCCGCAGCCTCTGCCGCGGCGGCGGCTTTGGCCTCACTGGCCTCTGCCACCGCCACGGCCGCTGCCGCCAGGGCGGCCTCCGCCTCCTCCTCCGCCAGGGCTGCCACCGCCTCCGCCAGGGTGGCCTCCGTCACTGCCTCCTCTACTGAGGCCTCGGTCTCCACCTCTGCTTCCGCCTCCGCCACGGAGGCCTCCGCCACCGCCTCTGCCACGGTCGCCGCCGCAGCCTCCGCCGCCGCCGCAGCCGCCGCCGCCACTGTCGCCGCTGTAGCCACGGTCGCCTGTGCCGCCTGGCCGCTGCCGCGACCTCCCTTCCGGCGATCCTGCGGGGGGGAGTGTGAGGCGGGAGAGGGCTGGAGGGCAGGTGGGCGCGGGCACCCGGGCCGGGGGCGCGAGCTGGGGCGGAGGACCCCGGGCCAGCCGATCTAGTGAGTCCCAGTCACCTGGGATGGCTAGCGCTGCCAGGAGCGCGCCGGTGCGAGTCACCGCAGCCTGCAGCCCGCAGCCCGCTGCTGCCGCCGCCGCTCGGTCGTGGGTTAGCGTGCTGGGCGCCGGCGGGCGGCGTGTGGTGTGGGGCGGGGGGTGTTGGCGTCTGTGGTCCGGGCAGCTGGGAAGGCTTCTGTCTCTTTGGTTCCCCCAGTGGCTGCTTCGGGGCTGCGGGGCAGCGGGCGGTGGGAGGGGGCGGGAGCGGGAGGCTTGGTGTTGGCGGGAGGGAGTGTGGGTTCTCAGCCTCTCGATCAACTGGATGTGTATGAAGAGGAAGCCAGGGAAGGGGTTCCATGTGGACCAAGGGACTCTGACATAGATTTAGGGAGTTTTGTTTTATCCTTCCACTCCCCATAGAATATTTAAATGATTAAATCAAGCACCTTGCAAGACAAGGTGGGTGGCATTGAGAAAACACTTGCCCGGCCTAAACAAAGCCAAGCAAAAATGGTTTTCTCGCGTTTAGGGGTTGGTTCTTCCCCACCTCAACGCACACACTCTCCCCAACATTACCACCACCAAGGCAACAACTCCTATTCTGAACTGGAGCTGGGGCTAAGAGACACTCACCCCCTCCAGCCCTGCAGACTTCTGACCCATTTTTTCAGAGATTCCTCCACGTTTTCCACCTCTTTCCTTCCTCTACAACACTTGCGCGGAAGAAATAAAGAACACAAGAACACGTACTCATTTATTCATAATGCCATGCCACAAGTATTTATGGAGCTTAGGGATATACAGGGGTCTGAAGCAAGAGGAAATGGACCAGTTTTGAGATTGATCTTGGGAGCAGACAGTGTGGGCTGGAAACCCTGTCCCTGCTCCAGACTATGGGAGAACTAGGGACCTGGGTGTTCTTCAGCCCCCCAACTCCTCCCACACACTCAGCCTCAATTCATGCAGCCTGGAAGCAGGGGAGGAATCAAGAGCACTCTGTTCTTAGTGCCATCCTCCATGGTGGGTGAGGAAAGTCAAATCAAGAGCCAGGGACAGGAGCTGGTCCAGAGCCAGGCATTTGTTTCTTCTTATCTCTGCCCTCAACTTGCTGACATTCCCAATGTGAACCATGAACGGCACATCCATGTTCAAAACAAAAACAAAACCAGAAATCTCTATAGGATTAGGTGCCTCTTCCCAGTTCACCAGTTAATATTTAGGGAAGCCTTACACACCACTTGGCACTGGGGGCCTAGATACAGGCAGTGTGATACTTGAGTAGTGAATGTTGATGTGTTGGAGGTGTGGGCAAGGTGAGGAAAGGTGAGCAGTGTGTATTGGAGCAGAGAGGAAGGCCAGATGCTGAGAGGGTAGGCAAGCAAGCAACCATTAGAGTAGAGTGCAACAGAGGCTAGAGTCCTACTTCTTCCAGAAGGGAGGACCCACCCAATAAGCTTTTCTGGTGGGCATCAAGAAAAACTGCACAGAAGGCTAAATCCCCAAGGTGACCTCTGAAAGATGAGTAGCAGCCCAGCACTTTGAGGCAGAATGGAAGGCATTCCATTAGCACAGACAGAGGGATTAGTCTGTGTCCGAGGCCCTATAGCATGCTAGCACATACATAGTCACGTCTCGTCATGCCTAATCATCTGATGTGGACAGAGCTCATGATCTCCAAGAGTATATGGTGGAAGATGGGGTTAGAAGGTGTGGGGGCCCTGAAAAGAAAGCTAAGATGCTTGGACTCTACACCCCAGCTCAGAGGGCCCACTCAACACATTCAAGGAGGGACTTGGTATGATCAGATCTTTAATACAAACTAAATATCAACACAGAAAGTAGCTAAGAGTAGATATTTAAAGCTCTGATTAAAAGGGGAAAACAACGTGTAGCTGAAGTGATGGATGTTTATTAAAGTTCTTGTGGTAGTAATTTTAGTGATATGTACATGTATCAAATCATTTTGTTGTACACTTTAAACTTATATAGTGCTATATGTCAATTATATCTCAAAAAAACTTGGGGGGAACCCATCGATATATGTATAAATGTACGCACACATGAACACACACACACACACACACATACACACAGTCAGCACTGAGACAGAGCTGACAGAATAAAAAAAAAAAAGACAGTCAGATGTGACCAGTTCCAAGAACAACTCTCCCCTCCTTTCCCCCTTTCCCTCCATAAATAGGAGTTTCACAGTTTTACCATGAGCCAGGCATTGAACTGTGGACTTTGGGGTCAAATATAAAAAGTGATCAAGCCATGGAGACTTTCCTCAGGATGTCTCACTCCACTAAAGCTTGGGCTGCCCATACAAGTAAGAGAAATGCTAGCAGAGGGCTATATGTGCTATGTGATTGGACTATAGTGGCCATGGAATTTCATCTGCCCAGCACATATTCTCTCCTCCCCCTCACTCCAGTCCATCCACCTTCCATGTGTATATAAAGCTGTTTTCCGTGGTGGCAGCATTGCCTTGACCTGAACAACCCTGCACCTTCAGAACTGACTGGGTCACCATGGGGTGTGAAGCAGTGAGAACTTTCTCATCGCTGCCTGGAAAGCATCCCAAGAAGACTGAGAAGCAGACATACAGACATGTGCCTTGCCAGCATGCAAAGTCAAGCCCTCTACCCCTAGACAGGGCTAGTGCCAGCAAAGGACAGGGACATAGACTTAGGAAGAGCCTGCTGTGCAGCTGGTGCCTTGACCAAGGTAGCCACTGTCACCACTCTTAGGAGCCACCTCCTGAGAATCTTACGTTGCTTATAGGCAGGAGGCAGATGAGCTGTGCCTCACCATTCCAGGTGGCCACCAAGAGGGACCCAAGGAGGCAGAGGCCAAGGAGGAAGCCATGATTGCTGGTGTGTAGGGGGTCAGGGGATGACAAGAAGAACTTCTCAGCCCATTGTTTGGAGTCAGAACGGACAAGAGGGACCAATTCAAGAACCAGAACTCAACAAATTCTCTTTCTCTGGCTTTGACTTCCAGTCGACAGGGCAAGCAGAAATTGGTGAAACAGTAGGAGAAAGAGGTGAAGGAAGTCATGCTTGGTCAGTGAATCCACAAACTTGTCAGAAGACAATTCCTAGGCCCTTGACCTGCCAGCAACAGTAGCAGGGTTACTCCAGTGACAAGGAGAGCAGCTGGGGAATACTCTCCAAGTCCTTTCTCACAGAGGCTTCTGTGATGTCCCCTTCTCCTTTTCAGTTCCTGGCCACACCTGCAATCAAAAGTGTTCTGACTACTGGGTGCTGTAACTGAGGCAAAAGTGAAGGGCCCTGTGGAGTGTCAGTAGAGGGGGGAGAGGACCCTTCAGTAAGTATTTATGGAGAGCTACCCTGTACCAGCCATTCTTCTAGACAGAGAGCCCCTGCATCCAAGGAACTTATTTTCTAGTGGGGAATATAAACATGGCAGAAATTATAAAAGCACTTAAAGGTTGCTACAAATGCCCTCAGGGAAATAAAAGAAATGGTTTGATACATATCACCTAGAACCCAAGAGAAGTGGCAGAGGTCAGGAATGGCCTTTCTGAGGGCAAAGATATGTGGTCACTTCTGCTGGGAAATGGGGGAAGCCTGCCCAGCAGGGAGAACTGCAGTTCCTCTGGCCTTGTAGCAGAAAAGAGGGGCACTGGAGGGGCAGAAAGGATGTCAGTGTGGCTGGAGCCCAGTGAGAGAGGGGATGGAGGGAACAAAGGACAGTGCAGTGGTGGGAAGGAGCCATGATGGAGTTTCATTCTCACTCAAAGAGCTCTGAGGAGCCAGAGAGAGAACTGAACCAAGGGAGTGCCATGATCTAATTACATTCATTAATTTCTCTCTGACTGCTCTCTGTGGAAAATACCATAAGTAGGCGGGGCACAAAGCAAAGCAGGGAGACCAATTTGAATCCTCTTGCAGTAGCCCACTTGGGGGATGGCAGTGGCTTGGCCCAGAAAGGCTACATGAATTTAAAGAATAGTGCATGGGTTCTCATGATATTTTGGAAAGAGAACAAACATCACTTGCTGGTGGATTGAAGGCAGTTGGTGAACAAACTCAAGACATGAACAATTACTATGAGAGTATTTTCTTGCAAGTCTTGGTAAAGAAGGTGTTATATATAGTTGCAGAGAATACAGGCAGTGGATGTGATAGGTTTGGAGAAGGAAGAAAGACAATTGGGCATGTGTGTCAAGAGTTCCTTTTGCACTTGTTAAGTGTCTGAGGTTTGGGGAAGTCCACTCTCCATGTAGGCTGCAAGAGCAGAATTATCAAGGCACCAGGACACAGGTAGTATTTAAAGCCACAAGACTGGGAAGAATCACCTCAAGAGGGTACTGTTAGGAGAGGAATGTGCACAACTATTCCCTGAGACATGCCAACATGTGGAAGTCGGGTTGAGGATGACAAGCCAGCAGAATAGACTGAGAAGGATTGGGCAGTAATTGGGCCGGCCCTAAACCTGACTTCTCTCCAAGGTCGTGCATGGTCCAGCCTCAGTGTCCTCAGTCAGGTCCTGCTTTCAGTGTTCCAGGCTGTATATGCATGGGAGTTGGTTTAAAGTGGGACAACAAGAACTTTGGGTGCTAGGGTTTAGATTTCTCTTCCTGTTCACTGCAAGATGGGGCAAACTAGGATACAGAGTAAGCACTCATCAATTGGGGAATGATTGAAAACATTGTGGTATAGCCATTCTATGGATTCTTATGCAATCATTAACAAGCACGAGTCATGTCTATAGGATCTGACTTAGGAGCACCTTCAAAATATGTAGGAAATCAAACTGCAGAGAGGGGACAGTATATGGTCCCATTTGTGTGTTGGGGGTTGGAGCACGGGAGGGAAGATAAGAGGCTGTGATGTCACACTTCTTTGTACGCTCATTTGACATCTCCACCTGGATGTTTCATAGACATTTCATCCTTAAATGGCAAAAAAGGAACTCCTGAGTTTCTTTTTATCTCCTGACCCAACTCTCCCTAACTTGGCTTCTCCCAGAGTAGCCTTCCCCTTCTCGATGAATAACACCACCATCCACTCAGATATTCAAGTGAAATAAAAATGGAGAGCACCCTTATTTCTTTTCTCTCTCACACCCACATCTTCCTCTGGTCATTATCTCATCCTTCATCCATTCCTATCACCTCTACCACCCAAACACCACTTGAACCTCTCCAACTTCGCTGGAATCAACCACCGTGCCTCTCGTGGGGTCCTGCCAAGCCTCCTAACTGGTCCCGCACTTGCACCAAACTTCCTTCTTCATCCAGTAGCCAGACTGATCTTTCTGAAAAATAAATGGTGCTTTTTGCATCCCCCACTCAAAACTCCAGGGCTGCGTGGTGCTGGAGCAGCAAGGAGATACTCCACGTCCCAGGTCAGTGGTGGTGGCCGTGAGGAGATACCCCATGTCCAAGGTAAGGAGCAGCGGCTGCACTTTGCTGGAGCAGCCATGAAGAGATACTCCATGTCCAAGGTAAGAAAAACCCCAGTAAGACAGTAAGCACTGGGCATCAGAGAGGGCATCAGAAGGCAGACAAACTGAAACCACAATCACAGAAAATTAACCAGTCTAATCACATGGGCCACAGCCTTGTCTACTCAATGAAATCAAGCCATGCCGTGTAGGGCCACCCAAGTAGGACGGGTCATGGTGGAGGGTTCTGACAAAATGTGGTCCACTGGAGAAGGGAATGGCAAACCACTTCATTGTTCTTGCCTTGAGAACCCCATGAACAGTATGAGAAGGCAAAAAGATAGAACACTGAAAGATGAACTCCCCAGGTCGGTAGGTGCCCAATATGCTACTGGAGATCAGTGGAGAAACAACTCCAGAAAGAATGATGAGACAGAGCTAAAGCAAAAACAGCATCCAGTTGTGGATGTGACTGGTGATAGAAGCAAGGTCCAATGCTGTAAAGAGAAATATTGCATAGGAACGTGGAATGTTAGGTCCATGAATCAAGGCAATTGAGAAGTGGTCAAACAGGAGATGGCAAGAGGGAACGTCAACATTTTAGGAATCAGCAAACTAAAATGGACTGGAATGGGTGAATAAAACTCAAATGACCATTATATCTACTACTGTGGGCAAGAATCCTTTAGAAGAAATGGAGTAGCCATCATAGTCAACAAAGGAGTCTGAAATGCAGTACTTGGATGCAATCTCAAAAATGACAGAATGATCTCCATTCGTTTCCAAGGCAAACCATTCAATATCACGGTAATCCAAGTCTATCCCCTGGCCAGTAACGCTGAAGAAGCTAAAGTAGAATGGGTCTATGAAGACCTACAAGACCGTTTAGAACTAACACCCCCGAAAAATATCCTTTTCATTATAGGGGACTGGAATGCAAAAGTAGGACATCAAGAAACACCTGGAGTAACAGGCAAATTTGGCCTTGAAGGACAGAATGAAGCAGGGCAAAGGCTAATAGAATTTTGCCAAGAGAATGCACTGGTCATAGCAAACACCCTCTTCCAACACAAGAGAAGACTCTACACATAGACATCACCAGATGGTCAATGCCAAAATCAAATTGATTATATTCTTTGCAGCCAAAGTTGCAGAAGCTCTATACAGTCAGCAAAAACAAGACCGGGAGCTGACTCTGGCACACATCATGAACTCCTTATTGCCAAATTCAGAATTAAATTGAAGAAAGTAGGGAAAACCCCTAGACCATTTACATATGACCTAAATCAAATCCCTTACAATTATACAGTGGAAGTGAGAAATAGATTTCAGGGACTAGATCTGATAGACAGAGTGCCTGATGAACTATGGACAGAGGTTCATAACATTGTACAGGAGACAAGGATCAAGACCTTCCCCAAGAAAAAGAAATGCAAAAACGCAAAATGACTGTATGAGGAGGCCTTACAAATAGCTGTGAAAAGAAGAGAAGCTAAAAGCAATGGAGAAAAGGAAAGATATACCCATTTAAATGCAAAATTTTAAAGAATAACAAGGAGTGATAAGAAAGCCTTCCTCGGTGATCAGTGCAAAGAACTAGAGGAAAACAATAGACTGGGAAAGACTAGAGATATCTTCCGGAAAATTAGAGATATCAAGGGAAGATTTCATGCAAAGATGGGCACAATAAAGGACAGAAATGATATGGACCTAAGAAAACAGATAATATTAAGAAGAGTTAGCAAGAATACAAAGAGTTCAGTTCAGTACAATTGCTCAGTCATGTCCGATTCTTTCCGACCCCACGAACCGCAGCACGCCAGGCTTCCCTATCCATCACCAACTCTTGGAATTTACCCAAACTCATGTCCATCGAGTCGGTGGTGCCATCCAACCATCTCATCCTCTGTCGTCCCCTTCTCCTCCTGCCTTCAATCTTTCCCAGCATCAGGGTCTTTTCCAATGAGTCAGCTCTTCGCATCAGGTGGCCAAAGTATTGGAGTTTCAGCTTCAACATCAGTCCTTCCAATGAACACTCAGGACTGATTTCCTTTAGGATGGACTGGTTGGATCTCCTTGCAGTCCAAGGGACTCTCAAGAGTCTTCACCAACCACACAGTTCAAAACATCAATTCTTCTGCACTCAACTTTCTTTATAGTCCAACTCTCATATCCATACATGACTACTGGAAAAGCCATAGCCTTGACTAGACGGACCTTTGTTGACAAAGTAATGTCTCTGTTTTTTAATATGCTATCTCAGTTGGTCAGAACTTTCCTTCCAAGGGGTACACGTCTTTTAATTTCATCAACTGCAGTCACCATATGCAGTGATTTTGGAGCCCAGAAAAATAAAGTCAGTCACTGTTTCCACTGTTTCCCCATCTATTTCCCATGAAGTGAAGGGCCTGGATGCCATGATCTTAGTTTTCTGAATGTTGAGCTTTAAGCCAACTGTTTCACTCTCCTCTTTCACTTTTGTCAAGAGCCTCTTTAGTTCTTCTTCACTTTCTGCTCACAGAAGAACTGTGCAAAAAAGATCTTCATGACCCAGATAATCACGATGGTGTGATCACTCAGCTAGAACCAGACATCCTGGAATGTGAAGTCAAGTAGGCCTTAGGAAGCATCATTACAAACATCACTATGAAAGCTAGTAGAGGTGAGATGGAATTCCAGTTGAGCTATTTCAAATCCTGAAAGATGATGCTGTGAAAATACTGCACTCAATTTGCCAGCACATTTGGAAAACTCAGCAGTGGACACGGGACTGGAAAAGGTCAGTTTTCATTCCAATCCCAAAGAAAGGCAATGCCAAAGAATGCTCAAACTACAACACAATTGAACTCATCCCACACGCTAGTAAGGTAATGCTCAAAATGCTCTAAGCCAGACTTCAGCAATACATGAACCGTGAATTTCCAGGTGTTCAAGCTGGTTTTAGAAAAAGCAGAGGAACCAGAGATCAAATTGCCAACATCTGCTGGATCATCGAAAAAGCAAGAGAGTTCCAGAAAAACATCTATTTCTGCTTTATGGACTGTGCCAAAGCCTTTGACTGTGTGGATCACAATAAAGTGTGGAAAATTCTGAAAGAGATGGGAATACCAGACTGCCTGACCTGCCTCTTGAGAAACCTGTATGCAGGTCAGGAAGCAACAGTTAGAACTGGATATGGAACAACAGACTGGTTCCAAATAAGAAATGGAGTATGTCAAGGCTGTATATTGTCACCCTGCTTATTTAACTATTTTTTAAAATTTATTTATTTATTTTTTAAATTTTTCAGTGGGTTTTGTCATACATTGATATGAATCAGGCATAGAGTTACACGTATTCCCCATCCCAGTCCCCCATCCCACCTCCCTCTCCACCCGATTCCTCTGGGTCTTCCCAGCCCACCAGGCCCGAGCACTTGACTCATGCATCCCACCTGGGCTGGTGGTCTGTTTCACCACAGATAATATACATGCTGTTCTTTCAAAACATCCCACCCTCACCTTCTCCCACAGAGTGCAAAAGTCTGTTCTGTACTTCTGCGTCTCTTCTTCTGCCCTGCATATAGGGCCATCGTTACCATCTTTCTAAATTCCGTATATATGTGTTAGTATTGCTTATTTAACTTATATGCAGAGTACATCATGCAAAACGCTGGGCTGGATTAAGCACAAGCTGCAATCATGATTGCCGGGAGAAATATCAGTAACCTCAGATATGCAGATTACACCACCCTTATGGCAGAAAGTGAAGAACTAGAGAGCCGCTTGATGAAAGTGAAAGAGCACAGTGAAAAAGTTGGCTTAAAGCTCAACACTGAGAAAATTAAGATCATGGCATCCGGTCCCATCACTTCACGGCAAATAGATGGGGAAATAGTGGAAACAGTGGTTGACTTTATTTTGGAGGGCTCCAAAATCAGTGCAGATGGTGACTGCAGTCATGAAATTAAAAGAAGCTTTTTCCTTGGAAGAGAAGTTCTGACCAACCTAGACAGCTTATTAAAAAGCAGAGACATTACTTTGTCAACAATGGTCCGTCTAGTCAAGGCTATGGCTTTTCCAGTAGTCATGTATGGATGTGGCCCTTGCCAACCTCCCCATTCTCACTCACCTTTCTCTATCCTGGTCATTGTGGGCCTTCTTAGACTACTGACTACTCCACTATTCTAAGCCCTTATCCTTCACGAGGGCTTCCACCTACCCCAAGCTGTCTTTCTCCATCCTTTTAAAATCACTAACAGGTTTTCAAACAAATACACACACACAAAAAATAACATTTGTCCTATTTTTCTTTCAGATGTTTAGGTTTTAAGGGTAATCAAAATACAAAATACAGCTTTGGGGCCCCTATTCCCCCACCAAATCCCATTCTCCTTGCCACCCCTCATTGGGCACATACCTTCTTCACTTCTGGGTGTGAATGAAGGCAGGAATAGGCAAATGCTCAGTTTCTCCCTCTAATTTCTTTTTCTCCCTCTGTTTCTTTCCCCTTACTCCTTTCATGAGGTTGAGAATTTCTCTGGCCCTTTGCGATTTGGGGGCAGACAGGGTCTGCCTCAGAAACAGACAGACAGGGTCTGTCTCAGACCCTCTCAGAAACAGACAGGGTCCACAAAAGGGAACATGATTGGTGATATCTGGGCTTGGGATGGTCATGAGAAATGAAGAATCCTATACTCCCATCAGTCCTTGTATGTTCCTGAATTCCTGGTGCTAAATTCTTCAAAGAACGTGGGCCTTGGATTCAAATGGACTCTCTTGTAGAGAGAGGTCCAGAGCAAGCCTCAGTACGTGCTTTGAGCTTGAATTTCAGAAACCCTAATTAAGGTTCTTAGGAATGTTTTTTAATACCAAGTAGCTTTGCCCAAGTCTACTTAGGAAACAACAATGAAGAGCTGACTGATGGTTTTTACATAGGATTTCAGATACTTTTCTCTCTGGGAACCAATTCTCCTTCCAGTGTATGCTTAAAACTTTCATGCCCTTCTTTGTGATGATCTTAGGCAGTTTGCAGGCATGATCCTATAAAAAGTATACCTGTAGATACACTCCCAGTCCATGCCTTACTAGCTGTGCTTACCTTGGTCAACTTGCTTTCCCTTTTTTGTTAGCTTCTTTAGCTTTGGAGTCCTCATCTGTACAAAGGGATGGATATTTGTAAGGAAGAAAAGATGTGATAATGTTAAGAAAATGTTTTTCACGGTGCTTGGCATGCATTCAATGCCCAACACAAGGGACTCCTTGTTAATGTCAGTTCCCTCTGTCCTGAGGAGATCCTTGTTCAGCTGGTTTTTGAAGGTCCAGTGTCTCTCCTTTCTGGTGCCCAAAGAAGCTTGGCACTTTCTCCCTAGCCAGGAACCTGATCCCCTGGGTTATATCCCAGGTGTGGCTGAACTTTACTCTAGGCAAATGCCTGATTCTCTGACCTGAACTCACCTAACTTACACTCTCATTCAGGTTTTCCTTCATTCTCCTGACCCTAGCACCTTTTTATGGTCCATTTGTTTATTTTCCCTGAGGTCCAAGGAACTTGCAAGACAACACATGAAAGAATGTCATTTTCTGTACTCAAGAAAACTACCCAGTAGATTTGATAATACTCTCTCATAGAATGGGGTATTGAGCCAGGAGCTGAATTTCCTTTCAATTGCTATTGAGCCCTTTGAGCACCCTTTTGGGGACCGTTTCATACATAAATTACTATAAGGCAATATGTTCCTTCAACTTCTCTCTTGTAGGGTGCTGAATACATTTTGATGTCTTCAGGATGTCTCTTGAACCTTACTACCAACATTGTGCTAAGATACATTCATGGGTTATTGGCATATGAATGGCTGACCTTCATTACCATGAGTTGCTGAGTAATTTAAGTTTTCACTGTGCATAAGATATGAAAGATAAAATCTCCTTTCATGTGGCAAAGCCTTGATAAAGTCATGCCAATTAGCTTTGGACCCTCCTCCCAGACACACCACCTTTTAGAAACCATGCTTAAAAATAAAAATTACTCTTACTGAAAGGAAGTCATGCACATGGATAAATAAAGTAGTGATGATCAGAAAGTACAAAGGAGCTTGTGATAAAAAAGTGAAGGTCTGAGACTCTATCACTTCCCACTCTCCAATTGCGCTTCTCCTGGTAGATCATTTTAATAATTCCTGCTTGCATTGTTTTCGCAGTTACTGTGTTATATTGAAGTAAAGTGCTCAGTCTGCTATTTCAAAAATTCATCAACTTCAGACATCACCAAGTGACCACGTTCTTCTTACAGAAGAGAATTTAACTCATTCACAAGTGTCGTCAATCTGCCCTCGCTTTCTTTCTTTCGGAGTTTATACTTTCTTTAGATTTTTAGTTCCTCAATTGGAGACTCTAGTAGCTTCAAATAATGTACTTAACCCTCAGTTTCTTCTCAGCCACTTTAGCTTTTCTTTGTCTTATTACCATGTCTATCCTTCCCTTCCTTCAACCTCTCTTCCTCATTTCTACATCCCCCTCTAGCCAGATTTATAATTATTTACGTCAACTTTTGGAAAGCTAAAAAACATGTTCTGCTTTGAAAAGCAATACAAGTCTTTTACCTTCTAATGAATCTATAATAATTTTGATCATAGGTCCACAGTTCTTCACTGAGTCTAGGCTAGACCAGAGAAGGAGATTAATCCTGGTGTCAAGTCCAAATCCTCTTTTCATCTTTATATCACTAATTTCTGAAAGTTCTGCCACATTTGATTTTGACTTGTGTTTGATCTACGCATCAAACTCTCTCTCTCTCTCATACACACACACAAACACACACACATACACTGAAATGGTTGCCAGGTAATTGATCATTAAACCATTTAATCTTGTGACAATTTATAAAATGGCTGTTCTTATAACCTCTATTTTACACCTAGGAAAAGTTTGGTAGCAAGGACTTAAATATCAGGCAAGGTCTCATATAGTGTAAGTGGCAGAGCCTGGAATTGATTCAAAGAAAGGCAGTCTTGTTCCAGAATTTGTCCTGGTGACCAGTATGTTATTCTACAACAAGTGTCTCTCTTTCAGTTTTTCAGAATCTATAACTATTGCCAAATTAATCCATACTGTTAAGACAGGTGGAACAGCTCACACATGTATGAATGATGGTTGACAATCACCTTAATTTCAAAACTTCAATCAATCCCAGACATCACAGGTTACAGAGAACAAAATTATCTGTTTGATTTTATTTACACTTTCCTCAAGTTCATACAAATCTATAAAAACAGACTGACATTTCCCTGAGTAGATATTCTTTTATTTTGTAAAAAAGGTTACAATTTTCTGTGACTTTCTACATTCACAGAGCAGGTTAACACATGTAGATTAAATTAATTCTGTTTCATTAAAATCTGCTCTAGGGAACAAACTGGAATTTATGCAACAATGTCCTGATTGTTTCAGATGTTTTGTTTTTAATTTTTGCAGAAAAGTCAGTCTTACGTTTGCTCTCCTTTCTGTAACGTGTCTTTTTATTCTCAGCCTGCTTTGAAGTATTTCAGCTTATTTTTGTTTTCCAAACGAATTAAGTAATGGTGGGCCTCAGTGAGCCTTTTACTGTTTTCTGCTTGGGATTCATAGAACTTCTTGGAGCTGTGAGTTAATAGTTTTGCCTCATATTTGGAACATTTTCTACTATTAAATACTCAGATATTTTTCTGTCCCTTCCTCACTTCCTCTTTTTCCTTCAGTGACGACAATTCCATGTAGGTTTGGTGAGTTGATATTGTCCCACAGGTCAATGAGGCACTTTCTGTTTGTCTCATTTTTTTAAAGCTTTATTGAGGTATAACTGACATACAACAAAATGCACATTTAAAGTGTACAACTTGATATATTCTGACACATAACCCATGAAATCATCTCCATAGTTAAGATAAGAAACATTTCTTCATGCTCCTTGCAACCCCTACCCTCAATTCTCCCTGACACTTCCCTCCCCATCACTAGGAACAAGCACTATTAGATTACTTTGCATTTTCTAGAATTGCACATGATTTATTATTGTCACACACACACACGCATGCTTGCACACGCATGATGATATGATTTTTTCTTGATTCTACTTCTTTCAGTCGGAGTAATTATTTTGAGATTTTTCCATGCATCATTAGTTAATTACAATTTATTGCAAACCAGAATTCCATTCTCTGATGTACAGTCATTTATTTATGCCTTCACCTACCATCAGACATTTGGGATGTTTCTAAGTTTTAGTTACTGCAAATAAAGCTGCCATGAACATCCATGTATAAGTTCTGTGTGGCTTGGTAAATACCTAGGAATGGAAAGGCTGAATTATATGGTAGGTGTGTTTTCAACTTTACAATGAACTACAAAAATAGTTTTCCAACGTGGTTGTGCATTTTACATTTCCATCATTGGTATTGATGGCTCCAGTTCCTTCAAATCCTAGCTCACACTTGCTATGGAGAGTCGTTTTAAATTTTAGCTATTCTAATAGTTGTGTGGGCTTCCCTGGTGGCTCAGATTGAAAACAATCCACCTGCAATGAGGGAGATCTGGGTTCAATCCCTGGGTTGGGTCGATCCCCTGGAGGAGGGCATGACAACCCACTAAAGTATTCTTGCCTGGAGAATCTCCACGGATAGAAGAGCCTGATGTGCCTCAGTCCATGGGGTCACAAAGAGTTGGACACAACTGAGTGACTGAGCACATTCTAATAGTTGTGTCGTGCTATCAAATTGTGGTTGTTAGTTGTATTTCTCTAATGACCAGGGATGTTGAACATGTCTTCATGTGCTTATTTCCCATCCACGTATGAACAGTGAAGTATCTGGTCTAGTCTTTTGTCCACTTTTAACTCAGTTGTTTGTGTTCTTAATATTGAGGTTTGAAAGCTCTCTCTACATATTCTGAATAACTGCCTTTGATCAGATTTATTTATGTTGTTTCTGAGAAAACTTGGCCAAACACAAGGTCAGAACAGATTTTCTTCTAGATTTTTCTTAGGCTTACTTTTAGGCCTGTCATCCATTTTGAGTCAATTTTCACTGATATGTAGTGAGAGATATGAAGGCCCACATTTGAGGGATAGGAATATCCAATTGTGCTAGCACCACCTTTGAAAAGACTATCAATTCTACCTATAAATTGCCTCTCTATGTCAAAACCTAGTTGTACTTATGCGGTTGGGTTTATTTGTGGGTTATCTATTCTGTTCCAATGGTCCACTTGTCTATCTTGATGCCAGTATCACAGTGTCTTGATGCCTGTTACTTTACAGTAAGTCTTGAAATAAGGTAGCGTTGTCGCTCCAAATTTGTTCATCTTTCTTAAGGTTACATTTGCTGGTCCTGGTCCTTTGTAATCCCATGTGAAGTTAAATATAGTCTTGTCAACTTCTACCCCCAAAAATCCCTTCTGGAATTTTCAGTGAGCTTGTGTTGATTCTATAGTTTGATTTGGGAAGAACTGACATGGTAACTTTATTGCACCTTCTGACCAATGAGCAAGGAATATCTCTCTGTTTATTTAAGTCTTTGATTTCTCTCAACAGTAGTTTCAGGATATGTAGCTTGAAAGTATTATCCCCAAGTACATCATATTTTCTGATGTGGTTATAAATTTATTTTAATTTCTTACTGCCTGGTACAAGTATACAAAGATACAATTGAGTTTCCTCTTTAATACTGTATTATATCCTGCCACCTGGCAAAACTGACTTGTGAGTCCAGTACCTTTTTCTGTGCATTTCTTAAGATTTTCTGTATATAAGACCATGACATCTTCAAAGAGAGATTGTCTTACCTATTCGTTTCCTACCTGGGTGCCTTTTATTCCTCTTTTCATCTTTTTGCCCTGGATAGACCCTCCATAAACGTGGTGAGTGTGGACATCAGTGCCTTAATCTCAGCATGTTCGGGAGGAAGAAATCATTCAGTGTTTCACCATTAAGTATGGCCTTGTGTGAACAGTGAAACCTTTAGCCTCTTAGTCGTGTCTGACTCTTTGCGGCCCATGGACTCAAGCCTACCAGCCTCCTCTGTCCATGGAATTCTCCAGGCAAGAATACCGATGTGTGTAGCCATTCCCTCCTTGAAGGGATTTTCCTGACCCACGTGTTGAACCAGGGTGTCCTGCATGATAGGTTTATTCTTTACCATCTGAGCCACTAGAAAATCCCCAAGTATGGTCTTCAGTTCAGTTCAGTTGAGTCTCTCAGTCATGTCCGACTCTTTGCAACCCCATGGACTGCAGCACACCAGGCTTCCCTGTCCATCACCAACTCCCAGAGCTTGTTCAAACTCATGTCTGCCAAGTTGGTGATTCCATTCAACCATCTCATCCTCTGTCATTCCCTTCTCCTAACTTCCATCTTTCCCAGCATCAGGATCTTTTCCAAAGAGTCAGTTCTTCACATCCGGTGGCCAAAGTACTGGAGTTTCAGCTTCAGCATCAGTCCTTCCAATGAATATTCAGGGCTGATCTCCTTTAGGATGGACTGGTTGAATCTCCTTGCAGTCCAAGGGACTCTCAAGAGTCTTCTCCAACACCACAGTTCAAAAGCACTCAGGTTTCTCTATAGTCCAACTTCTTCGGTGCTCAGCTTTCTTTATGATTTAAATCTCACATCCACACATGACTGATGGAAAAACCATAGCTTTGACTAGAGGGACCATTGTTGACAAAGTAATGTCTCTGATTTTACTATGATGTCTAGATTTGTCATTGGTTTTCTTCCAAGAAGCAAGTGTCTTTTAATTTCATGGCTGCAGTCAGCATCCACAGAGATTTTTGAGCAGAAGGAAATAAATTCTGTCCTTGTTTCCATTGTTTCCCCATCTATTTGCCATGAAATGATGGGGCCAGATACCATGATCTTGGTTTTTTGAATGTTAAGTTTTAGGCCAGTTTTTTCACTCTCCTCTTTCACCTTCTTCAAGAGGTTCTGTAGGTCTTCTTCACTATCTGCCGGTAGAGTAGTGTTATCTGCATATCTGAGGTTATTGATATTTCTTCCAGTAATCTTGATTCCAGCTTGAGGTTCATCAAGCCCAGCCTTTTGCATGATATAATCTGCATAGAGGTTAAATAAGCAGGTTGACAATATAAAGTCTTGACATACTCCTTTCCCAATTTGGAACTAGTCTGTTGTTCCATGTCCAGTTCTAACTGTTGCTTCTTGACCTACATACAGGTTTCTGAGGAAACAGGTAAGGTGGTCTGGTATTTCCATCTCTTTAACAATTTTCCACAATTTGTTGTGCTCTAGAAAGTCAAAGGGTCTAGCATAGTCAATGAAGCAGAAATTGATGCTTTTTTATGGAATTCCCTTGCTTTTTCTATGATTCAACAGCTGGTGGCAATTTCATCTCTGGTTTCTCTGTCTTTTCTAAATCCAGCTTGTACATGTGAAAGTTCACAGTATGGTATGGATGTACCATACTTACTGTGTCATTTACCTACCATAGAATATTTTGGTTGTTCCCAACTTGGGCTATTACAAATAAAGTTACTATAAATAAATGTGTTCCAATTTTTGCATGAACATGAACTTGCATTTATCTAGGGTAAATGCCCAGGAGTGCATTTGCTGGATCATATGGTATCAACATCTTTTTTAAAGAAACTGCCGAAATATTTCAACGAATAACTGCTACACTTTACATTACCACCATCAATGTATGACTAATTTAGCTTCTCTGCATCTTTGTTAGCATTTGTTTTGGTCACTGTTTTTTTTTTTTTTTTTAATTTTAGCCATTCAGAAAACTGTGTAGTGATATTGTGGTTTTAATTTTCTTTTCCCTAGTAGCTAATGAAGTTGAACAGCTTGTCATTTATTTATTTGTCATTCCTGTATCCTTTTCAGTGAAATGTCTGTTCATATCCCCTGTCCATTGTAAAAAATATTTATTTATTTAGCTTTGCAGTGTCTTAGTTGAGGCATGCAGGATCTTTAGTTGCAGAATGTGGGATCAAGTTCCCTGACTGGGATCCAACCCAGGCCCCCTGCATTGGGAGCATGGAGTCTTAGCCACTGGACTACGAGGAAATTCCCTGACCATTTTCTAATTGGAGGGTTTTTATTCCTCTTGATTTTGTGACTTAAAAATATATATCTATTCTAGATACAAGTCCTTTGTCAGATATATGCTTTGCAAATCTTTCTCTTAGCATGTAGCTCTCTATTATCTTCATAACAGAGTGCTTATAAGAGCTAGGTTTCAATTTTGATTTTCAGTGGTAAACCAGTCTTCCATTCTGAGCTAACCTTCACTTGCTCATGATGGGTTATCCTCTTTTATGTAACAGATTAAAATCAATAGTATTTTTTAAGGTATTTGGATTTATGCTAATGAATAATATTGATCTGTAGTTTTCTTTTAAATGTCTTTGTGAATTTTAGTAGCAAGGTAATGCTGGCCTCATAAAGTGAGTTAAGATGCGTCCCCCCCTTCTGCTCAATGACAACTGGCATCCTGGATGGGCGGAGCATTTGGGGGAGAATGGACACATGTACTTATGACTGAGTAGCTTTGCTATCTGCCTGAAACTAGAATAACATTGTTAATCAGCTATATTCCAATATAAGAGAAAAAGTTATTTTAAAAAAGATATGTTCCCTCCTTTATTTTCTTATAAAGTTTGTGAATGTTTGGTATTTTTCCTATGTATTGATTGAATTCACCAGTGAAATTGTGCAAAATATTGAGGACTGCCTAAGAATTTTTAATGACGAGAGTTCATCATTTACATCAGATGGGTTTCTTCTGTGTTCTCCAAATTGTAAAGAACTACCACTCATTTACAGATTTATAAGTGGCTGATTGTGGCATGTGTTTTTGGCTTGCTAATTTTATCTAGTAAGTAATATATGTGTTCACTCTGAAATATGTATTTTGAAAATTCCTAAAACAAATTCTCTGAAAGTCCCCTCAAGGCATGTGGGAGTTAAGTTCAGTCATTCTCTGTTTTCTTCACTATTTCTTGGAAAATACTATGTTTCAATTTCTATCAAGGGCAACTGAAGAAGGGGAACATCATCCTAATGTGAGAAAGAACACCCTGAGGTTGGGGGTGGTGTGCTATGTTGGTGAGGTTATGTTTAAGGTATGTACTTATTGCTCAGTCGTGTCCAACTATTTGCAACCTCATGGACTGTAGTCAGCTAGGTCTCCTGCACTGCAGGTGGATTCTTTACTGTCTGAGCCACCAGGGAAGCCCAAGAATACTGGAGAGGGTAGACTATCCCTTCTACAGGGGAACATCCTGACCCAGGGATTGAACCAGGGTCTCCTGCTTTGCAGGCGGATTATTTACCAGCTGAACTACCAGGGCAGCCTAACCTAGCATACACTTGTAACCAAAACAATTGTTAATAGAAGGAACATTCTCATAGGCTGTGATGAAATACATAGGACCATAGGATGGTTAATTTAATGTGTCAACTTGGTTAGGCCATGGTATCCAAATATTTGTTTGAACGGTATTCTAGATGTTTCTCTGAAGGTATCTTTTAGAGAGATTAATGTTTAAATCAGTAGACTTTGAGTAAAGTAGATTACCTTCCATAGTGTGTGCCTCATCCGATCAGCTGAAGGCTTTAATACGAAAAAGACTGACCTTCCGAGGGAAGATGGAATTCTGCCAGGAGACTGCCTCTGAACTCAAACTGCAACTCTTCCTCAGGTCTCCAACGTGCCAGCCTACCCTGCAAATGTTGGACTTGCCTGGCCTCATAATTGCATAAGTCAGTTCCTTAAAATCAATGTCAATGTAAATATAGGAAGATACTGATCTTGATTATATATAGAATATCAATATATATTATGTGTCTATAACCAGTATCAATATATATGATATAGAAATAGTATATATTATATATAATAGCATATATAATTATATATATAGTATACACAATATGTATATAATATAATATATAATATATCAGTATATATAAGTAATATCAATATATAATACACATCTATATATGATATAATATCAATATATTATATATAATCACTATCAATATATAATCTATATCATTATGTACTATATATAACATCAATGTATATGTTATATATATAATCAATATGAATATGTACTACATATCAATATGTATTATATATTGATATATATCAATATATTGTGATATATAATATCAATATATATATATTACATATATAATCGATATCTATTTGTAGAATGACTGACTGATTTCAAGGCACTGACGTATGTGATTATGAGGCCAGCAAGTTCAAAATTTGTAGGGCAGGCTGGCAGGTTGGAGACCTGAGGAAGAGTTGCAGTTTGAGTTCAAAGGCAGTCGGTCTCCTGGCAGAATTCCATCTTCCCCAGGGAGGTCAGTCTTCTTCGTATTAGAGCCTTCAGCTGATCGGATGAGGCACACACTATGGAAGGTACTGTACTTTACTCAAAGTCTACTGATTTAAACATTAATCTCTCTAACAGATACCTTCACAGAACCTTGTAGCTCAATCAGTAAAGAATCTGCCTGCAGTGCAGGAGACCTGGGTTCAATTCCTGGGTTGGGATGATCCCCTGGAGAAGGGAATGGCAACGCACACCAGTATTCTTGCCTGGAGAATCCCATGGACAGAGGAGCCTGGCAGGCTATTAGTCCAAGGGTCGTAAGAGTTGGACACGACTTAATAACTAAACCACTATATATATATGTATATAAATGTATATCTGTATGTGTGTATATCAGAGCTTCTCAGTTGTTAAAGGATCTGCCTGGAATGCAGAAGACTCAGGTTCAATCCCTGGAGAGGGAAGATCCCCTGGAGAGGGAAGTGGCAACACTCCAGTATCCTTGCCTGGGAAATCTCATGGACAGATGGGCCTGGTAGACTATAGTCCATGGGGTCGCAAAGAGTTATACATGACAAACCACCACCATGCATGTGTCAATCAATTTAATCAATCTGTATAGATAGATACATATTTATATCTGCCTATTTATTTTGGGGGGCTCCAAAATAACTGCAGATGGTGATTGCAGTCATGAAATTAAAAGACACTTACTCCTTGGAAGGAAAGTTCTGACCAACCTAGACAGCATATTAAAAAGCAGAGACATTACTTTGTCAACAAAGGTCCGTCTAGTCAAAGCTATGGTTTCTCCAGTAGTCATGTATGAATGTGAGAGTTGGACTATAAAGAAAGTTGACCACAGAAGAATCGACACTTTTGAACTGTGGTGTTGGAGAAGACTCTTGAGAGTCCCTTGGACTGCAAGGAGATCCAACCAGTCCATCCTAAAGGAGATACATCCTGGGTGTTCATTGGAAGGACTGATGTTGAAGCTGAAACGCCAGTATTTTGGCCACCTGATGCAAAGAGCTGACTCATTGGAAAAGACCCTGATGCTGGGAAAGATTGAAGGCAGGAAGAGAAGGGGACGACAGAGGAAGAGATGGTTGGATGGCATCACCGACTCAATGGACATGAGTTTGGGTAGACTCCTGGAGTTGTTGATGGACAGGGAGGCCTGGCGTGCTGTGGTTCATGGGGTCACAAAGAGTCAGACAGGACTGAGCGACTGAACTGAACTGATACCTATATCTATCTATGTCTGATATCTATTTATATCTGTATATCTATATCTATATCTATATCTATATCTATAAAGACAGAGAGAGAGACAGTATTGGTTCTATTTCTCTGGAGATCCCTAATACAGATCTCAATTCCTGGTTATCACAAATGAACTGTTAAAAACACTTCTTGGTATTTCATTCATACTAATTGTCCCTCAGCAGCTTTCCCAATGGAATTAAATCCCATGATAATATGAATTTTTAATGATCAGCTCTCTATATAGGTGATAGATTCTTGGAGCTAGTATCACAAACAATATATATATAATATCTTCTGTTTCGTTTAACATGTATATTCTCATTCTGTTGTGACTGTAACAATCAAGTATTCCTATACTCAATAGCCATTGATCATTCCGTATCAGATGAGTCTGAATTAGGAATATCTATATTTTCTCTCCAGAAAATCATAGACATGCACAGGAGCTCATATATTCCCATTCTTTATTTATTTTATTTTATTTTTGTTATGCACAAATTGTTTATTTTTTCATTTATTTTTATTAGTTGGAGGCTAATTACTTTACATTATTGTAGTGGTTTTTGCCATACATTGACATGAATCAGCCATGGCTCAAAACTATACCAATGGTCAACAAATACAGAGTGACAAGTCCCCCTATAATGGACCTCCTGGTTATTGCAATCTCTGTTTCTTTTCAAGATATTGCTGTGTAAAATGTCTGGCACATAGCAACCCTTCAGGAAATATCATTGCTTCCAGTCCTGTCTTGTACATCTCACAAAGACATAGCTTTTGTCTGAACTAAATATCAGAGTTAGCAAAGCAAGAACTTGAAAATATAAGCACAAGAAACAAAATGAACGTATGCTAACATTATACCTGTCCCTCTGGCAGGCACTAAAGTGAAGCCCAAGGTATACATGTTTTGGATAAATCCACAACTTGATCAGCTTTCTGAATTCCTTATGTCCCAGCTCTCCTCTCAAGGCAGTTACATGACAGTCAGAATGACTACGTAGAACATTATTTCGTTTTCTCCCAGATAAAAGGAAGCCAGACCCAGACAGCCTGCCCCAACTCTCTTGTAAAATCAGGGTTCATCTGTAGATGTAAGTATGCACCCAAACTATTTACAGGTTAAGTCAGCAGCAGGTCCCCAAACTTTGGTTATATATTGCATAAGTTTGAAAAGAAAGAGTAAAGCACATTACGTGATATTGAGTGGAGGAAATAGATTCCATCTACTCTGACATTATTATTTCAAACCACCAGTTCTATATTAGGTACCTACAAGGTTTCAGGCACTGTGTGATCTCTTTTTCCTTCATGACCTCAATTACTCCTCATAAGAACCCAGTCTACTGGGTTTAGGGCTTCCCTGGTGGCTCAGATGGTAAAGCCTCTGCCTGCAACACGGGAGACCCGGGTTCGATCCCTAGGTCAGGAAGATCCCCTGGAACAGGAAATGGCAACCCACTCCAGTACTCTTGCCTGGAAAATTTCATGGACTGAGGAGCCTGGTAGGCTACAGTCCATGGGGGTTGCAAAGAGTCGGACACAACTGAGCAACTTCACTTCACTTTGCATTCTCCTAATGAGGAAGCTGAGGTATGTGATGATGAAGCAGTTTGCCCAAATTTATCCAGAACTAGGCAATGCCTGAGCCAAGAATTATCTAAGGTATTTTCTGCATGCATGTTTGATGCACTTTTCTTTTTTTTTTTTTTTTAATTTTTTTATTTTTCAGTGGGTTTTGTTATACATTGATGTGAATCAGCCATAGAGTTACACGAATTCCCCATCCCGGTCTCCCATCCCACCTCCCTCTCCACCCGATTCCTCTGGATCTTCCCAGCCCAACAGGCCCGAGCACTTGACTCATGCCTCCCACCTGGGCTGGTGAATTCATTTGAATCAGTTCTAATAAGATGGATGAAACTGGAGCCCATTATACAGAGTGAGGTGAGCCAGAAAGATAAAGAACATTACAGTATACTAACACATATATACGGAATTTAGAAAGATGCACTTTTCTTTAAGATGTTCTTTCTGAAGGGCATATGGGTCCTATAGCAACTAAATATATGTCTCAGTCCACAGAGACATGTGGGGCCTCCATTGTCACCATCGGCCAGAAGTGGTGTTGGGTGGAAGTCACACATGTGTGCATGACACACTATGGTCAGAGGAAAGGTGATGTAGTTGGGGACTGGCAATAGACTCTGAGGCTCTCCAAGGAAAGAGCTAGTATTTTTTTCTTTCTTGACTTCTGATGTTGTCAAGATGCCTAAAACAAAGAGTATTCTTCTCACTTAAATTTATTTTTAACAGAAATGGATTCAGTATTTTGTCATTTGAAAGGCAGTTAACTCATGGATTCTGATATTTCCATCCAGGTAACCTAACTGACCACTTGAAGATTTCTTTAGGATTTAGGATTGTTGCTGTGTTTTAGTCCCTAAGTTGTGTCTGGCTGTTTTGCGACTCCATGGACTGTAGCCTGCCAGGCTCCTCTGCCCATTGTCTCCTGCGTTGGCAGGTGGATTCTTTACCACTGAGCCACCAAGGAAGGTCTCCTTTAGGATTAGCCATTGGTGTATTTCCAGAGGGGCAGTACAGTGTAGTGTTTTGGTAGGTAGGTTTAGTCGCTCAGTCATGTCTGACTCTTTGTGACCCCATGGACTGTAGCCTGCCACGCTCCTCTGCCCGTGGGATTCTCCAGGCAAGAATACTGAAGTGGGTTGCCATTCCCTTCTCCAGGGGATCTTCCCAACCCAGGGTTCAAACCCAGATCTCCTGCACTGCAGGCAGACTCTATACTGACCGAGCCACCAGGGAAGCTGCAGTGTAGTGTTAAGATGCACAAAGGCTAGAGCTGAGGTGCCCATGCTGAAATACCAGGGTCTGCCACTCACTAGCGGTGTAGATCGGCTAGTTACTTATTCCTCCACTCTTCTGTTTCTACATCTCCAAAATATGGATAACAAAACTACCAGCGTCTTAGGATTTCTGTGGGGATGAAGTTAATAAATACAGCAAAGTTGGCACTCTTGAACATTGGCCTTTTGGAGCATCCAGGCGAAGGGATCAGTGGTGAATCCTTAATTGAGGATAGCCTCAGGTGTCAGTATGTATCAGCCCAGCTCAGTACAGCAGATACCTTTTGAGGTCTTCTGTGTTTTAGGCATTCTTCTAACCATTTGAGTAGAGCACAAAACAAGACAGACACAAACCACTGCCCTCATTGAGCTTAAATCTTAGTGGAGAGAGAGGGAAGCCATAAACAAAATAAATCATTAAGATTAAAAGATAGCTTTCTCACAACAATTTTGCCACCAGGACACAGGTGTTGTGAAAACCACCGCTAAACCTAAGCAAAAATGGGAAAGGAGAAGACCCACATCAACATTGCTGTCATCAGGCACGTGGAAAGTCTACCACTACTGGCCATTTGATCTACAAATGTGGTGGGATCGACAAGAGAACCATTGAAAAGTTTGGGAAGGAGGCTGCTGAGATGGGAAAGGGCTCCTTCAAGTATGCCTGGGTCTTGGACAAACTGAAAGCTGAACATGAGTGTGGTATCACCATTGATATTTCCTTGTGGGGATTCAAGACCAGTTAAGGGCTATGTGACCATCACTGATGCTCCAGGACACAGAGACTTCATCAAAAACATGATTACAGGCACGTCCCAGGCGGACTGTGCTGTTCTGATGATTGCTGCTGGTGGGTGAATTTGAAGCAGGTGTCTCCAAGAACGGGCAGATCCACAAGCATGCCCTTCTGGCTTACACTCTGAATGTGAAACAACTAATTGTTGGAGCTAACAAGAGAGATTCCACTGAGCCACCCTACAGCCGGAAGAGAAATGAGGAAATTGTTGAGGAAGTCAGCACCTACATTAAGAAAAGTGGCTACAACTCTGACACAGTAGCACTTGTGCCAGTTTCTGACTGGAATGGTGACAAGATGCTAGAGCCAAGTGCTAGCATGCCTTGATTCAAGGGATGGAAAGTCACCAGTAAAGATGGCAATGCCAGGGGAACCACACTGCTTGAAGCTCTGGATTGCATCCTGCCACCAACTCACCTGACAAACTCTTGTGTTTGATTCCCCCAGGACATCTACAAAATTGGTGGCACTGATACTGTCACTGTGGATCAAGTGGAGATTGGTGTCCTCAAACCTGGCGTGGTTGTCAGGTCACCTTTGCTCCAGTCAGCGTAACAACTGAAGTCTATTGAAATGCACCGTGAAGCACTGAGTAAAGGTCTTCCTGGGGACAATGTGGGCTTCAGTGTCAAGAACGTGTCTGTCAAAGATGTTCGTCACGGCAAAGTGGCTGGTGACAGCAAAAATGACCCACTGATGGAAGAAGTTGGCTTCACATTTCAGGTGGTTATCTTGAACCATCCATCCCAAATCAGTGCTGGATATGCACCTGTGCTGGACTGTCAAACAGCTCACATTGCTTGCAATTTTGCTGAGCTGAACGAGAAGACTGATCGTCATTCTGAAGATGACCCCAAATTCTTGATGCCGCCAATCATTGACATGGGTCCTGGCAAGCCCACCTGTTGAGAGCTGCTCTCACTATCCTCCTCTGGGCCATTATGCTGTTCGTGACATGAGACAGGTGATTGCTGTGGATGTCATCAAAGCAGTGAACAAGAGGGCAGCTGGAGCTTACAAGGTCACCAAGTCTGCCAGACAAGCTCAGAAGATTAGATCAATATTATCACTAACACCTGCCAACCCAGTCTTAGTGGTGGAAGAATGGTCTCAGTACTGTTTGCCTCAATTGGCCATGTGAGGTTAATGTAAAAAACTGGCTGATTATAACAATGCATCATAAAACCTTCAGAAGGAGAGGTGAATGTTTTGTGGACCATGCGTTTTGTGTGTGGCAGTTTTAAGTAATTAGTTTTTAAAATCAGTACTTTTCAGTAGAAACAATTGGACCAAAAATCTGTCACAGACTTTGAGACCCACTAAAACAATGGTTGAAAAACTTGAGTCTCCCTTTGGTCAACACTGTAACTTCCTATAGTGCTACTTAGGTAAGATTTGCCCATAATCTACCTCTGGTGAAACAAAAGAGTTTTATATTTCTGGGTTGGAGCTTCAGGTTTCTTAACCTTGTATAAGGAGAACTCATCTGTTTAAGTACATCTTAAAAAGTGTTGGTGTGACAATTCATAGGTTAGCATAGATGAGCAAAGAGTTACTATGTTTTATATGAAAGCAAGTTTGTAAGAAGGTCAAATTTTATAACAGGAAAGCTCATGTTGCGTATAAAATCTTTTATGGTTATGTAAATATTGAGTAAATCAGTTACGTCAAGTTTTAGTTTCCCAGTTTTGAGAATGTGCATTCCATTTACAATATTTAAGTAATTAATCTCAAACGTGAGGCTTAAACAAAATTGAGCACTGCCCTGCTAGAATTAATTGTATCTAGAATCTAGTAAGAATAAAAGATGCTAGGAGCTAAAAAATAAAAAAGATATTAGAGGAAAGTGCTATCGAGAAAAGAAAATATTTAGCTCTCTAGACGTAAAAAATGGTACCTTCATAAAGCCCTTTAAGATCCATGCCAGGTTGGTCAGAGAGTGTTATGCTTCAGCTAGAGAGTTTAAGGTGGCAGTACAATGAGACAATGGAGAGAACCATACATGTGAGAAGTGTACATCTGCTGAGAACTATGCTTTGCATTTTGTAAAGAAGATAGCATTTGGATGACTTCTGAACTATTTGTTGATCCATCAGAAAAGATCACTATATCATTTCCAAGAAGTCAGTATAAACCTCATGAAACAGCTCGTCTCTTATTCAAAACTACTTGCAGTGAAAAAGCAAATGGATTTAAATAGGGCTCTTGAAATGAGATGTCCCTGAAAGACTGATGTCAACAAGAGGACAGGACTAGGAAAATCTAGGCCATCGCTTCCATATAGAAATATAAAGTAAGCAACAATACACAGACCAAAGTATCTCGATAAGTACTCCAAAACCAAAGAGTTACAACAGCAACGTAAACCTCCTCAAAAAAGATTCCACTAAGGATGATAGGAAAGTCTATGGCATTTTGTCTTACACTTGCATAGCCGCCTTCCCAGCAGAGTGAGCCGTGATCAGGAGGCAGCCTCCTAAATTCTCACTAAAAGATAACAAAGCATATGAAGATACAGGGATAGCTGGCCCATTCCAGGGAATAACAAAAATATCCAGTAACTCACCATGAAAAATCCATGCTTAAATCTTACTTGACGACAAATTTAAAGCAATCACCTTAAATGCTGGATGAGCTAAAGAGGGAACACATATAGTAGGTTAAAATAAATCAGGGCACTAGAATTCCTAGTGCTGCTTGCCACGTTATGCCCCTGTCTGTCCACTGGATCAGTTGGCAAGTGGCAGCATCACAGCCAGGAAGTCCCCTTTCAAAAACTCTCCTGAAATGAAAGAGGGAGAGAGGAAGCCTCAGCACCTTGCCCCTTGGGCCTGAGATCTGTCATCTGTGGTGGCATTGACACTCATCTCTGTATCCCTTGTGGCCTCACACCACTTGCCCTACCTATATTTGGCCAGACCAGATTCATATCAGGAAAGCCTTTGGCACCTCCAGGAAGACTTCTCTCAGCTCAGACTTGGAAAACATGCAACTCCTGTTGGGTGGGAGGCTTTGGACTCCCTGCTGGAAGAAATAAAAGGATACTGCTCACCATTGTCCTAGATCAGAGATACATGCGTGGGTGCTCAGTCGCTAAGTCGTGTCTGACTCTTTGTGACCCAACGGACTGTAGCCTGGGTGTTCCAGAACCAATAAAGCATACTTCCTGCCCAGAGGTGAGAGTCTGGGTGGGACAGTCATGCAAATTAACTTACCAGAGGTGACAGTTCAGTTGTGCAAAATGCTGTGATGGAGAAAAGCCCCTGGCATGTTTGTGTGCACAGCAGAGAGGGGACAGGTGACCAAGGGCTGGGGTGATCTGGGAGCAAGAAAGGGTTCCTTACAGAGGTAGGAATGTCAAAGACTAGAAGGACAAGTGGAAGATCAAACAGGGAAATAGTGGTTTCAGAGGAGAGCTGTAAGTGCAAAGGCCTTGAGACAGGGCAGGATTGAATGTGTGTGTGTGTGTGTGTGTGAGTGTGTGTGTGTGTGTGTGTGTGTGTGTGTGTGTGTGTGTGTGTGTGTGAATGGGGAGGGTGACTGAAGGCAAATTTGAGACATACTGTAGAGAGAGATGAGGCTGTAGGAGAAAAGCAGAGTTCAGATGTTCAGGTGGAAGGTCTGGGGGATGAGAGACAAAATCCTGGATGAAAAGGGGCTCTTACCAAATCATCTCATTTGGGGTATGGGGGATCCAGAAAGAAGTCTTCACTCCACTGGTCTGGAATGTGTCTTGAGCTGCTGTCCTGTACAGATATCTATCCTGTATAAATGGGGCCCTCTAAATGCACCATCTCGAGGGAATAATGGGAATGTCAAGGTGATTCCCACCTCAGCTGTTCCACAGAAGCCAGTGACCAGGGACTTTCCTCTGTGGCCTGAGGGAGCCAGAGACCAGTGCTTAACGAGTGTTGATATGAGTTTATCCAGACTACAACAAGGAAAACATAAGGAAGTTTTGCATGTTTAGGAGACATGACATCAGGGAAAAGAGGCAGAATTGCAAAGACAGGACCTTGAAAACGGGCAACTGAGAAAAAGGAATGGAATGAGGGAGGGAGGGAATAATGAGAATATTTGTCCCTTTGTATAAGGGATATTGTTTCAGAATTGCATCCAACTGGGCCTGCCTCCCTCACATCAGAAGTTTTATAAAAGTATCTGTTCAGATAAGCCTCCCTTCCTGGAGAACAAATGCTTTTGTACTACTTGATAGGGAGATACTTTTCCCTGGATTGGTTTTTTGAGTACTGGACCCTCCAGGATCACTGGGGAGCTTCTGTGAGGTGGATGCAGGGTCCCAAATCAACTATGTTAATACTCACGGCTGCCATTCACGGAGGGCCTAGTATGTATCAGACATCCTGTCATGTGAGTTACCAATAAACTGGCAGTTGTCTTTCCAACAGCCTTGTAAGTTGAGTATCAGTTAAGTGTTACAGAAGAGCAAAACTGAGCCAGAGACTTCAAGTGATTTGCCCAAGGCGACACAGATGATTAGTGCCAAAGCGGGACAAGTCCCCAAGGTGTGGCCACATCCTTCACCACCCTGGCCCCTGAGAAGCTCTCCCAGGCTGGGTCAGGCCTCTGTCTCCTGCCCCCAGCCCCTAGAGGTTCCTGCTCTCTTCATTATTACTGACTACTGCATAACAAGTTACCCCCAAATGTGGTGGCCTAAAATGATACTGTTATTTTCTCCAGCGTTTGTGCAGCAGGGACCTAGGTATGATTTAACCAGGTCCTCTTTTTCCATCTCTCACAAGGCCATAGTCAAGGTATTAGTTCAACTGTGGTCTCATCTGAGGGTGTGACTGGGGGAGGGTCGACCTCCAAGCTCACTCATGTGGCTATTGGTAGGATCCAGGTCCTTGTGCGTTATTGGACTGGGGGCCTCAGCTCCTCTCTGGTCTGTCGTTGGCCAGAGACTATCATCAGATCCTTGCTACGTGGTCCACTCCATCAGAGCAAGAATGCAAAGTGCAACCTGAACCAGAGAGAGAGAGAGACAGAGAATGAGTGCCAGCAAGACAGAAGTCACAGTCTTGGTATAATCTAACCTCAGAAATAACATGTCATCACTTTTGCCAAATTCTGTTGATTAGGAGCAAGTTACTAAGCCTAGTCCACACTCAAAGGGAAGGATTATACAGGGGCAGGAGTGCCAGGATGCAAGGGTCTGCAAAGCCATTTTAGAAGGCTGTTTACCACACTTGCTCTCTGTATCCAGCTCAGTCTAGTGAGCCCCTGCAGGTATCAGCAGCTTTGATGTGGAAAATGTTTGATGGGTCACCTTGTAGAGTGCTGTGTGGTCTGGTGATCCTAGCCGGCTTCCAGTAGACCCATTGGATGAGTCTCACCAGGACTCAGATCTGCATAGTCTTGCCTTCCTCCCCATCCCCATCAGTCGTGCCTGGTCACTGAGCCCAGGGGGTGTGATAGCAGCTGACAAGGGACCAGCCCTCTGTGTGAATGGAACACTTCTATCACTTGAGCAAGGCTGGGACTCAGGTTGGTGCTCTTGGCCTCTCTTGGTAAAACAAATGAAGAGCTCAGCTCTACCACTGAGATAGGGCCTAATTCAAGAGAAGAAATTTATGGATGGGAGAGGGCTGAGTCCTGGATTATCTGTAAAAGCTGCTGAGATGTTCTTGTTTTTACCCTCTGACTTCAGATTCAGGGTTGTAGAGTCTTCCAAGTTCACCAGGAGGCATCAGGGGACCATTTCCAAGGCGATAGGGAGTCACGCATAGAAGATGCAGAACGGCTGTGAAGCTGCATAAAGACATAGGGTTATTCAAACACCCGGGAGGGGGACCTACTTCAGGGAAGACATGAGTGAGTATGAGTCAGGGATGTGTGTTCAAGATATTTAATTCAAAACTAGAGAGAGTTCTAAAGTGCTTATGGGAAAATATTATTAAATAGGGGTGGTAGCCGTTGTACTAGTCTCTCTATTTTTCTGCAGATGAAATATTATAATAGAAAATACTCCCAAAAGTGGAAAATAGCTGAGGAGAAACTCTCAGAGCCCCTGCATCCCACATTTCCTTGATGTGGCTCAGAGCCAAGCACAGCAAGTCGAAGGGGCCTGGAGGACTCGGGAGTTTCCAAGGAAGCAAATGGTTCTCTTAGGCCATGGGAGTATGGAAGCCTTAGGGCTGGACTTCCCTAGCAGAGACTAAGCCAGGAGCAGAATAGTCCCTGAAGAGCCCAGGCTCTTCTCAGTTCTGGGAAGCACTCACCAAACACAGCTCTTCCCCTACTGCTGTTTTCCTGCAGTACATACCAAGAGCAGCTTACAAAAGGACTTGGCGTCATATTGTGTGATCAACAACCCGAGGTTATAGATGAGATCATGTGCTGGAGGGATTCTTTCTAAGGGTGGGGTGGGGGTCTTTGGGATCAGTGGCTCTAATGCCTCTAAAAGTCTTGAGTTCTGTGACATCTTCTATCCTTTTATCCCAGCCACCCTGTGCATTTACTCATGATCCTTGTGGTCCCACCACGCCCCCCACCCCCACCCCAATGGCTATCACTCAGTCACACCCAACAGCGGCCCTTTTTGAAATGTTTGAAACTAGTAGAACGATTACTGTCCATCAAACACATTCCTATCCCAGCAGTGACTGAGAAATAAGCACTTCTGCTCTAGGTACAGGAGTACTGACTCTTACGGCTAAGTAATGGGCTAGCTCCCTCCTCCAACATGTCCCCCCGTCCCCCCACCAACAGAGGCAAGCCATAACCACAGGAGGTGGATATCGATGTAGAAAGGGACAATAAATATCATGGAGCCAAAAGAATCAAGAGTGCCACGTTCATTTTAAGCCCAGTGACAGAGAAACTGGGGAGATGGGGCAAGTGTCTCTGTGTCCTGAGGTCTCAGCTTCCCAGTGTCTGATATCCTCCCCTACAAAGGAAAGCAGAATGACAGCTGAACCCTTGGGAACCCTGGGGGAAGGCAGGCCTGGCCTGGGGGCTCTCTGGGCCAAGCAGGAAGGGGAAGCATGTTGGCCTGGTTGTGAGCAGTGAGAGAGGCAGAGGCTGGCTCTGCGCCTCTCACCTGAAGGACTTGGTAAAACAGGCCAGGGCTCTCTGGAACTGGCTCCTCTAGCAGGCTCCCTAGGTAAACTTGTGCCTAGGTTTGGATGGATTCTCCATGGTGCTGACAAAACACGTGAAGGGCTCAGTGCCTTTAGCTGAGCCAGTCCTGTCCTAGAAAAGAGAGAAAAAACATCCTGGCCAGCACTAACAATCATTCCTTCTTTTAGCAAGCGTTTGTTGAGGGCCTACTGCGTGCACACCAGGGTCACTTCTAGGCACTGGGGATACAACAGTGAACTCTAGAGACCTAGATCCCAGTCTTTCTGGAGCTGATGATCTGGGGTGCTGGAGAGAACTCACAGTCACCAGGTTGGATGCCAGTGGAGTTCACATTGTCTGTGACGTGCAATGGGCATGTCATGTCTGAAAGGGCTTATTGTCAGAGGCCAACAGAGCTTTTCATCATTTTGCTGGGTGGAAAGAGGCTAAGGGCCTGTCCCCTCCTTGAAATCCCATCCCTGCGTCCCTGGCCTGGATTTCCACTACCCTACCCTGGAGAGAAATACACTGTGTTCAAGTAGTTGATACATTCTCCCTGGAGAGAAATACACTGTGTTCAAGTAGTTGATACATTCTCCGCACTCCTCTGATACTGAGATGCCTCATTGACTACTATCATTGTTTCCCTTTCTTCTCCCTCACTCTCCCTTAAACCCACTCTAATCAGACTTCCAGTCCCACCATTCCACTTTAACACAGATGCTTACATGACTAACTGAGAGTGATGGCCCCCATTTTTTTTTTTTTTGTTACTCTATATATGAATACATAAGCCTGAAGACTTATAGAAAGACTAACTTGCACATTGTTTATTTTATTCAAATCCAGGTAGTTATCTATTGTACTTCCCTTCACCAGACCTATCCTTGTATCGAGAAACTCAGTTTGTAAACGAGAAGGCACTGCCAAATCCCTGAAACTGTCCTTGAATTTGCAGAGAGTTAAAGCCACAGCTCTGCTGGGGATGCACAATCAAACTCCAGATTTCTCTTCCCCGAGGTAGTGGAAGCCAAGGTAGGGCAGTTGAGGGAAGCACCAATCTAGAAACTGGTGTTTCTGAGACCTGAAGAACTTTGGCCGTAATTCTTGGAAGTCAGGCTGCTTGCTCGCTCCGGTAAGGCTCAGGATCAGCCCTTGGGACCCTCGCAAGGTCCAGACCTTGAGGATGCACAAGGGTGTGTCCGGGGCTTGAAATAGGTTTTGTAGAACACTGCGATGGGTCTTATGGCCGTGACACCTGAGCCCCTAGGGCTCTGGTCTAGGGAGCATCAGTTGTCCCAGTCTGTTTCTATTTCTCGTCTGTGGCAGGAGGAAGAAGGAAAATGTGGAGATGCATAGTAGGACCAAGAGATTACTGTTGATCAGTCCCTGCTAAAGTGCTCTTCAAACAATCTGCACCAATTCACACACCCAACATCAGTGTATGTTGCCCTTTTGATATCATTAATTTTTACCAATTTGCAGTTTGAATAGTGTAACCCCATTGTTATTTTGTTTCCATTATTTCTTGTGGTGTTGAGCTCCTATTTCTTTCATACTGACATCTGTATGTCTGTAAACAACTTGTTCAGGTTCTCTGCTAACTTTCCTTTTGTCATTTGCTTGTGGGTATGTGTTTCTTGAGTTGTTTCATCAGAGTTCTCTGTATAATGTAACTATGATTCTTTAGTGTGTTATAACTGAAGAATGTGTTTACTCCCAGCCTCTCACTTCTCTTTTCATTTTGTTTCCTGTGTCTTCTCACATGGCTTTTCATTTGGGGTATACATACTGGCTGCTTTATTTAGTCCTCACCACAGCCACGCAAGGTTGGTAAGACTCACCCCAGTTGTCAATAACTGAAAACAAGTCCTTGAGAAGGTGCAGTGATTTGCTCCCTGATGCCAACCTGAGATCCTCACCTACGTGTGTGCAAGAATCAAAAGCTGTGTCATGAGTTGGGCAACACTAAAGCCCCTTCACATCTGCCTCCTCCCAGGCATAGAAGGAATAAAGCACACAGCAAGACTAGAGCCTTTTACCCGTAGAGGGGCATGCCTACTTAAACCCCCGAGACAAGGTATCTCAGAAGAATGGGACATGATAACAGGCCTGCTGAACAGAAGGAGATATGGGGGCCAGGACCAGACCCATCCCTGACTGTGACTTTGGCTAAGTAACTGATTCTCTCCTGGTCACTTCTCTAAAACCAAAATGATAGTTCTGGCCCTCATTTCACAGAGTTGGGTTGGGGGGAGATCTTTGACCTTAGCTGGGTTAAAAGGGAAGGAGATGTGTTATATCTCCAGCAATCGTTTCGGCAACCCATAGCTCTCCTCACTGTAAGCTCTCAGCTGTTGCGTGTATTCATGATTTTCAGGCAGATGGCTGCTGGGACAGGTTGGGGACGGGGAATGAGAGTACAAATGCGATCCAGAGCCTGCCCAAAGTGACTGACCTCAAAGAAACTGCTCTGTTGGCTCTGGGCCTGGTTCAACACCAGCTGCCCTGTGGAAAGGGCATCCCACTTAATCCTTGCAGCCTCTCTGTGAGACAGAAGCTGTTGTTCCAGTAAGTCCCTGGACTCATCCTTCCCCACCCCACCCCCACCCCGAAGTCCCTGTCAACCCTTCAGGAATGCTGTGGATACTGACGAGGTAAATCCAACAGCACTGGGAGATATTAGAAAGCACTGAGAGTGGTACGAGTCCAACCCAGTTCAGTCAATGGCAGAAGAAACGGAGCTGCTTTTAGTCCATTGCAATGGATGGTAACTGTTACAATTCTTCATTATTAGATGCCCACTGGTGATCATATGCCTGGTAGTGTTACCACTGAGTTTGAACCCCACCCTCACACCATACACCAAAACATAACACACTTATTATGTGCATTATCATGTATGTAGAAATATAAAGAAGTGAAACAGCATATGTATCCACTCCCAAGTGGCATGGAATTTTGTTGATTTCCTCTGTCATTGCAAGCATATTTAGGAAGCTTTCCACCATCCCATCAGCTCTGTGAATTTTAGTAAGAGTCTAAGTCTAGACCTGATGTCTTCCGCCTCTCACTTGTGATCCCTAACTTTGGTGAATGGCAACCCCAGGGCACAGGTCACTCAAGCTGGAGACCTGGGTATCAGCCTTGGCCCCTCTTTGTCCCTCCACCCTGGTCCACCTAAGACTATCTGTCCTGTGTAAAACATATCTCAAGTCATGTCACTTCCCTCCACTCCCTTGTCCACTACTTCCAGCACACATTTAAAATCCAACAAGTGAGTAGGGGCAGTTTCTCTGTCTGCCTGTCTTTTGTCTGTGGTTGAGACCAGGAGTGTCTGAGGATGGGCAGTGAAGAACAAAATCGACTGGCAGGGTTGTGGATATAAGTAAATCCCACCTTGGCCCCCACTGGCAGGATGTCAGTACATTTCCTCACACCGGAGTCACAGAAAAAGAGAGTCCCTCTTTATGCTTGGCACAGGGAGGATGGGCCAGCCTTTTGTGGTTGTGGTCCTCAAGAGTGTGCTCTCAGGGAGGTGGGAGGGGGCTTCAGGATGGAGGGGACACATGTAAACCTGTGGCCAATTCATGTTGCTGTATGGCAGAAAAGCATCACAATATTGTGAAGTAATTCTCCTCCAATTAAAATAAATTAATTAATTTAAAAAAGAAAAAGAGTGTGCTCTCCATTGAATGATTGAACTCCCTGCCTTGGGAAACTGAGGACCGCACACTGGGGGAGGGGGGGATCTCAGTGAGATGCAGCTTTCCCCATACTGTAAGAAAATGGAAGACTAATATGATTTGATGGGGACCTCAATGAGGCCCACCCTCTTATTATTCTGTGCTTGAAAGGCCCACCATTAGACTCCAAATTTTGCACGAGATCTGTGGTTTTCAGAGCACTCTGAGGTGTGTCCCCAGAGGTCTGTGGAACTGCCTCAGGGAGCAACAGGTAAAGGGTACAGCAGATGTTGCTTCCTTTTCCATTGGATTACCACCATCATTCTATTAACATAAATAATCCCCCAGTGTGGTGTGGTGTGGTGTGGTATGGTATGAGATTGGACCTTGAGTAGTGGCAACCGTCTCCAGGTGATCCAGTCACCTAAGAATGCTGACCCTCTAGTGTTTTAGCTTTGTTGGGTGTAGGACTGCAAGTACAGAATCACTGTCCCTCAGAGGATGAACCGTGATACAGAGCAGACTGGCAGCCCAGGGCTCCTAACTGGGGACAGTGGGACCTAGACTGCATTGCTGTAACGGAGGGGTCCTTGCCCCAGATCAGCCAAGGGCAGAATTCTGACTCTGCCCCTTGCTGGTGAGGTGATCTCAGAATGGAGTTCACACAACTCCCCTTGTTTTGGAAGACCGGAGAGTAAACTGAATACATAGGAAGCCCCTGTAATGCAGCAGGCTGTGTAATGTTTGGCAGAGCTGAAGAAAAATGTTGCTCCCTTCCTAAGGTTGACCAGGATTCACTGGGATATAGCACCAGAGGGAAAGAGGGTGGATGGGTAGAAAAAAGAAGAGAAAGAAAAAAACTCAAACAAACTATGCTTAATCTCGTCCTCACTCATAGGCTCCAATGGTCATCTGTTCACCATAAGAGCCAGGAGATCCTGCTGACCCCACACTGTCTCTTGAGGAACTGCCAAATTTCTTCACCTACCTGAGCTATCCCCAGGGTTCAGGGATTGTGTCACGATGCATTTGGGGGTCAGAGGGATGAATACAAAGGAGGAGAGCTCAGTCATGTTTCAGAAACAAAGATGGAAAACTGATGACCCACACCTCTCCCTAATGCTGACCACTTCCTAAGTCTGTCCACTTCCTCCACGCAGTTGTCCTGTGTGTCCTGATGGTTCATCTGACTGTTCAAGGGGTAACAGGGCCCCTCTTGAGATGCACAAGTTCACTCATTCCTAGTCATGGCTGACAGGAGGAAGAGTTGTATTTGGTGCTTTCCAGTTGATTCTGAGCCCTCCACAAACAGAGAAGGACCAGAAGTCTTAAGGATGCACACAGCTAGGAGAACATGACTTAGTGAAAATCCAGGCAAACATTTCTTTAAGTGCCAAGCCCAAACGGGAGGAAGGACTTGCCCAAGGACTTGCAAGAGAGACTATGGTCCTCCCAGGTAGGGAGAAGAGGGATGCTAATGGGGAGGCATATGGGGCAACAGCCTGTGTGTGTCTGGGGTCCCGGCAGAGGAAACGATCTCTTGCTGTGAGGCTGCAGAATCCAAAGGCCTGTACAAAGTGGGAGGCAGGTAGGGCCACATGGTGCATCAAAGCCAAGAGGGGCTGAGAGGGGTGATGGCAGCCTGAGGTAAAATCAACAGCAGAGGTGTTCCTTTCAGGAGATGATGTACATACTGTTGTATATGGGTGTCAGTCGGTGTCTGGCCAGTAGTCGGCAGATGGCTCTGGGCCTAGAGGGCTTGGAAAATGTTAGGGTCAGATTCGAGAAACCCAGCCAGGGTGGGGTTGTGCCAAGGGTGAGGAAGAGCGGTGAGGACTCCTTGGTGCCATGTCCTGCTATATAAAATCTCTTCTCTGTTGCTTGGGTTTCAAGTGGGGCTGCTGAGCCCTGACCTGTGTTTACCCACCAGATTTCACCATGTAATTCCTTGTTTCTACAAATATTCACATCTTAAACACACACACATACACAAACACACACATGGACACGGACACACACTGTAAGCCTCAGTGGTGTCCAGTGACTGACGTGAGAAGTTAACAGCAGCTACAAAGGAGCAAAAGCCCAGCAGGCTCCCCAGACCCTGGAAGTTGGAGCTTCTCACGTCTTTTGGACAGGATAGAGCCCCAGGATATGAGATCTCAGCTCCTTCGGGAGAAGCAGCGATATGGAGCTGAGCACCCCCATGAGCTAGGGCCCAGCCCAGGAGAACAGAGCCATGTGGGGAAATGGGTGGATCGCAGGCCACCAGGAATAGCTGCTGAGCCACTAGACCTAAAGCAAACCAATCACACTATGATTCTGTATCTGTGGGTTCCACCTTGGCTGCCCCCCAGGGATGTAGGAAAAGGGCTATGCAACAGCTATCTATCAGACTCCCAAATGTTGTTTCCTACCAGAGCCTTATACCACCTGGGATTCATTAGTGCTCAAAGGCATTGGGCCTCTAAACAACTAAAGGACAATTACTTCACATAGCAGGTGCTGTTCAAGCACTTTTTCCCCCACTCCTGGCCTTGAATAGGGGACTACGTGAGTTAAGAGAAAAGAATATTTGGCTTGTGCCAGTTATCCTCTTTGATATTGAAGAGCACGTCCTACATGTTTATCTGCTGCCTGGTGATTTTTGGTGTTGCAGCACCTAACAGGCCCTTCATATGTTGTTGGCTTAAAAGGGACAAATATGTTCCAATCCCTGGGACAGACTTGCCCTGCTGATATTATGTTGCAATACATATCAAGGTCACCTTAGGAAGGAAAAAAAAAAAAAAACTTCATCATATGAAAATGAATAATCTGCAGTTAAGGACGAAGTTGCCTGTTGGAGGGGCTGTCTTGTGTAGAGTGGGTGTGCTTGAGAGTTGGCTCTATGTATGTGGGGCTAAGAGTTTTTCTTTGGATCTAGAGATATTTTTCACATGTACCTCCCCCATCCCCTTCCATATAACCACTGAGCAGTTATTCTCAGACATGAAGACTCATGTGGTGTCAAGAGAGGAGAGATGTTACTCCTTTCTCATTCCTGGCTTAGTCCTTCCCCCATGAGGGTCAGAGCTCTCTGCTGTGGAAAATTCACTCTTTATTGGCTGAAGTCTATTGCAACCGTGACTGAGGAACCAGTGGCACTGCCCCAAGAAGGAGCTAGTACAGCCTTAAAGGGCTAAGTGAGATGCTATCTCCCACCCTTCACCACCCCACCACCACCAGTGACGACCCCCAATCCACCTGAGGCTGGAGCCAGTGTCGAAAGCTTCATAGTTGTGAAGGTGAAGTGAAAACAGTCCAGTGTGCCAGTATTTACTTCAGGCCCAGTGACCGAGAAACTGGGGAAAGTAGGGATAGGTGGCAGCCGAGGGAGTTTGGTCACCGTTCACGAGTCTGTGTCTGTAGGACTTGAGGTCTCAGCTTCTCAGTGTCTGATATCCTCCCCTACAAAGGAAAGCGGAGTGTCAGTTGAACCCTTGGGAACCGTGGGGGAAGGCAGGCCTGGCCTGGGGGCTCTCTAGGTGAAGCAGGAAGGGGAAGCATGTTGGCTTGGCTGTGAGCAGCGAGAGAGGCAGAGGCTGGCTCTGAGCCTCTCACCTGAAGGACTTGGTGAAACAGGTGAGGGCTCTCTGGAACTGGCCTCTCCAACACCCTTGGGGACTAGCAGGCTCCCTGAGCAAGCTTGTGTCATTGGATGGGTTCTACATGGTGTCAGGTGAAACCACAAATTCCTCGGTGTCTTTAAGCTGGCTCTTCATGTTCTGCAGGAAAAGAGACAGAGAGGGTGAGAGAGGAGAACGGCCTCATCCTAATCTCCCTGCCTTCCCTGACATTCATTGCCTCATTCAACAATGAGGCAATGTGCGCTGCGACACTGTTCCAGATGCTGGGGATACAACAGTGACCTCTACAGACCACATCCCAGCCCCAGGGGCTGACATTCCATGACACGAGAGGGAAAGCAGACTTGCCAGGTCAGGAGGTGGAAGGAAGGGAATGAAGATCCTGCTTCTAGGAAGGTGTGATGTGTGTGTAGTGACCAACAGGACTTCTTTGAAGAGACCAGCTAAGCTCTTGACTCTGCTGTGTGCAAAGAGGCTGAGGAGCTGGCTCCTCCACATCCTTCCAGCCCCTCTGGCCCCGCCCTGTCTTTCCTCCCTCCTGCAACCCAGTGCAATGTGCTCAAGCAGTGGATACATTTCTGGTATGTGACATCCCCTCTGTTGTTGTGTCTCTTACTCCCACCCTTCCCTTCTCTCTGTCTCTCTTTTTCTTCTTTCCGCTGAACCTCCCAGCAGGCTCAAGCCAGGTTTCAGACTGCTGAAGAAAAAAAGCAGATGGTGAGTTGTCATTTGGTGGGGATGTGATAGGCAGGGGTGTGCATGTAGACCCTCCCCACATTTACATTCATAGGATTGTGTACCTAAAAGCCCCGGGGAGGTATATGGGTCCAAATGGGTTATCAAAGAAAGGAGGGTAAACTTCGTGATGGCATCCACAGTCCAAATCAAGAGCAGAGTCGTTCCTCTCGGGGTGGGGTGCGGGGCCGGTTATGTGAGATGCCATGTCTGTGAGACAGCCAGCATCTGGTGGGTAGTGGACAGGCGATTTGGGGCCTGGTGGGTGGGGGGAGGGCTTGGACAATGTGAGGGACAGAGGGGAAGGGGAAGGGCCTGGCCTGGACTAATCTGAAAGCAGAACAACTGAGGTGAGAGCTCCTTATTACCAAGTCCTATGCTATATGAGATTCCATCGTTGACACTTGGATTTTAAGAGAAATCTACCTAATTGTGGCCCCTGCTTATCACCTAGAACTATGAGGTTTTGCTCCACTGACTTCAAGGGAGCCCCCTGCAAATAGTAACTGGAAGGAAAAGAGGATGTAGGTGACCTAAGAGTCTTGATCTGGGTTTTGAAATAATGGTGTTGCTTAGGAAGACATCTTTCATATACATGTGAGGATACAGGACTGATTGATTGTCTCCAGGAGTCTACCACAGGTCATGGTCTGAAGTTATAGAAATGGATGAGGTTCTGTTACTGCTTCAAGTCATTCAGTGGGAGAGAAGCCAAAAAAAAAAAAAGCGAAAAAGAAAAAAAACCCAGGATGATAACAATAGAGGGAGATGGCTATGAGAAGATGGAGGAGGGGCAGCCACCAGCCTTGAGAGTTGGAATGGAGTCTTAGAGATTTCCCAGAGAAGGCATGCCTGAAATGAGTGAAGAAAGAAGTTGGCCAGGAAATAGAGAAAGGGGAGAGCTTTGCAAGAAGTCGCCTGAGACAACAAAGTGCAGATTTTGCAACTGAAAATAAGTAGACTCAGATTTCTCTTCTAGGGTTTCAGTAGAAGGTCAGTCATGCGGCTTAAGTATAGGGGTAAAAAGTGGTGCCACACAGAGACACAGAGCCCTGGATTTTGAGAAGCAAAAGATTTTGAGTATTGTTAACTTTCATGATGGTCCGTTGATTATTTATCCTTTATGATTCAGTTTTTGAATGAATGTTCTACCTAAGATATCTTTGCCTAACCTCATGGCACAAAGGTTTTCTCCCATATTTTCTTGTAGGTTTACAACTTACACTTAGCTCTATTATTTATTCCAAGTGTTTTTTGCATGCAGTGTGAGGTATTGACGTTTACTGGTGGTTTCCATTCGGAGATTCCCTTTCTCCAGCTCTATTGGTTAATTATCAGTTAATTTAATTATCTTAGCACCTTTGTCACAAATCAACTGACCATATTTTTGCATATGTCTATTTCTGGGCTTTCTATTTTATCCACTGATCCGTACATCTAGTTTTATGGTGATACCACACTGTCACGACTACTATAGGTTCACATTAAGTCAGGGAATTTGGTACCGTAAGTCTTTCATCTTTGTTCTTCTCCAAGTGGCTTTGGCTGTTCTATGTCCTTTGCATTTCCATATAAGTTTTAGAAATAACTTTTCATTCTAATTATGGTTATGGCAAATCGATAGATGAATTACTAGAGACTTGACATCTTAAACCTTCTGGAGTCTTCTGATCCATGAACATAGTATATTTCCATTTAATTTGCATCTTCTTTAATTTTTCTCAACAATATTTTATAGGTACCTGTATATGAGTCTTGCACATACTACATTAAGCTTCTTAATAGGTATTTCATTTACTTTAGTGCTATTGTAAGTGATATTTAAATTTCTTCCATCTCCAATTATTTGTTCCTGGTATGCTGAAATAGAGAGGATTTTTTCCCATTGAGTTTCTGTCCTGTAACCAGGTTAAATTGCATATCAGATCTGAGAGATGATTTTGTTTTCTGTAGACTACTAAGTATTTTCTAAGTATTACTCAGTATGATCCCTTTAATGTATTGTTGGATTCAGTTTGTGCCTCTAGGTGTTCTTGACAAATGGCATCAGGGGAAAAGGATTTCAAACTGGGTAAGCTCTGAGTCAGAGAAAGCCACCCAAGTGGGGTCTTCTAGGGAACTACTAGACAGGGCAACTAACGACCTGGGAATGTTATCTGGGAACAAGGCTCTGCAGGAGTCCTGTCCCATTTCTGCTCCCTCTGGTGGCTGTCAGGCTGCCGGTTTTCACCATGATTGCAGGCTGTTAGCATTCAAAGCTGAGCTTCCCTTGTGGCTCAGCTGGTAAAGAATCCGCCTGCAATGCAGGAGACCTGGGTTCGATCCCTGGGTTGGGAAGATTCCCTGGAGAAGGGAAAGGCTACCCACTCCAGTATTCTGGCCTGGAGAATTCCATGAACTATACAGTCCACAGGGTCGCAAAGAGTTGGACATGACTGGGCGACTTTCACTTTCAGCATTCAAGGCCACCACAGAGTTGGATAGAGCGGCATGAGAACAGGACGACTTGAAATGCCACCTAGCTCACTCTTCCTACTGAGATTAGGCTGTTTTTCTAGAATAAACATACCTAAGGGTGTTGCACACTTTTGGTGAATTTTTAGAGTTCTGCCAACATTGATTCTGAACCTCTTTTCCAGTTTTCTCATTGCTTTCAGAGAGGAGAGAATTTTCAGCAGTCCTTCTTCCGACATATTGGCTGACTTCCTGTACAATCTTTCACTGTGCTTACCTATCAGTGTGTTTGCTGCTGTGCAGTACACTGTGCTTGTACTTACATGTCTCTCAAGAAATAACTTTTTGGGTCACCAACCATGTGAAAGGCTCCACAATAGAAGGTCAAAGCAAAGGTGTATAAGACACCATCTTTGATTTCAAAGCTGTCACTCTCAAATAGATTCCATTTAAATAGAACATTTGAAGCCTAATGATTGCCAAGCCTGTGTCTGATCACCAAATTATATCCTAGTTCAGTTCAACGGGAATTATTTTTGGCCACCGCGCCTTAACTATAACCAGGCTTTCACCTAGATATTTGACAGCCAGCCTGACTAATATCTCTGGTCACTGCTAATTTCACCTCCAGTCACTTCAGGAAGCTGAGAGCTTCAAGGGAATAAGAGTGCAGATGGGGAGGGGAGTGGCTGCTGCTATCACCCATATGAAGAATTAGAAACAGAGATTCATTTGAACAACCAGTCTTGGTTTTCATAATTGCATAGCACCAAGTCAGTATTTTCCACTGAAATGGCTTGTTTTTATATTGATGGAGCCCACTGTCCTTTTGGCTATTGATAAGAGTTTTGGTCTTATCAAGGAAGGACCCAAGAGACCACTCTTCACACCATGGTATGGAAATATAGCTCCATCCTTCTCCTTTTGAATCAGTCTCTGCATATCTGACATGGTCATCGATCAAAGATCCTCAATGGCAGTCTAAAACCCCAGTTTACATGCAATATGTGTGTCTGTAAAACCTTTTGAACCACAGGAGGTGCCTGCTAATGTATTCACAGCCAGTTTGTTCAGGGCTTGATTTCTGAAGATATCCTGGTGCCTTTGATAAATATGTCTGGAAAGAGCCCCCCACCCCCAATGACAATAGAATATTTAAGAGAGACGATTTTTTATTGGAAACTTGGCTCTGCCACTTCTTAGCTGTGTGACTTTGGGCAAAGTACTTAGTCTCTCTCAGCCTCAGAGTCCCAATTGACCAAACTGAGGATAATAACAGGGGAGTGGGGGAGGGGGGTTGCAGGGATTAAACGTGGCAAATTTGTAAAGCATTTAGTTTACTATCTACACTAAATAGCAATAAGCTAATGCCCCCTCCTCCCACAAATGTTAGCTTTAATTACCGTCAATCAACCTCTGAAATGCCATGAACACACAATCTGTAAGAGTGACCCACATTAAGAGGTTCATAATCCATTTGTCTCATTTGGCCAACAATGAGCTCCCTGCCCCCCACCCCCCAACCCCCGGCATGCATTTTCACAGATGAACAGTGGCCTGGAGAGAAAGAGAGCGGAAAAGAGAGAGAGAGAGAGAATCCCTTTGTCTAGGATTTTCCCTGTTATGCTTTGTGATGGTGGGTGACCACAAAATTTGCGTCTCTCCTAAAATTAGTGGAGAGGGGGCTTCTCCACTAAAGCCCCTAATATAGCTCAGTTGGTAAAGAATCTGCCTGCAGTGCGAGAGACCTGGGTTCAATCCCTGGGCTGGGAAGGTCCCCTGGAGAAGGGAAAGGCTACCCACTCCAGTATTCTGGCCTGGAGAATACCATGGACTGTATGGTCCATGGGGCCGCAAAGAGTCGGACACGACCTAGAGACTTTCACTTTAACTAAAATTAGTGAGTTTACCGAGTGACTAATTTGCCACATTTACTGGATTTCTTGATTGTCACGTGAGCAACCTTTACGGGAATAGCTGGGCTTCCCAGGTGGTGCTAGTGGTAAAGAACCTGCTTGCCAATGCAAGACACATAAGAGACATGGCTTCAATCCCCAGGTGGGGAAGATCCCCTGTGGGAGGGCATGGCAACCCACTGCAGTATTCTTGCCTGGAGAATCCCATGGACAAAGGAGCCTGGCGAGCCACAAATCTATAGGGTCACAAGAGTCAGACGCGACTGAAGTGACTTAGCACACATGCACAGAAACAATCATTTTTATTTTAAAGATGGATAATATGTTTCTGAATATTAACTCAACAAAATAGATATACCTTAGACATTTGGGAAAATACCCAAAATTAGGAACTGAAAACTTTCCCCATGAAAGTATCCTTCTAACCCAAAATTTGGGATTTACCGATGATGAAACCATTTTAATTATTCCTGATTTATCTGGGAATATTCTGAATGTTATTTTCTATCTTTTCAAGCCACATGGATTTTGTGTGCATGTGTGTGTGTGTATTTTCAAATGGATTCTCAGATAGAACTGCTTGTTTCTTGCAATTATAATTTTTAATCAAAGATAGATATGTTAAATTCAAGAAGTATATTTAATTTTAATTTTAAACACTGTTATTTTAAGTTGGACTAAAATTAATTAATTTAAATTGAATTTTAAACTTGAACATGAGCTAAAAGTAAAAATTTATAATTAAGTTCATATGGACAACTCTGCTTCTGGGAAGATAGAGTGGATGAACGTTTCCTATTCCTCCCACTAAGTACCACTTTAAACCCTGGGTGCCATATATGAAATAAACATAAGGCTCTGCAATGCGGGGAGGAGAAGGTGGATCAACTAAGGATCTCAGAACCTGAGAAAGGACACGGTGGTGAGTTCCCTGGGTTTTCTTTCTGCATCATATATCCCAGGCTTGGAGCTGAAGAAGCCAGCTACTGAGAGAAATGCCGAAAGGTGGAGACAAAACAACAGTGATAACAGCAGCAGCAGCAATGAAACCCGGCTGAAACAGAAAGAAAAGTCTGCTCTCTCTAACATAAGGATCAAGAATAAGACAGAAAAGGTTTTGTGCATGACTGCTCTACTCCAGCCAAGCAATATGGAAAGGGAGGGGGGGGGGAAGGATTGTGGCCTGACAGCTCCCTCGCCACCTCCCCAGCCCTGCCACCCTCCCCCACCCACCACCAAGCCAACGAAGGTCTAGCAGGGAATCCATAATTCCATGTTTTACTGGTGGAAACAGGAGCCATCTTCCCCTCTTCACCACATCAGTAGAACTCAAACACATGGAAACTCTGGAATTATACCTCCACTTGTCAGTAAGATGGCAACCCTCCCCATCCCTGCTTGGATGATTTCAGTACTTTCACCACCACTCAGTAGTAAGGAGGCTGCTCATTCCGTGGGCTAAAGGAAAGTTTTCCAGCACATTAAGAAATGTTTTGAACTGAATGGAGATGATTACAAACCATACCCAAATTTGTGGGATGAAGCTAAAGCATTGCTGGAAGGGAAATTTACATCAGTAAAGGCTTACATTATGGAAAGGGAAATGCACCAAGTCAATAATCCAAGTTCTCACCTCAGGAAACTAGAAGAAGCAGCAAAATAAATCCAAAGCAAACAGAAGGAAGGGGATACAGAAGACGACCCCAGTAATCAATGAAATTGAAAACAGAAAAACAACAGAGAAAATCAATGAAACAAAAATCTCGTTCTTTGAAAAGATCAATGAAACTTACAAACCTCCAGCGAGCCTGACAAAATAAACCCGCAGTGATTCACTGCATTTGCTGAATGACTTCAGTGACTATGTTCGTGACATAGTCTATTTTAGAAACCACGTGTAAAATAGATAAACCAGTGCAAGTTTGATGCATGAAGCAGGGCACACAAAGCCACTGTCCTGTGACAACATAGAGGGATGGGAGGGGGGCAGAGGTGGGAAGGGTGTCCAGGATGGAGGGGGCACACCTATGGCCGATTCATGTTGATGTATGGCAAAACCCGTCACAATATTGTCAAGTAAATTTCCGACATAGCAGCTGGATTGATGTCCTTCATACAGAAACTATTTTGGGGTAACCTTTTTTTGTAATTAGCTCGAATTCTTTTCTAAGTGATAGAAATGATTCCCTGATATCTACTCCACAAGTTCAAAATTTTTAGGCTATAATCACATCTTTGCAGATTGCAAAGTCCTTGGAGAAAAAAATGTACCTAGAATATTAATCGGCCAAGGTTTCATGCAGCATGACTCATGAGAAGAAGGTATTTGAAAAGTAAGGTGTTTGAACTTTTTTCATGGTTTGAATCAATCGCTCTTTCATATTGTTGGAAAGGTCCTGTATTATATGGGCTTAGTTGCAGATCTTAGGCTTTTCGTAAAATGATGTATATGGTCCTGCAATTCTCTAACATACATTCTGTGACTGTAACAATAATGTATTTACTTTTATTTTTTTCTATGTGCTGTGGTTAGTCACTCAGCCATGTCTGACTCTCTGCAACGCATTGGACTGTAGCCCGCTGGGCCCCTCTGTCCATGGGGTTTTTCAGGCAAGAATACTGGAGTGGTTGCCATTTCCTCCTCCACGGGGTCTTCCCAACCCAGGGATGGAACTCGTGTCTTCTGTGTCTCCTGCACTGCAGGCGGATTGTTTACCTGCTGAACCATTGGGGAAGCCCTATTTACTTGTTTATTTATTGTTTTACTATATCTCCATTTAAAATGTCTGTGTGTGAGAGACAGAGTGAGTGCCTATGTGTGTGCGTGCGCCCAAGATCCAAGCTACTTTATAGCTGGCCAAATTTATAACCCAGGTTCTCTTAATAATTGTTAAAAAACTGTTTCTAGTTGTTGCTGAACAGTTACTTCCGATTTCAGGCAACAGATTTTGTCATTCTTCTTGGACTGTTAGAGGAAATTCTTTTTTAATTCGTCTTATATTTGCTTACATTTCTCTTCATATTGTTCAGTTTGTTTTCTTCATATTTCTTTGAACACAGCAAATAAATAGCTTTTCCTCTTTATTTGTTGTTGCAAACACAACAACAGCAGCAACAACAACAATGGAAGGGGTTGGGAGGCTGAGGTGCTCAACTTTACAGCAAAATGCCCACTAATTAAAAATAGAAAGGAATTTCTAGAAAACAGAAATAGAGAATCACCATGTTTCCGACCACCAAAGCAATAATCAAACCAGACCCAGAGCCCTGAATAAAAGCTAAGGCCAAGAGGTGAGAATGTTTTTGGAGAACAGACTACCCACATGGTATCAAAATATCATGCCACAGACTGCTTATAAATCAAAAAGGTACCTTTACCATGAAATGATCTCTACAACAACACCTTAAATAAGTGATCAAACTCAGTAATGCCAACTGTAGCAATGACAGCTAGACAACCTGAACTTGGGGGCCTACGGATGTGAGGCTCACGACCTATTTAATATCCTTGCCAAGAATATTAAACCTGAAGATATAAATCTAAACAAGAGGAAAATATCAGGCAAACATATACTGTGGACACTTTACAAGCAAACGAGCCTAGGCTCCATGACATGAAGATGCCATTGCCGTGGAAGATTTAAGTTGAGGGACTGTTTGGGACTGCAGGATACTAAAGAGACATGACAACTGAATGCAGTGTGTGATACTTGATTGAACTGTGGATCCTCAAAAGGATATTATTGGGACAATTGGGGAAATTTGACTATGGACTCTATATGGACTTAGATAACACTATCACCTCATTGTTAAATTCCTTCGACATGATAACAGTACTGTGGTCAGATGGGAGAGTATCCTAGTTCTTAGGAGACAAATTCTGAAGTAATTGGATGAAGTGTTTGGAACTGTTATGCGGTTAAGCAAAAAGGAAGAAAAAAAAGAGAGCGAGAAAGCAATGGGATAGTAGGAACCTAGGTAAAAGAATGCTTACTCTTTATGCATTTTCAAAATAAAAAGCTGAGGAAAATGGATTGTTCATACTTTAGAGTCATGCATTGAAATAGTTCCCAATAAAATAAGAAAATTTCTGATGTTTTCTTGAAAATAGTCTGGGAGAGGAGTAGGGGAGAAGATATATGGGAATCGAGTTTGGTTATAAGTTGTTGCTGGTTGCGGTTGGGTGATGGGATAATCGGAGGTTCCTTCACTCTTCTCTCGTGTACAATGGTTCTCAAAGTGTGGTTCCCTTCCAACAGCATCTGCATCACCAGGGAACTTGTCAAAAAAGCAAACTCTGTGTCCCACTCCAGGACGTTTAATCTGAGACTATAGATGTGGAGCTCAGCAATCTGTGCTTTAACAAGCTCTCTGTGTGATGCTGCTGCAAGCTCACATTCCAGGACCACAACTCTACTGTCATGAACTTGGAGATTGAAAATTTGTATACAAGTTCTATTTGCAAATGTTTGAAATAATCCACAGTATAATTTTTTTAATTAATTTAGTTTTTATTGAGGGATAATTGCTTTACAGAATTTTGCTGTTTTCTGTCAAACCTCAACATGAATCAGCCATAGGTATATATATATCCCCTCCCTTTTGAGACTCCTTCCCATCTCCCTCCCCATCCCACCCCTCTAGGCTGATACAGAGTCCCTGTTTGAGTTTCCTGAGCCATGCAACAAATTCCCATTGGCTATCTAGTTTACCTATGGTAATGTAAGTGTCCATGTTACTCTTTCCATACATCTACCCTTTCCTCTCCTCTCCCCATCACAGTATAATTTTTTTAAAGTAAATAAAACAAGCGTCCTAGCTTAGTGGTCAACCTAGTTTAGTGGTCAAGTTTTAATGAAAAGTTTCAAGACAGATAATACTAATCTTACATGAACACTGCCAGAGGATAGCAAAGAGGGCAACTAAGTTGCTCAACTTAGTCTATGAGACTAGAAAACCTTGACCCTGGATCCAGCAATTATGCTATGAGGAGGGAAACATCAAGTCAATCTTGCTCATGAACAGAAGACAGGCAAATTCTAGGCAAAACTTTAGCAAACTGAACCCACCAGTGTACACAAAAGATGCTACACTGTGATGTATAGCTACGTCTATCCTAGGAGAGCAAATCTGGTGGAAGGAGGCACGAGGGAGATTTGGGTGTTGCTAATATATTCTGCTGCTTGCTCCAGGTGCTAACTGAATGCGTGTGGTTAATTTTTGAAAACTCACTAAGATGCACACTTACGATTTTGATTCTTTTTTGATTATAAGATATACTTCACTAAAACTTTTGAAAGAAATCTCATAAATAACCCTCATTATATTAACAGATCTAAATGAATAGAGTCCTGGTCATTTCAATAGAGGCCCCAAAGTTAAAATCCAATGATCTATTCATGATTTTTAAGACAAACTTATTAAACTAGAAATATAAGGGATGCTCCTTAAACTGATAAAACAAAGGAAGGAAAGAAAAAGAGAGAGGAGGGAGAGAGAGAGAGGAAGAAAGAAGAAACAAAAGTGAGAAGAAAAAAATAAAGAAGGAAGGGAGGAAAGACAAAAAGAAGGAGAAAGAGAGAATGCAAGAGAGAGAGAGCAAACAATGAAACAAACACAGAAAGCCCGTTTTAATATGGAAATGTTGGCAACATTCTGTTTAATGTTAGGAACAACCCAAAGATGCCCAATTTTGCCATCTCCATTTGACCTTGTAGTGGATGTCCTAGCCAGCCAGTAAGAAACTTGTAAACTGATTATCTTACTTCTGTTACTCACAGATTCACAGAAAACTGCAGACCACCTATAGACACATGATAAAATGTCACAGGGTTTAAGCACGGTGGCTGACTTTAAGATCAATATATTCTTTTAAAACTCAAATGGATTTTTATAAATTAGATAGGGATAGAAAATGTCATTTTGAACAGATATCAAGCACCAGAGCAACACGATTCCAGAGTATCCTGAAAGTGTAAGTCGCTCAGATCATGTCTGACTCTTTGCGACCTCATGGACTATAGCCCGCCAGGCTTCTCTGTCCTTGGGATTCTCCAGGCAAGAATACTGGAGTGGTTTGCCATTTCCTTCTCCAGGAGATCTTCCTGACCCAGGGATTGAACCTGGGTCTCCTGCATGGCAGGCAGATTCTTTACTGTCTGAGCCGCCAGGGAGTATCTTGGAATAAATACCAAAAGGATGTACAAAATCTGAATGTAAAAAAGATAAACACTAAGCTGAAGGATTCCAGCGTTAAAGAAGACCCACAAAAATAGAGAGCCATTCCATGTTGGTGACTAGGAAGGCTGAATATCATAAAGATAGTCAATTCTCCCTTAACTGATCCACAGATTCAATGAAAATGTAATCCAAACCTACCGCAAATGAGTTTTCAGGAAACATGACATGCTGATCCTGACATTTACATTTTTGAGTTTAGGAAGGACAACAGGCAAAGAATAGCAAAGACACGCCTGGAAATGATGAATAAGGTGTGAGGACTTGTCCCACCAGAGATCAAGATGTCTTACTAAGAGATAAAAATTAAGAGAACGTAGTACTGGCACAGGAATAGATCGACTTATCTGCGGAACAGAACGGGGAACTCAGAGACACGAATGAAGACCAAAATGACTCCACACACTGCCAATTGTTCCCTGGGGCTGCAAAATTGGATTTCGAATTGAGAGTCCCTGACATAGGGATACGGAGGGATCTTAAAAACACAGGCTGATTTTGTAAAAGTAATTTACAGAATACCAAGGATGCCTGTTTAAAATGCTTGTTGGAGAAGGAAATGGCAACCCACTCCAGTGTTCTTGCCTGGAGAATCCCAGGGATGGGGTCGCACAGAGTCGGACACGACTGAAGTGACTGAGCAGCAGCAACTATAGTAACTTTGAGTGGAGAAGCTGTAACGAATTTTGTTCTTTCAATTCTTGTATTTACTGCATTCTCTATGAGCAGAATATACTGGGTTTCTCTGGTGGCTCAGACAGTAAAGAATCTGCCTGCCAATACAGGAGATGCAGGAGACAAGGTTTTGATCCTTGGGTCGGGAAGACTCCCTGGAGAAAGGAAAGGCTGCCCACTCCAGTATTCTTGCCTGGAGAATCCCATGGTCATAGGAGCCTGGTGGGCTACAGCCCATGGGTCACATTTTCTATGAGAAGAATATATTAGCTTATATTTTGTAATATACAATAAGACTCATAAACAATCACTTTTATGTCTGGGGCAGTAAGGAAATCTCACAGTATGTGCTTATTATAGATTTCCAGTTTTCTGAGTTTAATGAAATTCAATACAAACTTTTGAGCCAATTGCGACGGTTTTGCCAATTCCTTCTAGAACTATTAATAAGAACTGTCAGAAGTCGAGTATATAAAAAAAAAGTTTGACTTGGTTGGTGCTTCAGTGCTATAAGACATCTGATGATTAGTTGCAGCTGAGGAGGAAAAAGCATCTTTTAGAAAAACTAAAACTCCATCAAAATTTCCTAATGGTAATTTTTTGCTTGTTCGTTTGCTAAACTACTTGTTCTGAATATAAGAATAATAAATTCTTGTTATAAACAAAATAAAAATAAAATGCTTGCATATACAGTATTTCACAGGGCTTCCCAGGTGCCACTCGTGACAAAGAATCCTCCTGTCAATGCAGGAGACTTAAGAGACATAGGTTGGATCCCTGGATCGGGAAGATCCCATGGAGAAGGAAATGGCAACCCACTCCAGTATTCTCACCTGGAGAATTTCATGGACAGAGGAGCCTGGTGGGCTATAGTCCATAGGCTCGCAAAAGAGTCGGATGCGATTGAAGCAACTTAGCACACAGCATTTCACATCCAAAAAGCAAAGAGTTTGGGAAACAAGGTTTGGGGAGCACAAAGCTCCACTCCATTCCTGGAGCCGAATGGCAGGCCCAGTAAAGCCACCCAGCAGGAGGAGAAGTGCGAGGGTAGTGAAGAGAGCGGCGGGCGGGGCTTTTGCCGTGACCTTCAGACGAACCTGAAGCTCATTGGTCACTGACCACCGCGGTGGGAGGTGAAAAGCAGAGCCGGAAGCTCGTTGTCGGTTGAAGGAAGGGCGGGAAAGGGACCGAGAGCTGGGTCTTCCTTCGGGCCTCCTGTCGCAGTACCTTCGATCCTGACCTGCTGGAGGCTGGGGTAACCATAGACTGGCATCAGGAATAGGACCCTCATTCTCCGCACCTCTTCTTTCCTCCCTCCCCGCCCCGCCCCCACCCTCCGCTCCCGAGCCGCAGTCCCTTCTTCTCTCCTCCACCTCCTCAGGGTACCTCAGGATACGAGGTATACCTCCAGTATTCTCGTATACGAGGTATACGCATTCAGGTATATGAGGTATACCTCGTATCCTGAGGTACCCCGCCCCACCCCTCCCCCCACTCCACCCCCCACACCCCACCCCTCCTTCACTGAAGTCCTGTGGGATGATCGCTTGCTCCAGACTCCTGACCCCTCGCCTCTGGCCACTGGGGCAGGGCTTATGTCCCCCCACCCCCACCCCCGCCCACCTCATGATTCTGAGGTGGGGGTGACAGGGAACGGTTGGGTAGCCTGAGCGAAGGGAGGTGGTGAACTCTGGATTTGGGAGGAGGGGAAGCTGTGCCCAAGCATAATTGTTGAAGTTGTTGGGGAGGAGCATGGAAGACTGTTGGGAGGCTGTGGAGGGAATGCATGGGTTTGCATGAAAGCAGAGAGAGTGTGCTGGTGCAAGAGAACAATTAGTGCAGTGAGGAGTTGGCTGTTGACTAGGTCAGGGTCTGGCGTTCAATAGGGGGCTCAACAAACATCTACTTGGTAAATCAGTGAGGGGATGAATGAAAGTAATCATTGAAAGAAGGGCTTGAGATGCAGCGGGACTATAGGATTTCATGATATGATATGATTTCAGGGTGTCACTTTAAAGAGGGAGCAAGAAAATAATTAAGATTTTGATAGAGTGCAAGAAAAAAATTGGAATGGAAGATGAGAGGAAAATTGAATGTAGGGCATACATGAGACCAATAATAGAATTGAGTGCAGGACATAAGAATCATGAGTAGGGAGTGGATGAATGCAGGAGGTGAGGAAGACAATTGTGGAAAGGGATGCCAGGAATAATAGTTGGGCATAGCAGAGTACAGGATGATAAACATGAGAAAGGGAAGTAGTAATTGTTGAAAGAGGCACGAGAGTGCATGTGTATGCCCGAAGGGGTCAGGGGTCCATGTGAAGTGAAGGTAAGCAGGGGGAGTAATAATTGGACTGGAAGTATACAGGACCCATGCCCAGAGTTTCTTGGAACTGGCCTATATGTGAGTGGGGCTTCCTGGGAAGGAGACTACATGAGCAAGAAGGGAGGGTGCAATCTCATTTCAGCAGTGAGCTGGATGGAGAAGAATCCAGCCACCTCAGATGGGGTTTCCCAGGGGCAGAGGAAGTATGTAGGGGGTAGGGGATCATGTGGCCACCCGGACCTCCACTCCTTGTCCTAGAACCATGGATCGCAATGAAATGCCTGCTATGCCCTGCTGCCCCCCCGACTCCACCACTGGACTTGAGACCGGAGCCCCACAGGCGATTGAACTTGGCCCCAGAAGATCTACGCATCGCTGTGCCCGCTGCCACAACCATGGCATCACTGACCAAATCAAGGACCAGGAGCACCTCTGCCTCTTCGAGGCCTGCGAGTGTCACAAGTGTATTCCCTTGTCGTGAGTATGGCATCTGACAAGGGGAGGGGAGTAGGCCTCCTCTAAAGGTGACTGACCTTAGACCCACAATCCTCCTGCTTTAGGGAACACTACAGCAGCTTGCCTGCTGAACGTGACTTGAAGATGGAGCAGGGGCCATACCTAAGGAGGCGCCTGACTCGAGGACGGATAAGGCGTGGGACCACCTCTCCCAGAGCTCACGGCCGTGCCAAGAAGTTGGGCACTCAAGCAAGAGTCCCCAGTGAGTGTCTCTGGCCAGGGAGGGAGTTGGAGTTTTGGGTGTAGGGAGCATGAGTAGTTCTGTCACCAGTCCTACCACCCAGTTTCTATGTGGCTTTACTCCTTGGGAAAGTTACTCTTCAGGCCTTAGCTTCCCCAACTACAAAATGCCATCAGTATTATCTGCCAAGTGTTGGTGGGAAGGAGAGATCTGGGAAATCAAAAAGGGTCTAGAGTGGGACAGGTTCGGGGTGAGGTAGAGTGGGATGGGATCAGGGGGTAAGGCTCACCTAAGCTGTCCCCAGTGTCTCACAGTTGGAAAGGAGAACATCACGCCTCAGCTCGAGGCTCATCCCTATGCAATCCCCGAGGAGGAGTCTGGGGCCAGTGTGGGAAGCTCTGACCTCAGCCACTGCTCAGAGCCCTTCCTGTGTCCTGAAGACCTGGGTACCATCTCTAACCCTACCACAACTTGCCATATGACCCTGGGGGAAAACGACTTCTCTATGGGTCTCATAGTCCTCAGTCCCAAAATGAGTAAGAGGACTAGGTGGTCTTGAAGGTCTTCTCAGCTCTGGCATTCTGGGCTCCTATCCTTGTCCCAAAACATGCCCACATCTCCTCTCCATGGCCGGCTTGGTTCCTGACTCCAACCTGTGCTCTCTGTTCCCGCAGACTATTTTCCAAGGCCCTCTGCTGCTCGGTCAGGTCGTGGGATCTTTGTCTCTGTCCTGGACTCCAGCACCCTTGAAGAAGCAACTAACAATTTCTCTTTCGAGGAAGTCACACAGATCCCTTGCCCTGCCGAGCAGGTGAGTAGAGTGAGAAAGACCATGGAGCTACTTGTATATTGTGTTACTGAGTGTCCAAACCTTCTGCTTAAGGCTCTGGAGCTAGAAGGAGGAGATGGAGGCAGTACAGGGCAACTGGGGGCAGGGGGCGAGGTGGAGGAAGGGGAGGAGGAGCAGGCATCTCAGACTTAGGGGCAACGACAGGGCTCTCCCAGCTTTGCCATTTCCAATTTGTGAGACTTTGGACAAGTGACTTTACATACCCGAGCCTCCATTTCCTATCAGTGTCCTGAGAGGGGACAGTATTCTACACCTATAGAGAACTGCTGACTCATTGGAAAAGACCTTGATGCTGGGAAAGATTGAGGGCAGGAGAAGGGGGTGACAGAGGATGAGATGGTTGGATGGCATCACCAACTCAATGGACATAAGTTTGAGCAAACTCGGGGAGATAGTGAAGGACAGGGAAGCCTGCCATGCTGCAGCCCATGGGGTCACAAAGAGTCAGACATGATTTAGCAACTGAACAACAGCAACAACATAGCATTGAACAGAGGACTAGCACAAGGCCTGCCACATCACAGGCCTTTGACAACTAACTGGAGGTTGTTATTCCATATGAAACAAACGGATGGGATAGAAGCTTCTGCTGAGAACGGGAGCCATAATGGTGAGGGACACCAACTTGCCCAGGCCAGAGTCTAATAACCATCAGAGAAAGTGTCCTGGAGATGAGTCAAGCTGGCCCTTCAAGCCCCTTTGGGGATTGGGGAATATAGGGGCAAGAACCAGTCCCTGGACAGGAACAGTAATCACATCTCTCCAGGTGCCTTGCAGATTAAAATGTAGACACCTCTGATTTCTCATAATCTTTACTGTTGCTCCAGGATTTTAAAAAAAAAAGCTGAGAGGAATTGGTGTCTCAGGAAAGATACAGAAAAAAAAAAAAAAAAAATGGAAACGAAGACAGGCCAGGCAGGGGAAGGGACTTGTGTAAGCCACAACACCTAATGGCCATTCAGACTCCCACATGCAGATATTGTAAAATCTTGGCCCCCCCTCCCCCCTGGTAGTATGTACCTGCCAAAGGGATAAATCCCCTGATCTCTCCTTTCCTTGTTCCTAGACAGTCAACTCTGATCCTCCAGCCCCATGCCACCTTTAATCCCATTCTACTGCAGCCACAGACTCTGGGGAGATTGTGGGGTCCAGAACCCTGGCAGGGGCCAAGCTTAGTGAAGGAGAAGAGCAGAAGGCCTCAGGGTAGCCGGGGACTGAAGGGGCATGGAGGGAGTGTGGGTTCCCAGCTCCCGTTCTCTCACATCCTCTGTTTTCAGGCTCCCGAAGCTTCCAACCAGGCCTTGATTTCTGCCTTCTCAGAGTGGCAGCAAAAACTAGAAGCAGCCAAGGCTCTGCTGGCTCTGAGAGAATCTTCCCCGGCCCCTTCTGGCTCCATCTCTCTGCTCCAGCCCTGCGTTGCTCCAGGTAGCCTGGTCTTTGAAAGGAGAACAAGGGTTTGGGGACAGTTGGCAAATGGGAGGCCGTTGTGGTAAGCAGGGCCTAACTGGGAAGTCAGAGTTGGAGGGAGGTAGGGGGGTTGAACTTCTTTGGACCCAGGCTGCCAAGCTCCTCAGTCGGACTCTCGAAGTGGCAGTAGATGGTTGTTCACAGAGAATCACTGAGCGTTTATTGAGCATTGTGCTCAAAAGCAAATGTTCACTGCCCTGATGTCAAAAAATAAGGAAACTGAGTCCCTGAGAATGGCAGGGACTTACCAAGGGCATGCAGCATATCAAGTGGAAGAATCAGGTCTCCTGACACTCAGTCCAGAGCTTTCTACCCAGACTCCTGCAGTCTGCTGTGATCTGGGGAGGACATGTATAGGTGATAAGTGTCTAGTAAAGAAGGAGATCTAGTTCCTGCCTTCAGGGAGCTTCCAGTCTTGATGTGGAGCCTGGATGCCTCCACAAGTCATGTTTTGGGGCTGAATCTCAATGTTGAGCCTGGAGAAGAAGGACGGAGGAGAGCTAAGACACCTGGGAAGGCTGAGGGGGAAGGCTGGGCACTACCAGATCAAAATGGAGTGTGATATGGAGTGTGAGTAAAGCAGGCAACTCTGGAGGAACTGCTAGAACACGATGGAAGAGATGAGCGGGGAAGAGGCTACCAGTCACGGAGGTCTGCATGCCAGGCTTAAGAGGTTTGGCCAGCAACTGTGGGTGATGAGGGACCAAGGAATGTTTGAACTAGAGAGGAGCATGTTTGGAGATCCTGGGCTTGACAAAAAGAAGTGTGGTTGCTGTGATGGAGGGATTGGAGGAAGCAAGAATTGAGATGGGCAAATCAAGGAAGAGTTCTGTGCAATATAGTCCAAGGTGACACAGCTTTGACTGGGTGGAACAAAAAGAGGGGAGAGCTGGGAGGACAAATGGATGTGCCCTGGCCCTGACCTTTTCTTTTGTGTTGACAGCTCCTGATGGAGATAAAGGACTTCAGCCTTCTAGCCCCTCTCTTTGACCCAGGCCGGCCAGCTCCATTTCTCTGCCTATTGGTCACCTGGGGTGCGTCTCCCTCTTGAACTAGAAGCCCAGAAGCGGGCAGTTCACTAGAATGCTGTCTATTTATGCATTTGCAAAGTGATTAATGTCCAAAATTCTTACTGTATTAAAAAAAAGGCATTTAGGCTCTTTTATAGGCTTTTTATTATATGGGGGCAATTCCTCGACTGAGGGTGGATATTCCTCTCCCTCCATCCTTTACTCTCTTGGGTCCTGGGGCCTTATAATGTCTCTTATGAAAGCAGGGTTTTGCAATCTAAGCTGATCAGTCTCTAAGTAGGGTTCTGTGTGAGTTCATCTGTTCATCTGCCAGAGGTTATTTTGATTCATGATTGCAAACTTACCAGCATGCTCATGTACTTATCCATGCATGTGAAAATCTGAGGATGTTTTCATTTTGTGTCTAGGTTTGCGTATGTGAGCAAATAATAAACCTTCTTTGTAAGCCACTGAAATATAGGTGTTGCTTGTTACCACAGTATAACCTAGAGTACCCTGAGTTTACCATGTTCAATTCACTTCTCAAAGGGACAGTCACTTTCCTCAATAACTGGGATTTCTTAACATGGCTTGATAAGGAAATGGTCGAGAAAAAAAAGGGTAGGAGATTTACTCATTCAGCAAGTAAGTGCCTGCACCCTGCCTGGCATTGACTGCTTCCAGTTGTCCAGAAGGCCACAAATTCAGATGTCTGCAGGATCAAGCAGATTATATAAATGAGTAGAGCAAGCCAGATGGGGTCTGGCCAATTGAGAGTGCATGCTCTACCTAAGGGGGCAGCTGTCACTTGGCTCTAGCCAATTGTTGCCATGCAGGAATGCAGACTCATTGTTGCCATATCTCTTGATTTTTAAAGACAAGGTGAAACTCTAGATTTCTATGCAAAATATCTCAATTTTGAAATATTGGCTCTGGTTTCCTCTAAACTCTTTAAACGGGCCAAACAAAAACTTCCAAGCAGGCCAACTTTGGCCAATAGAATGCTGGTTTGATCCTAGTCCAATACGTATTTTACAGTGGGGAGAAACTAAAGCCAATCTGGACAAGAAGACTCAAAGAGGGGAAATTAATTAGATCTGGGACCTATTTTGAAAGACCCAGGAGATATAAAGAAGAATCATTATCATTTGGTTAGTCTGTGTTCACTGAACACTAAGCTCATATAACCTCACAGTAGTTCTGTAAGCTCAGCGTAGGACTTCCCTGGTGGCTCAGACGGTAAAGTGTCTGCCTACAATGCAGGGAGACCCAGGTTTAATCCCTGGGTTGGGAAGACCCTCTGGAGAAGGAAATGGCAACCCACTCCAGTACTCTTGCCTGGAAAATCCCATGGACGGAGGAGTGTAGTAGGCTCCAGTCCGTGGGGTCGCAGAGTCAGACACGACTGAGCAAATTCACTTTCACTTTCACACATCAGGAAGTGTGCTCAAAGAGGAAAAGTAACTTGCACAAGTGCTTGAAGGGAAATTTTAAGGCAAAGGTGGTTGGGGGGAGGGAGAGACTCCTTTCTCTTTGATTTGCCTTAAATTAACTAATAAATTTACTTTTCTTTCTTTTTTTTTTTTACAAAGTGTCCAGTGAGAGGTTCGAAACTTGAAGTGGCAAAACCACTACAATATTGTAAAGTAATTAGCCTCCAACTAATAAAAATAAATGGACAAAATAAATAAAATAAAATAAATAAAAAGCAGAGACATTACTTTGCCAAAAAAAAGAAAGAAAGAAACTTGAAGCAGCAGACACCCAGCTAGGAGGGTCTTTCAAAAGCCATCCCTTTATTTTGTACTCAAAGTAACAGTCTGGGGTAATCGATCAAATCTTACTTTACCTGTTTCTCAGTCCTCTGCTGATGTTCAAGATCCTGCCCACCCACCTTCACCATACCCCCACACATGTTGAGCTACACTTTTTTAAAAAGTCTCTGAATGGCATAGTATAGGCATCTTAGGATATTGTTATAAATGTTAGACATCAAACATCTTTTGTGAACTGTCCTTTGGTCACTACTCCAGTTCACGTGTTTAAAATATCACTTTACATAACAGTGTGAATTAGCTTAGCTCTTGACTCTGATATGTTGTATGACAGCATTGATTAGGTCTGAGGATATCCATCACACCAGAGCATCTGCAGAGTGGATTAGTCTCAACCAGTGCTACGCAGGTAAATGATTAACAGCAGGCGCTGGGGGGAAGAAGGAGGATTGCAAGAATCACCCTGTGTTGTAGCATTTGCCAATTTCAAGCTACCAACGAGATGTCCTTTGATGCAGAATTGGGAAGAGATGCATTTCCATCATTCAATTACAATAAATATACATAATTTCAAGAGCACAGATGATAGTACAACGTAGGGAAGTAATTAGAAATCGATGGCTTTTGATCATATATTATGTTCATTTTCAGTATAATGCATATGCGATGCATTTGTTACTTTATACATTTAGTTTTAATAACAGCTGTGTTTAACAGCTGGCTCACGAAATTCCTGACAACGTGATAGTCGCCTCTTATGTTCCAGTAAGAGTCCTCTCCAGCACTCTACTGCTTTCAGCTCTTGCCCAGAAAGGCATCTCTTTCAAATCAGGTCACACTAACACTGCAGGGCTGCTGCCACTGGTTTCTGACCAAGAACAGCCTAAAGTGAGGGGAAAGTATTTGTTATTGATTTTTAAAAATCGAGTGATCTGGAACAAATATTGAGCAAAATGAGTTGTCAGCATTGTTTATGAGCAAACATGCCTTGTCTGGTAAAGGCCGGAACAAGCAAGACTCATGCAGGGATGTCGTTAACAGATTTCTTAAAGCAATGGGGCAACTGGTGTTCCCTGGCCATGGGATCTGTATCTCTCATCAAGAGACAGTCATTACACTCCCTCGTCTTTCTCAGATGAATGCTGCATAATCTACACAAACTTCTCCACCTTGCCTTTTTTCACTTAAAAATATGCCCTTTTTCGTTGAGTACAGGCACCATGTTACACAGCAGATCTCCAGAACATACTCATCTTATACAACTGTAACTTTATATTTGCTAAACAACTACTCTCCATAGCCCCCTTCTCCCATCCCCTGGAAACCACCATCCTATTGTCTGCTTCTGTACGCTTGACTATCTTCGATGCTTCGTGTAAGATGAATTGTGGGCTTCCCACGTGCCACAGTTTTAAAGAAACCGCCTGCCAATGCAGGAGACACAAGAGACACAGGTGCCATCCCTGGGTTGGGAAGAACCCTTGGAGAAGGGAATGGCAACCTACTCCAGCATTCTTGCCTGGAAAATCCTATGGACAGGGAAGCCTGGCAGGCCACAGTCCAGGGGTTTGCTGAGTCGGACACTACTAGCAACTGAGCACTTCCCCAGGTTCTAGGGTCTTAGTCCCTCTTGCTGTTGGTCTCTACCCTGGTTGGTTGAGGTTGGTACAGTGGCTTGTCTAGGCTCTCTGTTGGGAAGGCATTGTGCCTGCCTTCTGGTGGGAGGAGGTGAACTTTTTCCCTCTTTTGGTCAGGGCTTTGTGAGTTGGTGTGTTTTGGAATGTCTGTGGGAATGCTATCTGCTGATGACTGGATTTGTGTTCTTGTCTTGCTTGTTGTTTGGTTGAGGTATCTTGTGCTGGGTACTGCCAGCTATTGGGTGGTTCCAGGTCTTCAATACAGGTGGAGTCTTTCTTGGTAATTCTTAATTAATACTCCCTGGGGTCAGGAATCCTCTGGCAGTCTAGTGTCCTAAACTCAACATTACCACCCCAGAGGCTCAAGCTCCATCTCTGGTTGGGGAACTAAGACTCCACAAGCCATTTGTTATGGCAATAAAGGGTATTAATACAATCAAACAAAACAAAAACCCAAGAAACAAAAATGAACCATTTACAAATGGCAAATGCAAAATCATTCAAACAGAAACAAAAGCAAAGAAACACACACACACATAAAACCAAAACAATCTAAAGAAAACAATGTACAAGTAGTGATCTGGCAAGCAAAGGAAACCAAAAATGATGCAACGAATTAGAAAGAAAACTAAGTAAAACACAAAACAAGACCAAAGCAGACTGCCATCTGAGGAATAAAGCAAACAAAACAAAATAAACTGACAAATATGGTGAAAAAAGAAGAAAAGAAACAGAGAAGCAAAGTTAAATAGAAGAATATAAAAATTTACATATCAAAGAATGACTACAAGAAGAAAAGAACAGAACTCAAAACAAAACAACAAAAAAAGACCACAGAACCACAGAAAGTCAACTTAGAAGTACATAAAGGAAATAAAAAGTGTGACTTTAAAAAGTTCTAAAATCTTAGATAGAGATAATAATAACACAACCACAGCAACAGAGAAAAAAAAGGAGGAAAAAATCCAGAACCAATTATAGAATTAATAAAAATATAAAAATAATTACAAATGTTTTTCTCATATCTTAGCTGTCAGTGTCCTTTCCCTGCTATGAGCCACAGCCCACCTCAACCTCCCTAGGAAGCCCTCCAATACCGGGGGCTGCTGGTCTCTGAACCTGATGTGGTGATAGCTCAGACTCTAATCTGGCCCTGCTCCTGTGTATTCTTGCCTCCAGTGTCCACAGCTGTCAGAATTAGGGCATTTTCTTTTGTGGAAACACTCAGTTTCCTTTTATACATTGCATAGACACAAAGTTTACCTAGTTGATCATGTGGATTTAAACTGCAGCTTGTACAGCTGGCAAAAAGGTTTTCAATCCTCTTACTTAACTATTCCACCCCTGGAGCTCAACTGTGGTTTTATCCCCAACTCTACATGTGGGTCATCCACAGGAGTTTGCTTCTGAGGCTGCCCTGGAGGACTTGGGTCTGCCCCAGTGAGGACTGGGTGTGGAGGAGGCATGTCTGCTTAGATTGCAGGGACCTTGGCAGCACCAGGTGTTCAGGGAAGCCAGCCATCATGGGCTCAAGTGATATGGTGCTATTAGGTTTTTTTCCTTGCTTCCGGCATCTCTGCCCCATGAGGATTGAGCATGGAGGCATTATGGCTGCTTGGATAGTGGAGATCCCAGTGGCACCAGGTATGTAGTGAAGCCAGTGGCCATGGGCACAGAAGATATGGTGCTATTATAATCCTTTTCTAGCTTCTGGAAACTGACACTCAAAGGGCCTCCCTGGCTTGTCCTTCTCTATTGCTTGGCAGAGCAAGTATTCAAAGCAACCCCCTGGCCAGGGTCCCTCTCTATTGTTTGGTGTATTGGGCACTCAAAGGGCCACTCCCTCTGTGGTCTTTCTCTATTGGTCAGCTGCTGGTTCCAGTGTGTGGGGACCACACAGTGATGGCTCCACCCCCTGCACATGATTCAGCAGTAGCACCCTGCCTCCATGGCTGCCCAGATTTCCTCCACTATGAACTCCTCCACCCCATCCACTTGGGCCACCTCCCTGCAGTCAACACCAATCCTTGTCCTGGGATTGGTCTCCAGTCCTTGTGTTTACATCCCTGTCTCTCTCTTCTTGGAATACCATCATGTTTATAACAGTCTTTTTGATAGCTCCCCATAGGCTTTTCTCACTTTTTTTTCACTTGTCTTCTTTTTTTTTCCTATTTCTTCCTCTGACTCAATGATTTCAGATGAATTGTCTTCAATTTCACTGATTCTTTCTTCTCTCTACTCAAGTCTGCTGTTGAATTGCTCTCACGAAATTTTTGGTTCTGTTATTGTATTTTTCACCCCCAAGAATTTCTAGTTGGTTCCTTTTTGTAGTTTCTATTTTTATTGCTATTTTCATTTTGTTCAGGCATCTTTTCCATGATTATTGTTTAGTGGTCTATGTGTGTTTTCTTTTAGTTCTTTGAGTATCTCTATGCCAGTCGGTTAAAATTCTTTCTTTGACAGCTTGTAGAGCTGAGTTTCATTAGGGTTGGTTTCTGGAGTTTTATTTTGTTCCTTCGATTGGGCCATGTTTGTCTTTTCCTTTGTATGTCTTGTAATCTTTTGCTGGAATTCGGGCATTTTGGAAAAAACCACCACCTCTCCCAGCCTTTACATACTGGCTTTGTACATGGGAAGGCTATCGCCAATCAGCCCAGCTAGAGGTTCTAGGATCTTCCAAACCTTTTCACATCTCCTACTCCCCCTAGAGTTTGCCTATGGAGTTGTAGCTCTAATGCGCTACTGGCCTCTGTTTTCAGCAACTTCCAAATTCTATTAATAGCACCAGTCTCTTCTGTGCTCTGAGTCAGGCAAGACAGGAATCAGTCCTTCAGGAAGCCCCTGAACAAGCCAGACATTGGGCATATAGTCCACTATTCTTGTTTCTTCCCCATACTGAGGCCCCCATATGGAGCATTTCCTTCCGGTTACTCCATGCCATGCAGCATAAGGGAAGGAAGTCAAGCAGGTCACCAAACAGAGTGAATATTCCTACCACTTTCTATGGTTTACAATGTCCTGAGTGCTATAGCTTCTAAACTAGTGTCTAGGATTCTCACAGTTATTCTATTCCATACATACATTGTTGGTAACTCAATATCTCTGTGGGAGGAAGGAGAGCCTGCAGTTTCCCACCCTACCATCTTTATGAAGTCACTCCCAAGATGCACTTTTTTAACAGGTGATGTTTGCATAACTGCATCTCTCTCTTCCACTGTACATGAAGATACATTTCAAATGGAACAGAGTTTAGAACATAAAATTCAAAATTATTTCAGTACCACCAAAAAAATCCTCTATACAAAAAAAAATCCTCTATACGTTAAGAATGAGGAAAATTCGCCTATGGATGAAAATCCAGAACAAATAAGGTAAAATATGGATAAATTTGGCTGTCTAAGAATTAACTACTTCTTCATGGCAAAATTTCCCTAAAGATACCATAAACTCAGCAAAAAAAAAAAAATGCATAACAACTGGGAAAAATATTTTCCACTTCTATCAGAGACAAAAAGGGCAAGATTGTAGCATATCCCTAAGATATAAAGAGGGCTTCCCAGGTGATGCTAGTGGTAAAGAACCCACCTGCTAATGCAGGAGACATAAGAGACGTGGGTTTGATCTCTTGGTCAGGAAGATCTCCTGGAGGAGGGCATGGAAACCCACTCTAGTATTCTTGCCTAGAGAATCCCACAGACAGGAGAACCTGGCAGGCTACAGTCCATAGGGTTGCAAACTTTTTATGAAAAGAAGAAAAAGTAAAAAACCCTATAGAAATCGGGCCCAAAATGACAGTTTATAGTACAGAAAGAAGATGAAAAGAGGAGTGGGTTTTAACCATACAAAAAAAAACATGCAAACTTGTTCACATTAAGGGAAATGTAAGTTAAAACATACACTGATATACCATTTATCTGATTGGCAAAATTCAAAACTCTGGCAACAGTACTGGAAAACTCAGGGAAATTGGCACACTCATATACTGATGAAGAAAAGGCAATAGGTACAGCATTTCTGAAGGAGAATATGGCAGTAATGAGCAAGATTATATATGCTTTCTTTACACCCTTTCTTCAGCAATAGTATATCTCAGGATCAAACTGAAAGACACACTGATAAAAAGTGTATAAGATGATGTCACAAGTCTATTCACTGTAGATATATTTGAATAGTAGTGTGCATATATGCTCAGTCACACAAGTCGTGTCCGACTCAGCAAACCCCTGGACTGTGGCCTGCCAGGCTTCCCTGTCCATAGGATTTTCCAGGCAAGAATGCTGGAGTAGGTTGCCATTCCCTTCTCCAAGGGTTCTTCCCAACCCAGGGATGGCACCTGTGTCTCTTGTGTCTCCTGCATTGGCAGGCGGTTTCTTTAAAACTGTGGCACGTGGGAAGCCCACAATTCATCTTACACGAAGCATCGAAGATAGTCAAGCGTACAGAAGCAGACAATAGGATGGTGGTTTCCAGGGGATGGGAGAAGGGGGCTATGGAGAGTAGTTGTTTAGCAAATATAAAGTTACAGTTGTATAAGATGAGTATGTTCTGGAGATCTGCTGTGTAACATGGTGCCTGTACTCAACGAAAAAGGGCATATTTTTAAGTGAAAAAAGGCAAGGTGGAGAAGTTTGTGTAGATTATGCAGCATTCATCTGAGAAAGACGAGGGAGTGTAATGACTGTCTCTTGATGAGAGATACAGATCCCATGGCCAGGGAACACCAGTTGCCCCATTGCTTTAAGAAATCTGTTAACGACATCCCTGCATGAGTCTTGCTTGTTCCGGCCTTTACCAGACAAGGCATGTTTGCTCATAAACAATGCTGACAACTCATTTTGCTCAATATTTGTTCCAGATCACTCGATTTTTAAAAATCAATAACAAATACTTTCCCCTCACTTTAGGCTGTTCTTGGTCAGAAACCAGTGGCAGCAGCCCTGCAGTGTTAGTGTGACCTGATTTGAAAGAGATGCCTTTCTGGGCAAGAGCTGAAAGCAGTAGAGTGCTGGAGAGGACTCTTACTGGAACATAAGAGGCGACTATCACGTTGTCAGGAATTTCGTGAGCCAGCTGTTAAACACAGCTGTTATTAAAACTAAATGTATAAAGTAACAAATGCATCGCATATGCATTATACTGAAAATGAACATAATATATGATCAAAAGCCATCGATTTCTAATTACTTCCCTACGTTGTACTATCATCTGTGCTCTTGAAATTATGTATATTTATTGTAATTGAATGATGGAAATGCATCTCTTCCCAATTCTGCATCAAAGGACATCTCGTTGGTAGCTTGAAATTGGCAAATGCTACAACACAGGGTGATTCTTGCAATCCTCCTTCTTCCCCCCAGCGCCTGCTGTTAATCATTTACCTGCGTAGCACTGGTTGAGACTAATCCACTCTGCAGATGCTCTGGTGTGATGGATATCCTCAGACCTAATCAATGCTGTCATACAACATATCAGAGTCAAGAGCTAAGCTAATTCACACTGTTATGTAAAGTGATATTTTAAACACGTGAACTGGAGTAGTGACCAAAGGACAGTTCACAAAAGATGTTTGATGTCTAACATTTATAACAATATCCTAAGATGCCTATACTATGCCATTCAGAGACTTTTTAAAAAAGTGTAGCTCAACATGTGTGGGGGTATGGTGAAGGTGGGTGGGCAGGATCTTGAACATCAGCAGAGGACTGAGAAACAGGTAAAGTAAGATTTGATCGATTACCCCAGACTGTTACTTTGAGTACAAAATAAAGGGATGGCTTTTGAAAGACCCTCCTAGCTGGGTGTCTGCTGCTTCAAGTTTCTTTCTTTCTTTTTTTTGGCAAAGTAATGTCTCTGCTTTTTATTTATTTTATTTTATTTATTTTGTCCATTTATTTTTATTAGTTGGAGGCTAATTACTTTACAATATTGTAGTGGTTTTGCCGCTTCAAGTTTCGAACCTCTCACTGGACACTTTGTAAAAAAAAAAAAGAAAGAAAAGTAAATTTATTAGTTAATTTAAGGCAAATCAAAGAGAAAGGAGTCTCTCCCTCCCCCCAACCACCTTTGCCTTAAAATTTCCCTTCAAGCACTTGTGCAAGTTACTTTTCCTCTTTGAGCACACTTCCTGATGTGTGAAAGTGAAAGTGAATTTGCTCAGTCGTGTCTGACTCTGCGACCCCACGGACTGGAGCCTACTACACTCCTCCGTCCATGGGATTTTCCAGGCAAGAGTACTGGAGTGGGTTGCCATTTCCTTCTCCAGAGGGTCTTCCCAACCCAGGGATTAAACCTGGGTCTCCCTGCATTGTAGGCAGACACTTTACCGTCTGAGCCACCAGGGAAGTCCTACGCTGAGCTTACAGAACTACTGTGAGGTTATATGAGCTTAGTGTTCAGTGAACACAGACTAACCAAATGATAATGATTCTTCTTTATATCTCCTGGGTCTTTCAAAATAGGTCCCAGATCTAATTAATTTCCCCTCTTTGAGTCTTCTTGTCCAGATTGGCTTTAGTTTCTCCCCACTGTAAAATACGTATTGGACTAGGATCAAACCAGCATTCTATTGGCCAAAGTTGGCCTGCTTGGAAGTTTTTGTTTGGCCCGTTTAAAGAGTTTAGAGGAAACCAGAGCCAATATTTCAAAATTGAGATATTTTGCATAGAAATCTAGAGTTTCACCTTGTCTTTAAAAATCAAGAGATATGGCAACAATGAGTCTGCATTCCTGCATGGCAACAATTGGCTAGAGCCAAGTGACAGCTGCCCCCTTAGGTAGAGCATGCACTCTCAATTGGCCAGACCCCATCTGGCTTGCTCTACTCATTTATATAATCTGCTTGATCCTGCAGACATCTGAATTTGTGGCCTTCTGGACAACTGGAAGCAGTCAATGCCAGGCAGGGTGCAGGCACTTACTTGCTGAATGAGTGAATCTCCTACCCTTTTTTTTCTCGACCATTTCCTTATCAAGCCATGTTAAGAAATCCCAGTTATTGAGGAAAGTGACTGTCCCTTTGAGAAGTGAATTGAACATGGTAAACTCAGGGTACTCTAGGTTATACTGTGGTAACAAGCAACACCTATATTTCAGTGGCTTACAAAGAAGGTTTATTATTTGCTCACATACGCAAACCTAGACACAAAATGAAAACATCCTCAGATTTTCACATGCATGGATAAGTACATGAGCATGCTGGTAAGTTTGCAATCATGAATCAAAATAACCTCTGGCAGATGAACAGATGAACTCACACAGAACCCTACTTAGAGACTGATCAGCTTAGATTGCAAAACCCTGCTTTCATAAGAGACATTATAAGGCCCCAGGACCCAAGAGAGTAAAGGATGGAGGGAGAGGAATATCCACCCTCAGTCGAGGAATTGCCCCCATATAATAAAAAGCCTATAAAAGAGCCTAAATGCCTTTTTTTTAATACAGTAAGAATTTTGGACATTAATCACTTTGCAAATGCATAAATAGACAGCATTCTAGTGAACTGCCCGCTTCTGGGCTTCTAGTTCAAGAGGGAGACGCACCCCAGGTGACCAATAGGCAGAGAAATGGAGCTGGCCGGCCTGGGTCAAAGAGAGGGGCTAGAAGGCTGAAGTCCTTTATCTCCATCAGGAGCTGTCAACACAAAAGAAAAGGTCAGGGCCAGGGCACATCCATTTGTCCTCCCAGCTCTCCCCTCTTTTTGTTCCACCCAGTCAAAGCTGTGTCACCTTGGACTATATTGCACAGAACTCTTCCTTGATTTGCCCATCTCAATTCTTGCTTCCTCCAATCCCTCCATCACAGCAACCACACTTCTTTTTGTCAAGCCCAGGATCTCCAAACATGCTCCTCTCTAGTTCAAACATTCCTTGGTCCCTCATCACCCACAGTTGCTGGCCAAACCTCTTAAGCCTGGCATGCAGACCTCCGTGACTGGTAGCCTCTTCCCCGCTCATCTCTTCCATCGTGTTCTAGCAGTTCCTCCAGAGTTGCCTGCTTTACTCACACTCCATATCACACTCCATTTTGATCTGGTAGTGCCCAGCCTTCCCCCTCAGCCTTCCCAGGTGTCTTAGCTCTCCTCCGTCCTTCTTCTCCAGGCTCAACATTGAGATTCAGCCCCAAAACATGACTTGTGGAGGCATCCAGGCTCCACATCAAGACTGGAAGCTCCCTGAAGGCAGGAACTAGATCTCCTTCTTTACTAGACACTTATCACCTATACATGTCCTCCCCAGATCACAGCAGACTGCAGGAGTCTGGGTAGAAAGCTCTGGACTGAGTGTCAGGAGACCTGATTCTTCCACTTGATATGCTGCATGCCCTTGGTAAGTCCCTGCCATTCTCAGGGACTCAGTTTCCTTATTTTTTGACATCAGGGCAGTGAACATTTGCTTTTGAGCACAATGCTCAATAAACGCTCAGTGATTCTCTGTGAACAACCATCTACTGCCACTTCGAGAGTCCGACTGAGGAGCTTGGCAGCCTGGGTCCAAAGAAGTTCAACCCCCCTACCTCCCTCCAACTCTGACTTCCCAGTTAGGCCCTGCTTACCACAACGGCCTCCCATTTGCCAACTGTCCCCAAACCCTTGTTCTCCTTTCAAAGACCAGGCTACCTGGAGCAACGCAGGGCTGGAGCAGAGAGATGGAGCCAGAAGGGGCCGGGGAAGATTCTCTCAGAGCCAGCAGAGCCTTGGCTGCTTCTAGTTTTTGCTGCCACTCTGAGAAGGCAGAAATCAAGGCCTGGTTGGAAGCTTCGGGAGCCTGAAAACAGAGGATGTGAGAGAACGGGAGCTGGGAACCCACACTCCCTCCATGCCCCTTCAGTCCCCGGCTACCCTGAGGCCTTCTGCTCTTCTCCTTCACTAAGCTTGGCCCCTGCCAGGGTTCTGGACCCCACAATCTCCCCAGAGTCTGTGGCTGCAGTAGAATGGGATTAAAGGTGGCATGGGGCTGGAGGATCAGAGTTGACTGTCTAGGAACAAGGAAAGGAGAGATCAGGGGATTTATCCCTTTGGCAGGTACATACTACCAGGGGGGAGGGGGGGCCAAGATTTTACAATATCTGCATGTGGGAGTCTGAATGGCCATTAGGTGTTGTGGCTTACACAAGTCCCTTCCCCTGCCTGGCCTGTCTTCGTTTCCATTTTTTTTTTTTTTTTTTCTGTATCTTTCCTGAGACACCAATTCCTCTCAGCTTTTTTTTTTAAAATCCTGGAGCAACAGTAAAGATTATGAGAAATCAGAGGTGTCTACATTTTAATCTGCAAGGCACCTGGAGAGATGTGATTACTGTTCCTGTCCAGGGACTGGTTCTTGCCCCTATATTCCCCAATCCCCAAAGGGGCTTGAAGGGCCAGCTTGACTCATCTCCAGGACACTTTCTCTGATGGTTATTAGACTCTGGCCTGGGCAAGTTGGTGTCCCTCACCATTATGGCTCCCGTTCTCAGCAGAAGCTTCTATCCCATCCGTTTGTTTCATATGGAATAACAACCTCCAGTTAGTTGTCAAAGGCCTGTGATGTGGCAGGCCTTGTGCTAGTCCTCTGTTCAATGCTATGTTGTTGCTGTTGTTCAGTTGCTAAATCATGTCTGACTCTTTGTGACCCCATGGGCTGCAGCATGGCAGGCTTCCCTGTCCTTCACTATCTCCCCGAGTTTGCTCAAACTTATGTCCATTGAGTTGGTGATGCCATCCAACCATCTCATCCTCTGTCACCCCCTTCTCCTGCCCTCAATCTTTCCCAGCATCAAGGTCTTTTCCAATGAGTCAGCAGTTCTCTATAGGTGTAGAATACTGTCCCCTCTCAGGACACTGATAGGAAATGGAGGCTCGGGTATGTAAAGTCACTTGTCCAAAGTCTCACAAATTGGAAATGGCAAAGCTGGGAGAGCCCTGTCGTTGCCCCTAAGTCTGAGATGCCTGCTCCTCCTCCCCTTCCTCCACCTCGCCCCCTGCCCCCAGTTGCCCTGTACTGCCTCCATCTCCTCCTTCTAGCTCCAGAGCCTTAAGCAGAAGGTTTGGACACTCAGTAACACAATATACAAGTAGCTCCATGGTCTTTCTCACTCTACTCACCTGCTCGGCAGGGCAAGGGATCTGTGTGACTTCCTCGAAAGAGAAATTGTTAGTTGCTTCTTCAAGGGTGCTGGAGTCCAGGACAGAGACAAAGATCCCACGACCTGACCGAGCAGCAGAGGGCCTTGGAAAATAGTCTGCGGGAACAGAGAGCACAGGTTGGAGTCAGGAACCAAGCCGGCCATGGAGAGGAGATGTGGGCATGTTTTGGGACAAGGATAGGAGCCCAGAATGCCAGAGCTGAGAAGACCTTCAAGACCACCTAGTCCTCTTACTCATTTTGGGACTGAGGACTATGAGACCCATAGAGAAGTCGTTTTCCCCCAGGGTCATATGGCAAGTTGTGGTAGGGTTAGAGATGGTACCCAGGTCTTCAGGACACAGGAAGGGCTCTGAGCAGTGGCTGAGGTCAGAGCTTCCCACACTGGCCCCAGACTCCTCCTCGGGGATTGCATAGGGATGAGCCTCGAGCTGAGGCGTGATGTTCTCCTTTCCAACTGTGAGACACTGGGGACAGCTTAGGTGAGCCTTACCCCCTGATCCCATCCCACTCTACCTCACCCCGAACCTGTCCCACTCTAGACCCTTTTTGATTTCCCAGATCTCTCCTTCCCACCAACACTTGGCAGATAATACTGATGGCATTTTGTAGTTGGGGAAGCTAAGGCCTGAAGAGTAACTTTCCCAAGGAGTAAAGCCACATAGAAACTGGGTGGTAGGACTGGTGACAGAACTACTCATGCTCCCTACACCCAAAACTCCAACTCCCTCCCTGGCCAGAGACACTCACTGGGGACTCTTGCTTGAGTGCCCAACTTCTTGGCACGGCCGTGAGCTCTGGGAGAGGTGGTCCCACGCCTTATCCGTCCTCGAGTCAGGCGCCTCCTTAGGTATGGCCCCTGCTCCATCTTCAAGTCACGTTCAGCAGGCAAGCTGCTGTAGTGTTCCCTAAAGCAGGAGGATTGTGGGTCTAAGGTCAGTCACCTTTAGAGGAGGCCTACTCCCCTCCCCTTGTCAGATGCCATACTCACGACAAGGGAATACACTTGTGACACTCGCAGGCCTCGAAGAGGCAGAGGTGCTCCTGGTCCTTGATTTGGTCAGTGATGCCATGGTTGTGGCAGCGGGCACAGCGATGCGTAGATCTTCTGGGGCCAAGTTCAATCGCCTGTGGGGCTCCGGTCTCAAGTCCAGTGGTGGAGTCGGGGGGGCAGCAGGGCATAGCAGGCATTTCATTGCGATCCATGGTTCTAGGACAAGGAGTGGAGGTCCGGGTGGCCACATGATCCCCTACCCCCTACATACTTCCTCTGCCCCTGGGAAACCCCATCTGAGGTGGCTGGATTCTTCTCCATCCAGCTCACTGCTGAAATGAGATTGCACCCTCCCTTCTTGCTCATGTAGTCTCCTTCCCAGGAAGCCCCACTCACATATAGGCCAGTTCCAAGAAACTCTGGGCATGGGTCCTGTATACTTCCAGTCCAATTATTACTCCCCCTGCTTACCTTCACTTCACATGGACCCCTGACCCCTTCGGGCATACACATGCACTCTCGTGCCTCTTTCAACAATTACTACTTCCCTTTCTCATGTTTATCATCCTGTACTCTGCTATGCCCAACTATTATTCCTGGCATCCCTTTCCACAATTGTCTTCCTCACCTCCTGCATTCATCCACTCCCTACTCATGATTCTTATGTCCTGCACTCAATTCTATTATTGGTCTCATGTATGCCCTACATTCAATTTTCCTCTCATCTTCCATTCCAATTTTTTTCTTGCACTCTATCAAAATCTTAATTATTTTCTTGCTCCCTCTTTAAAGTGACACCCTGAAATCATATCATATCATGAAATCCTATAGTCCCGCTGCATCTCAAGCCCTTCTTTCAATGATTACTTTCATTCATCCCCTCACTGATTTACCAAGTAGATGTTTGTTGAGCCCCCTATTGAACGCCAGACCCTGACCTAGTCAACAGCCAACTCCTCACTGCACTAATTGTTCTCTTGCACCAGCACACTCTCTCTGCTTTCATGCAAACCCATGCATTCCCTCCACAGCCTCCCAACAGTCTTCCATGCTCCTCCCCAACAACTTCAACAATTATGCTTGGGCACAGCTTCCCCTCCTCCCAAATCCAGAGTTCACCACCTCCCTTCGCTCAGGCTACCCAACCGTTCCCTGTCACCCCCACCTCAGAATCATGAGGTGGGCGGGGGTGGGGGTGGGGGGACATAAGCCCTGCCCCAGTGGCCAGAGGCGAGGGGTCAGGAGTCTGGAGCAAGCGATCATCCCACAGGACTTCAGTGAAGGAGGGGTGGGGTGTGGGGGGTGGAGTGGGGGGAGGGGTGGGGCGGGGTACCTCAGGATACGAGGTATACCTCATATACCTGAATGCGTATACCTCGTATACGAGAATACTGGAGGTATACCTCGTATCCTGAGGTACCCTGAGGAGGTGGAGGAGAGAAGAAGGGACTGCGGCTCGGGAGCGGAGGGTGGGGGCGGGGCGGGGAGGGAGGAAAGAAGAGGTGCGGAGAATGAGGGTCCTATTCCTGATGCCAGTCTATGGTTACCCCAGCCTCCAGCAGGTCAGGATCGAAGGTACTGCGACAGGAGGCCCGAAGGAAGACCCAGCTCTCGGTCCCTTTCCCGCCCTTCCTTCAACCGACAACGAGCTTCCGGCTCTGCTTTTCACCTCCCACCGCGGTGGTCAGTGACCAATGAGCTTCAGGTTCGTCTGAAGGTCACGGCAAAAGCCCCGCCCGCCGCTCTCTTCACTACCCTCGCACTTCTCCTCCTGCTGGGTGGCTTTACTGGGCCTGCCATTCGGCTCCAGGAATGGAGTGGAGCTTTGTGCTCCCCAAACCTTGTTTCCCAAACTCTTTGCTTTTTGGATGTGAAATGCTGTGTGCTAAGTTGCTTCAATCGCATCCGACTCTTTTGCGAGCCTATGGACTATAGCCCACCAGGCTCCTCTGTCCATGAAATTCTCCAGGTGAGAATACTGGAGTGGGTTGCCATTTCCTTCTCCATGGGATCTTCCCGATCCAGGGATCCAACCTATGTCTCTTAAGTCTCCTGCATTGACAGGAGGATTCTTTGTCACGAGTGGCACCTGGGAAGCCCTGTGAAATACTGTATATGCAAGCATTTTATTTTTATTTTGTTTATAACAAGAATTTATTATTCTTATATTCAGAACAAGTAGTTTAGCAAACGAACAAGCAAAAAATTACCATTAGGAAATTTTGATGGAGTTTTAGTTTTTCTAAAAGATGCTTTTTCCTCCTCAGCTGCAACTAATCATCAGATGTCTTATAGCACTGAAGCACCAACCAAGTCAAACTTTTTTTTTATATACTCGACTTCTGACAGTTCTTATTAATAGTTCTAGAAGGAATTGGCAAAACCGTCGCAATTGGCTCAAAAGTTTGTATTGAATTTCATTAAACTCAGAAAACTGGAAATCTATAATAAGCACATACTGTGAGATTTCCTTACTGCCCCAGACATAAAAGTGATTGTTTATGAGTCTTATTGTATATTACAAAATATAAGCTAATATATTCTTCTCATAGAAAATGTGACCCATGGGCTGTAGCCCACCAGGCTCCTATGACCATGGGATTCTCCAGGCAAGAATACTGGAGTGGGCAGCCTTTCCTTTCTCCAGGGAGTCTTCCCGACCCAAGGATCAAAACCTTGTCTCCTGCATCTCCTGTATTGGCAGGCAGATTCTTTACTGTCTGAGCCACCAGAGAAACCCAGTATATTCTGCTCATAGAGAATGCAGTAAATACAAGAATTGAAAGAACAAAATTCGTTACAGCTTCTCCACTCAAAGTTACTATAGTTGCTGCTGCTCAGTCACTTCAGTCGTGTCCGACTCTGTGCGACCCCATCCCTGGGATTCTCCAGGCAAGAACACTGGAGTGGGTTGCCATTTCCTTCTCCAACAAGCATTTTAAACAGGCATCCTTGGTATTCTGTAAATTACTTTTACAAAATCAGCCTGTGTTTTTAAGATCCCTCCGTATCCCTATGTCAGGGACTCTCAATTCGAAATCCAATTTTGCAGCCCCAGGGAACAATTGGCAGTGTGTGGAGTCATTTTGGTCTTCATTCGTGTCTCTGAGTTCCCCGTTCTGTTCCGCAGATAAGTCGATCTATTCCTGTGCCAGTACTACGTTCTCTTAATTTTTATCTCTTAGTAAGACATCTTGATCTCTGGTGGGACAAGTCCTCACACCTTATTCATCATTTCCAGGCGTGTCTTTGCTATTCTTTGCCTGTTGTCCTTCCTAAACTCAAAAATGTAAATGTCAGGATCAGCATGTCATGTTTCCTGAAAACTCATTTGCGGTAGGTTTGGATTACATTTTCATTGAATCTGTGGATCAGTTAAGGGAGAATTGACTATCTTTATGATATTCAGCCTTCCTAGTCACCAACATGGAATGGCTCTCTATTTTTGTGGGTCTTCTTTAACGCTGGAATCCTTCAGCTTAGTGTTTATCTTTTTTACATTCAGATTTTGTACATCCTTTTGGTATTTATTCCAAGATACTCCCTGGCGGCTCAGACAGTAAAGAATCTGCCTGCCATGCAGGAGACCCAGGTTCAATCCCTGGGTCAGGAAGATCTCCTGGAGAAGGAAATGGCAAACCACTCCAGTATTCTTGCCTGGAGAATCCCAAGGACAGAGAAGCCTGGCGGGCTATAGTCCATGAGGTCGCAAAGAGTCAGACATGATCTGAGCGACTTACACTTTCAGGATACTCTGGAATCGTGTTGCTCTGGTGCTTGATATCTGTTCAAAATGACATTTTCTATCCCTATCTAATTTATAAAAATCCATTTGAGTTTTAAAAGAATATATTGATCTTAAAGTCAGCCACCGTGCTTAAACCCTGTGACATTTTATCATGTGTCTATAGGTGGTCTGCAGTTTTCTGTGAATCTGTGAGTAACAGAAGTAAGATAATCAGTTTACAAGTTTCTTACTGGCTGGCTAGGACATCCACTACAAGGTCAAATGGAGATGGCAAAATTGGGCATCTTTGGGTTGTTCCTAACATTAAACAGAATGTTGCCAACATTTCCATATTAAAACGGGCTTTCTGTGTTTGTTTCATTGTTTGCTCTCTCTCTCTTGCATTCTCTCTTTCTCCTTCTTTTTGTCTTTCCTCCCTTCCTTCTTTATTTTTTTCTTCTCACTTTTGTTTCTTCTTTCTTCCTCTCTCTCTCTCCCTCCTCTCTCTTTTTCTTTCCTTCCTTTGTTTTATCAGTTTAAGGAGCATCCCTTATATTTCTAGTTTAATAAGTTTGTCTTAAAAATCATGAATAGATCATTGGATTTTAACTTTGGGGCCTCTATTGAAATGACCAGGACTCTATTCATTTAGATCTGTTAATATAATGAGGGTTATTTATGAGATTTCTTTCAAAAGTTTTAGTGAAGTATATCTTATAATCAAAAAAGAATCAAAATCGTAAGTGTGCATCTTAGTGAGTTTTCAAAAATTAACCACACGCATTCAGTTAGCACCTGGAGCAAGCAGCAGAATATATTAGCAACACCCAAATCTCCCTCGTGCCTCCTTCCACCAGATTTGCTCTCCTAGGATAGACGTAGCTATACATCACAGTGTAGCATCTTTTGTGTACACTGGTGGGTTCAGTTTGCTAAAGTTTTGCCTAGAATTTGCCTGTCTTCTGTTCATGAGCAAGATTGACTTGATGTTTCCCTCCTCATAGCATAATTGCTGGATCCAGGGTCAAGGTTTTCTAGTCTCATAGACTAAGTTGAGCAACTTAGTTGCCCTCTTTGCTATCCTCTGGCAGTGTTCATGTAAGATTAGTATTATCTGTCTTGAAACTTTTCATTAAAACTTGACCACTAAACTAGGTTGACCACTAAGCTAGGACGCTTGTTTTATTTACTTTAAAAAAATTATACTGTGATGGGGAGAGGAGAGGAAAGGGTAGATGTATGGAAAGAGTAACATGGACACTTACATTACCATAGGTAAACTAGATAGCCAATGGGAATTTGTTGCATGGCTCAGGAAACTCAAACAGGGACTCTGTATCAGCCTAGAGGGGTGGGATGGGGAGGGAGATGGGAAGGAGTCTCAAAAGGGAGGGGATATATATATACCTATGGCTGATTCATGTTGAGGTTTGACAGAAAACAGCAAAATTCTGTAAAGCAATTATCCCTCAATAAAAACTAAATTAATTAAAAAAATTATACTGTGGATTATTTCAAACATTTGCAAATAGAACTTGTATACAAATTTTCAATCTCCAAGTTCATGACAGTAGAGTTGTGGTCCTGGAATGTGAGCTTGCAGCAGCATCACACAGAGAGCTTGTTAAAGCACAGATTGCTGAGCTCCACATCTATAGTCTCAGATTAAACGTCCTGGAGTGGGACACAGAGTTTGCTTTTTTGACAAGTTCCCTGGTGATGCAGATGCTGTTGGAAGGGAACCACACTTTGAGAACCATTGTACACGAGAGAAGAGTGAAGGAACCTCCGATTATCCCATCACCCAACCGCAACCAGCAACAACTTATAACCAAACTCGATTCCCATATATCTTCTCCCCTACTCCTCTCCCAGACTATTTTCAAGAAAACATCAGAAATTTTCTTATTTTATTGGGAACTATTTCAATGCATGACTCTAAAGTATGAACAATCCATTTTCCTCAGCTTTTTATTTTGAAAATGCATAAAGAGTAAGCATTCTTTTACCTAGGTTCCTACTATCCCATTGCTTTCTCGCTCTCTTTTTTTTCTTCCTTTTTGCTTAACCGCATAACAGTTCCAAACACTTCATCCAATTACTTCAGAATTTGTCTCCTAAGAACTAGGATACTCTCCCATCTGACCACAGTACTGTTATCATGTCGAAGGAATTTAACAATGAGGTGATAGTGTTATCTAAGTCCATATAGAGTCCATAGTCAAATTTCCCCAATTGTCCCAATAATATCCTTTTGAGGATCCACAGTTCAATCAAGTATCACACACTGCATTCAGTTGTCATGTCTCTTTAGTATCCTGCAGTCCCAAACAGTCCCTCAACTTAAATCTTCCACGGCAATGGCATCTTCATGTCATGGAGCCTAGGCTCGTTTGCTTGTAAAGTGTCCACAGTATATGTTTGCCTGATATTTTCCTCTTGTTTAGATTTATATCTTCAGGTTTAATATTCTTGGCAAGGATATTAAATAGGTCGTGAGCCTCACATCTGTAGGCCCCCAAGTTCAGGTTGTCTAGCTGTCATTGCTACAGTTGGCATTACTGAGTTTGATCACTTATTTAAGGTGTTGTTGTAGAGATCATTTCATGGTAAAGGTACCTTTTTGATTTATAAGCAGTCTGTGGCATGATATTTTGATACCATGTGGGTAGTCTGTTCTCCAAAAACATTCTCACCTCTTGGCCTTAGCTTTTATTCAGGGCTCTGGGTCTGGTTTGATTATTGCTTTGGTGGTCGGAAACATGGTGATTCTCTATTTCTGTTTTCTAGAAATTCCTTTCTATTTTTAATTAGTGGGCATTTTGCTGTAAAGTTGAGCACCTCAGCCTCCCAACCCCTTCCATTGTTGTTGTTGCTGCTGTTGTTGTGTTTGCAACAACAAATAAAGAGGAAAAGCTATTTATTTGCTGTGTTCAAAGAAATATGAAGAAAACAAACTGAACAATATGAAGAGAAATGTAAGCAAATATAAGACGAATTAAAAAAGAATTTCCTCTAACAGTCCAAGAAGAATGACAAAATCTGTTGCCTGAAATCGGAAGTAACTGTTCAGCAACAACTAGAAACAGTTTTTTAACAATTATTAAGAGAACCTGGGTTATAAATTTGGCCAGCTATAAAGTAGCTTGGATCTTGGGCGCACGCACACACATAGGCACTCACTCTGTCTCTCACACACAGACATTTTAAATGGAGATATAGTAAAACAATAAATAAACAAGTAAATAGGGCTTCCCCAATGGTTCAGCAGGTAAACAATCCGCCTGCAGTGCAGGAGACACAGAAGACACGAGTTCCATCCCTGGGTTGGGAAGACCCCGTGGAGGAGGAAATGGCAACCACTCCAGTATTCTTGCCTGAAAAACCCCATGGACAGAGGGGCCCAGCGGGCTACAGTCCAATGCGTTGCAGAGAGTCAGACATGGCTGAGTGACTAACCACAGCACATAGAAAAAAATAAAAGTAAATACATTATTGTTACAGTCACAGAATGTATGTTAGAGAATTGCAGGACCATATACATCATTTTACGAAAAGCCTAAGATCTGCAACTAAGCCCATATAATACAGGACCTTTCCAACAATATGAAAGAGCGATTGATTCAAACCATGAAAAAAGTTCAAACACCTTACTTTTCAAATACCTTCTTCTCATGAGTCATGCTGCATGAAACCTTGGCCGATTAATATTCTAGGTACATTTTTTTCTCCAAGGACTTTGCAATCTGCAAAGATGTGATTATAGCCTAAAAATTTTGAACTTGTGGAGTAGATATCAGGGAATCATTTCTATCACTTAGAAAAGAATTCGAGCTAATTACAAAAAAAGGTTACCCCAAAATAGTTTCTGTATGAAGGACATCAATCCAGCTGCTATGTCGGAAATTTACTTGACAATATTGTGACGGGTTTTGCCATACATCAACATGAATCGGCCATAGGTGTGCCCCCTCCATCCTGGACACCCTTCCCACCTCTGCCCCCCTCCCATCCCTCTATGTTGTCACAGGACAGTGGCTTTGTGTGCCCTGCTTCATGCATCAAACTTGCACTGGTTTATCTATTTTACACGTGGTTTCTAAAATAGACTATGTCACGAACATAGTCACTGAAGTCATTCAGCAAATGCAGTGAATCACTGCGGGTTTATTTTGTCAGGCTCGCTGGAGGTTTGTAAGTTTCATTGATCTTTTCAAAGAACGAGATTTTTGTTTCATTGATTTTCTCTGTTGTTTTTCTGTTTTCAATTTCATTGATTACTGGGGTCGTCTTCTGTATCCCCTTCCTTCTGTTTGCTTTGGATTTATTTTGCTGCTTCTTCTAGTTTCCTGAGGTGAGAACTTGGATTATTGACTTGGTGCATTTCCCTTTCCATAATGTAAGCCTTTACTGATGTAAATTTCCCTTCCAGCAATGCTTTAGCTTCATCCCACAAATTTGGGTATGGTTTGTAATCATCTCCATTCAGTTCAAAACATTTCTTAATGTGCTGGAAAACTTTCCTTTAGCCCACGGAATGAGCAGCCTCCTTACTACTGAGTGGTGGTGAAAGTACTGAAATCATCCAAGCAGGGATGGGGAGGGTTGCCATCTTACTGACAAGTGGAGGTATAATTCCAGAGTTTCCATGTGTTTGAGTTCTACTGATGTGGTGAAGAGGGGAAGATGGCTCCTGTTTCCACCAGTAAAACATGGAATTATGGATTCCCTGCTAGACCTTCGTTGGCTTGGTGGTGGGTGGGGGAGGGTGGCAGGGCTGGGGAGGTGGCGAGGGAGCTGTCAGGCCACAATCCTTCCCCCCCCCCTCCCTTTCCATATTGCTTGGCTGGAGTAGAGCAGTCATGCACAAAACCTTTTCTGTCTTATTCTTGATCCTTATGTTAGAGAGAGCAGACTTTTCTTTCTGTTTCAGCCGGGTTTCATTGCTGCTGCTGCTGTTATCACTGTTGTTTTGTCTCCACCTTTCGGCATTTCTCTCAGTAGCTGGCTTCTTCAGCTCCAAGCCTGGGATATATGATGCAGAAAGAAAACCCAGGGAACTCACCACCGTGTCCTTTCTCAGGTTCTGAGATCCTTAGTTGATCCACCTTCTCCTCCCCGCATTGCAGAGCCTTATGTTTATTTCATATATGGCACCCAGGGTTTAAAGTGGTACTTAGTGGGAGGAATAGGAAACGTTCATCCACTCTATCTTCCCAGAAGCAGAGTTGTCCATATGAACTTAATTATAAATTTTTACTTTTAGCTCATGTTCAAGTTTAAAATTCAATTTAAATTAATTAATTTTAGTCCAACTTAAAATAACAGTGTTTAAAATTAAAATTAAATATACTTCTTGAATTTAACATATCTATCTTTGATTAAAAATTATAATTGCAAGAAACAAGCAGTTCTATCTGAGAATCCATTTGAAAATACACACACACACATGCACACAAAATCCATGTGGCTTGAAAAGATAGAAAATAACATTCAGAATATTCCCAGATAAATCAGGAATAATTAAAATGGTTTCATCATCGGTAAATCCCAAATTTTGGGTTAGAAGGATACTTTCATGGGGAAAGTTTTCAGTTCCTAATTTTGGGTATTTTCCCAAATGTCTAAGGTATATCTATTTTGTTGAGTTAATATTCAGAAACATATTATCCATCTTTAAAATAAAAATGATTGTTTCTGTGCATGTGTGCTAAGTCACTTCAGTCGCGTCTGACTCTTGTGACCCTATAGATTTGTGGCTCGCCAGGCTCCTTTGTCCATGGGATTCTCCAGGCAAGAATACTGCAGTGGGTTGCCATGCCCTCCCACAGGGGATCTTCCCCACCTGGGGATTGAAGCCATGTCTCTTATGTGTCTTGCATTGGCAAGCAGGTTCTTTACCACTAGCACCACCTGGGAAGCCCAGCTATTCCCGTAAAGGTTGCTCACGTGACAATCAAGAAATCCAGTAAATGTGGCAAATTAGTCACTCGGTAAACTCACTAATTTTAGTTAAAGTGAAAGTCTCTAGGTCGTGTCCGACTCTTTGCGGCCCCATGGACCATACAGTCCATGGTATTCTCCAGGCCAGAATACTGGAGTGGGTAGCCTTTCCCTTCTCCAGGGGACCTTCCCAGCCCAGGGATTGAACCCAGGTCTCTCGCACTGCAGGCAGATTCTTTACCAACTGAGCTATATTAGGGGCTTTAGTGGAGAAGCCCCCTCTCCACTAATTTTAGGAGAGACGCAAATTTTGTGGTCACCCACCATCACAAAGCATAACAGGGAAAATCCTAGACAAAGGGATTCTCTCTCTCTCTCTCTTTTCCGCTCTCTTTCTCTCCAGGCCACTGTTCATCTGTGAAAATGCATGCCGGGGGTTGGGGGGTGGGGGGCAGGGAGCTCATTGTTGGCCAAATGAGACAAATGGATTATGAACCTCTTAATGTGGGTCACTCTTACAGATTGTGTGTTCATGGCATTTCAGAGGTTGATTGACGGTAATTAAAGCTAACATTTGTGGGAGGAGGGGGCATTAGCTTATTGCTATTTAGTGTAGATAGTAAACTAAATGCTTTACAAATTTGCCACGTTTAATCCCTGCAACCCCCCTCCCCCACTCCCCTGTTATTATCCTCAGTTTGGTCAATTGGGACTCTGAGGCTGAGAGAGACTAAGTACTTTGCCCAAAGTCACACAGCTAAGAAGTGGCAGAGCCAAGTTTCCAATAAAAAATCGTCTCTCTTAAATATTCTATTGTCATTGGGGGTGGGGGGCTCTTTCCAGACATATTTATCAAAGGCACCAGGATATCTTCAGAAATCAAGCCCTGAACAAACTGGCTGTGAATACATTAGCAGGCACCTCCTGTGGTTCAAAAGGTTTTACAGACACACATATTGCATGTAAACTGGGGTTTTAGACTGCCATTGAGGATCTTTGATCGATGACCATGTCAGATATGCAGAGACTGATTCAAAAGGAGAAGGATGGAGCTATATTTCCATACCATGGTGTGAAGAGTGGTCTCTTGGGTCCTTCCTTGATAAGACCAAAACTCTTATCAATAGCCAAAAGGACAGTGGGCTCCATCAATATAAAAACAAGCCATTTCAGTGGAAAATACTGACTTGGTGCTATGCAATTATGAAAACCAAGACTGGTTGTTCAAATGAATCTCTGTTTCTAATTCTTCATATGGGTGATAGCAGCAGCCACTCCCCTCCCCATCTGCACTCTTATTCCCTTGAAGCTCTCAGCTTCCTGAAGTGACTGGAGGTGAAATTAGCAGTGACCAGAGATATTAGTCAGGCTGGCTGTCAAATATCTAGGTGAAAGCCTGGTTATAGTTAAGGCGCGGTGGCCAAAAATAATTCCCGTTGAACTGAACTAGGATATAATTTGGTGATCAGACACAGGCTTGGCAATCATTAGGCTTCAAATGTTCTATTTAAATGGAATCTATTTGAGAGTGACAGCTTTGAAATCAAAGATGGTGTCTTATACACCTTTGCTTTGACCTTCTATTGTGGAGCCTTTCACATGGTTGGTGACCCAAAAAGTTATTTCTTGAGAGACATGTAAGTACAAGCACAGTGTACTGCACAGCAGCAAACACACTGATAGGTAAGCACAGTGAAAGATTGTACAGGAAGTCAGCCAATATGTCGGAAGAAGGACTGCTGAAAATTCTCTCCTCTCTGAAAGCAATGAGAAAACTGGAAAAGAGGTTCAGAATCAATGTTGGCAGAACTCTAAAAATTCACCAAAAGTGTGCAACACCCTTAGGTATGTTTATTCTAGAAAAACAGCCTAATCTCAGTAGGAAGAGTGAGCTAGGTGGCATTTCAAGTCGTCCTGTTCTCATGCCGCTCTATCCAACTCTGTGGTGGCCTTGAATGCTGAAAGTGAAAGTCGCCCAGTCATGTCCAACTCTTTGCGACCCTGTGGACTGTATAGTTCATGGAATTCTCCAGGCCAGAATACTGGAGTGGGTAGCCTTTCCCTTCTCCAGGGAATCTTCCCAACCCAGGGATCGAACCCAGGTCTCCTGCATTGCAGGCGGATTCTTTACCAGCTGAGCCACAAGGGAAGCTCAGCTTTGAATGCTAACAGCCTGCAATCATGGTGAAAACCGGCAGCCTGACAGCCACCAGAGGGAGCAGAAATGGGACAGGACTCCTGCAGAGCCTTGTTCCCAGATAACATTCCCAGGTCGTTAGTTGCCCTGTCTAGTAGTTCCCTAGAAGACCCCACTTGGGTGGCTTTCTCTGACTCAGAGCTTACCCAGTTTGAAATCCTTTTCCCCTGATGCCATTTGTCAAGAACACCTAGAGGCACAAACTGAATCCAACAATACATTAAAGGGATCATACTGAGTAATACTTAGAAAATACTTAGTAGTCTACAGAAAACAAAATCATCTCTCAGATCTGATATGCAATTTAACCTGGTTACAGGACAGAAACTCAATGGGAAAAAATCCTCTCTATTTCAGCATACCAGGAACAAATAATTGGAGATGGAAGAAATTTAAATATCACTTACAATAGCACTAAAGTAAATGAAATACCTATTAAGAAGCTTAATGTAGTATGTGCAAGACTCATATACAGGTACCTATAAAATATTGTTGAGAAAAATTAAAGAAGATGCAAATTAAATGGAAATATACTATGTTCATGGATCAGAAGACTCCAGAAGGTTTAAGATGTCAAGTCTCTAGTAATTCATCTATCGATTTGCCATAACCATAATTAGAATGAAAAGTTATTTCTAAAACTTATATGGAAATGCAAAGGACATAGAACAGCCAAAGCCACTTGGAGAAGAACAAAGATGAAAGACTTACGGTACCAAATTCCCTGACTTAATGTGAACCTATAGTAGTCGTGACAGTGTGGTATCACCATAAAACTAGATGTACGGATCAGTGGATAAAATAGAAAGCCCAGAAATAGACATATGCAAAAATATGGTCAGTTGATTTGTGACAAAGGTGCTAAGATAATTAAATTAACTGATAATTAACCAATAGAGCTGGAGAAAGGGAATCTCCGAATGGAAACCACCAGTAAACGTCAATACCTCACACTGCATGCAAAAAACACTTGGAATAAATAATAGAGCTAAGTGTAAGTTGTAAACCTACAAGAAAATATGGGAGAAAACCTTTGTGCCATGAGGTTAGGCAAAGATATCTTAGGTAGAACATTCATTCAAAAACTGAATCATAAAGGATAAATAATCAACGGACCATCATGAAAGTTAACAATACTCAAAATCTTTTGCTTCTCAAAATCCAGGGCTCTGTGTCTCTGTGTGGCACCACTTTTTACCCCTATACTTAAGCCGCATGACTGACCTTCTACTGAAACCCTAGAAGAGAAATCTGAGTCTACTTATTTTCAGTTGCAAAATCTGCACTTTGTTGTCTCAGGCGACTTCTTGCAAAGCTCTCCCCTTTCTCTATTTCCTGGCCAACTTCTTTCTTCACTCATTTCAGGCATGCCTTCTCTGGGAAATCTCTAAGACTCCATTCCAACTCTCAAGGCTGGTGGCTGCCCCTCCTCCATCTTCTCATAGCCATCTCCCTCTATTGTTATCATCCTGGGTTTTTTTTCTTTTTCGCTTTTTTTTTTTTTGGCTTCTCTCCCACTGAATGACTTGAAGCAGTAACAGAACCTCATCCATTTCTATAACTTCAGACCATGACCTGTGGTAGACTCCTGGAGACAATCAATCAGTCCTGTATCCTCACATGTATATGAAAGATGTCTTCCTAAGCAACACCATTATTTCAAAACCCAGATCAAGACTCTTAGGTCACCTACATCCTCTTTTCCTTCCAGTTACTATTTGCAGGGGGCTCCCTTGAAGTCAGTGGAGCAAAACCTCATAGTTCTAGGTGATAAGCAGGGGCCACAATTAGGTAGATTTCTCTTAAAATCCAAGTGTCAACGATGGAATCTCATATAGCATAGGACTTGGTAATAAGGAGCTCTCACCTCAGTTGTTCTGCTTTCAGATTAGTCCAGGCCAGGCCCTTCCCCTTCCCCTCTGTCCCTCACATTGTCCAAGCCCTCCCCCCACCCACCAGGCCCCAAATCGCCTGTCCACTACCCACCAGATGCTGGCTGTCTCACAGACATGGCATCTCACATAACCGGCCCCGCACCCCACCCCGAGAGGAACGACTCTGCTCTTGATTTGGACTGTGGATGCCATCACGAAGTTTACCCTCCTTTCTTTGATAACCCATTTGGACCCATATACCTCCCCGGGGCTTTTAGGTACACAATCCTATGAATGTAAATGTGGGGAGGGTCTACATGCACACCCCTGCCTATCACATCCCCACCAAATGACAACTCACCATCTGCTTTTTTTCTTCAGCAGTCTGAAACCTGGCTTGAGCCTGCTGGGAGGTTCAGCGGAAAGAAGAAAAAGAGAGACAGAGAGAAGGGAAGGGTGGGAGTAAGAGACACAACAACAGAGGGGATGTCACATACCAGAAATGTATCCACTGCTTGAGCACATTGCACTGGGTTGCAGGAGGGAGGAAAGACAGGGCGGGGCCAGAGGGGCTGGAAGGATGTGGAGGAGCCAGCTCCTCAGCCTCTTTGCACACAGCAGAGTCAAGAGCTTAGCTGGTCTCTTCAAAGAAGTCCTGTTGGTCACTACACACACATCACACCTTCCTAGAAGCAGGATCTTCATTCCCTTCCTTCCACCTCCTGACCTGGCAAGTCTGCTTTCCCTCTCGTGTCATGGAATGTCAGCCCCTGGGGCTGGGATGTGGTCTGTAGAGGTCACTGTTGTATCCCCAGCATCTGGAACAGTGTCGCAGCGCACATTGCCTCATTGTTGAATGAGGCAATGAATGTCAGGGAAGGCAGGGAGATTAGGATGAGGCCGTTCTCCTCTCTCACCCTCTCTGTCTCTTTTCCTGCAGAACATGAAGAGCCAGCTTAAAGACACCGAGGAATTTGTGGTTTCACCTGACACCATGTAGAACCCATCCAATGACACAAGCTTGCTCAGGGAGCCTGCTAGTCCCCAAGGGTGTTGGAGAGGCCAGTTCCAGAGAGCCCTCACCTGTTTCACCAAGTCCTTCAGGTGAGAGGCTCAGAGCCAGCCTCTGCCTCTCTCGCTGCTCACAGCCAAGCCAACATGCTTCCCCTTCCTGCTTCACCTAGAGAGCCCCCAGGCCAGGCCTGCCTTCCCCCACGGTTCCCAAGGGTTCAACTGACACTCCGCTTTCCTTTGTAGGGGAGGATATCAGACACTGAGAAGCTGAGACCTCAAGTCCTACAGACACAGACTCGTGAACGGTGACCAAACTCCCTCGGCTGCCACCTATCCCTACTTTCCCCAGTTTCTCGGTCACTGGGCCTGAAGTAAATACTGGCACACTGGACTGTTTTCACTTCACCTTCACAACTATGAAGCTTTCGACACTGGCTCCAGCCTCAGGTGGATTGGGGGTCGTCACTGGTGGTGGTGGGGTGGTGAAGGGTGGGAGATAGCATCTCACTTAGCCCTTTAAGGCTGTACTAGCTCCTTCTTGGGGCAGTGCCACTGGTTCCTCAGTCACGGTTGCAATAGACTTCAGCCAATAAAGAGTGAATTTTCCACAGCAGAGAGCTCTGACCCTCATGGGGGAAGGACTAAGCCAGGAATGAGAAAGGAGTAACATCTCTCCTCTCTTGACACCACATGAGTCTTCATGTCTGAGAATAACTGCTCAGTGGTTATATGGAAGGGGATGGGGGAGGTACATGTGAAAAATATCTCTAGATCCAAAGAAAAACTCTTAGCCCCACATACATAGAGCCAACTCTCAAGCACACCCACTCTACACAAGACAGCCCCTCCAACAGGCAACTTCGTCCTTAACTGCAGATTATTCATTTTCATATGATGAAGTTTTTTTTTTTTTTCCTTCCTAAGGTGACCTTGATATGTATTGCAACATAATATCAGCAGGGCAAGTCTGTCCCAGGGATTGGAACATATTTGTCCCTTTTAAGCCAACAACATATGAAGGGCCTGTTAGGTGCTGCAACACCAAAAATCACCAGGCAGCAGATAAACATGTAGGACGTGCTCTTCAATATCAAAGAGGATAACTGGCACAAGCCAAATATTCTTTTCTCTTAACTCACGTAGTCCCCTATTCAAGGCCAGGAGTGGGGGAAAAAGTGCTTGAACAGCACCTGCTATGTGAAGTAATTGTCCTTTAGTTGTTTAGAGGCCCAATGCCTTTGAGCACTAATGAATCCCAGGTGGTATAAGGCTCTGGTAGGAAACAACATTTGGGAGTCTGATAGATAGCTGTTGCATAGCCCTTTTCCTACATCCCTGGGGGGCAGCCAAGGTGGAACCCACAGATACAGAATCATAGTGTGATTGGTTTGCTTTAGGTCTAGTGGCTCAGCAGCTATTCCTGGTGGCCTGCGATCCACCCATTTCCCCACATGGCTCTGTTCTCCTGGGCTGGGCCCTAGCTCATGGGGGTGCTCAGCTCCATATCGCTGCTTCTCCCGAAGGAGCTGAGATCTCATATCCTGGGGCTCTATCCTGTCCAAAAGACGTGAGAAGCTCCAACTTCCAGGGTCTGGGGAGCCTGCTGGGCTTTTGCTCCTTTGTAGCTGCTGTTAACTTCTCACGTCAGTCACTGGACACCACTGAGGCTTACAGTGTGTGTCCGTGTCCATGTGTGTGTTTGTGTATGTGTGTGTGTTTAAGATGTGAATATTTGTAGAAACAAGGAATTACATGGTGAAATCTGGTGGGTAAACACAGGTCAGGGCTCAGCAGCCCCACTTGAAACCCAAGCAACAGAGAAGAGATTTTATATAGCAGGACATGGCACCAAGGAGTCCTCACCGCTCTTCCTCACCCTTGGCACAACCCCACCCTGGCTGGGTTTCTCGAATCTGACCCTAACATTTTCCAAGCCCTCTAGGCCCAGAGCCATCTGCCGACTACTGGCCAGACACCGACTGACACCCATATACAACAGTATGTACATCATCTCCTGAAAGGAACACCTCTGCTGTTGATTTTACCTCAGGCTGCCATCACCCCTCTCAGCCCCTCTTGGCTTTGATGCACCATGTGGCCCTACCTGCCTCCCACTTTGTACAGGCCTTTGGATTCTGCAGCCTCACAGCAAGAGATCGTTTCCTCTGCCGGGACCCCAGACACACACAGGCTGTTGCCCCATATGCCTCCCCATTAGCATCCCTCTTCTCCCTACCTGGGAGGACCATAGTCTCTCTTGCAAGTCCTTGGGCAAGTCCTTCCTCCCGTTTGGGCTTGGCACTTAAAGAAATGTTTGCCTGGATTTTCACTAAGTCATGTTCTCCTAGCTGTGTGCATCCTTAAGACTTCTGGTCCTTCTCTGTTTGTGGAGGGTTCAGAATCAACTGGAAAGCACCAAATACAACTCTTCCTCCTGTCAGCCATGACTAGGAATGAGTGAACTTGTGCATCTCAAGAGGGGCCCTGTTACCCCTTGAACAGTCAGATGAACCATCAGGACACACAGGACAACTGCGTGGAGGAAGTGGACAGACTTAGGAAGTGGTCAGCATTAGGGAGAGGTGTGGGTCATCAGTTTTCCATCTTTGTTTCTGAAACATGACTGAGCTCTCCTCCTTTGTATTCATCCCTCTGACCCCCAAATGCATCGTGACACAATCCCTGAACCCTGGGGATAGCTCAGGTAGGTGAAGAAATTTGGCAGTTCCTCAAGAGACAGTGTGGGGTCAGCAGGATCTCCTGGCTCTTATGGTGAACAGATGACCATTGGAGCCTATGAGTGAGGACGAGATTAAGCATAGTTTGTTTGAGTTTTTTTCTTTCTCTTCTTTTTTCTACCCATCCACCCTCTTTCCCTCTGGTGCTATATCCCAGTGAATCCTGGTCAACCTTAGGAAGGGAGCAACATTTTTCTTCAGCTCTGCCAAACATTACACAGCCTGCTGCATTACAGGGGCTTCCTATGTATTCAGTTTACTCTCCGGTCTTCCAAAACAAGGGGAGTTGTGTGAACTCCATTCTGAGATCACCTCACCAGCAAGGGGCAGAGTCAGAATTCTGCCCTTGGCTGATCTGGGGCAAGGACCCCTCCGTTACAGCAATGCAGTCTAGGTCCCACTGTCCCCAGTTAGGAGCCCTGGGCTGCCAGTCTGCTCTGTATCACGGTTCATCCTCTGAGGGACAGTGATTCTGTACTTGCAGTCCTACACCCAACAAAGCTAAAACACTAGAGGGTCAGCATTCTTAGGTGACTGGATCACCTGGAGACGGTTGCCACTACTCAAGGTCCAATCTCATACCATACCACACCACACCACACCACACTGGGGGATTATTTATGTTAATAGAATGATGGTGGTAATCCAATGGAAAAGGAAGCAACATCTGCTGTACCCTTTACCTGTTGCTCCCTGAGGCAGTTCCACAGACCTCTGGGGACACACCTCAGAGTGCTCTGAAAACCACAGATCTCGTGCAAAATTTGGAGTCTAATGGTGGGCCTTTCAAGCACAGAATAATAAGAGGGTGGGCCTCATTGAGGTCCCCATCAAATCATATTAGTCTTCCATTTTCTTACAGTATGGGGAAAGCTGCATCTCACTGAGATCCCCCCCTCCCCCAGTGTGCGGTCCTCAGTTTCCCAAGGCAGGGAGTTCAATCATTCAATGGAGAGCACACTCTTTTTCTTTTTTAAATTAATTAATTTATTTTAATTGGAGGAGAATTACTTCACAATATTGTGATGCTTTTCTGCCATACAGCAACATGAATTGGCCACAGGTTTACATGTGTCCCCTCCATCCTGAAGCCCCCTCCCACCTCCCTGAGAGCACACTCTTGAGGACCACAACCACAAAAGGCTGGCCCATCCTCCCTGTGCCAAGCATAAAGAGGGACTCTCTTTTTCTGTGACTCCGGTGTGAGGAAATGTACTGACATCCTGCCAGTGGGGGCCAAGGTGGGATTTACTTATATCCACAACCCTGCCAGTCGATTTTGTTCTTCACTGCCCATCCTCAGACACTCCTGGTCTCAACCACAGACAAAAGACAGGCAGACAGAGAAACTGCCCCTACTCACTTGTTGGATTTTAAATGTGTGCTGGAAGTAGTGGACAAGGGAGTGGAGGGAAGTGACATGACTTGAGATATGTTTTACACAGGACAGATAGTCTTAGGTGGACCAGGGTGGAGGGACAAAGAGGGGCCAAGGCTGATACCCAGGTCTCCAGCTTGAGTGACCTGTGCCCTGGGGTTGCCATTCACCAAAGTTAGGGATCACAAGTGAGAGGCGGAAGACATCAGGTCTAGACTTAGACTCTTACTAAAATTCACAGAGCTGATGGGATGGTGGAAAGCTTCCTAAATATGCTTGCAATGACAGAGGAAATCAACAAAATTCCATGCCACTTGGGAGTGGATACATATGCTGTTTCACTTCTTTATATTTCTACATACATGATAATGCACATAATAAGTGTGTTATGTTTTGGTGTATGGTGTGAGGGTGGGGTTCAAACTCAGTGGTAACACTACCAGGCATATGATCACCAGTGGGCATCTAATAATGAAGAATTGTAACAGTTACCATCCATTGCAATGGACTAAAAGCAGCTCCGTTTCTTCTGCCATTGACTGAACTGGGTTGGACTCGTACCACTCTCAGTGCTTTCTAATATCTCCCAGTGCTGTTGGATTTACCTCGTCAGTATCCACAGCATTCCTGAAGGGTTGACAGGGACTTCGGGGTGGGGGTGGGGTGGGGAAGGATGAGTCCAGGGACTTACTGGAACAACAGCTTCTGTCTCACAGAGAGGCTGCAAGGATTAAGTGGGATGCCCTTTCCACAGGGCAGCTGGTGTTGAACCAGGCCCAGAGCCAACAGAGCAGTTTCTTTGAGGTCAGTCACTTTGGGCAGGCTCTGGATCGCATTTGTACTCTCATTCCCCGTCCCCAACCTGTCCCAGCAGCCATCTGCCTGAAAATCATGAATACACGCAACAGCTGAGAGCTTACAGTGAGGAGAGCTATGGGTTGCCGAAACGATTGCTGGAGATATAACACATCTCCTTCCCTTTTAACCCAGCTAAGGTCAAAGATCTCCCCCCAACCCAACTCTGTGAAATGAGGGCCAGAACTATCATTTTGGTTTTAGAGAAGTGACCAGGAGAGAATCAGTTACTTAGCCAAAGTCACAGTCAGGGATGGGTCTGGTCCTGGCCCCCATATCTCCTTCTGTTCAGCAGGCCTGTTATCATGTCCCATTCTTCTGAGATACCTTGTCTCGGGGGTTTAAGTAGGCATGCCCCTCTACGGGTAAAAGGCTCTAGTCTTGCTGTGTGCTTTATTCCTTCTATGCCTGGGAGGAGGCAGATGTGAAGGGGCTTTAGTGTTGCCCAACTCATGACACAGCTTTTGATTCTTGCACACACGTAGGTGAGGATCTCAGGTTGGCATCAGGGAGCAAATCACTGCACCTTCTCAAGGACTTGTTTTCAGTTATTGACAACTGGGGTGAGTCTTACCAACCTTGCGTGGCTGTGGTGAGGACTAAATAAAGCAGCCAGTATGTATACCCCAAATGAAAAGCCATGTGAGAAGACACAGGAAACAAAATGAAAAGAGAAGTGAGAGGCTGGGAGTAAACACATTCTTCAGTTATAACACACTAAAGAATCATAGTTACATTATACAGAGAACTCTGATGAAACAACTCAAGAAACACATACCCACAAGCAAATGACAAAAGGAAAGTTAGCAGAGAACCTGAACAAGTTGTTTACAGACATACAGATGTCAGTATGAAAGAAATAGGAGCTCAACACCACAAGAAATAATGGAAACAAAATAACAATGGGGTTACACTATTCAAACTGCAAATTGGTAAAAATTAATGATATCAAAAGGGCAACATACACTGATGTTGGGTGTGTGAATTGGTGCAGATTGTTTGAAGAGCACTTTAGCAGGGACTGATCAACAGTAATCTCTTGGTCCTACTATGCATCTCCACATTTTCCTTCTTCCTCCTGCCACAGACGAGAAATAGAAACAGACTGGGACAACTGATGCTCCCTAGACCAGAGCCCTAGGGGCTCAGGTGTCACGGCCATAAGACCCATCGCAGTGTTCTACAAAACCTATTTCAAGCCCCGGACACACCCTTGTGCATCCTCAAGGTCTGGACCTTGCGAGGGTCCCAAGGGCTGATCCTGAGCCTTACCGGAGCGAGCAAGCAGCCTGACTTCCAAGAATTACGGCCAAAGTTCTTCAGGTCTCAGAAACACCAGTTTCTAGATTGGTGCTTCCCTCAACTGCCCTACCTTGGCTTCCACTACCTCGGGGAAGAGAAATCTGGAGTTTGATTGTGCATCCCCAGCAGAGCTGTGGCTTTAACTCTCTGCAAATTCAAGGACAGTTTCAGGGATTTGGCAGTGCCTTCTCGTTTACAAACTGAGTTTCTCGATACAAGGATAGGTCTGGTGAAGGGAAGTACAATAGATAACTACCTGGATTTGAATAAAATAAACAATGTGCAAGTTAGTCTTTCTATAAGTCTTCAGGCTTATGTATTCATATATAGAGTAACAAAAAAAAAAAAAAAAATGGGGGCCATCACTCTCAGTTAGTCATGTAAGCATCTGTGTTAAAGTGGAATGGTGGGACTGGAAGTCTGATTAGAGTGGGTTTAAGGGAGAGTGAGGGAGAAGAAAGGGAAACAATGATAGTAGTCAATGAGGCATCTCAGTATCAGAGGAGTGCGGAGAATGTATCAACTACTTGAACACAGTGTATTTCTCTCCAGGGAGAATGTATCAACTACTTGAACACAGTGTATTTCTCTCCAGGGTAGGGTAGTGGAAATCCAGGCCAGGGACGCAGGGATGGGATTTCAAGGAGGGGACAGGCCCTTAGCCTCTTTCCACCCAGCAAAATGATGAAAAGCTCTGTTGGCCTCTGACAATAAGCCCTTTCAGACATGACATGCCCATTGCACGTCACAGACAATGTGAACTCCACTGGCATCCAACCTGGTGACTGTGAGTTCTCTCCAGCACCCCAGATCATCAGCTCCAGAAAGACTGGGATCTAGGTCTCTAGAGTTCACTGTTGTATCCCCAGTGCCTAGAAGTGACCCTGGTGTGCACGCAGTAGGCCCTCAACAAACGCTTGCTAAAAGAAGGAATGATTGTTAGTGCTGGCCAGGATGTTTTTTCTCTCTTTTCTAGGACAGGACTGGCTCAGCTAAAGGCACTGAGCCCTTCACGTGTTTTGTCAGCACCATGGAGAATCCATCCAAACCTAGGCACAAGTTTACCTAGGGAGCCTGCTAGAGGAGCCAGTTCCAGAGAGCCCTGGCCTGTTTTACCAAGTCCTTCAGGTGAGAGGCGCAGAGCCAGCCTCTGCCTCTCTCACTGCTCACAACCAGGCCAACATGCTTCCCCTTCCTGCTTGGCCCAGAGAGCCCCCAGGCCAGGCCTGCCTTCCCCCAGGGTTCCCAAGGGTTCAGCTGTCATTCTGCTTTCCTTTGTAGGGGAGGATATCAGACACTGGGAAGCTGAGACCTCAGGACACAGAGACACTTGCCCCATCTCCCCAGTTTCTCTGTCACTGGGCTTAAAATGAACGTGGCACTCTTGATTCTTTTGGCTCCATGATATTTATTGTCCCTTTCTACATCGATATCCACCTCCTGTGGTTATGGCTTGCCTCTGTTGGTGGGGGGACGGGGGGACATGTTGGAGGAGGGAGCTAGCCCATTACTTAGCCGTAAGAGTCAGTACTCCTGTACCTAGAGCAGAACTGCTTATTTCTCAGTCACTGCTGGGATAGGAATGTGTTTGATGGACAGTAATCGTTCTACTAGTTTCAAACATTTCAAAAAGGGCCACTGTTGGGTGTGACTGAGTGATAGCCATTGGGGTGGGGGTGGGGGGCGTGGTGGGACCCCAAGGATCATGAGTAAATGCACAGGGTGGCTGGGATAAAAGGATAGAAGATGTCACAGAACTCAAGACTTTTAGAGGCATTAGAGCCACTGATCCCAAAGACCCCCACCCCACCCTTAGAAAGAATCCCTCCAGCACATGATCTCATCTATAACCTCGGGTTGTTGATCACACAATATGACGCCATGTCCTTTTGTAAGCTGCTCTTGGTATGTACTGCAGGAAAACAGCAGTAGGGGAAGAGCTGTGTTTGGTGAGTGCTTCCCAGAACTGAGAAAAGCCTGGGCTCTTCAGGGACTATTCTGCTCCTGGCTTAGTCTCTGCTAGGGAAGTCCAGCCCTAAGGCTTCCATACTCCCATGGCCTAAGAGAACCATTTGCTTCCTTGGAAACTCCCGAGTCCTCCAGGCCCCTTCGACTTGCTGTGCTTGGCTCTGAGCCACATCAAGGAAATGTGGGATGCAGGGGCTCTGAGAGTTTCTCCTCAGCTATTTTCCACTTTTGGGAGTATTTTCTATTATAATATTTCAAATCTGCAGAAAAATAGAGAGACTAGTACAACGGCTACCACCCCTATTTAATAATATTTTCCCATAAGCACTTTAGAACTCTCTCTAGTTTTGAATTAAATATCTTGAACACACATCCCTGACTCATACTCACTCATGTCTTCCCTGAAGTAGGTCCCCCTCCCGGGTGTTTGAATAACCCTATGTCTTTATGCAGCTTCACAGCCGTTCTGCATCTTCTATGCGTGACTCCCTATCGCCTTGGAAATGGTCCCCTGATGCCTCCTGGTGAACTTGGAAGACTCTACAACCCTGAATCTGAAGTCAGAGGGTAAAAACAAGAACATCTCAGCAGCTTTTACAGATAATCCAGGACTCAGCCCTCTCCCATCCATAAATTTCTTCTCTTGAATTAGGCCCTATCTCAGTGGTAGAGCTGAGCTCTTCATTTGTTTTACCAAGAGAGGCCAAGAGCACCAACCTGAGTCCCAGCCTTGCTCAAGTGATAGAAGTGTTCCATTCACACAGAGGGCTGGTCCCTTGTCAGCTGCTATCACACCCCCTGGGCTCAGTGACCAGGCACGACTGATGGGGATGGGGAGGAAGGCAAGACTATGCAGATCTGAGTCCTGGTGAGACTCATCCAATGGGTCTACTGGAAGCCGGCTAGGATCACCAGACCACACAGCACTCTACAAGGTGACCCATCAAACATTTTCCACATCAAAGCTGCTGATACCTGCAGGGGCTCACTAGACTGAGCTGGATACAGAGAGCAAGTGTGGTAAACAGCCTTCTAAAATGGCTTTGCAGACCCTTGCATCCTGGCACTCCTGCCCCTGTATAATCCTTCCCTTTGAGTGTGGACTAGGCTTAGTAACTTGCTCCTAATCAACAGAATTTGGCAAAAGTGATGACATGTTATTTCTGAGGTTAGATTATACCAAGACTGTGACTTCTGTCTTGCTGGCACTCATTCTCTGTCTCTCTCTCTCTCTCTGGTTCAGGTTGCACTTTGCATTCTTGCTCTGATGGAGTGGACCACGTAGCAAGGATCTGATGATAGTCTCTGGCCAACGACAGACCAGAGAGGAGCTGAGGCCCCCAGTCCAATAACGCACAAGGACCTGGATCCTACCAATAGCCACATGAGTGAGCTTGGAGGTCGACCCTCCCCCAGTCACACCCTCAGGTGAGACCACAGTTGAACTAATACCTTGACTATGGCCTTGTGAGAGATGGAAAAAGAGGACCTGGTTAAATCATACCTAGGTCCCTGCTGCACAAACGCTGGAGAAAATAACAGTATCATTTTAGGCCACCACATTTGGGGGTAACTTGTTATGCAGTAGTCAGTAATAATGAAGAGAGCAGGAACCTCTAGGGGCTGGGGGCAGGAGACAGAGGCCTGACCCAGCCTGGGAGAGCTTCTCAGGGGCCAGGGTGGTGAAGGATGTGGCCACACCTTGGGGACTTGTCCCGCTTTGGCACTAATCATCTGTGTCACCTTGGGCAAATCACTTGAAGTCTCTGGCTCAGTTTTGCTCTTCTGTAACACTTAACTGATACTCAACTTACAAGGCTGTTGGAAAGACAACTGCCAGTTTATTGGTAACTCACATGACAGGATGTCTGATACATACTAGGCCCTCCGTGAATGGCAGCCGTGAGTATTAACATAGTTGATTTGGGACCCTGCATCCACCTCACAGAAGCTCCCCAGTGATCCTGGAGGGTCCAGTACTCAAAAAACCAATCCAGGGAAAAGTATCTCCCTATCAAGTAGTACAAAAGCATTTGTTCTCCAGGAAGGGAGGCTTATCTGAACAGATACTTTTATAAAACTTCTGATGTGAGGGAGGCAGGCCCAGTTGGATGCAATTCTGAAACAATATCCCTTATACAAAGGGACAAATATTCTCATTATTCCCTCCCTCCCTCATTCCATTCCTTTTTCTCAGTTGCCCGTTTTCAAGGTCCTGTCTTTGCAATTCTGCCTCTTTTCCCTGATGTCATGTCTCCTAAACATGCAAAACTTCCTTATGTTTTCCTTGTTGTAGTCTGGATAAACTCATATCAACACTCATTAAGCACTGGTCTCTGGCTCCCTCAGGCCACAGAGGAAAGTCCCTGGTCACTGGCTTCTGTGGAACAGCTGAGGTGGGAATCACCTTGACATTCCCATTATTCCCTCGAGATGGTGCATTTAGAGGGCCCCATTTATACAGGATAGACATCTGTACAGGACAGCAGCTCAAGACACATTCCAGACCAGTGGAGTGAAGACTTCTTTCTGGATCCCCCATACCCCAAATGAGATGATTTGGTAAGAGCCCCTTTTCATCCAGGATTTTGTCTCTCATCCCCCAGACCTTCCACCTGAACATCTGAACTCTGCTTTTCTCCTACAGCCTCATCTCTCTCTACAGTATGTCTCAAATTTGCCTTCAGTCACCCTCCCCATTCACACACACACACACACACACACACACACACACACACACACACTCACACACACACACACACACACACACACATTCAATCCTGCCCTGTCTCAAGGCCTTTGCACTTACAGCTCTCCTCTGAAACCACTATTTCCCTGTTTGATCTTCCACTTGTCCTTCTAGTCTTTGACATTCCTACCTCTGTAAGGAACCCTTTCTTGCTCCCAGATCACCCCAGCCCTTGGTCACCTGTCCCCTCTCTGCTGTGCACACAAACATGCCAGGGGCTTTTCTCCATCACAGCATTTTGCACAACTGAACTGTCACCTCTGGTAAGTTAATTTGCATGACTGTCCCACCCAGACTCTCACCTCTGGGCAGGAAGTATGCTTTATTGGTTCTGGAACACCCAGGCTACAGTCCGTTGGGTCACAAAGAGTCAGACACGACTTAGCGACTGAGCACCCACGCATGTATCTCTGATCTAGGACAATGGTGAGCAGTATCCTTTTATTTCTTCCAGCAGGGAGTCCAAAGCCTCCCACCCAACAGGAGTTGCATGTTTTCCAAGTCTGAGCTGAGAGAAGTCTTCCTGGAGGTGCCAAAGGCTTTCCTGATATGAATCTGGTCTGGCCAAATATAGGTAGGGCAAGTGGTGTGAGGCCACAAGGGATACAGAGATGAGTGTCAATGCCACCACAGATGACAGATCTCAGGCCCAAGGGGCAAGGTGCTGAGGCTTCCTCTCTCCCTCTTTCATTTCAGGAGAGTTTTTGAAAGGGGACTTCCTGGCTGTGATGCTGCCACTTGCCAACTGATCCAGTGGACAGACAGGGGCATAACGTGGCAAGCAGCACTAGGAATTCTAGTGCCCTGATTTATTTTAACCTACTATATGTGTTCCCTCTTTAGCTCATCCAGCATTTAAGGTGATTGCTTTAAATTTGTCGTCAAGTAAGATTTAAGCATGGATTTTTCATGGTGAGTTACCGGATATTTTTGTTATTCCCTGGAATGGGCCAGGTATCCCTGTATCTTCATATGCTTTGTTATCTTTTAGTGAGAATTTAGGAGGCTGCCTCCTGATCACGGCTCACTCTGCTGGGAAGGCGGCTATGCAAGTGTAAGACAAAATGCCATAGACTTTCCTATCATCCTTAGTGGAATCTTTTTTGAGGAGGTTTACGTTGCTGTTGTAACTCTTTGGTTTTGGAGTACTTATCGAGATACTTTGGTCTGTGTATTGTTGCTTACTTTATATTTCTATATGGAAGCGATGGCCTAGATTTTCCTAGTCCTGTCCTCTTGTTGACATCAGTCTTTCAGGGACATCTCATTTCAAGAGCCCTATTTAAATCCATTTGCTTTTTCACTGCAAGTAGTTTTGAATAAGAGACGAGCTGTTTCATGAGGTTTATACTGACTTCTTGGAAATGATATAGTGATCTTTTCTGATGGATCAACAAATAGTTCAGAAGTCATCCAAATGCTATCTTCTTTACAAAATGCAAAGCATAGTTCTCAGCAGATGTACACTTCTCACATGTATGGTTCTCTCCATTGTCTCATTGTACTGCCACCTTAAACTCTCTAGCTGAAGCATAACACTCTCTGACCAACCTGGCATGGATCTTAAAGGGCTTTATGAAGGTACCATTTTTTACGTCTAGAGAGCTAAATATTTTCTTTTCTCGATAGCACTTTCCTCTAATATCTTTTTTATTTTTTAGCTCCTAGCATCTTTTATTCTTACTAGATTCTAGATACAATTAATTCTAGCAGGGCAGTGCTCAATTTTGTTTAAGCCTCACGTTTGAGATTAATTACTTAAATATTGTAAATGGAATGCACATTCTCAAAACTGGGAAACTAAAACTTGACGTAACTGATTTACTCAATATTTACATAACCATAAAAGATTTTATACGCAACATGAGCTTTCCTGTTATAAAATTTGACCTTCTTACAAACTTGCTTTCATATAAAACATAGTAACTCTTTGCTCATCTATGCTAACCTATGAATTGTCACACCAACACTTTTTAAGATGTACTTAAACAGATGAGTTCTCCTTATACAAGGTTAAGAAACCTGAAGCTCCAACCCAGAAATATAAAAGTCTTTTGTTTCACCAGAGGTAGATTATGGGCAAATCTTACCTAAGTAGCACTATAGGAAGTTACAGTGTTGACCAAAGGGAGACTCAAGTTTTTCAACCATTGTTTTAGTGGGTCTCAAAGTCTGTGACAGATTTTTGGTCCAATTGTTTCTACTGAAAAGTATTGATTTTAAAAACTAATTACTTAAAACTGCCACACACAAAGCGCATGGTCCACAAAACATTCACCTCTCCTTCTGAAGGTTTTATGATGCATTGTTATAATCAGCCAGTTTTTTACATTAACCTCACATGGCCAATTGAGGCAAACAGTACTGAGACCATTCTTCCACCACTAAGACTGGGTTGGCAGGTGTTAGTGATAATATTGATCTAATCTTCTGAGCTTGTCTGGCAGACTTGGTGACCTTGTAAGCTCCAGCTGCCCTCTTGTTCACTGCTTTGATGACATCCACAGCAATCACCTGTCTCATTGTCACGAACAGCATAATGGCCCAGAGGAGGATAGTGAGAGCAGCTCTCAACAGGTGGGCTTGCCAGGACCCATGTCAATGATTGGCGGCATCAAGAATTTGGGGTCATCTTCAGAATGACGATCAGTCTTCTCGTTCAGCTCAGCAAAATTGCAAGCAATGTGAGCTGTTTGACAGTCCAGCACAGGTGCATATCCAGCACTGATTTGGGATGGATGGTTCAAGATAACCACCTGAAATGTGAAGCCAACTTCTTCCATCAGTGGGTCATTTTTGCTGTCACCAGCCACATTGCCGTGACGAACATCTTTGACAGACACGTTCTTGACACTGAAGCCCACATTGTCCCCAGGAAGACCTTTACTCAGTGCTTCACGGTGCATTTCAATAGACTTCAGTTGTTACGCTGACTGGAGCAAAGGTGACCTGACAACCACGCCAGGTTTGAGGACACCAATCTCCACTTGATCCACAGTGACAGTATCAGTGCCACCAATTTTGTAGATGTCCTGGGGGAATCAAACACAAGAGTTTGTCAGGTGAGTTGGTGGCAGGATGCAATCCAGAGCTTCAAGCAGTGTGGTTCCCCTGGCATTGCCATCTTTACTGGTGACTTTCCATCCCTTGAATCAAGGCATGCTAGCACTTGGCTCTAGCATCTTGTCACCATTCCAGTCAGAAACTGGCACAAGTGCTACTGTGTCAGAGTTGTAGCCACTTTTCTTAATGTAGGTGCTGACTTCCTCAACAATTTCCTCATTTCTCTTCCGGCTGTAGGGTGGCTCAGTGGAATCTCTCTTGTTAGCTCCAACAATTAGTTGTTTCACATTCAGAGTGTAAGCCAGAAGGGCATGCTTGTGGATCTGCCCGTTCTTGGAGACACCTGCTTCAAATTCACCCACCAGCAGCAATCATCAGAACAGCACAGTCCGCCTGGGACGTGCCTGTAATCATGTTTTTGATGAAGTCTCTGTGTCCTGGAGCATCAGTGATGGTCACATAGCCCTTAACTGGTCTTGAATCCCCACAAGGAAATATCAATGGTGATACCACACTCATGTTCAGCTTTCAGTTTGTCCAAGACCCAGGCATACTTGAAGGAGCCCTTTCCCATCTCAGCAGCCTCCTTCCCAAACTTTTCAATGGTTCTCTTGTCGATCCCACCACATTTGTAGATCAAATGGCCAGTAGTGGTAGACTTTCCACGTGCCTGATGACAGCAATGTTGATGTGGGTCTTCTCCTTTCCCATTTTTGCTTAGGTTTAGCGGTGGTTTTCACAACACCTGTGTCCTGGTGGCAAAATTGTTGTGAGAAAGCTATCTTTTAATCTTAATGATTTATTTTGTTTATGGCTTCCCTCTCTCTCCACTAAGATTTAAGCTCAATGAGGGCAGTGGTTTGTGTCTGTCTTGTTTTGTGCTCTACTCAAATGGTTAGAAGAATGCCTAAAACACAGAAGACCTCAAAAGGTATCTGCTGTACTGAGCTGGGCTGATACATACTGACACCTGAGGCTATCCTCAATTAAGGATTCACCACTGATCCCTTCGCCTGGATGCTCCAAAAGGCCAATGTTCAAGAGTGCCAACTTTGCTGTATTTATTAACTTCATCCCCACAGAAATCCTAAGACGCTGGTAGTTTTGTTATCCATATTTTGGAGATGTAGAAACAGAAGAGTGGAGGAATAAGTAACTAGCCGATCTACACCGCTAGTGAGTGGCAGACCCTGGTATTTCAGCATGGGCACCTCAGCTCTAGCCTTTGTGCATCTTAACACTACACTGCAGCTTCCCTGGTGGCTCGGTCAGTATAGAGTCTGCCTGCAGTGCAGGAGATCTGGGTTTGAACCCTGGGTTGGGAAGATCCCCTGGAGAAGGGAATGGCAACCCACTTCAGTATTCTTGCCTGGAGAATCCCACGGGCAGAGGAGCGTGGCAGGCTACAGTCCATGGGGTCACAAAGAGTCAGACATGACTGAGCGACTAAACCTACCTACCAAAACACTACACTGTACTGCCCCTCTGGAAATACACCAATGGCTAATCCTAAAGGAGACCTTCCTTGGTGGCTCAGTGGTAAAGAATCCACCTGCCAACGCAGGAGACAATGGGCAGAGGAGCCTGGCAGGCTACAGTCCATGGAGTCGCAAAACAGCCAGACACAACTTAGGGACTAAAACACAGCAACAATCCTAAATCCTAAAGAAATCTTCAAGTGGTCAGTTAGGTTACCTGGATGGAAATATCAGAATCCATGAGTTAACTGCCTTTCAAATGACAAAATACTGAATCCATTTCTGTTAAAAATAAATTTAAGTGAGAAGAATACTCTTTGTTTTAGGCATCTTGACAACATCAGAAGTCAAGAAAGAAAAAAATACTAGCTCTTTCCTTGGAGAGCCTCAGAGTCTATTGCCAGTCCCCAACTACATCACCTTTCCTCTGACCATAGTGTGTCATGCACACATGTGTGACTTCCACCCAACACCACTTCTGGCCGATGGTGACAATGGAGGCCCCACATGTCTCTGTGGACTGAGACATATATTTAGTTGCTATAGGACCCATATGCCCTTCAGAAAGAACATCTTAAAGAAAAGTGCATCTTTCTAAATTCCGTATATATGTGTTAGTATACTGTAATGTTCTTTATCTTTCTGGCTCACCTCACTCTGTATAATGGGCTCCAGTTTCATCCATCTTATTAGAACTGATTCAAATGAATTCACCAGCCCAGGTGGGAGGCATGAGTCAAGTGCTCGGGCCTGTTGGGCTGGGAAGATCCAGAGGAATCGGGTGGAGAGGGAGGTGGGATGGGAGACCGGGATGGGGAATTCGTGTAACTCTATGGCTGATTCACATCAATGTATAACAAAACCCACTGAAAAATAAAAAAATTAAAAAAAAAAAAAAAAGAAAAGTGCATCAAACATGCATGCAGAAAATACCTTAGATAATTCTTGGCTCAGGCATTGCCTAGTTCTGGATAAATTTGGGCAAACTGCTTCATCATCACATACCTCAGCTTCCTCATTAGGAGAATGCAAAGTGAAGTGAAGTTGCTCAGTTGTGTCCGACTCTTTGCAACCCCCATGGACTGTAGCCTACCAGGCTCCTCAGTCCATGAAATTTTCCAGGCAAGAGTACTGGAGTGGGTTGCCATTTCCTGTTCCAGGGGATCTTCCTGACCTAGGGATCGAACCCGGGTCTCCCGTGTTGCAGGCAGAGGCTTTACCATCTGAGCCACCAGGGAAGCCCTAAACCCAGTAGACTGGGTTCTTATGAGGAGTAATTGAGGTCATGAAGGAAAAAGAGATCACACAGTGCCTGAAACCTTGTAGGTACCTAATATAGAACTGGTGGTTTGAAATAATAATGTCAGAGTAGATGGAATCTATTTCCTCCACTCAATATCACGTAATGTGCTTTACTCTTTCTTTTCAAACTTATGCAATATATAACCAAAGTTTGGGGACCTGCTGCTGACTTAACCTGTAAATAGTTTGGGTGCATACTTACATCTACAGATGAACCCTGATTTTACAAGAGAGTTGGGGCAGGCTGTCTGGGTCTGGCTTCCTTTTATCTGGGAGAAAACGAAATAATGTTCTACGTAGTCATTCTGACTGTCATGTAACTGCCTTGAGAGGAGAGCTGGGACATAAGGAATTCAGAAAGCTGATCAAGTTGTGGATTTATCCAAAACATGTATACCTTGGGCTTCACTTTAGTGCCTGCCAGAGGGACAGGTATAATGTTAGCATACGTTCATTTTGTTTCTTGTGCTTATATTTTCAAGTTCTTGCTTTGCTAACTCTGATATTTAGTTCAGACAAAAGCTATGTCTTTGTGAGATGTACAAGACAGGACTGGAAGCAATGATATTTCCTGAAGGGTTGCTATGTGCCAGACATTTTACACAGCAATATCTTGAAAAGAAACAGAGATTGCAATAACCAGGAGGTCCATTATAGGGGGACTTGTCACTCTGTATTTGTTGACCATTGGTATAGTTTTGAGCCATGGCTGATTCATGTCAATGTATGGCAAAAACCACTACAATAATGTAAAGTAATTAGCCTCCAACTAATAAAAATAAATGAAAAAATAAACAATTTGTGCATAACAAAAATAAAATAAAATAAATAAAGAATGGGAATATATGAGCTCCTGTGCATGTCTATGATTTTCTGGAGAGAAAATATAGATATTCCTAATTCAGACTCATCTGATACGGAATGATCAATGGCTATTGAGTATAGGAATACTTGATTGTTACAGTCACAACAGAATGAGAATATACATGTTAAACGAAACAGAAGATATTATATATATATTGTTTGTGATACTAGCTCCAAGAATCTATCACCTATATAGAGAGCTGATCATTAAAAATTCATATTATCATGGGATTTAATTCCATTGGGAAAGCTGCTGAGGGACAATTAGTATGAATGAAATACCAAGAAGTGTTTTTAACAGTTCATTTGTGATAACCAGGAATTGAGATCTGTATTAGGGATCTCCAGAGAAATAGAACCAATACTGTCTCTCTCTCTGTCTTTATAGATATAGATATAGATATAGATATAGATATACAGATATAAATAGATATCAGACATAGATAGATATAGGTATCAGTTCAGTTCAGTCGCTCAGTCCTGTCTGACTCTTTGTGACCCCATGAACCACAGCACGCCAGGCCTCCCTGTCCATCAACAACTCCAGGAGTCTACCCAAACTCATGTCCATTGAGTCGGTGATGCCATCCAACCATCTCTTCCTCTGTCGTCCCCTTCTCTTCCTGCCTTCAATCTTTCCCAGCATCAGGGTCTTTTCCAATGAGTCAGCTCTTTGCATCAGGTGGCCAAAATACTGGCGTTTCAGCTTCAACATCAGTCCTTCCAATGAACACCCAGGATGTATCTCCTTTAGGATGGACTGGTTGGATCTCCTTGCAGTCCAAGGGACTCTCAAGAGTCTTCTCCAACACCACAGTTCAAAAGTGTCGATTCTTCTGTGGTCAACTTTCTTTATAGTCCAACTCTCACATTCATACATGACTACTGGAGAAACCATAGCTTTGACTAGACGGACCTTTGTTGACAAAGTAATGTCTCTGCTTTTTAATATGCTGTCTAGGTTGGTCAGAACTTTCCTTCCAAGGAGTAAGTGTCTTTTAATTTCATGACTGCAATCACCATCTGCAGTTATTTTGGAGCCCCCCAAAATAAATAGGCAGATATAAATATGTATCTATCTATACAGATTGATTAAATTGATTGACACATGCATGGTGGTGGTTTGTCATGTATAACTCTTTGCGACCCCATGGACTATAGTCTACCAGGCCCATCTGTCCATGAGATTTCCCAGGCAAGGATACTGGAGTGTTGCCACTTCCCTCTCCAGGGGATCTTCCCTCTCCAGGGATTGAACCTGAGTCTTCTGCATTCCAGGCAGATCCTTTAACAACTGAGAAGCTCTGATATACACACATACAGATATACATTTATATACATATATATATAGTGGTTTAGTTATTAAGTCGTGTCCAACTCTTACGACCCTTGGACTAATAGCCTGCCAGGCTCCTCTGTCCATGGGATTCTCCAGGCAAGAATACTGGTGTGCGTTGCCATTCCCTTCTCCAGGGGATCATCCCAACCCAGGAATTGAACCCAGGTCTCCTGCACTGCAGGCAGATTCTTTACTGATTGAGCTACAAGGTTCTGTGAAGGTATCTGTTAGAGAGATTAATGTTTAAATCAGTAGACTTTGAGTAAAGTACAGTACCTTCCATAGTGTGTGCCTCATCCGATCAGCTGAAGGCTCTAATACGAAGAAGACTGACCTCCCTGGGGAAGATGGAATTCTGCCAGGAGACCGACTGCCTTTGAACTCAAACTGCAACTCTTCCTCAGGTCTCCAACCTGCCAGCCTGCCCTACAAATTTTGAACTTGCTGGCCTCATAATCACATACGTCAGTGCCTTGAAATCAGTCAGTCATTCTACAAATAGATATCGATTATATATGTAATATATATATATTGATATTATATATCACAATATATTGATATATATCAATATATAATACATATTGATATGTAGTACATATTCATATTGATTATATATATAACATATACATTGATGTTATATATAGTACATAATGATATAGATTATATATTGATAGTGATTATATATAATATATTGATATTATATCATATATAGATGTGTATTATATATTGATATTACTTATATATACTGATATATTATATATTATATTATATACATATTGTGTATACTATATATATAATTATATATGCTATTATATATAATATATACTATTTCTATATCATATATATTGATACTGGTTATAGACACATAATATATATTGATATCCTATATATAATCAAGATCAGTATCTTCCTATATTTACATTGACATTGATTTTAAGGAACTGACTTATGCAATTATGAGGCCAGGCAAGTCCAACATTTGCAGGGTAGGCTGGCACATTGGAGACCTGAGGAAGAGGTGCAGTTTGAGTTCAGAGGCAGTCTCCTGGCAGAATTCCATCTTCCCTCGGAAGGTCAGTCTTTTTCGTATTAAAGCCTTCAGCTGATCGGATGAGGCACACACTATGGAAGGTAATCTACTTTACTCAAAGTCTACTGATTTAAACATTAATCTCTCTAAAAGATACCTTCAGAGAAACATCTAGAATACCGTTCAAACAAATATTTGGATACCATGGCCTAACCAAGTTGACACATTAAATTAACCATCCTATGGTCCTATGTATTTCATCACAGCCTATGAGAATGTTCCTTCTATTAACAATTGTTTTGGTTACAAGTGTATGCTAGGTTGGGCTGCCCTGGTAGTTCAGCTGGTAAATAATCCGCCTGCAAAGCAGGAGACCCTGGTTCAATTCCTGGGTCAGGATGTTCCCCTGTAGAAGGGATAGTCTACCCTCTCCAGTATTCTTGGGCTTCCCTGGTGGCTCAGACAGTAAAGAATCCACCTGCAGTGCAGGAGACCTAGCTGGCTACAGTCCATGAGGTTGCAAATAGTTGGACACGACTGAGCGATAAGTACATACCTTAAACATAACCTCACCAACATAGCACACCACCCCCAACCTCAGGGTGTTCTTTCTCACATTAGGATGATGTTCCCCTTCTTCAGTTGCCCTTGATAGAAATTGAAACATAGTATTTTCCAAGAAATAGTGAAGAAAACAGAGAATGACTGAACTTAACTCCCACATGCCTTGAGGGGACTTCCAGAGAATTTGTTTTAGGAATTTTCAAAATACATATTTCAGAGTGAACACATATATTACTTACTAGATAAAATTAGCAAGCCAAAAACACATGCCACAATCAGCCACTTATAAATCTGTAAATGAGTGGTAGTTCTTTACAATTTGGAGAACACAGAAGAAACCCATCTGATGTAAATGATGAACTCTCGTCATTAAAAATTCTTAGGCAGTCCTCAATATTTTGCACAATTTCACTGGTGAATTCAATCAATACATAGGAAAAATACCAAACATTCACAAACTTTATAAGAAAATAAAGGAGGGAACATATCTTTTTTAAAATAACTTTTTCTCTTATATTGGAATATAGCTGATTAACAATGTTATTCTAGTTTCAGGCAGATAGCAAAGCTACTCAGTCATAAGTACATGTGTCCATTCTCCCCCAAATGCTCCGCCCATCCAGGATGCCAGTTGTCATTGAGCAGAAGGGGGGGACGCATCTTAACTCACTTTATGAGGCCAGCATTACCTTGCTACTAAAATTCACAAAGACATTTAAAAGAAAACTACAGATCAATATTATTCATTAGCATAAATCCAAATACCTTAAAAAATACTATTGATTTTAATCTGTTACATAAAAGAGGATAACCCATCATGAGCAAGTGAAGGTTAGCTCAGAATGGAAGACTGGTTTACCACTGAAAATCAAAATTGAAACCTAGCTCTTATAAGCACTCTGTTATGAAGATAATAGAGAGCTACATGCTAAGAGAAAGATTTTGCAAAGCATATATCTGACAAAGGACTTGTATCTAGAATAGATATATATTTTTAAGTCACAAAATCAAGAGGAATAAAAACCCTCCAATTAGAAAATGGTCAGGGAATTTCCTCGTAGTCCAGTGGCTAAGACTCCATGCTCCCAATGCAGGGGGCCTGGGTTGGATCCCAGTCAGGGAACTTGATCCCACATTCTGCAACTAAAGATCCTGCATGCCTCAACTAAGACACTGCAAAGCTAAATAAATAAATATTTTTTACAATGGACAGAGGATATGAACAGACATTTCACTGAAAAGGGTACAGGAATGACAAATAAATAAATGACGAGCTGTTCAACTTCATTAGCTACTAGGGAAAAGAAAATTAAAACCACAATATCACTACACCGTTTTTTGAATAGCTAAAATAAAAAAAAAAAGTGACTGAAACAAATGCTAACAAAGATGCAGAGAAGCTAAATTAGTCATACATTGATGGTGGTAATGTAAAGTGTAGCAGTTATTCTTGGAAATATTTCAGCAGCTTCTTTAAAAAAGATGTTGTTACCATATGACCCAGCAAATGCACTCCTGGGCATTTACCCTAGATAAATGGAAGTTCGTGTTCACGCAAAAATTGGAACACATTTATTTATAGTAACTTTATTTGTAATAGCCTAAGTTGGGCACGACCAAAATGTTCTTGGTAGGTAAATGGCACAGTAAATAGGTGTGGTATATCCATACCATACTGAGAACTTTCACATGTACAAGCTGGATTTAGAAAAGACAGAGAAACCAGAGATGAAGTTGCCAACATCTGTTGGATCATAGAAAAAGCAAGGGAATTCCAAAAAAAGCGTCAATTTCTGCTTCATTGACTATGCTAGACCCTTTGACTTTCTAGATCACAACAAATTGTGGAAAACTGTTAAAGAGATGGAAATACCAGACCACCTTACCTGTTTCCTGAGAAACCTGTATGCAGGTCAAGAAGCAACAGTTAGAACTGGACATGGAACAACAGACTAGTTCCTAATTGGAAAAGAAGTGTGTCAAGACTGTATATTGTCACTCTGCTTATTTAACTTCTATGCAGATTATATCATGCAAAAGGCTGGGCTCGATGAACCTCAAGCTGGAATCAAGATTGCTGGGAGAAATATCAATAACCTCAGATATGCAGATGACACCACCCTACTGGCAGAAATTGAAGAGGAACTAAAGAACCTCTTGATGAAGGTGAAAGAGGAGAGTGAAAACACTCGTTTAAAACTCAACTTTCAAGAACAGACTTTTGGACTCTGTGGGAAAAGGTGAGGATGGTATGATTTGAGAGAATATCATTGAAACATGTATATTATCATATGTGAAATAGATCACCAGTCCAGGTTTGACACATGATACAGGGTGCAGGGGGCTGGTGCACTGGGATGACTCTCAGGATGGGATGGGGAGGGAGGTGGGAGGGGGGTTCAGGATGGGGAACACATGTACACCCATGTCTGATTCATGTCAATGTATGGCAAAAACCACTACCATATTGTAAAGAATTAGCCTCCAATTAGAATAAATAAATTATTAAAAAAGAAAAACAAACAAAAAACAAAGACCATGCTATCCGGTCCCATTACTTTATGGCAAATAGACGGGGAAAAAATGGAAGCAAAAACAGATTTTATTTTCTTGGGCTCCAAAATCACTACAGATGCTGACTAAAGCAATGAAATTAAAAGATGCTTGCTCCTTGGAAGAAAAGCTATGACAAGCCTAGACAGCATATTAAAAAGCAGAGACATCACTGTGTCGACAATGGCCCAACTAGTCAAAGTTATGGTTTTTCCAGTAACCATGTATGGATATGAAAGTTGGACCATAAAGAAGGCTGAGCACCAAAGAATTGATGCTCTCAAAATGTGGTGTTGGAGAAGACTCTTTAGGGTCCCTTGGACTGCAAGGAAATCAAACCAGTCAATCCTATAGGAAATCAGTCCTGAATATTCATTGGAAGGTCTTATGCTGAAGCTGAACCTCCAGGTACTTTGGCCACATGATATGAAGAGCTGACTCATTGGCAATGACCCTGATGCTGGGAAAGATTGGAGGCAGGAGGAGAGGGGCTGACAGAGGATGAGATGTTTGGATGGCATCATCGACTCAAGGGACATGAGTTTGAGCAAACCATTGACTCAACGGACATGAGTTTAAGAGTGAAGAATGGGGAAACCTGTCATGCTGCAGTCCATGGTGTCAAAGGGTCGGACATGACTTAGCAACTGACCAACAACAATATTTTTACACCACATTGTTTGATACCATTTATATATGATTTTCCTTTTTCTGTACAATACATTTTTTTTCCTGCTGCCTCAGATATGGGTTTTAAATCTGCTCCATTTTACTTTACCTGCCACTGTACTGATGAAGAAACTCTGGTTGGAAGATTAAAGGAAATGTCACAAGGGTGCACTACTGGAACACAGCTGAAGTGGGAATCAAACTCAAATATGTCTAACTCTAAAGTTGATACTTTGTACCACAGCGGTCTTCTGAATTGCTGGTTGATAAATAGGGAAGTAAGTCAGTGCCTGTATCACTGCTTAAATTTATAGTTAAAACCTTCAAGTAGAAATTGGAGATGAGGTTATTTTTTTTTTTATTTTTTAATATTATTTTATTAGTTGAAGGCCAATCACTTCACAACATTTCAGTGGGTTTTATCATACATTGACATGAATCAGCCATATAGTTACACGTATTCCCCATCCCGATCCCCCCTCCCACCTCCCTCTCCACCCAACTCCTCAGGGTCCTCCCAGTGCACCAGGCCCGAGCACTTGACTCATGCATCCCACCTGGGCTGGTGATCTGTTTCACCATAGATAATATACATGCTGTTCTTTTGAAACATCCCAACCTCACCTTCTCCCACAGAGTTCAAAAGTCTGTTCTGTACTTCTGTGTCTCTTTTTCTGTTTTGCATATAGGGTTATCGTTACCATCTTTCTAAATTCCGTATATATGTGTTAGTATACTGTAATGTTCTTTATCTTTCTGGCTTACTTCACTCTGTATAATGGGCTCCAGTTTCATCCATCTCATTAGAACTGATTCAAATGAATTCTTTTTAACGGCTGAGTAATATTCCATGGTGTATATGTACCACAGCTTCCTTATCCATTCATCTGCTGATGGGCATCTAGGTTGCTTCCATGTCCTGGCTATTATAAACAGTGTTGTGATGAACATTGGGGTGCACGTGTCTCTTTCAGATCTGGATTCCTCAGTGTGTATGCCCAGAAGTGGTATTGCTGGGTCATATGGCAGTTCTATTTCCAGTTTTTAAAGAAATCTCCACACTGTTTTCCATAGTGGCTGTACTAGTTTGCATTCCCACCAACAGTGTAAGAGGGTTCCCTTTTCTCCACACCCTCTCCAGCATTTACTGCTTGTAGACTTTTGGATAGCAGCCATCCTGACTGGCGTGTAATGGTACCTCATTGTGGTTTTGATTTGCATTTCTCTGATGATGAGTGATGTTTAGCATCTTTTCATGTGTTTGTTAGCCATCTGTATGTCTTCTTTGGAGAAATGTCTGTTTAGTTCTTTGGCCCATTTTTTTGATTGGGAGATGAGGTTATTTTAAAATCTGACAGCCTGGTGACCGTTGCAAAGTGGACACATAGCTTACATGAAGATTTGTACTGGAGGTTAGGCACTTAATCATTCTCTGCCTCTTAGAATGAAAAAGGAAGGAATCTTTTTACTGTCCCTTGCTGTAGCAATGCACCAATTCCCGTAAATAAGGGCCTCTCACCAGGCTGGGGCCAACGCGGATTTTAACATGTGAATCACAAAAGGATTGACTATACAGATAGAATCAGATAGCTCATCAGATAACCCTATTTTCCTCCTTCCTGCTTTCACCATTGATACTCAAAAATATGCCCTTTGCATCTCACCCTATCCTTGATTTCCCTTATGTTGGTTTAGCTCTCTATCTCATTCTAGGTTCTGAGGCACTGTTATATACTGAATGCCTGTATCCTCCCCAAATTCTTGCATTAAAGCCATAATCTCTAGTGTGATATTTTGGTTGGTGCAAATGTAATTGTGGTTTTTGCATTGTTGAAATTTGCCACTTGATATTAAAATACATTCTTAATAAACATAGTCATGTTATACATCATTTTAATGCATAGTTCTCACCTTATATTTTTGGTTAAGGACTTATTACTTGTTTGTTCTATATTTATTTTAGACAATGGAAACGATGTTAGACAAAAAGCAAATCTGAGCGATTTTCTTATTCAAAACGAGTCGTAAAGCAGCAGAGACAACTCACAACATCAACAACGCATTTGGACCAGGAATTATTAATGAATGTACAACGCAGTGGTGGTTCAAGAAATTTTGCAAAGGAGATGAGAGCCCTGAAGATCAAGAGTGTAGTGACTGGCCAACTGAAGTTGACAACAACCAACTGTGAACAATCACCAAAACTGATGCTCTTACAACTACACTAGAAATTGCTGTAGAACTCAACGTCAAACATTCAACAGTGGTTTGGCAGTTGAAGCAAATTGGAAAGGTGAAAAAGCTAAATAAGTGGGTGCCTCTTGAGCAGACTGAAAAACCAAACAAAATGTTCTTGTGAAATGTCATCTTCTTTCATTCTATGCAACTACAGCAAACCATTTCTTGATTGGATTGTGACCTGTGATGAAAAGTGGATTTTATATGAAAACCATTGATGACCAACTTAGTCGTTGGACCAAGAAGAAGCCCCAAAGCCCTTCCCAAGGCCAAATTTGCATCAAAAAAGGGGGCAGGGTCATGCTCACTGGTGGTGTGCTGCTGGTCTGATCCACTACAGCTTTCTGAATCCTGGTGAAACCATTACATCTGAGAAGTATGCTCAGCAAATCAGTGAGATGCATGAAAAACTGCATGCCTACAGCCAGCATTGGTCAACAGAAAAAGCCCATGGCCCATTTCTTTCCTATGACAGCATTCAACCACATGTTGCACAACCAAGACTTCAAAACGTGAACAAATTAGGCTATAAAATTCTGTCTCATCCACCACATTCACCTTACCTCTCTCCAACCAACTATCACTTCCTCAAACATCTTGACAACTTTTTGCAGGGAAAATGCTTCCACAACTAGGAGGATGCAGAAGATGCTTTCCAAGAGTTCATCAAATCCTGAAGCATGGTTTTATGCTACAGGAGTAAGCAAACTTATTTCTTATTGGCAAAAATGTGTTGATTGCAATGGTTCCTATTTTGATTAATAAAGATGTCTTTGAGCCTAGTTATAATGATTTAAAGTTTATGGTCCAAAAGTGCAGTTACTTTTGTGCCAACCTAATAGTATTTGGAGGTAGGGCCTTTGGGAGATAACTAATTAGACTTTTATGGAGTCATGAGGATGGAGTGTTCATGAATGTGATAGTATCCTTATAAGAAGAGGAAGATAGAAATGATCTATGTGCACACACACACACTGAAGAAACTCTATCTGAACACACATCAAAGAAGGCAGCTGTCTGAAACTGACTCACAGAGATAGAAAATAACTTATAGCTACCAAAGGATAAGTGGGGGAGGGATAAATTGGGAGTATGGGGTTAACTGATGCATACAACCACATACAAAATAGATAAACAATAAAGATTTACTATATAGCTCAGTGCAAATAGATGAGAAAACAATGGAAACAGTGAGAGACTTGATTTTCTTGGGCTCTAAAATCACTGCAGATGGTGACTAAAGCAATGAAATTAAAAGACACTTGCTCCTTGAAGAAAAGCTATGACCAACCTACACAGCAAATTAAGAAGCAGAGACATTACTTTGCCAACAAAGGTCCATCTAGTCAAAGGCATGGTCTTTCCAGTAGTCATATATGGATGTGAGAATTGGACCATAAAGAAAGCTGAGCACCAAAGAATTGATGCTTTTGAAATGTGGTGTTGGAGAAGACTCTTGAGAGTCCCTTGGACTGCAAGGAGATCCAACTAGTCAATATTAAAGGAAATCAGTCCTGAATATTCATTGGAAGGACTGATGTTGAAGCTGAAGCTCCAATACTTTGGTCACCTGATGCGAAGAATTGACTCACTGGAAAAGACCCTGATGCTGGGAAAGATGGAAGGCAGGAGGAGAAGGGAATGACAGAGGATAAGATGGTTGGATGGCATCACCAACTCGATGGACATAAGTCTGAGCAAGCTCTGGTATTTGGTGAAAGACAAAGGAAACCTGGCATGCTACAGTCCATGGGGTCGCAAAGAGTCGGATGTGACTGATTGACTGAACTGAACTGTATAGCACAAGGAACTAGATTCAATATCTTGCAATAAACTATGATTGAAAAGTATGGAAAATACATATATTCAGTTATATGTATATATATGTATATAACTGAATCATTTTTCTGTACACCTGAAGTTAACACAATAACTATATTTCAATCAATCAATCAGTCAATAAAAAAGACTGGTTGTACACAAGCCAGGAAGTAGACCATCACCAAGAACTGAAGTAAAAGGAAGAAGAATCCTAAAAACAATTCGGAGATCATCAGGGCTACTACTCCCACCACAGGCCCAGAGTGCACAGGCCTGGAGTAGAAAGCTAGCTCTACCTTAGTTTCAAGAAGCAGAATCACTACAGAGAGCTGCAGCATGGGCTAGGCTTTCATAGAGAGCAGAGAGGGCTTTGTTCTGCCTAGTTGAAGGAGTGGAGCTCCCCCAGTGAGGCATAGTTACCTCCCCACCCTGAAGGGTGGAGCATTGAATCAAACAGGATTATTCTCCTGCCTTAAGGTCTAATTATATTTGTCATGCTGGGTTTTGGACTTGCTTGGGAACTATCACCCCTTCCTTCTTTCCTGTTTTTTCTCCTTTTTGAAATAGAAATATCTATCCTATGTTCATGACACAATTATATTTTGGAAGCACATAATGCGGTTTCACAGTTTCATAGCTGGAAGAGAATTTTCATCAATATGAATCATATCTTGAGTCTCATCTATATTTAAATAGTATTTAAATAATATTTAGATGAGCCTTTGGACTTTAGACTTAAGAGTTGATGCTGGAATGGATTATGATGTTGAATCTATTGGGATGAAATGAAAGTATTTTATATGTGAGGAGGACATGAATCTTGGGAGGCCAGGGATAAAATATTATGAGCTGAATATACTCTTCTTCCCAAGTTCATGTCTTGCACTAAGCCACAATGTGATGATATTTAGAGTGGAACCTTTGGGAGGTGATTAGGCTTAGATGAGGTCATGAGGGTTGGGGCCCTCATAATAAGATTAGTGTCCTTGTAAGAAGAGAAAGAGAGATGAGATCTCTCCCTCTATATCCATATGCATGCGGCTAAGGAATATCATAATCAAGAAGTCAGCATAATCAAGAAGTCAGCTGTCTACAAACCAGGAAGTGGGCTTTCACCCACTGAGTTGGCCAGCATCTCGACCTTATACTTCCCAGTCTCCAGAACTGTGAGAAAGAAATAGCTGTTGTTTAAGCCACCACTGTATGGCATTTTATTATACAGTCCAAACTTTGACAAGTGTCTTTATACATTTAACATGAGTCTTCTTTGTCCTTCCTTTGTCACATAGACCAAAAGAAGCCTCTTTCCTCAGATGTCTTTCTTATTCCCCCTTTTTCCTCAAGATTGACTAACTTCCGCCTTCCAGGTTGGCACTTCTTTTATCTTTTCCTTGTTCAAAGCATAATGAAAGCTTCACACAGATACTAAAAACTTGTGTAATCTTTTTTTTGAGATTTGAAGTGTACTCGCATAAAATTTATTTGATAACCCTAAGAGGTTTTTTTTATTTCATGAAATATTTCTTTCTTTACACCACTAAGTGTTCTCTTCCAATTCAAGTCAATGTATAGCAAAACCAATACAACATTGTAAAGTAAGATAAATAAATAAATAAATAGAAAAAAAAAACTTGTGTAATCTTGAGCATAGCTATGGGTAGTAGTAGAATGTGTGGTGGTGATTCTATGAATCCCCTTTTTATGTCAAGATCCTTGGGCCTCTTCAGAAGGCCAAAGACTCTACAACATTGATTTGAATTAAATAATCTTATTCTTTTTGAATGACTTGTTTAGCTTTAACCACTTGTTAATGTATCAATTCAAGTACAGAAAGTTAGGGGAACTCATAAGCAAGATGTGGAAGGAACAATTTACACTGTTTGTGGTAGAATGTCAAACTTTATGCACATATGCAGAAACACACACACATATACCCAAACACGCATCTATATTCTCATAAATATTAGACAAGTAGAAATAATTCCTTTGATTATCTACCTTGAGAAGTATCATATAACTCAAGCAAACAGCTACCACCATTAGGTCATGTGACTATATAACCAAGTTAATCTCAAATACATCATACTTCCAAAAGTTAAGATGGAAATATAGTATGCTTACTATGAGGAAGATTCTGATGTTTGACTGCTTACAACTTTCAAACTTTACCATTACCTCTTCCTCTCTTGCCCTAAATCTGGGCAAGGTGCTCAGAAAACCTAGGCGCTCCCTACTTTTGTGCCAGTTGGAAGTTTAAACCATGAAAGGGGACCATCACTCCAGTCTCATCCTTTTACCATAATAAAAGCCAAAACCAGTCTCTTATATTAGCTTCCTCAAGCTTTTTTCAGATCTGAGTTTCTAGATATTTATTTTATTCCCTTGAATGGGCCAGGTGTCTCTGTATCTTCATACGCTTTGTTATCTTCAGTGAGAATTTAGGAGGCTATCTTCTGATCATGTTTCACTCTGTTGGGAAGGTGGTTATGCAAGTATAAGAAAAAATGCCAAAAGGGGGCATAACTTGGCAAGCAGCACTAGACATTCTAGTGACAGTGGTGGGATTTAATGGAGCAGGACTTGGCAACGAGACTTCACTTGTATTCTTTACCTCCACCCCACACACACAGACAGCTCAGGCACACAGTGCTCTATTCACCACTCAGCAGAGACTGACTTACACACACACATGCACACACACAGAATCACACATTATACCCTTTCAATAATACCACTGCTATGACTTGGATCCTGGTTATCCTTGCCACGATGACCTATCTGGATCCATCTACCACCCTCTTTGCTCAGGCCCTTTGTTTCTGGATTTCTCAGCTCAAGGGGAAGACATGTTTCATCTGTCAGTCCTAGCACAGTGTACTCACTTCACTGTCTCATCAAGTAATGCATTTTCTCTCTGTGTTACCTTGAACAAGTTCCTATATCTTTATGAGCTTCCATTTCCCTATCTAAAAAATGAAATATTTTACTATGTGATCTCCAAATTCCTGTTCATTTTGGACTTTCATGATCCTATGGTTAGGTAACTGGAGTGCTTCCAGCAACCTGCTATGCCACCCAGACTGCACCGCTGCATGGCGGGCTATTCCTTCCATTGATCTCCACTGGCTCCATCCCTTAAGATGCTGCCTGACACAACTGGTCTCTCATCCTGCCTAAAGTTCCCTCCTTTCACAGCCCAGAGCTACAAAATGCGTAGGGTGAATAAAGTTTAGCTGGTGAGTTCCTCAGAGGATGTATGTCTCTACCTTAAGTCCCATTACAGACTTCAGAAACTCTAGACTGAGGCCTGAACACAACCTGAAATATCCTACAGGGCTGGAACTTAGAACTCAGTCTAGCCCCTAACTGAACATTTCCATTCTACAAAACTGTAACTAAAGAGCTCAGTGTTTCTGTGTGACACAATTTTCTAAGCTTCTGCTGCCTCCTGGCAGCTAATCTTGACTTCTACAAATGTACAGAATAGAAACCTGATCTTGGTTATTTGCAATTTCATGAAATCACTTCAGTGATCACCTTTGGTAAAAGTTTATTGACTCCATTACAACTTGTAGTGCTGGATGGGTACTATGTCTGAGCCTTCCCATGCTCCCCTAAACTTCTTCCTTTCTTTTCTTCTTAAACTACTTTATTGGATTATGACTGACATGTAAAATGCTGTACATATTTAATGTATACAACTTGGAAGTGTACCATCAAGACCACAAATATATGTGTCAACTCCCAAACTTTACTCCTGCCCACTCTTTAATATTATCATTTTTCGTAGTATGAACACTTAACATAAGGTCTAGCCTCTTAGGAAATTTTAAGTGTACAATTCAATTTTGTTAGCTACACACAGTATGCTGTATAGAAGATGTCCAGAATTGATTTTTTCTTTTGTAACTGAAACTTTGTACCCTTTGACCACCATCTCCCCATTCTTTCTGCTAAGTCTCAGCTAACTACAGCTCCACTCTCTGCTTCTAGGAATTTGATCATTTTAGGTAAGTGAAATCATGAAGTATTTATCTTTCTGTGTCTGGCCTATTTCATTTAGGAAAACGTCTTCCAAGTCCATCCATGTTTTCACAAATAGCAAGTTTCCATTATAAAGCTGAATATCATATATGGTATATTTTTATATATATAAAGTATATATATATTCTTTATCCACTCATCTATTGTTGGACATTTGTTGGCTATTGGCTATCCATATCTTGGCTATTGTCAAATACTGCAATGAATGTAGGAGTACGAGTATCTCTTTGAGATTCATATTAATATTTCCTCTGAAAAATATCCAGAAATAGATAATCTGATAGCTCTATTCAGAGTTTTTAAAGAAAATTCCATACTATTTTCCATAATGGCTGTGCAATTTACTTTCTCATGAACAGTGTACTAAGGTACCCTTACTCCACATCCTCGCCAACACTCATCTTTTTTGCTAATCATAGCCATCTTAACAGGCATAAGGTGATAACACATTGTAGTTTTGACTTGGATTTCCCTGATGATTAGTAATGTTGAACACATTAATATACCTGTTGGGCATTTGTATGTTTGCCTTGAAGAAGCGTCTATTCAAGTCCTTTGTCTATTTTGATTACATTATTTGTTATTTTGCTATTAAGTTCTATGAGTTCCTTATATATTTTGCATATTAACTCTTTATTAGATATATGGTTTGAAAATATTTGTCCCATTCCCTGCCTTATCTTTTCATTTTGTCGGTTGTTTCCTTTGCTGTACTGAATTTTTATTTTGATGTAATCCCACTTGTTTAATTTTGCACTTATTACCTGTGCTTTTGGTGTCATACTTCAAAAGTTCATTGCCAAGACCAAATTCAAGGTGTTTTTCCCCTATATTTTCTCCAAGGAGGTTTCTAGTTTTAGGTCCTACATTTAATCCACTTTGAGTTAAATTTTGTGTATGGTATAAAGTAAGGGCCCAATTTCATTCTTTGGCACATGGATATACAGTTTTCCCAACAGAATTTATTGAACAGCCTACACTTTCCCAAGTTTATATTTTTTGGTATCCTAACTAAAGATTACTTGACTGTATGTGCATGGATTTATTAATATTTCTGGACTTTCCCCTCTGTTCCACTGGTCTAAAGGTGTGTTATTATGCCAGTAACATACTGGTTTGATTACTATAGTTTTGCAGCATAGTGGGTTTTCTTTTAAAGTTTCTTTTTTCTTCCAGTTTTATTAAGATATAATTGACATACAACACTGTATAAGTTTAAGGTGTACAGCATAGTGACTTGACATATATATTTTGTGAAATGAGTAATACAAATTTGGTTAATATCTATCACTTCATACAGTTACTTTTTTTACATCAGTAAGTGTGATGTTTCAGCTCTGTTCTTGGTCAAGATTGCTTTTGCTATTCAGGGTCTTTTGTGGTACCATATGAAATTTAAGATTATTTTTAACGACTACTGTGAAAAATATCCCTGCAATTTTGATATTTATTACATCAAATCTGGATATTGCTTTGGGTAGTATGGACATTTTAACAATGATAACTCTTCTAATGTGTGAAAAAGGGATATCTTTCCATTTATCTGTTCTTTCATCAAAGTCTTAGACTTTTCAGTGTACAGGTCTTTTACCTCTTTGGTTAAATTTATTCCTAAGTTTGTTTTACACTTTTGACACTATTAAAAAGGAAATTGCTTTATTAATTTATTTTTTGGATACTTTAGCATGTATTGCTTTTTTTATTTTTTATTTTTTTTTTTGCAGTTTATTTTTTTTTCATTTATTTTTATTAGTTGGAGGCTAATTACTTTACAATATTGTAGCGGTTTTTGCCATACATTGACTTGAATCAGTCATGGATTGCTTTTGTATCCTACAACTTTACTGAATTTGCTTATTAGTTCTAACAGTTTCTGGTGAAGTCTTTAGGGTTTTCTATATATAACATCATGCCATCTGCAAATAGGGCAGTTTTGCTTCTTTCTTTCCAATTTGGATGCCTTTTATTTCTTTTTCTGGCTAACTCGTCTGGTGAAAACTTCCAGTATTATGTTGGATAGAAGTGATAAGAATGAGCATTTTTTTTCTTATTCCTGATCTTAGAGGAAAATATTTGAACTTTTCACTTTTAAGCATGATGTTAGCTGTAGATTTATCGTATATAGCCTTTATTATGTCAAGTACATTTCTTTTATACTTAATTTGTTGACAATTTTTATTACAAAAGCATACTAACTTTTTTTCAAATGCTTTTTCTGCTTTTGTTGAGATAATTATATAATTTTTATCCTTCATTCTGTTAATGTGGTGTATTACATTTATTGATTAGCATATGCTGAGCTATCCTTGTATCCAAGGATAAATCGCACTTGGCCATGATGTATAATCCTCTTAATTTGCTCTTGAATTTGGTTTACTAATGTTTGTAGAGGATTTTTGCATCTATGTTCATCAGGGATATTGGGCTGTGATTTTCTTTTCTTGAAACGTCTATTTGTCTTTGGTATGAGGATAATGCTGGCCTCTCAAAAGAAATTGGAAATTTCCTCTTCTTCAACATTTTGTAAGTTAAAGAACAATCAATATTAATTCTTAAAATGTTTAGTAGAATTCATCAGGGAAACCATTTGGTCCTGAATATTTTTGTTGGTGGTATTTGATTGTTTTTTTTATTGAAGTATAGTTGATTTATAGTATTATGTTAGCTTCAGGTGTACAGCACAGTGATTCAGTCATATATATGAATTTTTATTTCTTTTTCAGCTTTGTTTCCCTTTATAGTTATTATAAAGTATTGAGTATAGTTTCCTGTGCTATATAGTACATCTTTGTTGGTTATCTAGGAAACGTGTTAGTTGATGAGTCTTGTCTGACTCTTTGAAACCCCATGGACTGTAGCCCACCAGGCTCCTCTGTCCATGGAATTCTTCAGGCAAGAATGCTGGAGTGAGTATCCATTCCCTTTTTCAGGGGATCTTCCTAATCCAGGGATCAAACCTAGGTCTCTTGCATTGCAGGCAGATTCTTTACCATCTGAGCCACCTTTGGTAACCATAAGTTTGTTTTCTATGTCTGTCAGTCTCTCTGTTTTGTAAAAAATGTCCATTTGTATCTTGTTGGGAATTCTTTAGATTCCACATTAAAAAAATAATCAAATTATATTTGTCTTTGTCTGGGTTACTTCACTTAGTATGATATCTCTTGTCCATCCATGTTGCTGCAAATGGCATTATATTCTTTTTTTATAGATGAGCAATATTCCTCTGTGTGTGTGTGTGTTTATATGTACATGCATACATGCTAAGTAGCTTCAGTTGTGTCTGACTATTTGCAACTCTGTGGACTGTAGTCCACCAGGCTTCTCTGTTTGTAGGATTCTCCAGGCAAAAATACTGGAGTGGGTTGCCATGCCCTTCTCCAGTGGATCTTCCTGACCGAGGGATTCAACCTATGTCTCCTGTGACTCCTGCATTGAAGGCAAATTCTTTACCACTGAGCCACTGGGGAAGCCCATACACACACACACACACACACACACACACACACACACACAGAAGATGCCATATATATATATGACATAAACGTTATATATATATATGACATCTTATATAGATGTCATACGTATAATCCTTCATTTGTTCAACATCTAGGTTGCTTCCATGTCTTGAATATTGTTAGTGCTGCAGTAAACACTGGGGTGCATATATCTTTTTGAGTTATAGTTTTCTCCAGATATACACCCAAGAGTGGAATTGCAAGATCATATGATAACTCTATTTTTAGTTTGTTAAGAACCTTGCTATTTGATTATTGAGTCAATCTCCTTACTTATTATTCTCTTCGGATGTATTTCTTGATCATTCTATCTTGGTAACTTGTAGGTTTCTAGGAATTTAGTCATTTTTTCCCCTAGATTATTCAATTTGTTGGTGTATAATTGCCCAAGATAGTCTCTTATAATCATTGGACTTCTATGTAATCAGTTGAAATATAACCTCTTTCATTTATAATTTTATGTATTTGAGTCCTTCCTCTTTTCTTAGTCTAGCAAAAATTTTGTCAATTTTATTCATTTTTTCAAAATAACCATGTCTTATTTTTATTGATCTTATCTACTGTCCCTGTAGTCTCTATTTCATTTATTACTACTTCTTTTTGCAAACTTTAAGCATTGTTTGCTTACTTTTTCTAGAATCTTGAGATGTAAAGTTCGGTATTTCAGATCTTTTTACCTAATGTTGGCATTTGTCACTATAAACTTTCCTATTAGAACCGTCTTGTACGTTTCCCATAAGTTTTAGTAGGTTATGATTCTACTTTTGTTTGTCTTAAGATAATTTTTATTTCCCTTTTGATTTCTTCTTTGATCCATTGATTGTTACAGTATTGTGATAATTTCCACATAAGTACAAATTCTTCCCATTATTGATTTCTGGTTTTATATCATTGTAGTTATCAGAAAAGATAATTGATAAGATTTCAATCTTCTTAAATTTGTTGAGGCTTCTTTGGTGCCTCAACATTTTATCTATCCTGGAGAATATTCAATATTCCATGTACTCTTGAGAAGGATATGTATTCTGCTGCTGTTGGGTGAAATATTCTGTATATGTTTATTAGGTCCATTTAATCTACATGCAGAGTGGCTCTTGCTGAAATTGACATGGAAGAAAAATCCATACAGAGACTGGCAGGAAAGGAGGAGAAACAACCTGGTCAGGACCTGCATAGAAGAGGAGGGAGATATCACAGGCTTGAGGATCCTCCCTGGGGAGTGGGGTTTCTTGAGTAGTCAAAGGATAGATTCTTCCTTGTTGACTTTTTCCTGGTCCTAATCCTGGTGTATAACCTTGATTGAACATAATTTGGTGACTGACCTCCCTATATTGATTTGGAGGAATATGTATCTCAGCATGTCATTGTTTTACGAGGTCACAACCCCATAGATTGATAGGTATATCAGCAATATAAGGTTGGATAGTGACTGGTTGTTTATCAGGCCCTGAACAAGACAATACCATAGTGCTTTGTTTTAGTCTTTGTGCCTGTCCCAGACCTACAATAGACATTGGAGCAGGCCTAGTTGGTCATGCTTTAGGCCAGTGTTGAGAGTTGATGATAGAAACGTCAGCTCCAGTATCTATTAAACCCTGAAAGTTTTTGCCACTTATATTGACTTGACAAGTGGGTCTGGATTTCAAAATCTTTTCAGTGAGAAAAATACCAGCTTGGTCTGTGCTTCCAAATCCCCTGGAGCCCCGCTTTTTGTTTGAATGTCCTATACCCACATATATGATAAAATTAAAAGCTTAGCAATTGTATCCCCTTTAGAAACCTTCCAGGGAAGAGTGGTAGAGACCATAACCTTCAATTCTCCTTCATAATCATTGTCTGTAATTCCGGTATGAATTTGAATTCCCTGGGAAGTTAGTCCCAATCTTCCTAACAATAATCCAACTGTCCCCTGTGGAAGCAGTCCAAATATTCCTGCTGAAATAATAGTTGGTGTCTCTCCATGATTAACAATAATATCCTGACTACTACTTATATCAAGGGCTGTGTTTCCTTGGGTTGCTGGGGATAATTCCATGACAAGACATGGTAATTTTGACTGTTGTTGCTGGCAGGAGTAATTGGGAAAGATATTTGTGGAATCTGAATAGGATATGACGGAGCTGGGAGCTTGCCCCGGAGGCTATTTCCCCAAAGGAGGGGGCCATCCTTATGAAATTTAGAACAGCATTGATTTGCCCAATGGTTTCCTTTTTTATATTTTGGACAGAGGCCGGGGACACTCCCTTTTTGTGAATTACCTTTTTGAAAGTTCCCTTTTTTGAACTTACATTCAACTCTAGCATGTCCAGGTTTCCCACAATTAAAACAAGTGCCAGGGAATTTAGGAAGTCATAATCCTGCCATAGCCTGAGCTTATAAATCAGCTTTAAAGGATTCAGTTCCCACTCCCTGGCATAGCTTAACATAATCAGTCAAATTAGCTTTTCCTTTGAACGGGTTCATTACTTTCTTGCAATCAGTGTTAGCATTATCATAAGCCAACAATTGTAATATGACATCTGTGGCCTCAGCATTTGTACCTTGTCGATGGATTGCCTCTTGTAATCGGGCAATAAATTCAGTATAGGACTCCTTAGGCCCCTGAAGAATTTTTTGAAAGGAAACAGAAGTCTGGCCTTTTGACTCTATTTTTTCCTAGGCCCTCAAGCAACACTTTTGCAATAGTTCTATGGCTTGATCATTCATACATATTTGGTCTTGCACTCTCCCCCATGGACCTGTCCCCCATAAGTTGTTCCAACAAAATAGGGATATTGTGAGTCTGATTGTGTGTAGCCAGGGTCTCAGTATGATCCTGCCACCAAGTTTTAAACTGAAGAAATTTCCCTGGGGCTAAGACTGTTTTTGCTAATGTCAATCAATCTGCTGGAATGAGGCAATTGCCCTCTGCCACACCCTGAACTATTCCCACCATAAACAGGGAATTTACACCATAGTTTTGTACTGCTTATTTTAACTCCTTTAGGATTTTAAAAGGAAAAGGTTCTTGAACAGCCTCATAGACTCCATTAGGGTTATTAGGATCGACACCAGGAGCTATCCTCTCATGAATAGCCACGGGAAAGGCAATACGAAAAGTCTCTAAATCTCTTTCCCCTTGTTTTTGTAAAATTCCTTTCTGTATGGATGAAAGATGAGGAGTGGGCATAGACTCTGGACTGAAGATGTTCCCTGCAAAAGCAGTTGATGGAGATGGAAGGAGGGGGAGGAAAAACTCCTTCATCATCCTCCTCGAGAGACAAGGGAGCGGGTTTTGCAGATGGCTTGCCCTTTCCCTCAGACTTCACATACTCTGAACTTTGAGGTTTTTCAAGATAATCATCATAATTTTCATCAAAAGATTCAGAAGTCTGCAAAGGGTCTGGTACTGACTTAATTAATGCCCACGTACACCAAATAGAAGGAGAGAGTGGAGCTCCTTTTGCATGTTCTTTCTTTAACTCGGCTCCAACCTTTGCCCAGACTCTTTTCCCAGACTTTTAAATCTAAGGTTCCTTTCGACAGGAACCAGCAGCAGCATTTATCCACCTCTTGCAACAATTCTAATAATCGCCCTTCATGAATAGAAGCTCCTGCCGCCTGGGCTGATGATCTGTTTCACCCTAGATCAGGAGCTGTCTTAATAAACAAATAAATGGGCGATAGTATCCTGCACTCTCAACATTTCCCATTTTAACCCTAATTAAACCCCTGAGGACTTACCAGCAGGAATTTTCAGAGGCCTCTCTACTGTCTCAGGTTCTGCGTCACTATAGTTTCACTTTCGCTCATAGTGGTCTTTTGCTCCAGCCCCACATTGGGTGCCAGTTGTTGCCCTAATGGTCTGGGAGTGAGCGACGAGAATGAAGACAGAACACGAAATCTGGTGCAATGGGTCAGGGGACCTGAGGCCTCTACTGGACGGAGTGACAGAGTACACTCTAAGTTCAGCTTTTATTCCTAATTGCAGACTACAAGACTTTCTCAGGTCTTATCTTTTTCAAGACACATGCTGTGTTAATCACCTACTCCTAAATGTCATGGACTACACTGACATAGTCCAGATCTCCTTGTGTTTAGGCTGTTCCCTTCTGGGCTAGTCTCGGGAACAATTAGACAGCGTTCATGCCTTAGGCTGACCCAGCATTCTAAGGTTCATGCTTTTATGATCCCAGTCATACTCTCTTCTTGATCTGACCCTGGAGTTTGTAAAAAGGCTATTATTCTAAGAAAGACATGAAAAATAATCATCAACACAGTTTCTTAATATATGCTGTTTTTCCAGGGGCTATTTCTGTGCAATTTCTCAAGGCTGTGAAATTACATTATTAGGAATTCCCACTCCACAAAGTATTGGAGTTTCAGCTTCAGCATCAGTCCTTCCAATGAATATTAAGGACAGATTTCGTTTAGGATTGACTGGTTTGTTCTCCTCGCAGTCCAAGGGACTCTCAAGAGTCTTCTCCAACACCACAGCACAAAAGAATCAATTCTTCAGCGTTCAGCCTTCCTTGTGGTCCGAATCTCATATCCATACATGACTAGTGGAAAAACCATAGCTTTGACTAGACGAACCTTTGTCGGTAATGTCTCAGATTTCCCTGGTGACTCAGACGGTGAAGCGTCTGCCTACAATGCGGGAGACCCAGGTTCAATCTCTGGGTCAGGAAGATCTCCTGGAAAAGGAAATGGTAACCCACTCCAGTATTCTTGCCTGGAAAATCCCATGGACGGAGAAGCCTGGTAGGCTACAAGCCATGGGGTGGCAAAGAGTCGGACACGACTTCACTTTCACTTTCTAGGCTTGTCATAGCTTTTCTTCCAAGGAGCAAGCATCTTTTAATTTCGTGGCTGCACTCACCATCTGCAGTGATTTTGGAGCCCAAGAAAATAAAGTCTGTCACAGTTTTTGTTGCTTCCCCATCTATTTGCCATGAAGTGATGGGACCAGATGCCATGATCTTAATTTTTTGAATGTTTAGTTTTAAACTAGATTTTTCACTCTCCTCTTTCACCTTCATCAACAGGATCTTTAGTTCCTCTTTGCTTTCTGCCATTAGGGTTGTGTCATCTGCATGTCTGAGGTTATTGATATTTCTTCTGGCAATCTTGATTCCAGCCTGTGCTTCATCCAACCTGACATTTAGCATGATGTACTTTGAATATAAGTTAAATAAGCAGGGTGACAATACACAGTCTTGACATACTCCTTTCTCAATTTGGAACCAATCCATTGTTCCATGGCCAGTTTTAATTGCTGCTTCTTGATTTGCATACAGGTTTCTCAGAAGGCAGTTAAGTGGTTTGATATTCCCATCTCTTTAAGAATTTTCTGCAGTTTGTTGTGATCCACACAGTCAAAAGCTTTTGCATAGTCAATGAAGCAGAAATAAATGTTTTTCTGGAATTCTCTTGTTTTTTCTATGATCCAATGGATGTTGGCAATTTGATTTCTTGTTCTTCTGCTTTTTCTAAGCTTGAACATCTAGAAGTTCACAGTTCATGCATTGTTGAAGTCTGGCTTGGAGAATTTTGAGCATTACTTTGCTAACATGTGAAATGAGTGCAATTGTGTGGTAGTTTGAACATTCTTTGGCACTGCCTTTCTTTAGGATTGGAATAAAAACTGACCTTTTCCAGTCCTGTGGCCACTGCTGAGTTTTCCAAATTTGCTGACATATTGAGTGCAGCACGTTCACAGCATCATTTTAGTATTTGAAACAGCTCAGCTGAAATTCCATCACCTCAACTAGCTTTGTTTGTAGTGATGCTTCCTAAGACCCACTTGACTTCACATTCCAGGATGTCTGGCTCTAGGTGAGTGATCACACCATCATGGTTATCACGAAAATCTTTTCGTGTAGTTCTTCTGTGTATTCTTGCCACCTCTTCTTAATATGTTATTCTTCTGTTAGGTCCATACCATTTCTATCCCTTATTGTGCCCATCTTTGCATGAAATGCTCCCTTAATATCAATTATTTTCTTGAAGAGATCTCATCATTTCCATCCTATTGCTTTCCTCTATTTCTTTGCATTGATCACTGTGGAAGGCTTTCTTATATCTCCTTGCTGTTCTTTGGAACTCTTCATTCAGATGGGTATATCTTTCCTTTTCTCCTTTGCCTTTCACTTTTCTTCTTTTCACAGCTATTTGTAAGGACTCCTCAGACAGCCATTTTGCTTCTTTGCATTTCTTTTTCTTGAGGATGGTCTTGATCACCACCTCCTGTACAATGTCACCAGACTCCACCCATAGTTTTTCAGGCACTCTGTCTATCAGATCTAGTCCCTTAAATCTATTTGTCACTTCCACTGTATAATCATAAGGGGTTTGATTTAGGTCATACCTGGGCAGTCTAGTGGTTTTCCCTACTTTCTTCACTTTAAGTCTGAATTTGGCAATAAGGAGTTCATGATCTCAGGCACAGTCAGCTCCCGGTCTTGTTTTTGCTGACTGTATAGAGATTCTCCATCTTTGACTGCAAAGAATATAATCAATCTGGTTTTGGTATTGACCATCTGTTCTTGTCCATGTATAGAGTCATCTCTTGTATTGTTGGAAGAGGGCTTTGCTATGACCAGTGTGTTCCCTTGGCAAAACTCAGTTAGACTTTGCCCTGCTTCATTTTGTACTCTGAGGCCAAACTTGACTGTGACTCCACGTATCTTCTGACTTCCTGCTTTTGCATCCCAGTCCCCTATGAATAAAAGTGAAAAAAAATTATTTGGTGTTAGTTCTAGAAGATCTTATAGGTCATCATAGAACCATTCAACTTCAGCTTCTTTGCTTTATTGGTTAGGGCATAGACTTGGGTTACTGTGATAGTGAATTGTTTGCCTTTGAAACGAACAGAGATCATTCTGTCATTTTTGAAATTACACGCAAGTACTGCATTTCATACTGTTTTGTTGACTATGAGGGCTACTCATTTCTTCTAAGGGATTGTTTCCCACAGTAGTAGTATAATGGTCACCCATTCCTGTCCATTTCAGTTCACTGATTCCTAAAATGTCGATGTTTACTGTTGCTGTCTCCTGCTTGACAACTTCCGATTTATCTTGATTCATGGACCTAACATTCCAGGTTCCTATGCAATATTGCTCTTTACATCATCGGACTTTACTTTCATCACCCGTCACATCCACTACTGGGCATTGTTTTCACTTTGGCTCCGTCTCTTCATTCTTTCTGGAGTTATTTCTCCACTCTTCTCCAGTAGCATACTGGGCACCTATTGGCCTGGTAGTTCATCTTTCAGTGTCATATATTTTTACCTTTTCTTACTGTTCATGAGGTTCTCAAGGCAAGAATACTGAAGTGGTTTGCCATTCCCTTCTCCAGTAGACCACGTTTGCCAGAACTCTTTACCATGATCCGTCTGTCTTAGGTGGCCCTACATGGCATGGCTCATAGTTCCATTGAGTTAGACTGGGCTATGATCCATGTGATAAGTTTGCTTAGTTTTCTGTGATTTTGGTTTTCATTCTGTTTTCTCTCTGATGGATAAGGATAAGAGGCTTGTGGAAACTTCCTAATGGAAGAGACTGACTGTGGGGGAATCTGGGTCTTGTTCTGATGGGCAGGGCCATGATCAGTAAATCTTTAATCCAATTTTCTGTTGATGGGAGGGGCTGTGTTCCCTACTGTTGCTTGGCCTGAGGCCAAACTATGGTAGGGGTAATGATGGTAAAGGGACTCCTTCAAAAGGACTTATGCCTGCACTGTTATGTTCAGTGCCCCTGACCCTGTAGCAGGTCACTGTCAACCCATGCCTCTGCCAGAGACTCCTGGACGCTCACAGGCAAATCTGGTTCAGTCTCTTGTGGGGACACTGCTCCTTCCTCCTGGATCCTGGTGCACACAAGATTTTGTTTGTGCCCTCCAAGAATTTCCTTCCCCAGTCCTGTGTAATTTCTATAATAAAATCCCATTAACCACCTAAGTCCAATTCCCTGGGGGTTCTCAGTCCCTTTGCTGGATCCCCAGGTTGGGAAATCTGTTGTGCATCCTAGAACTTTCTTAACAGTGTGAAAATTTCTTTATTCTGCAGTTTGTGGGTTGTCTGTTTGGTGGCTTTATGGTGGGCTAATGGCGACTTCCTCCAAGGGAGCTTATGCCACACACTGCATGTCCCAGGTCTGCTGCAGCCAGAGTCCCTGTCCCTACAGCACACAACTGCTGACCTGTGCCTACACAGGAGACATTCAAACACTCAAAGACAGGTCTGGCTCAGTCTCTTTGGGGCCTCTGGGTCCTCATGCACACAAGGTTTTATTTGAGCACTCCGAGCCACTCTGGCGGGTATGGGCTTTGAATCTAAATGTGATTTCACACCTCCTACCATCTTGTTGGGGCTTATCCTTTGCCCTTCGACATGGGGTATCTTTATTGGTGGGATCCAACATTCTCTTGTTGATGGTTGTTTCAATTTTGGAGTTTTTGCAGGAGAAGATGAGCGTACATCCTTCTACTCTACCATCTTGATGATGATTATCATCACAGAAGGGCAACCACAAACACAACCATAAAGTGTATCCACAAGCAACTTTATAAGATGGAGCTTAAGGATGTTTGAGACAGAAGAAGAAAGGGCAGTGTGATCACAGAGGCTGAGATTGTAGTGATGTGACCACAAGCCAAGGAATGCCAGTAGCCACCAAAAGCTGGGGGATGTAAGAAGAGATTGTCTGGTAGAGTCTCGTGAAAGGAGCACAACCCTGCAAACACCTTGACTGTGGCCCAGTGAAAATGATTTTATACTTTTTTCCTCCAGAACTCAGAGAAAATAAATTTATGTTGTGTTAAGTCATTAAGTTTGTGACAATTCATTACAGCAGCCTTAAGAAACTAATATAGAAGCTTACCAACATGAGTTGAGTAGAAATTATTCCTCTGAAGCATATGTCATGACCACCCCAAAATTAAAAATACATGGGTGAGGATACAGAAACAGGGGTGTAGGTTTGATTCAACTGGAAATTTAAATTTCATTTAAGGAGTTGAGCAACTAACTGATGAAAAGCGTGTTGATTGGCTTCTATGCCTATATAAGGCTATCTTTGAATTAACTTTAAGTTCTGCCAAGATGAGCCAGTTGTCTGTCATATTTGTGTTCCTCAAATTAATAATTTATTACAGGTTCCACTAGACTTGTGAAAATAGGTGCACAAGGTCCATTCACCTGAACCTTCATGGGCATGCCTGGCTTATGGCCTTTTCCTTGCTCCATTGTGTATCTATAGCATATAAAGTAGCTTGCTCTACCAGTTTAGTAAAAAATGAGCATGACTTCATGAACATTGAGGGGGAGCACTATAAAGGAAAATTGAGGGGAGACAATTATTAAGGAAAATTGGTATAGCTCAATCAATATATCACTATTCTAAGCACTCCAATGAGCAAGAAACCAAAGCCATCCTGAACAGGCTCCTTTTGAAACCAACACCTCATGGTGAGCACCTCCAAATTATATGGTTTCCCCACTGCATTTAATTATTCAAGTGGCTATTAAGGTGGCATAAATGGCCTAGAATCAATTGACTGCCCGTGATGATGGTCTTGAGATCTAGCTCTTCACTTACCCAACTCTTCACTTAGCTACTACTGACATAAGCCCCCATTTCAGATTTTCCTGGGCCATCTCCCAGCACTGCAAAGCCGTCATTAAAAGACTTAGTATTGGTGAGTCTGTAACCTGGGTTTCCCCACTTATCTGATTTTGGCTAACATCCCTAAAGAGTTCCAACTCTTCTATGACAGGCTATAACAAATATCCAATCTCCTTGTCTCTTGAACACACCCCCGTGGTACAGGGCCAACTGCCCTATTTTCTAACATGAGACATGTGCCCAGGTCCCAGTGACCTCCTGAGGAAACTCTCCCATGCTAGTCCATTAGTTGTAGTACAGTACCTTTTATGGATTTGATTGATACTGATTTCCAAATTGCATTAGTGATCCCCAGAAACCCCACTAAATTTAAAAGAAGAACTCTCTAAGTTTTCCAGGGTATTACCAGACATAAGATGGAAAGTAGAGAAGTCAACCTTATGTCAACCATTTGCGCAATTCACTAGTTTTTCAGTAGTCACAGCTCCCACCCACCTTGGATTTCCCCTTAATGGGATGGATGCTCTAATAATTAATAGCTCAATGGTCTCCTGGAATAACCTTAACACTTAAGTCCATTCTGTTAGCCTCACCAAATAGGATCCTGTAGATCTATTCCAACTCCCCACAATTGTTAATAGGACCCAATATAATTTGAAATAGTGCTTTCAAGGATTGGGACCCACTATACAAGATGCATGGACTTCCCTGGTGGCTCAGACGGTAAAGCGTCTGTCTGCAATGCTGGAGACCCGGGTTCAATCCCTGGGTCAGGAAGATCCCCTGGAGAAGGAAATGGCAACCCACTTCAGTATTCTTGCCTAGAAAATCCCATGGACAGAGGAGCCTGGTAGGCTACAGTCTATGGGATCACAAAGAGTCAGACACAACTGAGCAACTTTACTTACTTATACAAGATGAATAAAGCAGAGGGATAATTATCCCCACTGTTTATGTTTTTCAGTCCAACTCTGCCTGTTGATTAACCAGGAAAGAATGAATGGTGCCTCACAGTGGATTATCACAAACTTAATGCCACCGTTTCACCCATTAATGACTCTACATCTAACACAATTGATATGACAGAGGCCATTCAATCTTTTTTTTTTTTTTGATAGGTGATAGGTTTAATAAACAAAGGAACTTCCAAGACTTGTCTTAGGGAACCACAAGATAAGTAGATTTCTGCACTCATCTACCAGAATCTTAAAAGTTTACAGAGGCCTTAGCTGGATTCAGTCACATATCCAGTCCAGATAGCCTCAACATCACATTTCTGTTTTAAGTCTATATCCTTGGAACAGCTTCTGAGAGTGGGGAAGGCAATCAGAATGCACATTCCAAGGACAGGGCAGAGGATGTGGAACCTCCAGTTACCTGGGTCTAGTTCTTGGGTTCACTGGTGGACATCTTCCAACAATATCCTTGATCAGAATGATGCTTTAGTTACAATTGATGAACTTGCATTGGCACATCATAATTACCCAAAGCCCATAATTTACATTACTGTTCACTGTTGATGTTATACATTCTATGGGTTTGGAAAAATATATAATGACATGTATTCATCTTCAATGACAGATATTTGCTGTTATAGATCTGACTGATATACTCTATGTTAAGGCCTACTGTAACACTTTCTAAGCCTCAGGTCTCACTCAACCTTGACACAGTACACCTTTAGTCAGTTGTCCATGAGGTACCTCAATAACAGCCATAGGATACAACCTCTGCCAGCAACACCTTAAACCAAACCACTTGTCCCCAGATACTCAGATCAGGAACTACAATGCTGACATCCTCCCGTGGGGAAAATCAGTACAGACTGTCATACAAGACATAGAAAACACTCACCACCATAGTTACTGAGAGGAGATGGACTGACATTTGTTTCAAGGATTGGACACCCAGTTAAATCCTTAGGCATCTTCTAGACTGCTGAAGGTTCTCCATTCCTGATGTAGTTAAAAAGCAACTCCTAACTTCATCATCCTTAACCACTCTCATGAAGGTCCAACTCTGTTAGGTCTCTGGCTCCTGGAGGCCACGTTGTCCCCATTTACAAACAATATTATAGCCTATTTACACAATCTCTCACAAATTGGTCCACTGTGAATGGGGTCCTTTAAAACAGAATTCTCTAGAATCATGCTTGTGTGCTAAGGCGTGGGCTTCCCTGGTGGTAAAGAATCTGCCTGAAATGCAGGAGACATAGGTTCATTCCCTGAGTCAGGAAGATCCCCTGGAGAAGGAAATGACAACCCACTCCATTACTCTTGCCTGAAGAATCCCGTGAACAGAGGAATCTTGTAGGCTAACAGTTCATGGGTTCACAAAGAGTTGGACGTGACTGAAATGACTTAGCATGTACAGTCTCACTTAGCATGGAGACTTCTTTATGGTGAAAGCTCTGGCAACTACCTCGTATGATTCTTGGAGTCTATGAATCACATGATAGCCACCACAAGCTTCTGGGGCAATAGACTGGCCCTTCAGGCCCCACATTGCATATCATCAGAGCAACTTCTGTTTGCATGCTGAGTTCCCCTGAAAATGGAGGCTCTCACAAGACTTGAACTTGTGACCCTCTGCAGCTAGCTGCAATTATATCCTGGATCTTGGAAGCAGCACCACACAAGCTTTGCATTGCAACCAAAGCCTTTTTGCTGAAATGGAATTAGTACATACATACAGAGTAGAGCTACACCTGGCCCTTTACCCTGTAAGAAGCAAAAATCACAAAAAAGTAAAGTAATTAGCCTCCAACTAATAAAAATAAATGGAAAAAATAATTAAAAAAAAGAAGAAGTGGTCTTCCCTATTACCAGTTCCTTTCCAGAGGACACGGTGCTAGAAGAGGTCACCTCTCTCTCAAAACCCTTTGCTACATGCAGATCCCTTTGCAATCAACTGAGTGAAGAGCAAAGGAAGTTCATGTACTTTGTGACATCAATGCCACCATCAAATATGATGGAATTTATTGGAGGTATGCTGCTTTTTAATCTCTTAACCAGAACGTGCCTGACAAAGGATGGCACCCACAATCAACATGATTGACCAAACCCCTCGAAGTTGTGTTGATTTGGGAGGGTACGCTGACCAGTTGATCCCAATTACACATCTTTACAGAATCCTGGGTCACTGGCAAAGATCTAATGATTTGGCCCAGTTTGTGGCAACAACAACAATTTCCCATTCAAGGATATCTCCTTTGATATAAATAATATTGCAAATTCCCAGCTTTCAGATATAAAAGATATATACTAGGTCGATGAATATCTCTGCCCACACCAAAGGTTATTCTATTGATGCCAAATTTAATGTCCAATATGATAGATCAATTTTGAAGAATAGGGTCAGACTTCCTTAGATGACACTGAAAATGCTATTTTCTTAAATTTGACCCAATGGGCCCACAAAACAGGTCATAAATGATTCTCTGCACTCAGAGCTTGGGCTGAATGCAAAGGACTGACCCCTCTCCATTGCTATGGATCACATAGTGACAGGCTAATTCACTCTCTACAGGGAAACCTGACATTAGCAATATAATTCCTGGAATGTCACCTCATAGAGAACCTTACAGTATACCCGTTGACAAGTAGGTTTTATTGGGCCACCACCCCCACCCACTGGAACTCCTCATTATGTCTTGATCTTGGTAAATACATATACTGACATCTCACCCATCCCACTAGACATGTTACTGTTGAAGTGAACGGGAGCTCACACACACACACACACACAAAATCATCATTCCCTTTGGAACTCCAGATATTATTGACAGTGTTCAATGCACTCACTTTAATTTTCAAGATACATGAGAAAAATACAAATTCTTGAACAAGGCATTCAATGAAACTTTCCTCTTCTCTGTTGGCCCAAAGCAATCACTCTTAAAGAGTGTCACAACCCTGTGCTTAAACCTTATTGAAAGAGGAAGAAAAAATATGATAATATGATGATCTAAATGGTTCTTTCTCTTTCAATTGGCTCTAATTGTAATAAGTCATCAGCCTTGGGGTCCCCTACTCCATGTCAAAAGGCACTGAAAACACATCAATTGGCTTTTCTTGCTCTCTGTGGTGACACTTGGCATATCAGGGTCTGCAAAGTACATATTGGGTTAGGCATTGCTCCTTGACAGTCTTCCCCCTTTTCTTTCATGCTCCCATCCCAAATCAGATGAAATCTCCACCAAAGATGGATTGTTAGTTCTGATCCTCAGAGTACTGAATGCCCTCTGGCACCTGCTGCAAATAGTCTGGCACTCTGATGTTGATTGTGATGATATGCCTAAGCCACAAGCTTTGTCAAAGCTTTCTGGCTACCAAAGATACATTTAATAATGACATGATGATCTCACTCAAGAAGTAGAGTTCGTCACTCCAAGACCCATATCCACAAGAGTGTGGATAGCAGAGAGAATTAAGAAAGATTAGAATTGTTGTTACTCAAGAGCAACCTCTGCCAAGGAATGCAGGCCACTCTTAACCACACAGACCAGGAATGGGGAGTTCAAGTGATCCACACTATGCCCATCCTAGTTCAATGCCTCCACATGCTTCAGGTTGTAGCATCCACATGGCTCATATGATATTATTTGGCCTTCTGGCTTTTCATAGCCTAGCTATGCCTACTTTGGGTAATGTTCTGGACTGAGACGCCATGTTCACTGAGACAACTTCACTTGAAAACAGGAGAGCCAGCCTTTGTTTTATTATTATTATCAGAGGAAAATTGCTTTACAATGTTGTCTTTGTTTCTGTTGTCTGAATAGCAGCCATGCTGACTTCCACACTTCCTTGACCTCTTTGATATCACTGCCATAGCTAATCACTAGTTGGAACTTAATTTCATCCCTACCTCACTGACAATATTTTCTAGTGTTTAAAGCAGCCTCCAGAGACTGTTCAATACTCCAAAGGAGTCATGCACTTGGGAAGACACATAAATGCTTGTGGCATGCCATATTCTTAACTTTCTTGTATTAATGCCAACTACTCACCTCTTAAAATACATATCAGATCACTATGAAAAAGGCGATGGAAAGCCTCATGTGGGGACACATGGAGCAGACTCCTTGGAGATTATTATATTCCCAGTATGATGCCAAGATAGCCATCTCTTTTGCTGTTCATCATGTGCTTCATTATCCCACTACATTCATAACCTGTCTGTGACTGTCTGTGACCAACAACATTTTACACCTTAATCTCCTAAATTTGGCCCAACATTATTACAAACCCAAGTGAGGGATATGAACTTGCTTTTGGCCAACTCCCTGATGACCTAATAAATCATCAGATGACCTGAACTCAGCTGGTAGACCCATCCCCAGTGATCACCTCAGCCCATAAATGGACTTAATCCCCATCCAACTCTTGGACCCATCCCATATTGAATCTTACATGACCCCAAGCTCTCATCTCACCCCCTATCATACATCTCCTACACTCCCTCATACCTCTTGCTGCTCTACCCAACTTTCATCCTGCCCCAATTCAGCCCTGTCCACCACAAGCTACTCTCCCTTCTGCTTTGACCCTCACAATTTCTGACTTCTGCTTTTCTATTCATGCTCCCTCATTATCCTCAAGTAATTTTTATGTAAGCTTCAATGAGAAAACAGCTAATGTCTTAAAGCATATCAATTTTGGGGCATGCCATAAACGCACCCTCTCAACTACCTGGCCCTATTACTGTTTGTGCATCTGATCTTAAGGAAACCTTCTCAATAGCACAATCCATCCTCTATCAAACAAATTGCCTGACCATGGTTCCAAACATAACTGAAAATAGTTCTCCTGGATTTCCATTTAAAATACTAACTTCAGCTATTCAAAATGGTTCCCTATGATGCCCTGATCAAAATGCTTACTGTCAATATATTAATTCTTGGATGCATGTGCAAAATGCTAAGTCTAAGATTTTAACCTCTGTGGTTTATTGATTTCATTGTCCTAAGTACTTGTCACTTCTGCTCTTACTTATCCTCCCACCTCAAACTTCTCCTCTTAATTTGATTTACACAATCTGTAATTTGGGGCCAAATATGCTCTTTTATGCTCATGCCCCTAAACAAATTTCACCAATCTTGTTGCTATGCATGAAACATGCTATATAATTGAGCTAAATCTCCTGGCTACATTGGGAATCATTGATTCTGCCTTAGAAGCCTCATAATATTCTACAACACAATTAAATAATGGAGGTCAGTTACAAAATGTTCAAAATAATATCCAAATACAGGCTTCCCTCATAGCTCAGTCAGTAAAGAATCTGCCTGCAATGCAGGAGACCTGGCTTCAATTCCTGGGTCGGGAAGATCCCCTGGAGAAGGAAATGGCAATCTGCTCCAGTATTCTTGCCTGGAAAATCTCATGGACAGAGGAGCCTGGCGGGCTACAGTCCATGGGGTTGCAAGAGTCAGACATGACTTAGCGACTAAACCATCACCACATGATTTAAAGTGCCATGGCCTTCAAAGTCCTAATTAAGGGCCAAGGCTCTTTGGCAGGGGCTTCCCAAGTGGTACTAGTGGTAAAAACTTGCCTGCCAATGCAGGAGACATAAGAGATTCAGGTTCCATCCCTGGGTAGGGAAGATCCCTTGGAGGAGGGCATGACAACCTACTCCAGTGTTCTTGCCTGGAGAATCTAATAGACAGAAGAGCCTGGCAGGCTACAGTCCATAGAGTCGCACAGAGTCGGACATAACTGAAGTGACTTAGCACATACACACACACACTCTTTGGCACATATGGTTGCTGATAATCACCTAGCCCTGGACTCTCTACTGGCCAATGTGGTGTTTATATTCTCAGTGATACTGCTTGCTGCATGTGAATAAACAATACAGGCAAAGTTACTCAAGTAGCTCAACAAATAAGACAAAGGTTAATATCGTTAATATCACTCAGATGATTTTTTTATTGTGGTCATTTATACAACACATTAAAAGTACTCTTATAAATTTTTAAATTGTACATTTTTAAATGTACAATTCAGAGGCATTAACACAGTCATAATATGGTGCAACTATCACCATTATACATTTCCAGAACTTTTTAATCATCTCAAACAGAAACTCTTACCCATTAAAGAATACCTCCCCTTTTGCACCTCACCTCAACCCCTTGCAACTTCTACTCTACTTCCTGACTCTAATGAATTTGCCTACTCTAGGTGAGATGGACCTTTTAACATTAAAATTTTTCCAACGTATGAATATGGAATATATTTCCATTTCTTAGTGTCAGTCTCAGTTTCTCTCAGCAGTATCTTACAGTTTTCAATGTACAGCTCTTTTACATCTTCGGTTAAATTTATCCTATTTTATTCTTTTTGTTGTTATTGTAAATAGGATTGTTTTCTTAATTTCTCTGCTAGTTTGTTGTCAATGTATAGAAATGAACAGATTTTCATTTATTGTTTTTGTATCCTGAAACTTTATTATTTATTGGTTTGCACTATTTATTGATTAATTAATAATTATTAATAATTTATTAGCTTGCATTAGTTTTTTGTGGAGTCTTTTCCTTTCTATTAAGAAATTATGTCATCCATAAGTAATGACAGTTTTCTTTCTTTCTTCCAATTTGATTTTTTTCATTTCTTTTTCTTGTCTAATTATTATGGTTAGAACTTCCATGCTCTCTTGAATAAATATGGCAAGGATAGACATTTTTGTCTTGTTTCTGATCTTACATGGATAATTTTATTTTTTCCATTGAGTATGATGTTAGCTATGGGTATATCATATAAGGTCTTTATTATGTTGAGATATGATTCCTTGTATATATATTTTTGACAGTTTTTTATCATGAATGGGTCTTTAAGTTCATTAAATGATTTTCATACATCTATTGACATAATGATCATATGATTTTCATTCTTTATTTTGTTCATGTGGTATATCACACTGATTTGTGAATGTTGAGCCATCTTTCCATACCTGGAATAAATCCCACTTAATAGTGGTGTATGATGCTTTAAATGCATTGTTGAATTCAGTCTGCTAATATTTTTGAGGTTTTTTGCGTCTGTGTTCATCCAATATATTAGACTGTGATTTCTTGTGTTGTGTTGTCTTTTTGCGATTATGGTATAATGGTAATGCTGAACTTAAAAAATGAGTTAGGAAGTGTTCCCTTCTCTTAAGCTTTTTGGGAGAATTTGATATGTTTATGTATTAAATCCTTAAATATTTCATAGAACCCACCTGTAAAATCTTGGACTTTTAATTTTGCAGGAGGCTTTTGCTTTTGTTTTTTAATCAGTGTTTCAGGCTCTTTACCAGTGGTAGAGGTCTCTTCATGTTTTCTATTTCTTCATTATTTAGTTTTGGAAGGTTGTATAATTCTTAGAATTTGTCCATTTTGTTCAAAGTTGTCTAATTTGTCGGTATAATGCTGTTCATAATATTCTCTTTTAATCCTATGCATTTCTGTGGTATCGATTCTTATTTCTTTTCTCTCATTTCTGATTTTATTTGTCAGGACCTTCTACTTTTCTTTTTACTCTTTTTCTAGTTCCTTTAGGTCTAGACTTAGACTGAGAGTTTACTTGTTTCTTGAGATAGACCTGTATTTAGTACCAATTTTGTTGCATCCCATAGATTTTGAAGTTTTGTATTTTCATTTGTTTTTAAGTAATCTCGTATTCTCCTTTTATTCTTTAATGACTCATTGGTTATGCAGTACCATCTTGTTCAGATATACATATATGTGACTTTTCCAGCTTTCTTCTTGTAGTTGATGTCTAGCTTTATATTATAGTGATCAGAAAAGATGCTTGATATGATTTCAATCTTCTTAAATTTATTGATATTTATTTTGTGTCAACATTTAATTGAGAATATTCTTTATACAATTGAGAGGAACATGTATTCTGCTGCATTTAGATGGAACGTTTTGTATAAATTTATCAAGTTCATCTGATCTAATGTTTCATTAAAGGTCACTATTTCCTTGTTGACTTTCTCTCCATAGATGGTAAAGTGTGGTAAAGGGTGGTAAAGTGGGGTCTCCAACTATTAATATTATCATGTTTCTGTCAGTTTGTCCCTTCAGGTCTGTTAATAATTGCTTTATATATTTTGATGCTTCTATGTTAGGTGCATATATATTAATGATTGTTATATCTTCTTGATTAATTATCATCTTTACTATTATATAATGTCCAGTTTTGTATCTTGCTTCTTTTAAGATTTGAAATCTATTTTGTCTGATACAAGTAGGGCTATACCCACTTTGGCTACCATTTGCTTGGAGTATCACTGTCTATCCCTTCACTTTGAACCTGTGTTTGTCTTTAGAGAGGAGATGAATTTCCAGGAAATTGCTTATTGCTGGATCTTGTTTTTCAATTCATCCAGTCATGCTGTATCTTTTGATTAGTGAATTTAATCCATTTACATTTAGGGTGATTTTGATAAAAGAAGACTTTGTACTGCTATTTTATCTTTGTTTTCTGGTTGTTCTGTGTATCCATTGTTTCTTTTTCCTTGTGTTTCTGTTTGCCATTTTGGTTTGGTGGATTTCTATAGTGTTTTCTCAATTTTCCCTTTTTGTTTTGTTCCTACACTTTAGAATAATTTTTGCAAGTGGAAAGCTACTTTATTATTTCTTCCACCTACATTTTGCAAATTTTAAAATATTTTTTAAAGTATAGTTGGTTTACATTGTGTTGGTTTCAGTTGTATAGTAGAGTAAATCACATACATATACATATGTCTAACTCTTTTTTTTTTAAAGATTCTTTACCCATATAGGTCATTACAGAGTATTAAGTAGAGTTCCCTGTGTTATACAACAGATTCTTATTAGTTATCCATTTTATATATAGTAATGTATACATGTCAGTCCCAGCCTCCCAGTTTATTCCCCCTCCTTATAACCTGATAACTATATGTTTGTTTTCTACATTTGTGACTCTACTTCTGTTTTGTAAATAAGTTCATCTGTATCATTTTTCTTTTTTTTCCATTTATTTTTATTAGTTGGAGGCTAATTATTTTACAATATTATAGTGGTTTTTGTCATACATTGACCTGAATCAGCCATGGATTTACATGTGTTCCCCATCCCGTATATGATACACTTATATCTTTCTGACTTAACTTCATTCTGTATGACAGCCTCTGCATGCATGCATTCCAAGTCTCGCTTCCATTATGTCCTACTCTTTGCAACCCTGTGGACTATAGCCCACCAGGCTTCTCTGTCCATGGGGTTCTCCAGGCAAGAATACTAAAGTGAGTTACCATACCCTCCTCAGGGGATCTTCCTGACTCAGGGATAGACTCCACATCTCTTTCATCTCCTGCACTGGCAGGCAGGTTCTTTATGGCTAGTGCCACCACTCTCACTCTCACTCTCATAAGTCTACCAATGTCTCTACAAAGTACACAATTTCATTCCTTTTTATAGCTGAGCAATATTCCATTGAATATATATACTTTGGCTACCTGATGTGAAAAGACCCTGACTCATTAGAAAAGACCCTGATGCTGGGAAAGATTGAAGACAGGAGGAAAAGGGGATGACAGAGGATGAGATGGTTGGATGGCATCACCAATTCCATGGACATGAGTTTAGGCAAGCTCTGGGAGTTGGTGATGGACAGGGAAGCTGGCACGCTGCAGTCCATGGGTTTCAAAGAGTAGGTCATGACTGAGCAACTGAACTGACTCACTGACCAGATCTTCTTCATATATTCTTCTGTTGGTGGACATTTAGAAGGCTTCCATGTCCTGGCTATTGTACATAGTGCTGCAATGAATTTGGGGTGCATGTATCTTTTGAATTATAGTTTTCTCCTGGCACATGTCCAGGAGTGGGATTGCTGGGTTATGTGGTAGTTCTGTCTTTTAGTTTTCTAAGGAACCTCTACAGTGTTCTCCATAGTGTCTACACCAATTTACATTTCCACTGACAGTATATAGAAGGATTGGTTTCATTTTCTCCAGGCCCTCTCCATCATTTATTATTTGTAGATTTTTTGATGATGGTCATCCTGACCAGTGTGAGGTGATACCTCACTGTAGTTTTGATTTGCACTTCTCTAATAGTTAGTGATATCGAGCATCTTTTCATATGATTTTTGGCCATCTGTATGTCTTCTTTAAAGAAAGGTCTATTTAGATGTTTTTCCCATTTTTCATGGGTTTTATTTTTATATTGAGTTATTTGTGTATTTTGGAGATTAATCTCTATTCAGTTGTATCATTTGCAAATATTTTCTCCCATTCTGAGCATTGTCTTTTTATTTGGTTTCCATTGCTGTGCAAAGGTTTTTAAGTTTAATTAGATCCCATTTGTTTATTTTGCTTTTATTTTCATTACTCTAGTATGTGGATCAAAAAAAGATCTTGCTGCAGTTTATGTCAAAGTGTGTTCTGCCTGTTTTCCTCTATGACTTTTATAAGGTCCAGCCTTACATTTAGGTCTTTAAACCATTTTGGATTTGTTTTTATGGTGTTAGGGAGTGTTCTAATTTCATTCTTTCACATTCAGCTGTTCATTTTTCCCAACACCTCTTATTGAAGAGGCTGTCTTTTCTTCATGGTATATTGTCTCCTCCTTAACCATAGATTATGTGACCATTGAAGCATGGATTTATCTCTGGGTTTTCTATCCTACTCCATTGATCTATATTTCTGCTTCATGCCAGCACCATACTGTCTTGATGACTGTAGCTTTGTAGTATAGTCTGAAGTCAGGAAGATTGATTCCTCCAGTTTTGTTTTGTTTTGTTTTTTCTCAAAATAGTTTTGGCTATCCAGGGTCTTTTGTGTTTCCATACAGAATGTAATTTTTTTTTTTGGTCTAATTGTGTGAAAATTACCATTGGTGATTTGATAGGAAATTGCATTGAATCTGTAGATCACTTTGGATAGTATAGTCACTTTAAAAATATTGATTTTTCCAATACAAAAACATAGTATATCTCTCCATTTGTTTCTGTCATCATTCATTTTTTTCATTAGAGTCTTATACTTTTCTGCATGCATGCATGCTAAGTTGCTTCAATCGTGTCCAACTCTTTGCGACTCCGTGGACTGTATGTAACCCGTCAGTCTCCTCTTTCCATGGGATTCTCCAGGCAAGTATACTGGAGCGGATTGCCATGCCCTCCTCTAGGGGATCTTCATAACCCAGGGATCAACTCCATGTATCTTATGTCTCTTACATTGGCAAACGAATTCTTTACCACTAGCACAACCTCTGAGTACAGGTCTTTTGCCTCCTTTGTCCTGTGTGCTGTGCTGTGCTAAGTAACTTCAGTCGTGTCCAACTCTGTGCAACTCTATGAACTGTAGCCCGCCAGGCTCTTCTGTGCATTGGGATTCTCTTGCCAAGAAAGCTAGAGTGGGTTGCCATGCCCTTCTCCAGGGAATCCATCTGACCCAGGGATCGAACTCATGTACCTTATGTCTCCTGCATTGGCAGGAGCATTCTTTACCAGTAGCACCACCTGGGAAGCCCTTAGATATTTTTACACTTCAATATTTTATTCTTTTTGTTGCAATGGTAAATTGGATTGTTTCTTTAATATCTCTGGTATTTCTTTGTTGGTATATAGGAATGCAAGAGATTTCTTTTTGTGTGTGTGTGTGCTTCAATACACTTTATTATTTTTTTTTAATTTTATTTTATTAGTTGGAGGCCAATTACTTCACATTTCAGTGGGTTTCGTCATACATTGACATGAATCAGCCATAGAGTTACACGTATTCCCCATCCCGATCCCCCCTCCCACCTCCCTCTCCACCCGACTCCTCTGGGTCTTCCCAGCCCACCAGGCCCGAGCACTTGTCTCATGCATCCAACCTGGGCTGGTGATCTGTTTCACCATAGATAATATACATGCTGTTCTTTCAAAACATCCCACCCTCACCTTCTCCCACAGAGTTCAAAAGTCTGTTCTGTACTTCTGTGTCTCTTTTTCTGTTTTGCATATAGGGTTATCATTACCATCTTTCTAAATTCCATATATATGTGTTAGTATGCTGTAATGTTCTTTATCTTTCTGGCTTACTTCACTCTGTATAATGGGCTCCAGTTTCATCCATCTCATTAGAACAGCTCCATAAAAGAGATTTCTGTGTATTGATTTTGTATCTTGAAACTTTATCAAATTCATTGATGAGCTCTAGTAGCTTTATGCAGAGAAGGAAATGGCAACCCACTCCAGTGTTCTTGCCTGGAGAATCCCAGGGACGGAAAGCCTGGTGGGCTGCCGTCTAAGGGGTTGCACAGAGTCGGACATGACTGAAGCGACTTAACAGCAGCAGCAGTAGCTTTATGGCAGTATTTTCAGGATATTCTATGTATAGTATCATGTCACCTGCAAACAGTGACAGTTTCACTTCTTTTCTAGTTGGCATGATTTTTACTTTCTGTCTTCTCTTATTTCTGTGGCTGGGACTTCCAAATCTATGTTGAATAACAGTAAAGAAAGTGAGCATCCTTGTCTTGTTCATGATCTAAGAAAAAAATGTTTTCAGTTTTTAACCATAGAGAATGATGTTTGCTATGGATTTCTTGTATATGGACTTTATGGAGTTGAGGTAGGTTCCCTCTATGCCCACTTTCTGGAGATTTTTTGTCATAAATGGATACTGAATTTTGTCAAAATCTTTTTCTGCATCTATGGAGATGATCCTATAATTTTTGTTTTTCAATTTGTTAATGTGGTGTATCACATTACTTGATTTTCAGATATTCAGGAATCCTTTCATCCCTAGGATAAATCCCACTTGATCATGGTGTATGATCCTTTCAGTGTATTGTTGGATTTCTGTTTGCTAGTATCTTGTTGAGGATTTTTGCATCTATGTTTATCAACTATATTAGCCTGTAATCTTCTTTATTTGGGATATCTTTGTCTACTTTTGGTATCAGGGTGATGGTGGTCTCATAGAATGAGTTTGGCAGTGTTCCTTCTCCTGCAATATTTTGAAAGGGTTTAAGAAGGTTAGGTGTTAACTCTTTTCTAAATGTTTAATAGAATTTGCCTGTGAAGACATTTCACCCTGAACTTTTGCTTGTTGGAAGATTTTTAATCACAGTTTCAATTTTATTACTTGGATTGGTCTATTACTATTGTATATTTCTCCCTTGTTCAGTTTTGGAAGGTTTACTTTTCTAAGAATTTCTTCGATTCTTCCATTTCTTCCAGGTTGTCCATTTATTGGCATAGAGTTGCTTGTAGTAGTCCCTTATGAACCTTTGTATTTCTGTGGTGTCAGTTGTAACTTTCCTTTTTCATTTCTGATCTTATTTATTTGTCATTTCCTTTTTTTCTTGATGAGTCTGGCTAAAGGTTTATCAATTTTGATTATCTTTTCAAAGAACTAGCTTTTAGTTTCATTGATCTTTGGTATTGTTTTCTTCATCTCTATTTCATTTATTTCTCCTCTGATCTTTATGATTTCTTTCCTTTTACTAAATTTGGGTTTTGTTTGCTCTTTCTCTAGTTGACTTAAGTGTAAAGCTAGTCTGTTAATTTAAGATTTGTCTTATTTCTTGAGGTAAGATTGTATTGCTATAAACTTCCTTCTTAGAATTGCTTTTGCCGCATCCCAAAGGTTTGGATCATTATGTTTTCATTGTCATTTGTGTCTAGGTATTTTTTGGTTTCCTCTTTGATTTCCTCAGTTATTTATTTATTTAGTTAGTTATTGGTTATTTAGTAGCATGTTATTTCACCTCCATGTACTTTTGTTTTTACAGTTTTATTCCTGCAAACTGATTTTTAATCTCATAGTGTTGTGGTCAGAAAACAAGTTTAATATGATTTCAATTTTCTTAAATTTACTGAGAGTTGGTTTGTGACCCAAGATGTGATCTGTCCTGGGGAATGTTCTGCATGCACTTGAGAAAAAAGTGTATGCTGTTGCTTTCAGATGGAATGTCCTATAGATATCAGTTAAGTCTAACTGCTCTAATGTATCATTTAAGGATTCTATATCCTTATTAATTTTCTGTTCTGGATGAGCCATCCATTGGTGTATATGGGGTGTTAAAGTATCCCACTATTATAATGTTACTGTTGATTTCCCCTTTTATGGCTTTTAACATTTGCCTTATGTATTGAAGTGATTGTATATTGGATGCATAAATATTTACAATTGTTACAGCTTCCTCTTGTTTTGATCCCTCGATCATTATGTAATGTCCTTCTTTGTCTCTTGTAACATTCTATCTTAAAATCTATTTTTCTGGTATGAGTATTGTTACTCCAGGTTTCTTTTGATTTCCATTTACATGGAATACCTTTTTTCATCCCGCACTTTCAGTCTGTATGTGTCCTTAGATCTGAAGTGGACCTCTTATAAACAGCATATATATTGGTCTTGTGTTTGTACCCATTCTGTCAGGCTATGTCTTTTGGTTGGAGTATTTAATCTGTTTACATTTAAGGTAATTATCAATATATATGTTTCTACTGACATTTTCTTAGTTGTTTTGGGTTTGTTTTGTAGGTCTTTTTTTCTTCCCTTCCTCTTTTGCTCTCTTCTGTTTGTTTCTTGCCTAGAGAAGTTCCTTTAGCATTTCTTGTAAAGTTGGTTTTGTGCTGATTTCTTTTAAGCTTTGCTTGTCTGTAAAACTTTTGATTTCTCTGTTGAATCTGAATGAAAGCTTTGCTAGGTAGACTATTCTTGGTTGTAGGTTTTCCCCTTTCATAACTTTAAATATATCATGCCATTCCCTTCTGGCCTGCAGTGTTTCTGCTGAAAAATCAACTGATAACCTTATGGAGTACCCCTTATATGTTATTTGTTGCTATTCCCTTGTTGCTTTTAATATTTTTTGTCATATTTAATTTTTGTTAGTTTGATTAATATGTGTCTCTACTCCTTGGGTTTATGTTGTATGGGACTGTCTGTGCTTCCAGGACTTGGGTGACTATTTCCTTTCCCATATTAGGGAAGTTTTCAACTAGGATCTCTTGAAATATTTTCTCAGGCGTTTCTCTTTCTCTTTTACTGAGACCCCTATAATTCAAATGTCAGTGTATTTAATGTTGTCCCAGAAGTCTCAGAGATTGCCCTTATTTCTTTTCATTCCTTTTTCTTTATTCTGTTCCATGGCAGAGATCTTTAACAGTCTGTCTTCCAGATCATATATCTGTTCCTCTGCCTCAGTTATCTGCTATTGATTCCTTATACTGTATTTTCAATTTCAGTTATTTTCTTGTTCATCTCTGTTCTTTAATTTTTCTAGGTCTTTGTTAAACTTTTCTTGTATTTTATCTATTTGTGCCTCCATTCTGTTCCCAAGATCTTGGATCACCCTTACTATCATTACCTTGAATTCCTTTTCAGATAAATTGCTCATCTCTTCTTCATTTAAGTTCCTGTAGATTTTTATCTTGTTCTATCATCTGCAGCATATTTCTTTGTTGTCTCATTTTGTCAAACTTACTGTTTGTGGTCTCCTTTCCTCAGGCTGCAGGATGATGGCTACCCTTGTGTCTGCTGTCTGTTGCTTGGTGTGTGAATCTTGTCCAGAGGTTTGTGCTGTTATCCCCTTGATAAAGGGTTTGATTTGTGCTGTGGTGATCAGAGCCTACCCTAGATATTGAGTGGGGCCTCCCTTTTGCTCTGTGGTTGTCACTATCCTAATAGGGGCAGGATTTGCTCCCTAGTTGTTGGAGTGGCGGCCCCCAGATATGTTTCTTAGTTGTTATTCTGATCTGTGCTGTAAGGTAGGTGGGATTGGAGCACTCCCACTGGGGCAGAAGCTACTAAGTTTTCCTCCTCTGGAGCTACTCAATTGTGAATGTGCTGTGCTGGTACAGCTCTTAGGCCTGCCTTAACTGTGGGTAGGCTGGCAATTGGCCCTGGTGACTCTCAGGCATTGTTTCACCCAGCTACTGGCATAGGTACACTGAGGTTAGGTCCCAGGATTGCAGTATTTGTGCACCTGGACAGGCTGTTAGAGCTGTGGAGGCAGCTCAAACTCTGGTCTGGCCTAACACTCACAAGTATATGCCCACAGAGCCCACAGCTGCTAAAGCTAGACCCATCTTAAGTGCAAGAGCACTTGTCCTTTCAGATGTTTTACAGGTGCTGAATTTAGATAGCCATCAACAGAGGTGTAATTCCACTGTTCACACAGCCACAAGGAGAGATTTCAGCTCTTCTTCCTTATTCCCACAGCACCTAGGGCACAGCTATGCTTTCAGCCCCTCCTCTGGGAAAATTTCTAGTAGGGGGAGCTATCTGTGCCCTCCCAGGATAGCAGTGCAGGTCCCAGTACCCAATGGCAGATTTCTTACTAGTAAGAGCTATCTAAACCCTCCTAGGACAGCAGGGCATCCTCTGACGAATTTCCTAGTTGTAGAAGCTATCTGTACCCTCCCGGGACAGCATGGGAAGGTCCTATGGTCCATTAGCAGAATTCCTAGTGGGAAAATCTGTGCCCTTATGGGACAGTGGGGGGAGATCCTGGGGCCTGCTGGTGGAATTGCTAGCAGCTATTTTTCTGGGCTCCAAAATCACTGCAGATGGTGATTGCAGCCATTAAATTAAAAGATGCTTACTCCTTGGAAGGGAAGTTATGACCAAACTAGAAAGCATACTACTAAGCAGAGACATTACTTTGTCAACAAAGGTCCATCTAGTCAAGGCTATGGTTTTTCCGGTGGTCATGTATGGATGTGAGAGTTGGACTGTGAAGAAAGCTGAGTACCGAAGAATTTATGTTTTTGAACTGTGGTGTTGGAGAAGACTCTTAGAGTCCCTGGGACTGCGAGAAGATCCAACCAGTCCATCCTAAAGGAGATCAGTCCTGGGTGTTCATTGGAAGGTCTGATGTTGAAGCTGAAACTTCAATACTGTGGCCACCTCATGCGAAGAGTTGACTCATTGGAAAAGACCCTGATGCTGGGAGGGATTGGGGGCAGGAGGAGAAGGGGACGGAGAGAGGATGAGATGGCTGGATGGCATCACCGACTCCATGGACATGAGTTTGAGTAAACTCCAGTAGTTTGTGATGGACAGGGAGGCCTGGCGTGCTGCGATTCATGGGGTCGCAAAAAGTCGGACATGACTGAGCGACAGAACTGAACTGAACTGATAGCTGTCCATGCCCTTTTAGGTCAACAGAGCTACATCCTGTGACCCATTGGTGGAATTCCTCATCTTGGGAACTGTCTGTGCTCTTTGAGGTCAGAAGGGGTGGAGCCTTGCGTCTGTCTGTGGGTCTGGAAGAAACAGCCAGTGACTGCCTCTAGAACCCAAGACAGCAGTGGCAACTCACACCTACCCCTTTAGCTTCCATAAGTTGCCTGGGAGTACTCACAGGGATAGAAATTATTATGGTGGTTCTGCCCCCTCACTGTGTGCCTCCCAATAATGATGCCTTGTCTCTCTGGCATGCCCAGGCTTCTTCCTAGTACACCCTCAATTACCACCGTCCAACTTCTTTAGGTTGTTTCCAGACTTAGCCCTGGTGTTCTCCCTGGGACTGAGTTTTGGAGTCTGAACTTTAGCACCCAATTCCCACTCTCACTGACAGAAGAATATATCAGATTGGGGAGTGCAGGGTGGTGGTGTCAGTGCTCTGTGCAGGTTACTCTCCATTTGCTTTCCATAAATTGGTTGCCGCCTTCCCCTCTTAGGCTCTGAAACTTCCCCTTCCATCCAATCTAATGTCTCCACTGGTGATGAGCCTTCCCAAAGGTGTGGGAAACTTTTCTCCTTCACAGCTTCCTCTCCAGGGTTCAGGCCCTGTCCTGATTCCTTCTTTTTCCTTTTGTTCTGCCTATTTATGTGGAGGTTTTCTTGTCTGTTTGGACATCTAAGGTCTTCTGTCAGTGCTCAGTAGCTGTTCTGTATGATTCATTTCCCTTGTAGATATATTTTCAATGCTTTTGTGGAGGGAGGAGAACTCTGCTCCCTGCTCCTCCACTATCTTGATCCTGACTCCCCACTGCTCTAGATTTATGTTTTGTGGTTACCATGAAGTTTGTATAAATCATCTCATGGATAAAACAGTCCCTTTTCTTCTGATGGCATCTTATCTTCATTTGCCTTTATGAGCTTCATCCTTTTCCTTTTTACATTTCAGTTCAGTTCAGTCACTCAGTTGTGTCTGACTTTTTGAAACCCCATGGACTGCAGCACACCAGGTTTCCCTGTCCATCATCAACTCCCAGAGCTTGCTCAAACATGTCCATCGAGTTGGTGACACCATCCAGCCATCTCATCCTCTGTTGTCCCCATCTCCTCCTGCCTTCAATCTTTCACAGCATCAGGATCTTTTCCAGTGACTCAGTTCTTTGCATCAGGTGGCCAAAGTATTGGAGTTTCAGCTTCAGCATTAGTCTTTCCAGTGACAATTCAGGACTGATTTCCTTTAAGATTGACTGGTTTGATCTCTTTATGTTTATTTGGTCTCAAATTATCCTTTTTATGTTGTAAGCTCATTTCCAAATTGAAGTAGGTACAGCTATCTTTATCACTTTTCCCCCAAAGTTAAAATCTTTGTGCTATAATTAAATATTTAACAACCTATCATTGCAATTCTTAAATTGTTTATAACCTTACTTAAATTTTTGTGTATTTTGTCTTTTTTTTCATGTAAACGAGTTTCTTTCAACATTTCTTGCAAGGCAGTTCTAGTGTTGATGAGTTCATTGACACTTTTTGTTTGTCTGGGAAACTCTTTGTCACGGAGAAAGCCTCATTGCATTGCAGCAGTCAAGTGTTCGCTTGGCTTCATGGAATGGTATATCCATTTTCCTCCTTAGACCTGGGACATCCTTTGCCTTTATTTCTTTAAATCAACTATCTGTTTCTTCTTTCACTCTTCTCTTTCTGGAATACCCTTTATTTCAATGTTGCCTTTTCTAATACAGTCAGATACTTCTTACAGAGTTTGTTCTTTTTTAGATCTTAATTCTCTCACCTCTCTTACCTGTGTCATTTCTATATAGTTATCTTTGAGCTCATTAATTCTCTCTCCCACATGGTCTGCTCTAATTTCAATGTTTTCCAATGTATTCTTCATCTTCTTTACTGAGTTCTTCAGCTCTAGAATTTCTGTTTGATTATTTGTTAGAGTTTTCATCTCTTTCGTTAAGTGTTTCTTCTGTTCATTAATTTTATTCCTGGGATCACTGAACTGCTTTTATGAGTTTCTTTGTAGCCCCTTGAGTTTATTCATGACAGGCATTTTGAATTCTCTATCAGTTGGATTGCAATATTCTGTGACCTTAAGTTTGGTTTCTGGATAATCATAATTTTCATTTTGTGATACAGTATTTTGGCTCTTCATGGTGTTTTATGTGTTCTTTCTCTGCTGGTGCATTTAAAGTATTGAACACCTTTCTTCTTTAGGTAAAGTTTTTTTTTTTTTTTTAATATTGATTCTAGATTCAGCAAGTTAGTAATTAGAGGCCTTTCTTTTATTTTCCACTAGATGGTGATACAGCACTTTTTAAAATTTTGTTCACCTATACTGCCTCTGATTGTATTTGAGAACTGACACTTCTCTCTATCACCTATGTCAGAGGTGTTGTCTCGTGCACTTGCTGTTGCTGCTTGTGACTCTGGGGTTATTTATGTCTTGCTGTTGCTGATGTTACTGGAATCAGGGCCTAGGGCATCAACATAGCAAACTCTTTTATTGCGTACAGGGCCTCCTGGGTTTCAGGCACTGTAGTTGTTGAGAGGAGAATGTTGAGGGGGAGCCAAGGTCATGGGTGCCTCTCTTGTGTCTGGGGTTGTCAGGTTTGCAGGCACCTCTGCTGCAGATGGGAGAGGGAAGAGTTGTGAGCACCTGCATGATTGGAGGGTAGAAGTCACTGGCCCAACTGACACTGCTGCCTTGTGTCCTATGGCAGCACTGCCATTACGGCTAGTAGTCTGGAGTTGTGTATCTGCGTTTCCTGATGATATTTGGATCTCTGAGTCTGTGGGCTCAACTGCCATCACCAGGAGTCCAGGATCACAGGCACCACCTCTGCTATTCCCTTGGTTCTGCCTCCTCTGTGTATTCTAGTCTGCACACATTGAGATGTACAGATATGTGAAATTCTGTCATCCTGCTGTGTTGGACAAATGTGTGTTGAGTCAGATGTTTTACTGGTTTTAGATTGAAGTGGAGAGACAAAGGGAGCATCTTGCTACACCATTATGCTGATGTCATCCATTTAGAAGAATCTTATTTGATATCTGATATTTGGGCATTTTCAGCTATCTTCCTGTTATTGATATCTAGTTTAAATCTGTAGCTGTCCAAGAATATGCATTTTATGATTTCTATCCTTTTAATTTCTGAGAGTGTTTCATGGCCCAGAATTGGATCTATCTTGGGGAACATTCTTATGTATGTAAGAAAAATCTGTATTCTCCTGTTGCTGGATGAAGTATTTTATACAAGTTAAACATGTCAAGTTGATTGATAATGCTCTTCAGATCACTGTTTCATTCTTGGATTTGTTTCCTTATCAGTTACTAATAGAGTGATTTTGAAACCTCCAGCTGCAATAGTATGTTTGTCTAATTCCTTTCTCAGTCCTAGGAGTTTTTACCTAATTTTCTGTGATATTTATTTTTTAGTTGAAGGATAGTTGCTTTACAGAATTTTGTTGCTTTCAGTCAAACCTCAACATGAATCAGCCATGAAGTGAAGGGAAGTTGAAGTCGCTCAGTCATGTCCGACTCTTTTCAACACCATGGACTGTAGCCTACCGGGCTCCTCTGTCCATGGGATTTTCCAGGCAAGAGTACTGGAGTGGGTTGCCAGGATCTTCCCAACCCAGGGACCCGCACTGTAGACAGACGCTTTACCGTCTGAGCCACAAGGGAAGCCATACATATGTCCCCTCCCTCTTGAACCTCCCTCCCAGCTCCCTCCCCATCCCAATTCTCTAGGTTGATACAGAGTCCTTGTTTGAGTTTCCTGAGCCATACAGCAAATTCCTATTGGCTATTTATTTTACATACGGTAATGTAAGTTTCCATGTTACTCTTTCCATACATCTCACCCTCTCCTCCCCTTTCTCCATATCCATAAGTCTATTCCCTATGTTTGTTTCTCCACTGCTGCCCTGCAAATAAATTCTTCAATGCCATCTTTCTAGATTTTGTACATATGCATTAGTATACGATATTTATCTTTCTCTTTCTGACTTACTTCACTCTGTATAATATGCTCTAGGTTCACTCACCTCATTAGAACTGACTCAAGTGCATTCCTTTTTATGGCTAAGTAATAGTCCATCGTGTATGTGTACCACAATTCTTTATCTATTTATCTGTTGATGGACATCTAGGCTTCTTCCATGTTCTAGCTATTGTAAATAGTGCTGCAATGAGCATTGGGGTACTTGTGTCTTTTTCAATTTTGACTTATTCAGGGTAAATGCCTAGGAGTGGGATTGCTGGATCATATGGTGGTTTTATTCTTAGTTTTTTAAGGAATCTCCATAATGTCTTCTATAGTGGCTGTATCAATTCACATTCCAGCCAACAGTGCAGGAAGGTTCCCTTTTCTCCACACCCTTTCCAGCATTTTTTGTTTGTAGACTTTTTGATGATGGCCATTCTGACCAGCATGAGGTGATATCTCATTGTAGTTTTGATTTGCATTTCTCTAATAATAAGTGATGTTGAGCATTTTTTCATATGTTTGTTAGCCATCTGTACGTCTTCTTTAGAGAAATGTCTGTTTAGGTCATTTTCCCACTGTTTGATGGGTTGTTTGTTTTTCTGGCATTGACTTGTATGAGCTGGTGGCGTATTTTGCAAATTAATAATTTGTCAGTTGTTTCGTTTGCTATTATTTTCTCCCATTCTCAGGGTTGTCTTTTCACCTTGCTTAGAGTTTCCTTTGCTGTGCAAAAGTTTGTATGTTTAATCAGGTCCCACTTGTTTAATTTTGTTTTTATTTCCATTTCTCTAGGTGGTGGGTCATAGAGGATCCTGCTTTGATTTATGTCACTGAGTGTTCTGCTTATATTTTCCTCTAAAAGTTTTATAGTTTCTGGTCTTACATTTAGGTCTTTAATCCATTTTGAGTTTATCTTTGTGTATGGTGTTAGGAAGTCTTCTAATTTCATTCTTTTACATGCAGCTGTCCAGTTTTCCCAGCACCACTTATTGAAGAGGCTGCCTTTGCTCTATTGCATATTCTTGCCTCCTTTGTCAAAAATAAGGAACCCATAGGTGTATGGGTTTATTTCTGGACCTTCTATCTTGTTCCATTGGTCTATTTTTCTGTTTTTGTGCCAGTACTATACTGTCTTGATGACTGTGGCTTTGTAGTATAACCTGAAGTCAGGAAGGTTGATTCCTCCAGCTCCATTCTTCTTTCTCAAGACTGCTTTGGCTATTTGGGGTCTTTTGTGTTTCCATATGAATTGTGAAATATGTTGTTCTGGATCTGTGGAAAATGTCATTGGTAATTTGATAGTGATCATGTTGAATCTGTAGATTGCATTTAGTAGTATAGTCATTTTGACAATATTGAGTCTTCCTACCCAGGAACATGGAATATATCTCCATCTGTTTATGTCATCTTTGAATTTTTTCATCAGTACCTTGTAATTTTCTGTATACAATTCTTTTGTCTCCTTAGGTAGGTTTATTCCTATATATTTTATTCTTTTTGTTGCAATGATGAATGGGATTGATTCCTTAATTTCTCTTTCTGATTTTTCATGGTTAGTATATAGAAATGAAAGTGGTACCTGTGTATTGATTTTGTATCCTAGGACTTTGCTAAATTCACTGATTAGCTCTAGTAATTTTCTGATAGTTTCTTTTGTGTTTTCTATGTATATTTTCATGTCATCGGCAAACAGTGAGAGCTTTACTTCTTTTCTGATCTGGATTCCTTTTATTTATTTTTCTTCTCTGATTGCTATAGCCAGGACTTCCAGAACTATGTTGAATAATAGTGGTGAGACTGGACACCCTTGTCTTGTTTGTGATCTTAGGGGGCATGCTTGCAGTTTTTGCCATTGAGAATAATGTTTCCTGTGGGTTTATCATAGATGACCTTTCCTATGTTGAGGTAAGTTCCTTCTATGCCCAATACTGAAGAGTTTTAATCATAAATGGGTGCTGAATTTTGTCAAAGGCTTTTTCTGCATCTATTGAGATTATTATTCGTTTTTTATCTTTCAATTTCTTAATTTGGTGTATCACATTAACTGATTTGGATATACTGAAGAATACTTGCATCCCTGGAATAAACCCAACTTGATCATGGTGTATGAGCTTTTTGATGTGTTGTTGAATTCTGTTAGCTAAAATTTGTTGAGGAGTTTTGCATCTATGTTCATCAGTGATGTTGAGCTGTAATTTTCATTTTTTGTGTTGTCTTTGTCTGGTTTTGATATCAGGGTGATGGCTATGTAGAATGAGTTTTGAAGTGTTCCATCCTCTGCAATTTTTGTAAAGAATTTTAGAAGGATAGGCATTAGCTCTTCTCTAAATGGCTAATAGAATTCACCTGTGAAGCCATCTGGTCCTGGGATTTTGTTTTTTGGGAGATTTTTGATCACAGTTTCAACTGCAGAGCTTGTAATTGGGTTGTTTCATAACTTTCTTTTTTTTTTTTTTTTAATAGCACATGGAACTTTACTTTTTTTTTCCTATTTCAGTCTTGGAAGATTGAATTTTTCTAAAAATCTGTCCATTTCTTCCAAGTTATCCATTTTATTGCCATATAGTTGTTCATAATAGTCTCTTATTATCCTTTGTATTTCTGCATTGTCTTTTGTAACCTCTCCTTTTTCACTCTTAATTTTGTTGATTTGATTCTTCTCTCTTTTTTTTATGGTGAGTGTGGCTAACGCATTCTCAGTTTTATCTTCTCAAAGAACCAGCTTTTAGTTTCATTAATCTTTATTATTGTTTCTTTCATTTCTTTTTCATTATTTTTGCTCGGATCTTTATGGTTTATTTTTTTCTGCTAAGTTGGGGGCTTTATTGTTGTTGTTGTTCTTTTTCCATTTGTTTTAGGTGTATAGTTAGGCTGTCTGTTTGATGCTTTTTTTTCCCCTTGGAGTAGGATTGTATTTCTATAAACTTGCCTCTTAGAACTGCTTTTGCTGCATCCCATAAGTTTTGAGTTGTCGTGTTTTCATTATCATTTATTTCTAGGAATTTTTTATTTCCATTTTGATTTCTTCAGTAACCTATTCGTTATTTAGAAACATGTTGTTTAATCTCCATGTGTTTGTGTTTCTTGCAGTCTTTTTTCTTGTAATTGTTACCTAGTCTCATAGTGTTGTAGTCAGAAAAGATGTTTGATATGATTTCAATTTTCTTAAATTTACTGAGGTTTTGTTTGTGACCCAAGATGTAGTCTATTCTGGAAAGTGTCCCATGTGCAGTTAAGAAGAAAGTGTGTTCTTCTGCATTTGGATGGAATGTCCTGAAGATATCAATCAGATCCATTTCATCTAATGTGTCATTTAAGGCTTGTGTTTCCTTATTAATTTTTCATTTTGATGATCTGTGCATTGGTGTTAGTGGGGTGTTAAAGTCTCCTACTATTACTGTGTTACTGTCAATTTCTCTTTTTATGTCTATTAGTGTTTGTCTTATGTACTGAGGTGCTCCTATGTTGGGTACATAGATGTCTACTATTGTTATGTCTTCCTCTTGGATTGATCCGTTGCTCATTATATAGTGTCCATCCTTATCTCTTGCAATCTTCTTTACTTTACAGTCTATTTTGTCTGATATGAGGACTCCAACTCTAGCTTTATTTAGGTTTCCGTTTGCATGGAATTTATTTTTCCATTCTCTTACTTTCCATCTATATGTGTCTTTAAGTCTGAAGTGGGTTTCTTGCAGACAGCACATATATGGGTCTTGCTTTTGTATCCATTCAGTCAGTATGTGTCTTTTGATTGGAGCATTTAATCCATTTACATTTAAAGTAATTATTCAGTTCAGTTCAGTCACTCAGCCGTGTCCAACTCTTTGCAATCCCTTGAACTGCAGCACTCCAGGCCTCCCTGTCCAATATCAACTCCCGGAGCTTACCCAAACTTATGTCTATTGAGTCAGTGATGTCATCCAACCATCTCACCCTCTGTCGTCCCCTACTCCTCCAGCCCTCAATCTTTCCCAGCATCAGGGTCTTTTCAAATGAGTCAGCTCGTCGCACCAGGTGGCCAAAGTATTGTAGTTTCAGCTTCAAAATCAGTCCTTTCAATGAACAATCAGGACTGATCTCCTTTAGGAAGGACTGGTTGGATCTCCTTGCAGTCCAAAGGACTCAAAGAGTCTTCTCCAACATCACAGTTCAAAAGCATCAGTTCTTTGAGCACAGCTTTCTTTATAGTCCAAATCTCACATCCATACATGAGCACCGGAAAAACCATAGCCTTGACTAGACGGACCTTTGTTGACAAAGTAATGTCTCTGCTTTATAAGATGCTGTCTAGGTTGGTGAGAACTTTCCTTCCAAGGAGTAAGCGTCTTTTAATTTCATGGCTGCAATCACCATCTGCAGTGATTTTGGAGCCCCCAAAAATAAAGTCAGCCACTGTCTCCATTCTTTCCCCATCTATTTCCCATGAAGTGATAGGACTGGATGCCATATTCTTAGTTTTCTGAATGTTGAGCTTTAAGCCAACTTTTTCACTCTCCTCTTTCACTTTCATCAAGAGGCTTTTTCGTTCTTCTTCACTTTCTGCCATAAGGGTGGTGTCATCTGCGTATCTCAGGTTGTTGATATTTCTGCCGGCAATCTTGATTCCAGCTTGTGCTTCCTCCAGCCCAACGTTTCTCATGATGTACTTTGCAAATAAGTTAAATAAGCAGGGTGACAGTATACAGCCTTGATGTACTCCTTTCCCTATTTGGAACCAGTCTGTTGTTCCATGTCCAGTTCTAACTGTTGCTTCCTGACCTGCATACAGGTTTCTCAAGAGGTAGGTCAGGTGCTCTGGTATTCCCATCTCTTTCAGAATTTTCCACACTTTATTGTGATCCACACAGTCAAAGGCTTTGGCATAGACAATAAAGCAGAAATAGATGTTTTTCTGGAACTCTCTTGCTTTTTCGATGACCCAGCAGATGTTGGCAATTTGAACTCTGGTTCCTCCGCCTTTTCTAACACCAGCTTGAACATCTGCAAGTTCATGGTTCATATATTGCTGAAGTCTGGCTTGGAGAATTTTGAGCATTAGTTTACTAGCATGTGAGATGAGTACAATTGTGCAGTAATTTGAGCATTCTTTGGCATTGCCTTTCTTTGGGATTGGAATGAAAACTGATCTTTTCCAATCCTGTGGCCACTGCTGAGTTTTCCAAATTTGCTGGCATATTGAGTGCAGCACTTTCACAGCATCATCTCTCAGGATTTGAAATAGCTCAACTGGAATTCCATCATCTCCACTAGCTTTGTTTGTAGTGATGCTTCCTAAGGCCCACTTGAGTTCACATTCCAGGATATCTGGTTCTGGGTGAGTAATCACACCATCCATTGTAATTAACTGGGTCATGAAGATCTTTTTTTGTACAGTTCTTCTGTGTATTCTTGCCACCTCTTCTTAATATCTTCTGCTTCTGTTAGGTCCATACCATTTCTGTTCTTTATTGAGCCCATATTTGCATGAAATGTTCCCTTGGAATCTCTAATTTTCTTGATGAGATCTCTAGTCTTTCCCATTCTGTTGTTTTCCCCTATTTCTTTTCATTGATCGCTGAGGAAGGCTTTCTAATCTCTCCTTGCTATTCTTTGGAACTTTGCATTCAAATGGGAATATCTTTTTTTCTCCTTTGCTTTTTGCTTCTCTTCTTTTCACAGCTATTTGTAAGGCCTCCTCAGACAGCCATTTTGCTTTTTTGCATTTCTTTTCCATGGGGATGATCTTGATCCCTGTCTCCTATACAATGTCATGAACCTCTGTCCATAGTTCATCAGGCACTTTTTATATCAGATCTAGTCTCTTAAAACTATTTGTCACTCCCACTGTATAATCATAAGAGATTTGATTTAGGTCATACCTGAATGGTTTAGTGGTTCTTATTATATATGTTCTTATGTCTGTTTTCTTAATTGTTTGGGATTTGTTTCTGTAGATCTTATCCTTCTCTTGTATTTCTTGACTATATAAGTCTGTTTAACATTTGTTGTAAAGCTGGTTTGGTGGTATTGAATTCTGTTAATTTTTACTTGTTTGAAGAGCTTTTTTTTAAATTTTTTTTAATTAGTTGGAGGCTAATTACTTCACAACATTTCAGTGGGTTTTGTCATACATTGATATGAATCAGTCATAGAGTTACATGTATTCCCCATCCCGATCCCCCCTCCCACCTCCCTCTCCACCCGATTCCTCTGGGTCTATTTCTCCATCAATTTTGAAAGAGATACTTGCCAGGTAGAGTAATCTTCATTGTAGATTTCCCCCTTTCAGCACTTTAGATATATTTTGCCATTCCCTTCTGGCCTGCAGAGTTTCTGCTGAAAGATCAGCTGTTAAACATATGGGGTTTCCCTTGTAAATTACTTGTTGCTTTTCCCTTGGTGCTTTTAATATTCTTTCTTTGTGTTTAATGTGGTTTGCTTGATTAATATGTGTCTTGGTGTGTTTCTCTTCTAGGTTTATCCTGTATGGGACTCTTTTTGCCTCTTGCACTTGATTGCCTGTTTCCATTTCTGTGTTGAGGAAATTTTCAATTATAATCTCTTCAAAAATATTTTCGTACCCTTTGTTTTTCTCCTCCTCTTCTGGGACCTCTATAATTCAAATGTTGGTGCATTACTATTGTCCAAGAGGTCTCTGAAACTATCCTCAGTTCTTTTCATTCGTTTTACTTCATTCTGCTCTTCAGAAGTTATTTCCACCATTTTATCTTCCAGCTCATTGATTTGTTCTTCTGCCTCAGATATTCTGCTATGGATTCCTGCTAGAGTATTTTTACTTTCAGTAATTGTGTTGTTTGTCTCTGCATTCCTATTCTTTAATTCTTCTAGGTCTTTGTTAATTGATTCTTGCATTTTCTCTGTTCTGTTTTCAAGGTTTTTGATCATCTTTACTATCTTTATTCCGAATTCTTTTTCATGTAGTTTGCCTATTTCCTCTTCATTTATTTGGACTTCTGTGTTTCTAGTTTGTTCCTTCATTTGTGCAGTATTTCTCTGCCTTTTAATTATTTTTTAAATTATTGTGTTTGAGGTCTCATTTTCCCCAGCTTCACAGTTGAATTCTTTCTTCCTCTTGGTTTCTGCCCTACTAAGGTTGGCCCAGTGTTTTGTGTAAGGTTCATATAGGATGACATATGTGCTTATTTTTTTTCACTCTGATGGGCAGGGCTGAGTGAGGTGGTAATCATGTCTGCTGATGACTGGGTTTGTATTTTTGTCTTCTTTATTGTTTGGATGACTTGTCCTTCACAGGATGCTACTGATAGTTGGGTAATTCTGGGTCTTGTATTCAAGTGGTTTTCTTTTTTGGGAGTTCTCACTATTTCATACTCCCTAGGGTTAGGAGTTCTCTGGTTGTCTAGGGTCTTGGAGTCAGTACTCCCACTCCAAAGGCTCAGGGCTTGATCTCTTGTCAGGAATGCAGATTCCACAGGTGGTTTGATATGGCATTAAATGAGATTAAAATAAATATCCCAAAACAAGAAACCAAAGATGAACCCCAGACAAATGGCAGTTACAAAATCAAGCAAATCATAATTGAAATAATGAAATATACACATATACATATACACCCATAAGCAAAATCAACACAGTCCAACAAAAGTAAAGTACAATAGATTGACCTGGAAAAGAAAGGAAATAAAAAATGATATCCACCAGTTAAGAACAAAACTAACTAAAGCACAAACTAGAAAAAAAAACTAAAACAAGGTGCCCACTGGGGAATATAGCAGTGGAAGCAAATATGTTGAGAAATAGAAAGGATTCGAAAGAAAAGAAAGAATAGAAATGCAAAGTTAAATACTGGTAGATAAAGAAGATATATATACCATATATATATATATATAATATATATATATATATATATAATATATATATATATATATATAAGATTAACTGCAAGGAGCAAAGAACAGTAGGAAAAGCAAACAAAGGAAATAATGTGGAAAAATAATAACAGGTTTAAAAATTTAAAAATTAAAATTAAAAAAGAGAAAAAAACAAAGAAGACCAAAAAAAAAAAAAAAAAAGGAAAACTGAACAGAACTGCAAAAGGCCAACATAGAGGCAGAGGTTTATAAGAGCAATAAAATGTATGATTGACTCAAAAGCTTAATTAGATTTCACAGTGCTAATAAAATTGACAACTACAACAGAGGGGAAAAAAAGAAAAAAATCCATAAGAAACTACAGAACAAGTCAAAATATAAGAATAATAAATGTTTTTCTTGAGTCTCTGCTGTCAGTGTCCTTTCCCTTGCTGGGAATTACAGTCTACCTCACCTCCCTAGGATGCCCTCCAACACTGCACTGGTCTCTGGACCTGCCATGGGGGCAGCTCAGATTCTAATCTGTTCCTACTCCTGTGTGTTTTGCCTCCAATGTTCACAGTTATCAGAGCTAGTGCATTTCCTTTTGTGAGAGCTCTCAGTGTCCCTTTACATATTCCATAAACACAGAGACTTCTTAGTTGATTGTGTGGATTTAATCTGCAGCTTGTACAACTTGTGGGAAGGTTTGGGGTCTTCTTCCTTAGCCACACTGCCTTTGGGTTTCAATTGTGGTTTTATTTCCACTTCTGCATGTGGCTCATCCACTAGGGTTTGCTCCTGAGACTGCCCTGGAGGATTTGGGTCTGTTCCAGTGAGGGCCAGGCGTGAAAGTGGTGCAGCCACTTGGGTCGCAGGGGCTCTGGCAGCACCAGGTACTCAGGGGAGTTGGCGGCTAGGACAGCCCGGAAATATAGTGCTCTAGATGGGTATGGCAACCAGTATTTTCCAATACACACTAGTATTCTTGCCTGAAGAACCCCACTGACAGAGAAGCTTGGCAGGCCACAGTCCATAGGGTCGCAAAGAGTTGGACACGACTGAAGTGACCCCACATGCATAAACATACTTCTTTTTTTGCCTGTGGCAGCTCTGCTCCAGGGAAGGTTAAGTGTGAAGGTGGCACAGTTGCTTGGGTCACAGGGACCCTGATGGCAGCAAGTATGCAGGGACACAGATTGCCTCAGTTGCAGGAGTTATGGCCCTATCAGAACATTTTTTTTTTTCGAGACTCTGGTACCAGGAACAGTATCAAAAGGCAAAAAGATAGGACATTGAAAGAAGACCTACCCAGGTTGGTAGGTGCCCAATATACTACTGGAGATCAGTGGAGAAATAACTCCAGAAAGAATGAAGGGATGGAGCCAAAGCAAAAACAACACCCAGCTGTGAATGGAACTGGTGATGGAAACAGGGGTCACTGCTGTAAAGAGCAATATTGCCTAGGAACTTGGAATGTTAGGTCCATGAATCAAGGCAAATTGGAAGTGGTCAAACAGGAGATGAGAAGAGTGAACATTGACATTCTAGGAATCTGTGAACTAAGATGGACTGGAATGGGTGAATTTAAGTCAGATGACCATTATGTCTACTACTGTGGGCAAGAATCCCTTAGAAGAAATGGAGTAGACATCATAGTCAACAAAAGAGTCTGAAATGCAGTATTTGGATACAATCTCAAAAACGACAGAATGATCTCTGTTCATTTCCAAGGCAAACCATTGAATATCACGGTAATCCAAGTCTATGCCCCGACCAGTAATGCTGAAGAAGCTGAAGTTGAATGGCTCTATGAAGATCTACAAGACCTTTTAGAACTAACACCCAAAAAAGATGTCCTTTTCATTATAGGGGACAGGAATGCAAAAGTAGGAAGTCAAGAAACAGCTGGAGTAACAGGCAAATTTGGCCTTGGAGTACAGAATGAAGAAGGGCAAAGGCTAATAGAGTTCTGCCAAGAGAACGCACTGGTCATAGCAAACACCCTCTTCCAACAACACAAGAGAAGACTCTACACATGGACATCACCAGATGGTCAACACCAAAATCAGATTGATTATATTCTTTGCAGCCAAAGATGGAGAAGTTCTATACATCAGCAAAAACAAGACCGGGAACTGACTGTGACTTGGATCATGAACTCCTTATTGCCAAATACAGATTGAAATGAAGAAAGTGGAGAAAACCACTAGACCATTCAGGTATGCCCTAAATCTAATCCTTTATGACTATACAGTGGAAGTGAGAAATAGATTTAAGGGACTAGATCTGATAGAGTGCCTGATGAACTATGGATGGAGGTTCGTGACATTGTACAGCGGACAGGAATCAAGACTATCCCCAGGAAAAAGAAATGCAAAAAAGCAAAATGGCTGTCTGAGGAGGCCTTACAAATAGCTGTGAAAAGAAGAGAAGCAAAAAGCAAAGGAGAAAAGGAAAGATACTCCCATTTGAATGCAGAGTTCCAAAGAATAGCAAGGAGAGATAAGAAAGCCTTTCTCAGTGATCAATGCAAAGAAATAGAGGAAAACAACAGAATGGGAAAGACTAGAGATCTCATCAAGAAAATTAGAGATTCCAAGGGAACATTTCATGCAAATATGGGCTCAATAAAGAACAGAAATGGTATGGACCTAACAGAAGCAGAAGATATTAAGAAGAGGTGGCAAGAATACACAGAAGAACTGTACAAGAAAGATCTTCATGACCCAGATAATCACGATGGTGTGATCGCTTACCTAGAGCCAGATATCCTGGAATGTGAACTCAAGTGGGCCTTAGGAAGCATCACTACAAACAAAGCTAGTGGAGATGATGGAATTCCAGTTGAGCTATTTCAAATCCTGAGAGATGATGCTGTGAAAGTGCTGCACTCAATATGCCAGCAAATTTGGAAAACTCAGCAGTGGCCACAGGACTGGAAAAGATCAGTTTTCATTCCAATCCCAAAGAAAGGCAATGCCAAAGAATGCTCAAACTACAACACAATTAACTGCACTCATCTCACACGCTAGTGAATTAATGCTCAAAATTCTCCAAGCCAGGCTTCAGCAATACGTGAACCATGAACTTCCAGATGTTCAAGCTGGTATTAGGAAAGGCAGAGGAACCAGAGATCAAAATGCCAACATCTGCTGGGTCATCGAAAAAGCAAGAGAGTTCCAGAAAAACATCTATTTCTGCTTTATTGACTATGCCAAAGCCTTTGACTGTGTGGATCACAATAAAGTGTGGAAAATTCTGAAAGAGATGGGAATACCAGAGCATCTGACCTACCTCTTGAGAAACCTGTATGCAGGTCAGGAAGCAACAGTTAGAACTGGGCATGGAACAACAGACTGGTTCCAAATAGGGAAAGGAGTACATCAAGGCTGTATATTGTCACCGTACTTACTTAACTTATTTGCAGAGTATATCATGAGAAACGTTGGGCTGGAGGAAGCACAAGCTGGAATCAAGATTGCCGGCAGAAATATCAATAACCTGAGATACACCACCCTTATGGCAGAAAGTGAAGAAGAACGAAAAAGCCTCTTGATGAAAGTGAAAGAGGAGAGTGAAAAAGTTGGCTTAAAGCTCAACATTCAGAAAACTAAGAATATGGCATCCAGTCCTATCACTTCATGGGAAATAGATGGGGAAAGAATGGAGACAGTGGCTGACTTTATTTTTGGGGGCTCCAAAATCACTGCAGATGGTGATTGCAGCCATGAAATTTAAAGACGCTTACTCCTTGGAAGGAAAGTTCTCACCAACCTAGACAGCATCTTATAAAGCAGAGACATTACTTTGTCAACAAAGGTCCGTCTAATCAAGGCTATGGTTTTTCCGGTGCTCATGTATGGATGTGAGATTTGGACTATAAAGGAGGCTGAGCGCCGAAGAATTGATGCTTTTTTTTTCATTTATTTTTATTAGCTGGAGGCTAATTATTTTACAATATTGTAGTGATTTTTGTCATACATTGACATGACTCAGGCATGAATTTACATGTATTCCTCATCCCGATCCCCCCTCCCACCTCCCTCTCCACCCGATTCCTCTGGGTCTTCCCAGTGCACCAGGCCCGAGCACTTGTCTCATGATGCTTTTGAACTGTGGTGTTGGAGAAGACTCTCGAGAGTCCCTTGGACTGCAAGGAGATCCAACCAGTCCATCCTAAAGGAGATCAGTCCTGGGTGTTCTTTGGAAGGACTGATGTTGAAGCTGAAGCTCCAATATTTTGGCCATCGGATGCGAAGAGCTGACTCATTTGAAGAGACCCTGATGCTGGGAAAGATTGAGGGCAGGAGGAAAAGTGGTCGAAGTAGGATGAGATGGTTGGATGGCATCACCGACTCTATGGACATGGGTTTAGGTGGGCTCCAGGTGTTGGTGGTGGACAAGGAGGCTTGGCGTGCTGTGGTTCATGGGATCGCAAAGAGTTGGACACGACTGAGAGACTGAACTGAACTGAATTGAACTGATACCTGGTGATCAGAAGGCCTCTTTGGCTAGCCTTTCTCCATAGCTCTGCCTATTCAGGCACATAGAGGGGGCCCCCTTGGCTGGGGTCCTACTCTATAGTTTGCAGTGTCAGGCTTTAAAGGGGCACCTTGGGTGGGGTCCTACTCTGTTGTTCCAAGGGTCAGAGGCTTGACGGCCAACCTCTCCATTATTCAGCTGCCCATGCTAGTCTGTGGGGAGAGAGAGAGGCTATGGTGATGGCTCCACCCCCTACATGTGACTCAGCTGTATCACCTTGCTTCCATGGCTGCCTGGCCTTCCTCCACAGGCATTTCCCACTACAGTCTCTGCCCTCACAGCCCCCTCAGTCAGTCTCTCCACAGTCAGTAGCAGCCCTCCCCTGGGATTGCTCCACAGTCCTATGCTCCAGTTCCCAGCTGCTGCACTTTCTAGGGGATCTGTGTCCCTGCCTGGGGTATGTATGGTTATGGCAAGGACTGTCTGATTCTCAGTCAATTTAGGCTGTCACAGATCAGCTGCTTCACTCTCAGCCTTAAATGTTTTTCCTCTGACCCAGACAACTGCCCTGACATGGGGATCTGACCCCTGCTTCAGTTTCCCCACCCAGTCAGGGCAGGCCCAGTCCTACTAACACTCTTGTTTTTCCCCCTAGTTCCTTTGTCCTACCGAGTTTTGTATGGTTTTATATATTCTTTTCCAGTGGTCAGGTACTCCTGTCCACTCTCAGTTGGTGTTCTGCAAGCACTTCTGTGTCTGAAGGTGTATTCCCGGTGTATCCATGGAGAGAGATGTACTTCATATCCACCTACTCCTCCACTATCTTGCTCCTTTGAGTTTTTGCCTCATTTTTGAATACTCCCTTGTTAGATGAATACAAGTTTAGGATTGTCATGTCTTCTTGGAGAATTATCCCTTTATTATTATGTGATGTCCCTCTATCTGCTTGGTAATATGTCTTGTTCTGAACTTTGCTTTCTTTGAAATTATTGTAGTTATTAAAGCTTCTTTTGGACTAGTGATAGAGTGGAGTGTCTTTTACCATCCCTTCCCAATTGATTAAATTGTGGCAAAATATCATGTATACTTTATCTTAACCATTTTAAGTGTATAGTTTAGTGATATTAGTTACATTTATAATGTTGTAGGACTGACACCATCCATCTCCACAACTACTTTCATTTTATAAATGTGGAACTTTATACTCTTTTAACTGTTACTCCCCATTCTCCCCCTCCTCAGCCCCTGATAACCACCATTATACTTTCCATTTTTGTCTCGTGATTTTGACTAATCTATAAAACTCATATAAGTGGAATCATACAGCATTTGTCTTTTTGTGACAGTTTTATTTCACTTAGTGTAATGTTTACAAGCTTTATCCATGCTTTAGCACATGTCAGAATCTCCATTTTTAGGTTAATAAATAATATTACATGATATATATATACCACATTTTACTTTTCCATTCTTTCATTGATAAAAACACTTAAATTTCTTCCACATTTTAGTTATTGTGCATAATGCTGTTACAAATCTAGGTGTATGAATATATCTTCAAGAGTCGGCTTTCAATAGTGTGTGGGCATAAACCCAGAATAAGAATATTAGGACCTTACAGTAATTTTTTTAAAATTTTTTTTGAGAAACTGCCATGCTGTTTTGTGTAGCAGCTGTACCATCCTACATTCCTACCAACAGTGTGTAAAGGTTCTGATTTCTATATATGCTTACCAGCACTTATTGTTTTCTGTTTCTTCTTCTTTATAGTAGCCATTGTAATGAGTGTGGGGCAGTATCTAAATGTAGTTTAAGTTCGTATTTCCCTTGTGATCTTTCCATGTGCTCACTGGCTATTCACACATCTTCTTTAGAAGGAAGTCTATTCAAGTCCATCAATGTTTTGAATCGGGTTATTTTTGCTGTTGCTATTGTTTATGTTGTTCTTTAATTTTAGGAGTTCTTGTATATTCTGGATTGCTAATGAGATATATGACTTATGATTATACATGAAATATATGATTTGCAAATATATTCTTTCATTTTGTTGGTTGTCTTTTTATTTTGTTCATACAATCTTTTGATGCACAGTTTTTCAAAAAATGTATGAAGTCCCATTTCTCTATTTTTTTCTTTTATTGCCTGGGCCTTTGGTGCCATATCTGAGAAACCATTGTCAAATCCAATGTCTTAAAGCTTTGTCCTGTGTTTGTTTCTAAAGAGTTTAATAGTTTTAGTTCTTACATTTAGCTCTTAGATTCATTTTGAGTTAGTTTTTGAGTGTGGTGTTAGATAAGCATCCAATTGAATTCTTTTGCTTGCGGATATTCAGTTTTCCCAGCACCATTTGTTGAAGAATGTCCCTTTAACCCGTTGGTTGCACTGGATCTTCATTGCTGTTCACAGGCTTTCTCTAGTTACTGCAAGTGGGGGTTCCTCTTCATTGCAGTGCACGGGCTTCTCATTGTGGTGGCTTCTCTTTTAGTGGAGAACAGGCTCTAGGTGCACAAGCTTTGGTAGTTGCAGCATGCAGGCTCAGTAGTTGTGGTGTTTGGCTCTAGGTTTCACGGGTTTTCATAGTTGTGGCACACAGGCTCAGGAGTTGTAGCTTGTGGGCCCTAGAGCACAGTGAGCTTCAGTAGTTGTGGCATGCATGCTCAGTAGTTGTGGCTCATGGGCTCTAGAGCATGGGCTCAAAAGTTTTGGTGCACAGACTTAGTTACTCTACAGCATGTGGGATCCTCTTGGACCAGGGATTAAACCTGTATCCCCTGCATTGGCAGGTGTATTCTTATTCACTGTACCACCAGGGAAGTCCCTTCCATCCCATTGGTTAATTAATTTATTGATAAGTAGTTTTTTTTCTTTTTGACGCTATTGTAAGTGGAAATGTTTCCATAATTTTATTTTTAGGTCGTTAGAGTGTAGAAATGCAACTGATTTTTTTGTATGCTGATTTTGTATCCTACTAAGTTCTAATAGGTTTCTTGCTGCATTCTAATAACTTTTTTGTGGAATTTTTAGGATTTTGTACATTTAAGATCATATGATCTGCAGACCAAGATAATTGTACTTCTTCCTTTGCAATTTGGATGCCCACGGGATTGCAAAGAGTTGGACATGACTGAGTGACTTTCACTTTCACTTTTTCTTTCATTCCATCCCTATACTTTTAACCTGAGTTCTTGTCTTTAAAATGGATTTCTTTGAGACACCATATGGTTGATTCTTATACTTTTTTGTTCAAGTTGGCAATCTGTCTCTTAAATAGTTTAGATAATTCCAATTTAAAGTGATTATTGACAGTGTTGGGATAGAATCAATCATATTGTATCTGTTATTTTTTATTCATTGCATTTATTCTTTGCTTTATTCTCTGCCTTATCTGCTTTTAATTGAATATTTTATATGGTTCCATTGTATCTTCTTTTGGTATGTCATTTGTATTTCTTTTAAAAACATGTTTAGAAGTTGCACTAGATTTTACAATAAATATTTTTAGCAGCTTAAATCTACCTTCAAATAACACTATATACCTCTTCATACATAATACAGTAACTTTACCACAGAGCATTCCCATTTCTCTCTATTGTCCTTTATGATATTATTGTCATTCACTTTATTTTTCCACTTACTATAATAGACACTGCTTTTATTGTTAATTTTTTAAGTTTTCTTTTAGAGTAAAAATAAGAAAAAAATTAAATATTTCATTTTCCTTTATTTATTCCTTCACTGATGTTCATTTTTTATTATACAGATCCAAGTTACTGAGTGTTTTGTGGCGGCCCCTAAGAGTGGGATCAACCTTCAGCCACCTAAAATTGACTTGAATGTTTACATTGATAACATAATAGACACACCAAGCATGTACAAGTAGGTTTATTACTCATACAATGGGCCTTTCTGAGGGGAGCATGAACGACACCCAATCTAGTATAGAATGGCTTCAGTGAAGGGAGGGGCAATGATTGTTTTTACTGTATTTAGAGGATGGTGCCAAATGAGTGTTTCCATATACGGGCCAGGAATTTGCATGGTTTGAACTTCCCCATAGGCACCAAGGCACTAAACAATAGGGCTTTTTTATCTGCTTGTCCAGACATCCCCTGAGAAAATTGTAACCGACTCCAGTATTCTTGCCTGGAAAATCCTATGGACAGAGATGCTTGGTGGGCTACAGTTCAAAGGTCACAGAGAGTCAAACACAGCTGAGCACACACTCATGCAAGGTGTAAGAAAAGAGGTGAATGGGGAGGTTTGGAGCTTGAAAGTTCTCATTAGTCAAACATTAAAAGTTATAGTCATATTTCTTACTACAATGCATCTTTGTTATTTTACTGTTGGTCAAAATGTGTCATATTCTATGTAATTAAATTTATTTGTTTATGAAGCACTCTACAGGGCTTGTGACCTGAAGCCAATAAGGAAATGGATGTTCTATTGGATGTCTTGTTCAAGAACCTAGTGTTGCATATTTTGAGAAGAGAAATGAGTGTCTTGGTCTTTATCAATAATGTGTGAAATGTCAAAAGGTGTAAGAAGATTTTTGGCATAACTTTGTATAGTGGACTTAGTGCACTGCTAGGGACAGAATTAGGTGCCCCCCAAATCCTTATGTTGAAGACTAATCAACACACGCACAAATACAGTCAACATAGAGACTGAATTTGAAGATAAGTCCTTTAATGATACAGTATTTAAAAATAGAAGAAGTTATATGGTTGGGGACCTAATTGCACAGGCCTGTTGTCCTTGTAAGAAGAAGAAAATATGCCAGAAGTGCACACATACAGAGAAAAGACCATGTGACTTCCTTCTTGTTGTAAGGCTGAATAATATTTACACACACACAAACAATATATGTGTGTGTGTATATATATATGTATATATGCATGCACCACATTTTCTTTATACACTCATCTGTGAAGTGATACTTAGGTTGTTTCTATATCTTGGCTACTGTTTCACCAAACACACACAAAAAGGTAACTATGTGAGGTGATCCATGTTAATAAATAAAAAGCCATGTGATGACACAGTGAAAATGTATCCCCTTGCACAACAAAGAGCAAATCCTTCTCAACCTTGATGTCACCTTGATCTTGAACTTCAAGGCTTTAGAACTGTAAAAAGTCAATTTATATTATTTTAATATATTTTTAATTGGAAGATAATTGCTTTACAGTGTTGTGTTGGTTTCTGCTATACAACAAGGTGAATCAGCCACAAGTACACATATGTCCCCTATTTTTTTTAAGTTGGAAGATAATGGCTTTACAATGTTGTGTCAGTTTCTGCTGTGCAACAATGCAAATCAAATGTGTGTGTGTGTGTGTGTGTGTGTGTGTGTGTGTGTGTGTATCGCTTCCCTCTTGAGCCTCTCTCTCCCCTCCCATCCCATCCCTCTAGGTTATCAGAGTGCCAGTTCGGGCTCCCTGTGTTATATAGCAGCTTCCCATTAGTTATCCTATTTCACATGTGGTAGTGTGTATATGTCAATGCTGTATTCTCAATTCATCCTACCCTCTCTTTTCACTGCTGGGTCCACAAGTCCATTATCTATGACTGCATCTCTGGAGAGTTTTTATCATAAATTGGTGCTGAGTTGTGTTGAATGCTTTCTCTGCATCTATTGAGATGATCATATGGTTTTTATCTTTGTTAATATGATGTATCACATTGATTGATTTGCACATATTAAAGAATCCTTGTATCCTAGGATAAACTCCACTTGATGATGGTGTATGATCCTTTTAATGTGTTGTTGGATTCTGTTTGGTAGAATTTTGTTGAATATTTTTGAATCTATGTTCATCAGTGATATCGGCTTGTATTTTTTGCTGATATCTATGATGGTTTTGGTATCAGGGTGGTGGTGACCTCATAGAATGAGCTTGAGAGTTTCTTCCCTCTGCAATTTTATTGGAAAAGTTTGAGGAGAGTAGATGTTAGCTCTTCTCTAAATGTTTGGTAGAACTAGCCTGTGAAGCTATCTGGCCCAAGGCTTTTGTTTTTTGGAAGATTTCATTTTTATTTGAGGACAATTGCTTTACAATGTTGTGATGGTCTCTGCCTCACATAAAGGCAAATCAGTCATAGTTACTATGTGTGTGTGTGTGTGTGTGTGTGTGTGTACATATTTATATATATATACACCCTCACTCTTGAGCCTCCTTTCCCTCCTTCCATCCCACTCCTCTATGTCATCACAGAGCATCAGGCTGTGCTCCCTGTGTTGTACAGCAGCTTCCCACTAGTTATCCATTTTACACGTGATAGTATATATACATCAATGTTACTTTCTCAATCTCTCCTACCCTCTCCTTCCCCAGCTGTGTCCACCAGTCCATTCTCTATGAATGCATCTCCATTTCTTCTCTGTAAATAGATTCATCATGCTATTTTTCTAGATTCCACATATATGCATTAATATGCAATGTTTGTTTTTTCTCTTTTTGACTTACTTCACTCTATATAATAGGCTTTAGGTTCATCCACCTTATTACAACTGACTCAAATTTGTTACTATTTATGGCTGAGAAATATTCCATTGCATATATAATTTATATATCATAACATATATGTAACACAATGTATTTATTCATTCCTCTTTCAATGTAAACAGTGCTGCAGTGAACATTGGGGGTACATGTGTCTTTTTGATTTGTGATTTTCTCAGGTATATGCCCAGTTGTGGGATTGCTGGGTCATATGATAGTTTTTTTTTTTATCCAAGTTGTTAGGGAATCTCAATACTGATTTCCAGAGTGGCTGTATCAATTTATGTTCCCACCAACAGTGCAGTAGGGTTCATTTTTCTCCATATCCTCTCCAGCCCTTATTGTTTGCAGATTTTTTGATGATGGTCACTCCAACTGGTGTGAGGTGATACCTCATTATAGTTTTCACTTGCATTTCTCTAATAATAAGCAATGGTAAGCATCTTTTCAAATGTATAGTCATCTGAATATCTTCTTTGGAGCAATGTTTGTTTAGGTCTTCTGGTCATTGTTTGATTGGGTATTTTGTTTTTCTGATATTGAGCTGTATATGTTGTTTATATATTTTGAATATTAATCCTTTGTCAATTACTTCATTTGCAATTATTTAGTCCCATTCTGAGAGTTGTCTTTTAATTTTTCTTATTGCTTCCTTTGTAGTGCAAAAGCTTTTATGTTTATCTTTATTTCCATTACTCTAGGAGGTGTGTCAAAGAAAATATTGCTATGATTTATGTCAGAGAGCGTACTGCCTATGGTTTCCTTTGAGAGCTTTATAGTTTCTAGCCTTACATTTAAGTCTTTTATCCATTCTAAGTCTATTTTTATGTATGATGTTAGAAAGTGTTCTAATTTCATTCTTTTACATATAGCTGTCCAGTTCTCCCAGCACCACTTATTAAAAGGTTGTCTTTTCTCCATTTTATATTCTTGCCTCCTTTGTCTAAGATAAGGTGCTCATAGGTGTGTGAGTTTATCTCTGGGCTTTCTATCTGGTACCATTTGTTCGTATTTCTGCTTTTGTGCAGGTACCATAGTATCTTGAAGACTATAGCTTTGTAATATAGTTAGAAGTTCAGAAGGTTGATTCCTGCAACTCCATTTATCTTTCTCAAGATTGCTCTGATTATTTGGGATCTTTTGGGTTTCAATTTCTTTTTGTTTTAATTTTGCGAAAAGTACCATTGGAACTCTGACAGGGATTGCATTGAATCTGTAAATTGCTTGGGGGTAGTATAGTCATTTTCACAATATTGATTCTTCCAATTCAAGAGCATGGCATATCTTTCCATCTGTTTGTGTCATCTTTGATTTCTTTCATTATTTTCTTATATTTTTCTGCATACAGGTCTTTTGTCTCTTTAGATAGGTTTATTCATAGGTATTTTATTTTCATTGTTGCAATGGTAAATATGATTGATTTCATACTTTCTCTTTCTAATTTCTCATTTGTAGGGTAGAGGAGTGCAAGAAATGTCTGTGTATTAATTTTATTTTCTGCAATATAAAACCAGAGTGATGGTGGCTTAATAGAATGGATTAGGAAGTATTCCATCCTCTGCAACTTTTTGGAAAAATTTGAAAAGGATATGTGGTCAGTTCAGTCACTCATTCGTGCCCACTTTTATGACCCCATGAACTGCAGCACAACAGGCTTCCCTGTCCATCACCAACACAAGGAGCTTGCTAAAACTTGTGTACATTGAGTTGGTGATGCCTTCCAACAACCTCACCCTCTGTCATCCCTTTCTTCTTCTGCCTTCAATCTTTCCCAGCATCAGAGTCTTTTCCGATGAGTCACTTCTTCACACCAGATGGCCAAAGTATTGGAGTTTCAGCTTTAGCACCAGTCCTTCTAATGAATACTCAAGACTGATTTCCTTTAGGATTGACTGATTTGATCTCCTTGCAGTCCAAGGGACTCTCAAGAGTCTTCTCCAATACGACAGTTCAAAACCACTAATTCTTCTGCATTCAGCTTTCTTTATGGTCCAACTCTCACATCCATACATGATTACTGGAAAAAACCATAGTTTGACTATATGGACCTTTGTTGGCAAAGTAATGTCTCTGCTTTTAACAGGCTGTTTAGGATTGTCACAGCTGCTCTTTCAAGGAGCAAGCATCTTTTACTTTCATGGCTTCAGTCACCATCTGCAGTGATTTGAGAGCCCAAGAAAGTAAAGTCTCTCACTGTTTCCATTGTTTCCCCATCTATTTGCCATGAACTGGTGGGACCAGATACCATGATCATTTTTTGAATGTTGAGTTTTAAGTCAGGTTTTCCACTCTCCTCTTTCACTTTCATCAAGAGGCTCTTTAGTTCTTCTTCACTTTCTGCCATAAGAGTGGTGTCTTCTGCACATCTAAGGTTATTGATATTTCTCCCAGCAATCTTTATTCCAGCTTTTGTTTCATCAGTCCAGCGTTTCTCATGATGTACTCTGTATATAAGTTAAATAAGCAGGATGACAATATACAGCCATGACGTACTCCTTTCCCAATTTGGAACCAGTCCGTTGTTCCATGTCTGGTTCTAATGGTTGCTTCTTGACCTGCATACAGATTTCTCAGGAGGCAGGTAAGGTGGTCTGGTATTTCCATCTCTTTAAGAATTTTCCACAGTTTGTTGTTATCCACACAGTCAAAGACTTTAGCATAGTCAGTGAAGCAGTAGATATTTTTCTGGAATTTTCTTGCTTCTTCTATGATCCAACAGATGTTGGCAATTTGATCTCAAGTTCCTCTGCCTTTTCTAAATTCAGCTTGAACATCTGGAAGTTCTCAGTTCACATATTATTGAAGACTGTCTTGGAGAATTTGAGCATTACTTTGCTAGCATGTGAGAGGAGTGCAATTGTGTGGTAGTTTGAACATTCTTTGGCATTGCCTTTCTTTGGAACTGAAATGAAAACTGACCATTTCCAGTCCTGTGGCAACTGCTGCATTTTCTGAATTATTGGTGTATTGATTGCAGCACTTTCACAGCAGCATCTTTAATATTTAAAATATCTAAACTGGAATTTCATTACCTCCACTAGCTTTGTTTATAGTGATGTTTTCTAAGGCCCACTTGACTTCACATTCCTGGAAATCTGGCTCTAGGTAGGTGATCACACCATCGTGGTTATCTGGCTCATTAAGATCTTTCTTGTATAGTACTTCTGTATATTCTTGCCACCTTTTCTTAATATCTCTACTTCTGTAAGGTTCATACAATTTCTGTCATTTATTTTACCCATCTTCGCATGAAATGTGTAATTAGTATGTCTAATTTTCTTGAAGACATCTCTAGTCTTTCTCATTCTATTGCTTTCCTCTGTTTCTTTGCATTGATCCCTTAGGGAGACTTATCTCTCCTTGCTATTCTTAGGAACTCTGCATTCATATAGATATATCTTTTCTTTTCACCTCTGCTTTCACTTCTCTTCTTTTCTCAGCTGTTTGTTAGGCTTCTTCAGACAACCGTTTTCCTGTTTATATTTGTTTTTCTTGGAGATGGTTTTGATTACTGCCCCCTGTACAGTGTCACAAACCTCCATCCATAGTTCTTCAGGCACTCTGTCTATCAGGTCTAATTCCTTAAATCTATTTGTCATTTAGGTCATACCTGAATGGTCTAATGGTTTTCCTTACTGTCATCAATTTAAGTCTTAATTTTGCAATAAGGAGCTCATGACCTGAGCCACAGTCAGCTCCCAGTCTTGTTTATGCTGACTGTATAGAACCTCTCCATCTTTGGCTGCAAAGAATATAATCACTGTGATTTCAATACTGACCATCTTGTGATGTTCATGTGGAGTCTTCTCTTGTGTTGTTGGAATAGGGTGTTTGCTATGACCGCTGTGTTCTCTTGGCAAAACTCGGTTAGATTTTTCCCTGGTTCACTTTGTACTCCAATATCAAACTTGTCTGTTACTTCAGGTATGTTTTGGCTCCCTACTTTTACATTCCAGTCACCTATGATGAAAAGGATATCTTTTCTTGATTTTAGTTCTATAAGGTCTTGTAGGTCTTCATAGAACCATTCAGCTTCTTTTGCATTAGTGGTTGGGGCAGAGACTTGGATCACTGTAATACTGAGTGGTTTGCCTTGGAAATGAACAGAGATCGTTCTGTCCTTTTTGAGATTGCACCCATGTACTGCATTTTGGACTTTTTTGTTTTTTTGTTGACTATGAGGGCTACTCCATTTAATTCACCTGTGAATCCATCTGGCCCAGAGATTTTGTTTTTTTGGAGATTTTCAATCAGAGTTTCGATTTCAGGCTTGTGATCAGTATGTTCATTTTCTATTTCTTCCTGCTTCAACCTTGTAAGGTTGTACTTTTCTAAGATTTTGTCCATTTCTTCCACGTTGTCTATTTTATTGGCTTATAATTGCTTGTAGTAGTCTCTGTTGATCCTTTATATTTCTGCACTGTTTGTTGTAACTTCGTCTTTTTCATTTTTATTTTGATTGACTTAAGTCATCTCCTTTTTCCTTAATGAGTCTGGCTAATAGTTTGTCAATTTTGTTAATCTTCTCAAAGTACCAGATTTTAGTTTTTTGATCTTTGCTATTATTTATTTCATTGATTTTTTTTTTCCTGCTCTGATCTTTATTATTTCTTTCCATCTACTAACTTGGGGTTTTTTGTTCTTTTCTTCTATTTGCTTTACATGCAATATTAGATTGTTAACTTGATGTTTTTCTTGTTTCTTGAGGTAGAATTGTATTGCTATGAACATCCCTCTTAGCATTGTTTTCACTGCGTCTCATAGGCTTGAGTTGTCATTGAGTTTTCATTATTGTATATTAATGCATTAAAAAAATTCTCTGATTTTTTCATTGACCTATTGGTTATTTAGAAACATATTGTTTAGCCTTCATGTGTTTGTGTTTTTTACTGTTTTTTTTTCCCTGTAGTTGATATCTAATCATATACAGTTGTGGTCAGAAAAAGAAAATGCTTGATATAATTTCAGTTTTTAAAATTTCACCAAAACTTGATTTGTGACTCAATATATGATATATCTGGGAGAATGCTCCACGTGCACTTCAGAAAAAAGTGAATTCTACTGCTTTAGGACGTAATACTCTGTAGATATCGATTAGGTATGTTTGTTTCAATGTGCCATTTAAGGCTTGTATTTCCTTATTAATTTTCTGTCTGGATGAACTCTCCATTGGTGTGAATGGGGTGTTAAAGTTCCCCACTGTTATTTTGTAACTGTCAACTACCACTTTTAGAGTTGTTAGCATTTGCTTTGGTCTTCCCGGGTGGCACTAGTGGTAAAGATCCCACTTGCCAATGCAGGATACACAAGACTTTTGATCCTTGGGTCAGGAAGATCTCTTGGAGGAGGATTTGACAACAAATTCCAGTCTTGTTGCATGGAGAATCCCATGGACAGAGGAGCCTGGCAGTCTACAGACCATAGGGTCACCAAGAGTTGGACATGACTGAAGTTACTTAGCCTGCAGGCACACACACAAAGCATTTTCCTTATGTATTGAGGTATTCCTATTTTGGGTGCATATATATATATATGTAATTGTTATATCTTCTTGGATTGATCCCTCAATCATTATGTAGTGTCCTTCCTTGTCTCTTGTAATGGTCTTTGTTTTAAAGTCCATATCTTCTTGGATTGATCCCTTGATCATTATGTAGTGTCCTTCCTGGTATCTTGTAATGGTCTTTATTTTAAAGTCTAGTTTATCTGATATGTTTTGCTACTTCCACTTTCAATTTCTATTTGCATGGAATATCTTTTTCCAGCCCCTCACTTTCAGTACACATGTGTCCCTAGGTCTAAAGTGGATGTCTTATAGACAGCATATATGAGGGTCTTGTTTTTTTTTTTTTTTTTTAATCCCTTCAGCTAGTTTGTGTCTTTTGGTTGGAGCATTTTATCCACTTACATTTAAGGTTCAGTTCAGTTCAGTTGCTCAATCGTGTCCAACTCTTTGCGACCCCATGAACTGCAGCACGTCAGGCCTCCCTGTCCATCACCAACTCCCGGAGTCCACCCAAGCCCATGTCCATTGAGTCGGTGATGCCATTCAACCACCTCATCCTGTCATCCCCTTCTCCTCCTGCCCTCAATCCCTCCCAGCATCAGGGTCTTTTCCAATGAGTCAGTTCTTCGCATCTGGTGGCCAAAGTATTGTAGTTTCAGCCTCAACATCAGTCCTTCCAATGAACACCCAGGACTGATCTCCTTTATGATGTTACTGATATATATGGTCCTACTGCCATGTACTTTATTGTTTGGGGTTTGTCTTGTAGATTTTTTATTTCTCTTGTGTTTTCTTTCTAGAGAAACTCCTTTTGCATTTGTTGTAAAGCTGGTTTGGTGGGGCTGGATTCTCTTAAATTTTGCTTATCTGTAAAGCTTTTGATTTCTCTGTCACATCTGAGTAAGTTCCTAGCTGGGTAGAGTAATCTTGGTTGTAGGTTTTTTTCCTTTCATCATTTTAAGTATATCCTGCCATTCCCTTCTGGCCTTCAGTCTTTCTGCTAAAAGATCAGCTGTTAACCTTATGGGGTTTCCCTTGTATGTTATTTGTTTCTTTTCCATTACTACTTTATATATATATTTTTCTTTCTGTTTAATTTTTGTTAGTTTGATTACTATCTGTCTTGGCCTGTTTCTCTGAGATTTTCCTGTATGAGACTCTCTGGGCTTCCTGGATTGGATGGCTATTTCCTTTTCCATATTAGGGATTTTTCTTTACTATAACCTCCTCAAATATTTTCTCATACCCTTTCTTTTTCTCTTCTTATTTTGGGACTCTTATAATATGAATATTGTGCTTAATGTTGTCCCAGAGGTTTCTGAGACTATCCTCATTTCTTTTCATCCCCTTTTCTTTATTTCTTTATTCTGCTGTGCTTTAGTTATTTCCACCATTCTATCTTATTCATTCTTCTGCCTCAGTTATTCTGCTATTGGTTCCCTCTAGTGTATTTGTATGTCAGTTATCGTGCTGTTCATTGATTGTCTATTCTCCTTCTAAGTCCTTGTTAAACATTAATTGTCATTTTGTTAAATAAGAAGCCTCCATTCTATTTATCTGTGCCTCCATTTTATTTTTGAGATTTTTGGATTATCTTTACTATCAACACTCTGATTTTTTTTTTCAGATAGACTGCATAATTCCTCTTCATTTGTTTGGTCTCATGGGTTCTTACCATGCTCCTTCATCTGCTGCATGTTTCTCTGTCTTTTCATTTTGTTTAATTTACTGCATTTGGGGGTCTCCTTTCTTTTGGCTGTAAGGTCATAGCTCCTCTTATTTGTGTAGTCCGCCCCCAGTGGGTTGGGTTGGACAAGTGCCTTGTGAAAGTTTCTTGGTGCTGGAGACTGGTGCCTGTGTTCTGATGGGTGGAGTTGCATCTTGCCTCTTTGAAGTGCAGTGCCACATCCAATGATGTGTTTGGGGTGTCTGTAAGCTTGACATAACTTTGGGGAGCCTGACTGCTAATGGGCAGGCTTGTGTTCCTGCTTTGCTAATGGTTTGGTGTGAGGCATCTGGCACTGGAGCTTGCTGGTCTTTGAGTGGGGCCAGGTCTTAGTGTTGAGATGGAGGCCTTTGGGAGAGCTCTTTCTGATTAATATTCCGTGGGTCAGGAGTTCTCTGGTGGTCCAATATCCTTGACTCAGGTCTCCCACTTCAGAGGTTTAGGCCTGACAGCTTGTTGGAGCACCAAGACTTCACAGTCCACACAGCACAGAAGAGAAATAGAGATGAGAAAAAAGACAAGAAAAAGGAAAGAAAGAAGTCAAAGAAACACAAGAACAAAATGAAGGACAAAACCTAAAGATAAAAGCAACACTAAACAGACAAAAACACTGAATCTCACACACTCACAAAATAAGAGAAAAAGAAAACAATGAATAAAACCAGAAACCAAATAAGATGAGAGTAATCAAACAAAAAAAATTAGTGCAAATGAATACTAAAAACTAGACTAGCAAAAATACAAAACCAAAAACATGAAAAATGCAAATAACAAAAAAGCACTATAGAAATAGGAAAAATAAAATAAATTTATTTTAAAATAAAAGCATTAAAGAAGAAAAATAAGTAACAACTAAAAATTAAAGGAATAATTTAAAAAATAACAACAATAGAATAATAAGAAAAAGACAAAAATAAATAGAGAGTGGTAGTAAGAAGAATATTTTCTTGTGGCCTCAGCTGTCCTCTCCAGCCAATCTGCTTACCCAGGAAGTCTTTCAGTGTTTCAACAAATGTTTCTAGACCTTCTGTGGGCACTGTGGGGTCAGCTCAGACTCAGATCTGGCCTTACTCCAGCTGGTACTTATTCCAAAGTCCATAATTTTGGGGATTAAATCTACTGCTCCTGTGGCTACACAAGCAAATTCCCTTCTTCTTCTTTGATCACACAGTCAATGGTGCTGTCTCTATCTCTCTTTGTAAGCTGTCCTGCAGGGTCTGTTCCCCACCCAGACAAGATGGGGTAAAAGTGGTGGCTTATTAGGGCTCACTTGCTTGTTGGGCCAGGTAGATGGAGGAGTACAGCAGACACATTTGGGATGTACAGGGAGTGCCTGTGGTGGCAGAGGCCTGTGGAAAGTTGTTATAGCCTGAGGTGGGTTGTGCACTCTCCCAGGGGCATTGGCCCTGGGTCATTGGTTCCTAGGAAGTGCCAGGCTGCCCAGTCTCCCAGGAAGTCGAGGGCAGTGACCTATGTCTGCTCACATCTTGGTGGCAGCTGTGATCTCCTGGGTAAGGACTGGAGCAGTGTCTGGTCCCCTGCCTCTGGCACTCATGCAGGCTTTGGTGGCAGCTGACCAGCCAGCATTCCCATCTCTGGGGTTGCAAACCACAGCCACAGCCTGTGTCTGTGACACTCGGGAAGGCGGTGTCCTGATATCTGCAAGTTCATAGAGTCTTCATGACAATGATATCTTGCCTCTCTGGCAGTCCCAGGGTTTCCCCTGAACTCCCTCAGCTGTGTCATATTAGCCCCCTCAGCATACCTTCAAGACAGTCACCCCAGTCCTCTCCCTGGATCTAACTTTCGAAGTCTGAGCCTCAGCACCCAGCCTGCATTTGCCACAGTGGGCATGCAAACAAGTGTCTCAGGCTGGGAAGCACTGGTTGGCACTGATTTCTGTGGTGAATTCTCTCTGTTTAGCCTTCTGTGCACCTGTTGCTGTGTTCCCCTCTGGGTTCTGGAGTTCCTCCCATCCCCGCCTGTAGGGGGTTTCTGAGCGCAGAAACATTTCCTCCTTCATAGCTCCCTCCCTTAAGTGCAGGTCCATCCTAAATCCTTTCTCTCTCTCTCTTTCTCTCTCTCTCTCTCTTTTTTTTAATGTCTTTGCCCTACCCCATTATGTGGACATTAGTCTGCAATTTAGGAAATTTGAGGTCTTTTGCCATCATTCAGAAGGTGTTTTACAGGAGTTGTTCCACATGCAGATTATTTTTATGTATTTGTAGAGAGGAAGATGATCTCCACGTCTTACTCCTCCACCATCTTGAAAATTTCCCATCCCCCTCTTGTAAATCTACTGTTTAAACCACCTAGTCTGTAGTACTTTCTTATGGAAGCCTGGACTCACTTTCAGATAGATAGATAGATAATGTGACCCTGAATTACATTTTGGGTATCCTTGCAGCAAGAAATTTGCAAAGTTCTTTACCCACAAGTAGAAAAATTTGAACGAGAGACTTTTGTTGTTGTCACTGCTCAAACCAGGTGGGCCAACAATTGACAACAGCTGAACAGTCTCCTAATAATAAACAGGTAAGGCCTATCATTGACTAAGGTACCCTCTAATGTTAAGATAATTTCCTGAAGTTTTTTTTTTTTTTTTTTGCTTTTCTTTTATTTTTCCATTTATTTTTATTAGTTGGAGGCTAATTACTTTACAATATTGTAGTGCAACAGGTAAAGGAACATGAAAAATGCCCACCAAGTCAATCAAAAGAAGAGGAGATAGGGAACCTACCTGAAAAAGAATTTAGAATAATGATAATAAAAATTATCCAAAATCTTGAAAACAAAATGGAGTTACAGATAAATAGCCTGGAGACAAAGATTGAGAGGATGCAAGAAATGTTTAATAAGGACCTAGAAGAAATAAAAAATTGCCTGAAGTTTAATCACTTGTGTTGACCCTTGGTTTCTGTCCTTGATCAGTGATGTCCCATTTACAGGTTGAACAGCAGCAGCTCTCCAGCAGTCACCATCACATGTGATGGTAGTGATGCCATCTGTAAAGCTATGAACTCTCTTTTCTAATCACCAAATTGTTCTCAAGTGTATCCCAGGTAGGCAATGGAACTGAAAGAAGAGTTAGCTCCTCTAACACCATTTCATTTGGCAAAGAATTGAGGATAGGATCGGCTACTTCCTTCTGTAGGTGTGATATAGTAGTGGGTCCAGGTTTGGCTTTTTTTCATTTACGTACCACTTTATTTCCATAAATGGTACTCTGTGCTGTGCCAAGTCATACATCCATTAATCAAGGCATAATGGGCAGCTAAGAGCAGAGAGTTTTAGGTAGAGGCCTATTTGATCCACATTTCCCAGAATGGTCAATATGAAGCCAGCAATTGTTGAGGTAATGGTGCATATTATAGGAACAAGGATATAAGTTCTTTGCAACAGAAGCCCATGTGTAATGTGTATCCATCATTGGTAGTCCAGAGACTACAAGAGGCATGACAAGAGATTGTTAAAGCCTCTAGAGTGAAAGAGCCTCTGTGGGTATTAGTGGAAGTCCCTGTTGTATTACAATTTGAACTGAGTTTAGAGTCTTTTGTTGTAAGGTTTGCCATTAATCAAAGTGGGCTGATTTGTGAGCAAAAGCATAAGTGGGCTTAAATGAAATTTGTACATGAGGAAAATGTGGCTTACAGAAACCAAAAAGGAACGATGGCCCTATACGCAGGGCAGAAGAAGAGACGCAGAAGTAGAGAACAGACTTTTGAACTCTGTGGGAGAAGGGGAGGGTGGGATGTTTCGAAAGAACAGCATGTATATTATCTGTGGTGAAACAGACCACCAGCCCAGGTGGGAGGCATGAGTCAAGTGCTCCGGCCTGTTGGTCTGGGAAGATCCAGAGGAATCGGGTGGAGAGGGAGGTGGGATGGGAGACCGGGATGGGGAATTCATGTAACTCTATGGCTGATTCACATCAATGTATGACAAAACCCACTGAAAAATTAAAAAAAAAAATTTAAAAAAAAGGAATAAAATAATTTTTACTTGTGTTACACTGCATGTCAGTAGTCTTTTCTTGACAGTTTCAGGGTTGGAGAAGCCCTACATTATCCAAATTCTGCCAAGAAATTTTACTGAGGTGATAGAGCTTTATATACTGTTCATGGGTTCTCGAGGCAAGAATAGTGAAGTGATTTGCCATTCTCTTCTCCAGGGGACCACATTTTGTCAGAACTCTTCACTATGACCCGTCCGTCTTTGGTGGCCCTACACGGGATGGCTCATAGTCTCATTGAGGTAGACAAGGCTGTGATTCAAGTGATCAGTTTGGTTTGTTTTCTGTAATTGTGGTTTCCATTCTCAGAGCAATTGCTTTATTCCTAAAGTCCACCACTGTGTAATTTGTCACAAGAGGATCCACAAAGCTGATCATGTGGTGCTGGCACATTCTCTGCTCTTGGGCAGAAACCTGGTTGGTGATGATGTCGAGACCTTCATAAACCTGCAGAGTCAGCGCTGATGATCTTGCCACTGAGCCGCTAGCTGAGCTGTAATGCTAGGGTGGATTTGCCAGTGCCTCTGCCCCCAAGAATCACTAGGACAGGTAGTGTCCACTGCAGACATCAGAGCCCAGGGCCCATGAATACAGATCTTGCAGCCACTGCTGCAGCTGCTATCTTAGACATGGTTCATAAACTACGCTAAAGCCTTTGACTGTGTGGATCACAACAAAATGGGGAAAATTTATAACAAGATGGGAATACCAGACCACCTTACCTGCCTCCTGAGAAATCTGTATGTGGGTCAAGAAGCAATAGTTAGAACCAGACATGGAACAACAGACTAGTTCCAAATTAGGAAAGGAATACGTCAAGGCTGTATATTGTCACCTTGCTCATTTAACTTATATGCAGAGTACATCATGTGAAATGCCAGACTGGATGAAGCACAAGATGGAATCAAGATTGCCGGGAGAAATATCAATAACCTCAGATATGTAGATGACACCACCCTTATGGCAGAAAGTGAAAAGGAACTAAAGAGCCTCTTGATTAATGTGAAAGAGGACAGTGAAAAAGCTGACTTAAAACTCAACATTCAAAAAATGAAGATCATGGCATTCAGTCCCACCACTTCATGGCAAATAGATGGGGAAACAATGGAAACAGTGAGGGACTTTACATTCTTGGGCTCCAAAATCACTGCAGATGGTGAGTGCAGCCATAAAATTAAAAGACGCTTGCTCCTTGGAAGAAAAGCTACAACAAACTTAGATAACATATTAGAAAGTAGAGACATTACATTACTGACAAAGTATAGTCAAAGCTATGGTTTTTCCAGTAGTCATGTATAGATGTGAGAGCTGGACCATAAAGAAAGCTGAGTGCCGAAGAATTGATGCTTTTGAATTGTGGTGTTGGAGAAGACTCTTGAGAGTTCTTTGGACAGCAAGGAGATCAAATAAGTCAATCCTAAAAAAAATCGGTCTTGAATATTCATTGGAAGGACTGATGCTGAAGTTGACGCTCTGATAATTTGGCCACCTGATGCAAATAACTGACTCATTGGAAAACACCCTGATGCTGGGCAAGATTGAAGGCAGGAGGAGAAGGGGATGACAGAGGATGAGGTGGTTCGATGGCATCACCAATTCAATGGACATGAGTTTGAGCAAGCTCTGGGAGTTGGTGATGGACAGGAAATCCTGGCGTGCTGCAGTCCATGGGGTCCAAAGTGTTGGGCGTGACTGAGCGACCGAACTGACTGACTGAGAGCTATATATGTTATGCTGGGCAGTGACTTGTCTTTTTCTATGGGCTCCCTTATGAATATTGGTATATTTTATATATGTGTGTCAAATACATTTTCTCAGGGGAAGATATCATTAATAAACTATCCTGTCTGTGATCCTGAATAAATTTAGATGAGGCTAATATATTGCCTGAAAATACTGTGTGGGATGGAGAGCGTTGTTAGTATTCCTTGTGTATACTTGAGTACATGTGTACTGTGTGCCTCTAAAGGTGAAGGCAAATTGTGACTGAGCGGTATTGAAATAAGCATTGAATAGAACATATTAATCAAATTTACAAAAGAAATAAGTTTTGAAGTTTTTTACTTGAGGTACAATAATTTAAATAATATTGCATGTGAAGGGCTTTAATCAGGCATGCCATAGCATTAAGGTTGTGATAATGTACTGTTCAGTGTCATTTTTTTTTTTTAATATCAGTTTTGGGCATTTGCTAAAGTGGAATATTAAAGGGGAAGGCAGTAGAAATTGTGACTTCTTCCTTAAGTAAATGTTATATAATGGGTCTTAATTCCTATATGACTTGTCTTAATCTACACTGAGATATATTAACCCAGAATAAAGTTCCATGAGGTCCCATTTGTTCAAGTTTTTCTAAGTGGGAAAGACTTGATTTTACTTTATTATTCTTTGGCTCAGACATGCTTTCTAGGTCAATGGGTACTATAAGGGCTATAGGCAAGGCAATTGTTTCAGTTGTTAACATGAGGCATACCTATCTGTTTGTCTTATACTTTGTTTGGGATCACCTCTAACAGTATGGGAGGTAACTTAATTAAGTGTAGTGGGATCCCCATGTATAACAGTACTTAAATCACAGAATTCAATAAGGCCATGAAAATTTGTTGATCAGTCCATCTCTTTATATGTTAAAGTTAATTCAGAATCAATACTGTAGAGGCACAAAAGCTGATCAGTACCCTTTTTAATCTTTTGATTGTATAGTAAATTCTGGATATTCATTTGTGTCAAATAACAGAACTTTGTTTTAGTTTTTTTCTTTTCTTCTCCCTTGAACAAAGTTTTTGTTGTTTGTTGGTTGATTTTTGTCTTTTAATCTTTACTGGATATACTTTGAAGAGTGTCCTGTCTTTTTTTTAAAAATCACATTTATAGGCTTCTTTCTTCAGAGAGTCTCAATTCATTACCATCAGGAGTAGGGGTCTTCCCATGGCAAATGTTATTAATATTTTATTTGGTTTAAGAACATCAGGATTGAGTCCCTTTGAATTAACCCTTTGTCATGATAATAAGTCAAGAAACAAAATGGAAATGAGTATTTCTTGGTTCATTTTACAGCTGTGCAATAGGATGAGAGTATTCCTCTGTCCTTTGAGAGAAACAAGAATAAAACATTCATGTCCACTTTCATAAGAGTCTGGCCATGCGGTGCTATGGGTGTTTCTTCCCTGTAATCCAAAGATCAGAATTTTTGTTGTAACAGGGTATAGGCAGCAATATTAGCAGCATTTAAGGCATTGTTGGGTCTTAACGAGCTGTTTGCTTTTACTTTTTGTATAGTATACTTCTGTGCATTCTTGCCATCTCTTAATATCTTCTGCTTCTGTTAGGTCCACACCATTTCTGTCCTTCACTGTGCCCATCTTGCATGAAATGTTCCCTTGGTGTCTCTAATTTTCTTGAAGAGATATCTAGTCTTTTCCATTCTATTATTTTCCTCTATCTCTTTGCATTGATCACTGAAGAAGGCTTTCTTATCTCTCCTTGCTATTTCTTGGGACTCTGCATTCAAATGGGTACATATTTCCTTTTCTCTTTTGCCTTTTGCTTCTCTTCTTTTCTCAGCTATTTGTAAGGTTTTCTGAGATGACCATTTTGCCTTTCTGCATTTCTTTCTCTTGGGGATGGCCTTTATTCCTGTCTCTTGTACAATGTCATGAACCTCCATCCATAGTTCATCAGGCACTCTGTCTATCAGATCTAATCATTTGAATCTATTTGTCACTTCCACTGTATAATCATGAGGGATTTGATTTAGGTCATACCTGAATGGTCTAGTGGTTTTCCCTACTTTCTTCAACTTAAGTCTAAATTTTGGAATAAGGAATTCATGATCTGAGCCACAGTCAGCCCCCAGTCTTGTTTTTGCTGACTATATAGAGCTTCTCCATCTTCGGCTGCAAAGAATATAATCAATCTGATTTCAGTATTGACCATCTGGTGATATTCATGTATACAGTCGTCTCTTGTGTTGTTGGAAGAGGGTGTTTGCTATGACCAGTTTGTTCTCTTGGCAAAACTCTATTAACCTTTGCTCTGCTTCATTTTGTACTCAAAGGCCAAACTTGTCTGTTACTCCAGGTATCTCTTGACATCCTACTCTTGCATTCCAGTCCCCTATGATGAAAAGGACATCTTTTTTGGGTGTTAGTTCTACAAGATCTTGTAGGTCTTCATAGAACTATTGAACTTCAGCTTCTTCAGCATTACTGGTTGGGGCATAGACTTGGATTACTGTGATATTGAACAGTTTGCCTTGGAAACAAACAGAGATTATTCTGTCATTTTTGAGGTTGCACCCAAGTACTGCATTTTGGACTCTTTTGTTGACTATGAAGTTACTCCATTTCTTTTAAGGGATTTTTGCCCACAGTAGTAGTAGTAGTAGTCATCTGAATTAAATTCACCCATTCCAGTCCATTTTGGTTCACTGATTCCTAAAATGTCAATGTTCACTCTTGCCATCTCCTGTCCATTACAAGAGCACACAGATATCAACATCACTTTTGATAGCTGTGTGCACATAAGCCCCTTGACTTGAGAGATATTTACAAGTTAAACCCTCAGATTCAATGTTGCCTTCAAGTTTACGCAAGGAGTTCAGCCATGTTATAATACCACAGAGTCCCCAAAACAAGACATATGTTAATCTAAATAGGAAAAGATGTTCCAATCATATATACTAGACAATATCTCAAAGGCCAAGGAACTCACCACCAGAAATGACATCACCTCAGACAACACTACCCCAGTCCACAATCTTGCCATTAGAGGTGATTTTGTCCCTTGATATGGAGATGACTACACTTTGTATACCAAAATCTCTGCTCCAGTGGTGACTGTGGACTTCCAATCTTAAGGCACTGACCAAATTGAATACAAGACATTTATTGTGCTTTATTCTCTTTGATATTAAGGATATTATTATGTTTCTTGAGCTCACTATCTGCTTAGCTCATATCCTGGAATATTCCTTGCTCTTTACTAAAATGTACCCCCCCCCCACACACACACTCCCATGACTAAAGGGAAATCTAGCAGAGATTACGACTACCTGTGCCATTATAAAAGTCAATGCTTTCCGAAGGAGGCAACTAGTTTATATCAGTTAACCCCCTACCTCCTGCAGAGAGATCAACATTTGCAGCATCTTCTCCTATCCTCCCCTTCCAACTTTCCACGAAGACCACCACAACAATACCTTCCCCTTACTTACATACAAATATCACTAATCTTTACATAACTTTACTAAACTATCAGTTCCTCCAACAACACAACTGCCAGACCTGTCACCTTAACTGGGGAAGTATGCCAAAATATTATTATTCACCACCCAAAGATATATATGTGTGTGTGTGTGTGTGCATACATGTGTATAAATCATCGATTCTTTTAACGCCCTCTACAACTCCACCAAGACATTGTTGGAGACCCCAGAAATTTCAGATTTGGATATTGTCATTTAAGTGGGAAACTTAGTTATGGGTCAACCTAACGTCCACTTGCATTCCTCCTTTTTACTCTCATACCAAAAAGTTTTCCATTGTTTAGTAAAACGTATGCTACATTTTCTAAAAATCTTTGCTATCATCATCCTAAATATTGCTTAATTTGATACAAAGGCATCACTGTATCAAATGCATTAACCATATTTCTAGAATTTGTAAACTTGATGTTTTAACATTGTCTCTTGATGCTTCAACATACATATGTTGAACCTTGTTCTAGATAACCTGATGATATGTTTGAGCCTTGGCCTCTTGCTTCCCCACTATCCCCTCTTCCCTACTCTTGGGGAAGAGTCTTTCTCTGGGGGTTCATCTTATTCTTTTTGGGCTGTATAATAAAACACCACAGACTGGGTAGCTTATAAATAATAGAAATTTATTTCTCACAATTATGGATGCTGGAAGTCTGAGATAAGGGTGCCAGTATGGTTGGTTGAAGACCCTCTTTTAGCTCACAGGCTTCTCATCATATCTTCATATAGTTGAAGGGACTAGGAAGCTCTCTGGGATCTCTTTCATGCGAGCACTAATCCCATGCATGAGGTCTCCATCTTCATGAGGTACTCACCTCCTCAAAATTCTACTTCCTAATGCCATCACACTGGGTGTTAGGATTTCAGTATGTAAATTTGAGGGAACACAAAGCAAGGCTGCTCATATATGCAATCTCCACTAGTTACAAATAAAATTCTAGACTTCTAGAAGGAAATCAGGTACTCACTATATATTACATTATTTATATAAATAGCCTAGAAAGAATGAGACAATCTTTTCAGTTAAAGAACATTTTAGAGGTCACGTTGCCAGACATTAGGCAACGGTCAAACCTGCAAGCTTTGAGGCATGCTTAATTGCCTTTGTTCTATATCTTTCCCAGTGGTAGTCTTAAAGGGGAAGCAGTCCAGATTACCAAAGTGGGACCAAAGACCATGGTTCCAGAGAGAGTAAACCTAACCTTATAAACAAATCATTGTGTGTATCTGTTTTCACCTATGTTGGGGCTACCTGAAGGACTGACATGAGGTGCCTATCTCTGTTTTGCATAGCTGATAACTCAGGTCAGAAAATAAGAAGAGACTACTGAAAGCCACTGCCAACTGAACTTACAATTACAGATGCCTGAGACAAAAAATTGTAGTTGAAACACAATAGAGTAGCTAAGGCCCAGGAACAAGAGCTGGAGAGTGTCCTTAGGGAAAGTATGGTATTAAAAACACCCATGTTTATGGGGGAATTCAGAAGACTACATAGATGCCCAAAAGAAGATGCATGGCCAGATACATGACATATTCTCAGAAAAGACCTGAGAAAATCATAAACGTTCACTGTAGGCTGATCCCTAGGGTCACTGCAAACTCAGATACGTGTTGAAGGGGCACCTCATAAAGATGCAATCTGTACATATCTGGAGATGTTTTTCATGTTTATTTATTTTTTTATATTTTTCCACCTCTGGCATTCAAGAAAATCTCTATTAAGACATGAACTAAACACAATTTATGGACCAGAGAGTTTGGTGACCACCAATGACAACAAATACAACCCTTGCAAACAATCCAAAAAAATAAATAAATAAGGGAGAACAAGATGACAGAGGAGTGAAGTGGACATGGTGTATATCTCTCTCTATGCATACATCAGGAATACACCCTCAGACACAGAAATGCAAGCAGAACACCAGCTGAGAGCAGACAGGAGTACCTGACCAGTGGAAAAGAATATATTGAACCACACAAAACACAGTAGGATGAAGGAACTAAAGGTGAAAAACAGGAGTGTTAGTAGGACTGGACCTACCCTCGGCAGGTGGGGGAACTGAAGCAGGGTTCCAATCCCCACAGCAGGGCAATTGTCTGAGTCAAAGCAGAAACATTCAAGGCTGAGCATAAAACTGCTGATCTGTGGCAACTTAGATAGAATGAGAATCAGACAGTCCTTGCCGCAGCCATACATATACCATGCAGGAACATGGGTCTCCTGAAAGGGGCAGCGGCTGGGAGCTGGAGTTTAGGGATTATGGAGCAATCCCAGTGTGAGGGCTGCTGTTGACTGTGGAGAGACAGATTGAGGAAATGTGAAGGAGGGGATTGTGGTGGGAAATGCCGGTGGAGGAAACCCAGGCAGCCACGGAAGCAAGGCAATATTGCTGAGTCATGCGTAGGGTGTGGAGCCATCACCGCAGCCTCTCTTTCCACAGGCCAGCATGGGCAGCTGAACAATAGAGAGGCTGGCCCGTCAAACACCTGAGGCACTGAACTACAGAGTAAGACCCCACCCAGGGTGCCATTTTAAGTGCCTGATGCACTGATCTACAGAGCAGGACCTCAGTCAGGGGGGCCCCCTCTATGTGCCTGATGTACCAAACAACAGAGAAGGACCCCAGGCATGGGATCCCTCTAAGTGCCCAAGTGGGTGGAGCTATGGAGAATGACTGGCCAAAGAGGCCTTCTGATCACCAGCTTCAAGAGGCTGGAAAAAATACTCTGATAGAGCCATAACTCCTGCCATGGAGGCAACAATAAAAAATATGACTGAGGAAAGCAAATAATTTTTAAAAGCTCGAAAGCTTAATTGGTTTTCTTAGTGCCAATAAAATTGACAACTACAATGGGGGTGGGGGGGGGAGAAAAGAGAAAGAAAAAAAATCCAGAAGTGTCCCTGAACACTTGGCACCGCCAGGGTCCCCGTAAGCCAAGCAGCTGTACCACCTTCACGCTAAACTCTCACTGGGGCAGAACTGCCACAGGCAAAAGAAAAAAAAGTCTTCTGTTTATGCACTCAGGGTCACTTCAGTCCTGTCTGACTCTTTGTGGCCTTGTAGGCTGTGGCTTGCCAGGCTTCTCTGTCAGAGAAGGGATTCTCCAGGCAAGGATACTGGAGTGTATTGGCCAATACTGGTTGCCATACCCTTCTAGAGCATTATATTTCCTGCTGCCCTAGCCACCGACTCCCTGAGTACCCGATGCTGCCAGAACCCCTGTGACCCAAGCAGCTGCACAACTTTCACACCTGGCCCTCACAGGGGCAAACCCAAGCCCTCCAGAGCAGCCTCAGGTGCTAAACCCAAGTGGATGACCCACATGCAGAGGTGGAAATAAAACCACAATTGAAACCCAGGGGCAGTGTGGCTAAGGAAGAAGATCCAAAACCTCCCCACAAGCTGTACAAGCTGCAGATTAAATCCACACAATCAACTAAGAAGACTCCGTGTCTATGGAATATGTAAAAGGCCATGGAGAACTCCCACAAAAGAAAATGCACTGATTCTGATAGATGTGAACATTGGAGGCAAGAACACACAGGAGTAGGACCAGATTAGAATCTGAGCAGCCCCCACAGCAGGTCCAGAGATCAGTACAGTGTTGGAGGGCATCCTAGGGAGGTAAGGCAGACTGTGAGTCCCAGCAGGGGAAAGGACACTGACAGCAGAGACTCAAGAAAAACATTAATTATTCTTATTTTTTGACTTGATCTGTAGATTATTTGGGATTTTTTAATTTTTTTCCCCACTTATCCCCCCCCCCTTTGTTGTAGTTGTCGATTTTTTTTGACACTAAGAAATTCAATTAAGCTTTTGAGCTTTTTGTTTATTTGTTTTCCTCAGTCACATGTTTTACTGTCATCAACTTCTGCCTCTACACTGGGCCTTTGCAGTTCTGGAGAGTTTTCCATTTTCCCCCCTTTTTCTTTCTTCTTCTGGTTTTTTTTTTTTTTTTCCTCTTTTATCTTTTTTTATAATTTTAATTTTTATAAACCTATTATATTTTTCTACATTTATTCCTTCATTTGCATTTACTACTGTTCTTTTCCCCTTGCAGTTAATCTTTAATGTATATAAATCTTCTTCATCTACCTCTATTTAACTTTGCATATCTATTATTTCTTTTCTTTCTTTCCTGTCTCTCAAAATATTTGTTAGTTCTGTTTTCATTGCTTTATTCCCCAGTAGGCAACTTGCTTTAGTTTTGTTTTCCAGTTTGTGCTGAAGTTAGTTTTCTTCTTAACTGGTAAATATAATTTTTTACTTCCTTTGTTCACTGGATCAATCTACTGTACTTTATTTTTGTTGGACTCTTTTCACTTTGCTCATGGGCGTATATGTATATGTGTATATTTCATTACTTTAATTATTATTTGCCTGATTTTGTAGCTGCCATTTGTCTGGGGTTCAACTTTGGTTTCTCGTTTTTGGATATTTGTTTTATTCTCCCTTAATGCCATTGCAAGCCACTTGTGGAATCTGCGTTCCTGACCAAAGATCAAACCCTGAGCCTTTGGAGTGGGAGCACTGACTCCAAGACTCTAGACTACCAGAGAACTGGTACTAGGTACCAAAGAACTGGCCCATAACCAGACAACTACCCCTAGGGAGTATCAAATAGTGAGAACTCACACATAGGAAACCACTTGAATACAAGACCCTGCCACACCCAACCACCAGTAGCACCCTGTGCAGGACGCCTCATTTAAACAACAAACAAAGCAAAAATACAAACCCAATCATCAGCAGACAGGAGTACCACCTCACTCAATCTTGCCCATCAGAGGAAAAACAAACAAACAAACAAACAAAAACTCAGCACAAATCTCACTCTATATGAAGATCACACAAACCACTGGACCAACATTAGGAGGGCAGAAAGAAAAAGGAAGAGAAAATTCAACCTTCTTCAAGGAAAGAATTGAACTTTCCTTGAAGCCTGGAAAAAGGAGACCTCAAACACAATAACTTAAAAAAAATGAAAAGTCAGAGAAATACTGCACAAATGAAGGAACAAACTAGAAAAACAGAAGTCCAAATAATTGAAGAGGAGATAGGAAAATTACCTGAAAAAGAATTCAGAATGATAGTAAAGGTGATCAAAAACCTTGAAAACAAGATGGAGAAAATGCAAGAATCAATTAACAAAGACCTAGAAGAATTAAAGAATAAGCATACAGAGACAAACAACACAATTACTGAAATTAAAAACACTCCAGCAGAAATAAATAGCAGAATATCTGAAGGAGAAGAACGAATCAGTGAGCTGGAAGATAAAATGGTGCAAATAATTTCTGAAGAGCAGAATAAAGTAAAAAAAAATGAAAAGGGCTGAGGACAGTCTCAGAGACCTCTGGGACCATATCAAATGCACCTGCATTCTAATTATAAGGGTCCCAGAAGAATAAGAGAAAAAGAAAGGGTATGAGAAAATTTTTGAAGAGATTATAGTTGAAAATTTCCTCAAAATGGAAAAGGAAATAGCCAATCAAGTCCAAGAGGCACAAAGAGTCCCATACAGGATAAACCCAAGGAGAAACAGGCCAGGACACATACTATTCAAACTAACAAAGACTAAACATAAAGAAAGAATATTAAAGCAGCAAAGGAGAAGCAACAAGTAACATACAAGTGAAACCATATGCTCCACAGTTGATCTTTCAGCAGAAACTCTGCAGGCCAGAAGGGAATAGCAGGGTATATTTAAAGTACTGAAAGGGAAAACTCTACAACCAAGATTACTGTACCCAGCAAGAATCTCATTCAAAACTGATGGAGAAATCTAAAGCTTTTCAGACAAGCAAAAGTTAAGAGAATTCAGTACCACCACACCAGCTTTACAACAAATGTTAGATGGAGTTATATAGTCAAGAACACAACAGAAGAAAAATGATCTACAAAATCAACCCCAAACAATTAGAAAATATCAATAGGAACATATATATATATATATATATATCACTAATGACTTCACATGTAAATGGATTAAATGCTCCAACCAAAAGACACAGACTGGCTTAATGGATACAAAAACAAGACCCATATATATATGCTGTCTACAAGAAACCCACTTCAGACCTCAGGACACATATAGACTGAAAATGAGAGGATGGAAAAATATATTCCATGCAAATAGGAAGCCAAAGAAAGCTAGAGTAGCAATCCTCATATCAAACAAAATAGACCTTAAAATAAAGAAGAATGTAAGAGCTAAGGAAGGACACTACATAATGACCAAGGGATCAATCCAAGAGGAATACACAACAATTGTAAATATCTATGCACCCAACATAGGAGCACTTCAATACATAAGAATAACACTAACAGACATCAAAGGAGAAATTGGCAGTAGCACAATAATAGTAGGAGACTTTAACACCCCACTTAAACCAAGGGACAGATCATCAAAAAAGAAAATTAATAAGGAAACACAAGTCTTAAATGATACATTAGATGAGATGGATCTCACTGATATCTTCAGGACATTCTATACAAATGCAGAATAATACACCTTCTTCTCAATTGAACATGGAACATTCTCCAGGATAGACCACATCTTAGGTCACAAATCAAACCTCAATAAATTTAAGAAAATTGAAATTGCATCAAGTATTTTCTCCAGCCACAACACTATGAGACTAGATATCAATTACAAGAAAAAAAAAAACTGCAAGAAACACAAACACATGGAGATTAAACAACACATTTCTCAATAACCAACAGGTTACTGAAGAAATCGAAAGGGAAATAAAAAAAAATTCTAGAAACAAATGACAATGAAAACATGACAGCTCAAAACCTATGGGATACAGCAAAAGCAGTTCTAAGAGGGAAGTTTATAGCAGTACAATCCTACCTCAAGAAACAAGAAAAACATTGAATAGACAACCTAACTTTACACCTAAAGCAACTGGAAAAAGAAGAAGAAAATACCTCAAAATTAGTAGAAGGAAAGAAATCATAAAGATCCAAGCAGAAATAAATGAAAAAGCAATTAAGGAAAGAATAGTAAAGATTAATAAAACTAAAAGCTGGTTCTTTGAGAAGATAAACAAAATTGACAAGCCCTTAGCCAGACTCATCAAGAAAAAAAGAGAGAAGACTCAAATAAAAATTAGAAATGAAAAAGAAGAGGTTATTACAGACAATGCAAAAATACAAAGGAGTATAAAAGACTATTATAAACAACAATATGGCAATAAAATAGGTAATCTGGAAGAAATGGACAGATCTTAGAAAAGTTCAATCTTCCAAGACTGAACCGGGAAGAAATAGAAATTATGAACAACCCAATTGCAAGCACTGAAATTGAAGCTGTGATAAAAAATAATCTCCCAAAATAAACAAAAGCCCAGGATCAGATGGCTTCACAGGATAATTCTATTAAGCATGTAGAGAAGAGCTAATGACTATCCTTCTAAAGCTCTTTCAAAAAATTGCAGTGGAAGGAACACTTCCAAATTCATTCCATGAGGCCACCATCACCCTGATACCAAAACCAGACAAAGACAACACAGGCCAATATCACTGATGAACATAGATGCAAAGATCCTCAACAAAATTTTAGCAAACAGAATTCAGCAATACATTAAAAAAAACGATTATACACCATGATCAAGTTGGGTTTATTCCAGGGATGCAAGGATTCTTCAATATATGGAAATCAATCAATGCAATACACCATATTAACAAATTGAAAGATGAAAACCATATGATCATCTCAATAGATGCATAAAAAGACTTGACAAAATTCAGCACCTATTTATGATTAAAACTCTTCAAAAATGGGCATAGAAGGAACCTACATCAACATAGTAAAGGCCATATATGATAAGCCTACAGCAAACATTATTCTCAATGGTGAAAAACTGAAAGCATTTGCCCTAAAATCAGGAACAACACAAGGGTGTCCACTTTTGCCACTATTATTCAACATAGTTCTGGAAGTCCTAGCTACAGCAGCCAGAGAAGAAAAAGGAATCCAGATCAGAAAAGAAGAAGTAATGTTTGTAGATGACATGATACTGTATATAGAAAACCCTAAAGATAGTATCAGAAATTTACTAGAGCTAGTTGGTGTATTTAGCAAAGTTGAAGGATACAAAATCAATACACAGAAATCACTTGCATTTCTATATACTAACAATGAAAATCAGAAAGAGCAATTAAGGAATCAATCCCATTCACCATTGCAACAAAAAGAATTAAATATCTAGGAATAAACTTACCTAAGATAACTGTACACAGGAAATTATAAGACACTAATGAAAGAAATCAAAGATGACATAAACAGATGGAGAGATATTCCATGTTCCTGAGTAGGAAGACTCGATATTGTCAAAATGAATATATTACCAAATGCAATCTATAGATTTAATGCAATCTCTATCAAATTACCAATGGCATTTTTCACAGAACTAGAACAAAAAATTTCACAATTCATTTGGAAACACAAAAGACCCCGAATAGCCAAAGCAGTCTTGAGAAAGAAGAATGGAGCTAGAGGAATCAACCTTCCCGACTTCAGGTTATACTACAAAGCTACAGTCATCAAGACAGTATGGTACTGGCACAAAAACAAATATCGACCAATGGAACAAGATAGAAAGCCCATAAATAAACCCATGCACCTATGGGTACCTTATTTTTGACAAAGGAGGCAAGAATACACAATGGAGCAAAGACAGCATCTTCAACAAGTGGTGCAGGGAAAATTGGACAGCTACATGTAAAAGAATGAAATTAGAACACTTCCTAACACCATACATAAAGATAAACTCAAAATGGATTAAATACCTGAATGTATGATCAGAAACTAAAACTCTTAGAGGAAAACATAGGCAGAAGACTCAATGACATAAATCAAAGCAAGATCCTCTATGATCCACTTCCTAGAGTAATAGAAATAAAAACAAAATTAAACAAGTGAGACCTGATTAAACATACAAACTTTTGCACAGCAAAGGAAACTATAAGCAAGGTGAAAAGACAACCCTCAGAATGGGGGTAAACTAACAAACTAACAATTATGGGAGTCTCAAGGGAACAGAGAGAAAACGGTAAAAATAATTTTTGAGAATATTTGAATAAGTCATGGCAAACTCTCTAAATCTGATTTCTAAAATGTAGATTCAAATCCAAGAAGTTCAATACTCTCCAAATAGAATAAACTTTAGGTAACCCACCATAAGACATGGTCAAGTATTGAAAGCCAAAGCCAAAGAGCAAAACTGAAAAGCAGAAATAGAGAAAACAGCTTGTTATGGACAAGGGATCCTCAATGTGATTAATACCAATTTCTCATCAGAAAGCATGGATGGATGACATATTTAGAGTGCTAAAAGAAAAAAAAAATGTCAACCAGGAATTCTGTATATGACAAAATTGTCCTTCAAAAATGAGGGAGATATTAAGACATTTCCAGATAAATAATACCTAATTTAGTTTGATACTACTAGACCTGCCCTAAAAAAATGTTTAAAGGGAGTCCTTCATACTGAAATGAAAAGACAATAGACAGTAACTCCAAGCTATAGGAAGAAATAAAGATCTTAGGCAAAGGTAAATACACTGGCATATACAAAAATCCGTATTTTGGGTTTGGAACTCCACCTCTTATTTTCTGCATAATTTAAAGACAAATGTATAAAGAATATTTTATGTTACTCAGCACAAGATGTTTAAGGATATAATCATGACAATAAAGGGACTGGAGGCAGAGCTATATAGGAACAGAATTTTTGTATGCTACTGAAGTTCAAAATGTATCAATTTGAACTATACTGTAATATATTTAATATATTAAATATAATCATCATGGCAAACTCAGATTAAATATCTAAAATATACAACATAAGGAGAGGCTGGCAGTCAAGATGGTGGAATAAGAGGAGCTGGGTTTCACCTCTCCCCATAAGTGCATCAAGAATACATCTGCAGTGGAACAATTCACACAGAGCACCTGATGAACACTAACAGAGAACCTCAGACACCTAAAATGACAAGAAAGACTCCTCATATAATCCAGTAGGATGAACGAGAGGAAGGGAATAAACAGGAAAGAGGAAACAGGATAGAACCCACACCCCTGGGGATGGTAGCTGAAGGAGAGGACAGATTACCATGCCCAAGGAGGCCCCCTCACCAGCGGCGAGATATATTGAAATAGAGGGGGCACTTCAGGGGCTATTGGAAGAAAGGGCAGCTACTGGTCTATGACAGGCGAGATAGAATGAAACTTGCATGGATGGTCTGTGCCACAGCCCTGCATGTGCCAGTCTGATGAGCGTCCACTGATGCAGGTTGGGGCTGAATGTTGATGCATAAGATTAAGAGTGGACCCATGGAGAGGACTGCTATTAGTTATGCTGAGACAGCCTAAAGGGATGGGAGTGAGAAACTCTAAAGCTAGGAATGCTCCTGAAGGAAATACAGACTGCCTTGGAAGCAAGGCACTATTGTGCCACCACGGCGGCCTTTACCCACAAGCCAGCCCTGCCTCCACAGGCACTGAAAGGAACTCCCACCATAGGGATCACATCCCAGTCAGTTGCCACCTCCTGCTGGCCTCTGCCTCCCCAGGCACTAGAGGAGGATCCCATCAGAGCAAGCACGTGCACATGCCCTAGAAGTGGCCACTTATCTCTCCCACCTGAGCAAGCACACATGCTCCAGTCTATCACAGCCTCCTGCGAGCACCTGCTTCTATGAGCACTAAAGGGAGATCCCATTAAAGAGAGCACGTGTGGCCCCTTCATGGCTGCCTTAACCCTGTCCTACCTGAATGAGCATATGTTCCCCAGTTGGTAACTGTCTGTTGCCCCTTTCACCTAAGTAAGCAAGTGTGCCCCAGTCAGTGACTGCCTTGTCCCCCTTGCCTGGGCAGGGAGCAGAAACCTGAAAGTGGCTCACACACAGAGGCGAGGCCAAAGCTGAAGCTGAAGCCCAGGGGCTGTATGACTAAGGAAGAAGTGAAATCTCTCCTTGCAACTGCACAAATCAAGGATTAAACCCTTGCAATCTGCAAAATATCTGAATAGACAATGAGTGTTCCCACAAATGAAACCAGTCTGGCATTAGCAGCTGTGAAACAAGCTTGGGGACAAGTACACATGTACTTAGGGGCTTCCCTGGTAGCTCAGCTGGTAAAGAATCCACCTGCAATGCAGGAGACCCGGGGTTGATTTCTGGATCAGGAAGATCCTCTGGAGAAGGTATAGGCCAGTATTCTTGGGTCTCCCTGGTGACTCAGACAGTAAAGAATCTGTCTGAAATGTGGGAGACCTGGGTTAGATCCCTAGATTGGAAAGATCCCCCAGAGGAGGGCATGGCAACCTACTCCAGTATTCTTGCCTGGAGAATCCCCATGGACAGAGGATTCTGGCAGGCTATAGTCCATGGTGTCGCAAAAAGTTGGACACGACTGAGTGACTAAGCACACAGAGCACACATGGCATGAAATCACAGTCTGAGGTGCCTCCAGAGTGCCCACAATAGGTCCAGAGACATACCTAGAGGTCTTGGAGGGCCTTCTGGGGTGAGGTGGGGGTTGGCTGTGACTCACAGTCGGGCAAAAACACTGATAGAGGAGGCCCCAGAGAATTTTTGTTTCATTTTCTTTTGTTGTTCTACATTAAAACTTTTTAATATGTTTTATCTTTCTATTTTTATGCTTTTTTGTCTTGTTTTTTGTTTGTTTGTTTGTTTGTTTGCTTATGTTGGTTCCTTGCTTGTTTGGGGTGGGTTTGTTTTGTTTCATCTTTTTCCATTACATTTTTATTTATTTATTTTTTCTGTCATTTTCATGTGTTTGTTTTATTTGCCTTTTTTAAATTTTGTTTTTTTGTCATTGTTATCTTTTTGGTTTTTTCAAATTTTTTTGTTTATTTACTTTTTTAGTTTTGTGGGTTTTTCTTGTTTGTTTTCTTGGGTTTTGTTTTCTTTGCCTTTTGCTCATGTTAGTTTGGTTTTCATTATTTGTCTTGGTTTTTGTTTGTTTTCTTTTCCTTTGCTTTTTTCATTTGTTTGTTTGTTGCTGTGCCACACAGCTTGTGGTGGCTTGGCTCCCAACCTGGGAGTTGAGCCTTGGACCCCATGGTGGGAGCACCAAATACAGGCCACTGCACTGCCAAAGAATTTCCAGCTTCAGGAAATATTAATAGGCATGTGTTCTCCTCAATGTCCCCATCTTGGCACCAAACCCAGCTCCAACCAACAGCCTGTAAGCTCCAATACTGGATGCCTCAGCCCAAACAACCTGCAAGACAGAAAAATGGCCCCATTCATCAGCACTCAGGCTGCCTAAAGTGTGCTGGCAGACAACCCAAAACACACATGCTGATGTGGCTCTGCCCACCAGCAGGACAAGACACAGCTCCACCCACCAAAACTCAAGCAACAGTCTCTTATACCAGAAAGCCTAACCAAACCCCTGGACCAACCTCACTCACCAGTAGGCAGACACCAGAAGCAAGAGGAGCTATGACCTTGCAGCCTGTGGAACATAGACCACAAACATGATAAACTAGACAAAATTAGATGACAGAGTAATATGTTGCAGATGAAGGAGCAAGGTAAAAACCTACAAGACAAAATAAATAAAGAGGAAATAGGTAATCTAACAGAAGAAGAATTCAGAGTAAAGATAGTAAAGATAATCTGAGATCTTGGAAATAGAAGGAAGGCACAGATCAAGGAGACACAAGAAATGCTTAACAAGGACCTGGAAGAACAAAGAACCAACATTGATGAACAATACAATAATGAAATAAAAAATACACTAGAAGGAATCAATAGCAGAATAACTGAAGCAAAGGAACAGATAAGTGAATTGGAAGATAGGATGGTGGAAATAATTGCCATGGAACAGAATAAAGAATAAAGAAATGAAGACAGTCTCAGAGACTTCTGGAATGACATTAAATGCACCAACATTTAAATTACAGAGTCTCAGAAGAAGAAGAGAAAAAGAAAGCATCTAAGAAAATATTTGAAGAGATTACAGTTGACAACTTGCCTAGCATGGGGAAGGAAAGAGTCACTCGATTTCAGGAAGCACAGACAGTCCCATACAGGATAAACCCAAGAAAAAACACTCTGAAACACACATTAATCAAATTTTTTAAAGTTAAATACAAAGAAAAATACTAAAAGCAACATGGAAAAAGCTAAAAATAAAATACAAAGGAATCTGTATAACGTTATCAGCAGATTTTTCAGCAGAAACTCTGCAGGGCAGAAAGGAATGACAGAATACATTTAAATGATGAAAGGGTAAAACCTACAACCAAGAATACTCTACCCAGCAAGGCTCTCAGATTCAACGGAGAAATCAAAACTTTATAGATAAGCAAAACTAAGAGAATTCAGCACCAACAAACCAGCTTTACAACAAACACTAAAGGAGCTTCTCTAGGCAAGAAACTCAAGATAAGAATAAGATATACAAAAGCAAACCCAAAATGTTTAAAATGGCAATAAAAATATACAGTAGTTAACTGAAATGTTAATGGATTAAATGCTTCAACTAAAAGACACAGACTGGCTGAATGAATTAAAAAACAAGACCTGTATATATGCTGTCTACAACAGACCCACTTCAGACCTAGGGACACATACAGACTAAAAGTGAAAGGATGGAAAAAGGAATTCCACGCAAATGGAACTCAAACAAAATTGGAGTCGCAGTTTTCTTCTCAGGTAAAATAGACTTTAAAATGAACAGTGTTATAAAGGACAAGGAGGGACACTACATAATAATCAAGGGATTATTATGAAGATAGAAGACAAAAAGAAGACATAAGAATTGTAAATATATATATACCCAACATAGGTACACCTGAATATATAAGGCAAATACTAACAGTTATAAAAGGGTGAATTGACAGTAATACAATAATAGCGGGGGACATTAACACCCTAATAACACGAATGGATAGGTTACCCAAACAAAAAAATAAGGAAACACAAGCCTTAAATGGCACATTAGATCAGATGAACTTATTTGACATTTATAAGACATTCCATCAAAAAGCAGCAGAATACACTTTTTTCTCAAGTGCACATTGAACATTCTCCAGGATAGACCATATCTTAGGCCAAAAATCAAGCTTCAGTAAATTTGAGAAAATTGAAATCACATCAAGCATCTTTCCCAACCACAACACTATGAGATTAGAAATCAGTTACAAGAAAAAAAAAACTGTAAAAAACACAAACACATGGAAACTAAGCAATATATTAATAAATAATCAATGGACCACTGAAGAAATCAAAGAGGAAATAAAAAATATGTAGAGACAAGTGAAAATGAAAGTATGACTATCCAAAACCTATGGGAGGCAGCAAAAGCAATTTTAAAAGAGAAGTTTATTGCAATACAATCCTACCTCAAGAAACAAGAAAAGTATCAAATAAACAACCTATCCTTTCACCAAGAGCAGCTAGACCAAGATGCATGAATAAAACCCAAAGTTAGTAGAAGGAAACAAACCATAAAGATCAGAACAGAAATAAATGAAATAGAGATAAGGAAAACAATAGCAAAGATCAATGATACTAAAAGCTGGTCATTTAAGAAGATAAATAAAATTGATAAACCTTTAGTCAGAATCATCAAGAAAAAAGAGAGAGGGCTAAAATAAATTTTTTAAAAAAAGATAAGTTACAGCTGACATGAGAGAAATACAAAGAATCATATGAGGTTACTACAAACAACTCTATGCCAACAAAATGGACAACATAGAAGAAATGGACAGATTCTTATAAAGATACAAGCTTCCAAGACTGAACCAGGAAGAAATAGAAAATATGAACAGTTTGATCACAAGTACTGAAATTGAAATTGTGATTAAAAATCTCCCAACAAACAAAAGCCCAGAGCTTGATGGCTCCAGAGGTGAATTCTATCAAACATTTAGAGAAGATTTAAAAACTATCCTCAAACTCTTCCCAAAAAACTGCAGAGGAAGGAACACTCTCAAGCTCATTCTACAAGATCACTATCACCATGATACCAGACAAAGATATCACACACACACACACACACACACACACACACACACACACACACACAAAACAGGCCAATAGGCTTCCCAGGTGACTCAGTGGTGAAGAATCCACCTGCCAATGTAGGAGACATGGGTCCAATCCCTGGATTGGGAAGATCCCCTGGAGAAGGAAATGGCAACCCACTCCAATATTCTTGCCTGGAAAATTCCATGAACAGAGGAGCCTGGTGGTCTACAGTCCATGGAATCTAAAAGAATCAGACATGACAGAGCACGCATGCACACATATCACTGATGAATATAGATGCACAATCCTCAGCAAAATGCTAGCAAACCCAATCCAACAACACATTAAAAGCATCATATATGCTGTTCAAGTGGAATTTATCACAGGGATGCAAGGATTCTACAATATATGCAAACCAATCAGTGTAATACACCATATTGACAAATTGAAGAATAAAAACAAGATGATCATTTCAATAGAGGCAGAAAAAATTTTTGACAAAGTTTAACACCTATTTATATAAAAAGACTCCAGGGAGACTTCCCTGGTGATCCAGTGCTTAAGAATCTGCATTCCAATGCAGAGGACATGGATTTGATCCCTGGTTGGGGAACTAAGATCCCACGTACTGTGGAACAATTAAGTCTACTGAGCCCACATGCTCTAGAGCCCATGTGCTGCAACTACTAAAGCTGGTGCACTCTAGAGCACACGCTCTACAACAAAAGAAGCTTGTGCAATGCAATGTGAAGCCTGCATATTGCAACTAGAGAGAAACCCCCACAAGACTGCAACTAAGGAAACCTTGCACACTGCAAAGAAGAAATCACATGAGGCAACGAAGACCTAGCACAGCCCTCCCCCCCAAAAAAACTCTCCAGAAAGTGGTTTTAGAGGGAATATACTTTAACATAATAAAGTCCATATATAACAAATCTACAACTGACATCATATTCAAAGGTGAAAAGCTGAAATCCTTTCCTCTAAAATCAGGAAAAAGACAAGGATATCTAGTCTCATCATTTTTATTCAATGTAATTTTGGAATTCATAGCCATAGCTATCAGAAAAGACAAAAAAAAAGCATTTCAAATTGGAAAAGAAGTAAAACTGTCACTTTGCAAATAACAAACTATACATAGAAAGTCCTATAGATGCCACCAGAAAACTATTAGAGCTCTTCAATCAATTCGGTAAAGTTGCAGGATGCAAAATCCATGCACAGAAATCTGTTTCATTCCTATACACTAACAACAAAAGATCAGAAAGAGAGATTAGGAAACAAATCTTATAATTTGTGAATTTCATTTACCAATATGTCAAAAAGAATAAAATACCTAGGAATAAAACTACCTAAGGAGGCAAGAGACCTGCATTCAGAAAACTATAGACATTGATGAAAGTAATCAAAGGTGACACAAACAGATGGAGAGATATACTATGTTTTTGTACTGGAAGAATCAATATGAAAATGACTATACTACCCAAAGCAATCTACAGATTCAGTGCAATCCCTACCAATTTACCAATGGCATTTTTCACAAAATTAGAACAAAAAATGGTACCATTTGTATGGAAACACAAAAGACCCCAAATAGCCAAAACATCATGAGAAAAAAATGGAACTGGAGGACTCAACCTTCCTGACTTCAGACTTTACTACAAAGCTGCAGTCATCATAACACTATGGCATAAAAACAGAAATATAGATCAGTGGAAGAAGATAGAAAGCCCAGAGATAAATCCATGCACTTATGGTCACCTAATGTATGACAAGCGAGGTAATAATATGAAACGGGTAAGAGATTATCCCTTCAATAAGTGGTGCTGGACAGCTGCATGTAAAAGAATGAGATTAGAATATACCCCTAACACTATACACAAAAAATAAACTTGAAACAGATTAAACACTTAAATGTAAGTCCAGATACTATAAAACGTTTAGAGGAAACCATAGGTAGAACACTCTCTGAAATAAATTACAGCAATATCTTTTTAGATCACCTTCTAGAATAAAAACAAAAATAAATAAATGGGATCTGATTAAATTGAAAAGTTTTTGCACAGCAAAGGAAACCATAAACAAAATGAAAAGACAGCCCTCAGAATAGCAGGAAATATTTGCAAAAAAAGCAACCAACAAGGGATTAATCTGGAAAATATACAAGTAGCTCATGCAGCACAATATAAAAAAAATAACCCAATCAAAACATGGGTAGATTAAAATGCACATTTCTCCAACGAAGACATACAAATGGTTAAAAATAGCATGAAAAGATGCTCAGCATCATCAATTGTTAGAGGAATGCAAGTCAAAACTACAGTGAGGTATTACCTCACACTAGTCCACATGGCCATCATCAAAAAATCTACAAACCCTAAATGCTGGAGAGGGTGTGGAGAAAAGGGAACTCTTCTACACTGTTGGTAGGAATGCAAACTGGTATAGCCAGTATGGAGAACAGTATGAAGTTTCCTTAAAAAACTAAAAATATGATCCAGCAATTCTATCCCTGGGCATATATCCATAGAAAACCACAATTCCAAAATATACAAGCACCCCAATGTTCACTCCAGTGCTCCTTTAAGTAGCCATGACATGGAAGCAACTATATTTCATCAACAAAAGAATAGATTTAAAAAATGTGGCACATATATAAAATAGAATATTTCTCAGCCATGAAAAGCACAAAATAATGCCATTTGTAGCAACATGGGTGGGCCTAGGGGTTCTCACAGTGAGTGAGGTCAGACAGAGAAAGACAAATATCATATAATATCACTTGTATGTGGAATCTAAAAAAACAAACCACAAATGAACTTATATACAAAACAGATATAGACTTATGGTTTAAAAAAATAAACATGGTTACTGGGAGATAAGGGAGGGATAAATTGGAGGACTGGGATTGACACATGCACACTACTATATATAGAATAGGTAACAAATAAGGATCAACTGTATAGCACAGGGTTGTTGTTCAGTTGCCCAGTGACTCTTTGTGGCCCCATGGACTGTAGCATGTCAGGCTTCCCTGTCCTTCACTATCTCTTGGAATTTGCTCAAATTCATGTCCATTGAGTGAGCAATGCCATCCAACCATCTTGTCCTCTGTTGTCCCCTTCTCCTCCTGCCCTCAATCTTTCCCAGCATCACGGGCTTTTTCAGTGAGTCGACTCTTCCCATCAGGTGGCCAAAGTATTAGAGCATCAGCCTCAATAGAGAGAGTCCAAGAGAGTCCCTTGGACAGCAAGGAGATCAAACCAGTAAATCCTAAAGGAAATGAACCCTAAATATTCATTGGAAGGACTGATGCTGAAGCCCCAATACTTTGGCCACCTGATGGGAAGAGCTGACTAGTTGGAAAAGACCCTGATAGCACAGGGAACACTACCCAATACTCCATAACTGCCTATATGGGGAAAGATTTCTTCACTAGGCTTCCCAGGGGGATTCTGAAGTGTCTTGGTAGTAAAAGAATCCGCCTGCCCTGACTCGGGCTTGATTCCTGGATTGGGAAGATCCCCTGGAGAAGGAAATGGCAACCCACTCCAGTATTCTTGCCTGGGAAATCCCATGGACAGAGAAGCTTGCTGGGCTACAGTCCCTAGGAATGCAAAGAGTCAGACACGACTTAGTGACTGAGCACAAGCACAAGAGTGGATATATGTATATGTATAATTGATGCACTTCACTGGACACCTGAAACTAAGACAACATTGTAAATCAATTCAGTTCAGTTCAGCTCAGTCACTCAGTCGTGTCTGACTTTTTGCAACCACATGGAATGCAGCACGCCAGGCTTCCCTGTCCATCACCAACTCTCGGAGCTTGCTCAAACTCATGTCCATCGAGTCAGTGATGCCATCCAACCATCTCATCCTCTGTGCCATCCCCTTCTCCTCCTGCCGTCAATCTTTCCCAGCATCAGGGTCTTTTCAAATGAGTCAGCTCTTCATATCAGGTGGCCAAAGTATTGGAGTTTCAGATTCAGCATCAGTCCTTCCAATGAATATTCAGGACTGATTTCCTTTAGGATGGACTGGTTGGATCTCCTTGCAGTCCAAGGGACGCTCAAGAGTCTTCTTCAACACCACAGTTCAAAAGCATCAATTCTTCAGTGCTCAGCTTTCTTTATAGGCCAAATTTCACATCCATACATAACTACTGGGAAAACCATAGCCTTGACTAGACGGATCTTTGTTGACAAAGTAATGTCTCTGCTTTTTAATATGCTGTCTAGGTTGGTCATAGTTTTTCTTCCAAGGAGTAAGTGTCTTTTAATTTCACAGCTGCAGTCACCATCTGCAGTGATTTTGAAGCCCAAAAAATAAAGTCTCTCACTATTTCCATCATTTCCCTATCTATTTGCCACAAAATGATGGGACTGGATGCCATAATCTTCATTTTTTGTATTTGAATTTTGAGCCAACTTTTTCACCCTCCTCTTTCACTTTCATCAAGAGACTCATTAGTTCTTCTTCACTTGCTGCCATAAGAGTGTTGTGATCTGCATATCTGAGGTTATTGATATTTTTCCTGGTAATCTTGATTCCATCTTGTGCTTCATCCAGCCTGGCATTTCGCATGATATATTCTACATAGAAGTTAAATAAGCAAGGTGACAATATACAACCTTAACATACTCCTTAACGTACTCCCAATTTGGAATCAGTCTGTTGTTTCATGTCCAGTTCTAACTGTTGCATCTTGACCTGTATACAGGTTTCTCAGGAGGCAGGTAAGGTGGTCTGGTATTCCCCTCTCTTTAAGAATTTTCCACAGTTTTTGTGATCTACACAGTCAAAGGCTTTGCCATAGTCAATAAAGCAGAAGCATATGTTTTCTGGAACTCTCTTGCTTTTTCAATGACCCAATCATTGTTGTCAACTTGATCTCTGGTTCCTCTGCCTTTTCTAAATCCAACTCAAACATCTGGAATTTCACAGTTCACGTACTGTTGAAGCCTGGCTTGGAGAATTTTGAGCATTACTTTGCTAGAGTGTGAGATGAGTGCACTCGTGCAGTAGTTTGAACATTCTTTGGGATTGCCTTTCTTTGGGATTGGAAGGAAAACTGACCTTTTCCAGTCCTGTGGCCATTGCTGAGTTTTCCAAATTTGGTGGCATATTGAGTGCAGCACTTTCACAGCATTGTCTTCTAGGATTTGAAATAGCTCAACCTCCACTAGCTTTGTAGTCATGCTTCCTGAGGCCCACTTGACTTGGCATTCCAGGGTGTCTGACTCTAGGTGAGTGATCACACCATTGTGGTTACTTGGGTAATGAAGGTCTTTTTTGTACAGTTCTTCTGTGTATTCTTGCCACCTCTTCTTAATATCTCCTCCTTCTGTTAGAGAACCCCAGGAACAGTAAATCAATTATAACCCAATAAAAATTAAAAGTAAAAGAAAATAAAAGATATAAATGTAAATGAGAAGAAAATTTTAATGGTTCACTACAAAAAATTAGCTAACTAAAAGCAAAGGTACAAATAAAGATGAGAGAGGAAATAATTTAAGGTAAGAGAAAACAAATAGCTAAATGTCAGATAAGATCCTCTTTAACTGTAATTGCTGAAAATGTAAATGCATTTAACTCTCCAATAAAAAGCAGGAAGCTTCCAAATGGTTCAATAAAAATGATCCAACTATATTTTGTCTACAAAAGCTTCACTTTAGAGCCAAATACACAAATAGGTTGAAAGTAAATGGATGGAAAAATATATTTAAGTAGTAACCAAAAAGGAGTTAGCATGGATAAACTAACATCAGACGATCTAGACTTTAAAATTGTTAAAAGAGACATAGAAGGACACTATACATTAATTAAAATCTCAATACACCAAGAAGATATATAACAATTTTAAGCATATAAGCACCTAACATCAGATTTCCCAAATATATGAAATGCATATTGACAGAATTGAAGGAAGAAATAGTTCTATAATAATAGTTGCATAGTTCAAAGTCCAACTTTCAATTATGACTAACCAAAATATCAATATGGAAATAGAGTACTTGAGCAACACAGTAAAGCAATTTGTTATAAGAAGCATAGTACATGCTATTCCACAACAACAGAAAACAAATATTTCTCAAGTGTAGATGGAATATTCTCCAGGAGATAGCATATATTAAGCCACAAAACAAGCATCAGTAAAGTTTTAAAGACTGAAATCAAAGTATCACTTCCAATCACAATGGAATGGAAGTATAAATCAATAATGGAAGGAAAACTAGAAAATTCATGTAAATATGAAAATTAAAGAACACATTCTTAAACAATAGATCAAAGAAGAAATTACAATAGAAAATATTTATAGATGAATGAATATAAAACCCTAATATACAAAACTTGCAGGATGCACCAAAGGCAGTGCTCAGAAGGAAATTTATAGCTGCAATATCTACATTTAGAATAAGAAAGATCTCAAATAAATACCCCAACTTTATAACCTGAGGAGCAATCAATAAAAGATAGACAAGTAAATACAAAACTAGCAGAAGGAAGGAAACAATAGAGATTAGAGGGGAGATATACTATGGAAGAGGGCTTCCCAGGCGGTGCTAGTTGTAAAGAACCTGCCTGCCAATGCAAAAGATATAAAAGACATGATTCAATCCCTGGATTGGGAAGATCCCCTAGAAGAGGGCATGCAATCCACTTCAGTATTCATGCTTAGAGAATCCCATGGATAGAGGAGCCTGGCAGGCTAAGGTCCATAGGGATGCAAAGAATCAGACGCGACTCGAACAACTTAGCACTAGCAAATCAGGGAAGGGAAAAACAATAGGATAAACAAAACCAAAAGTTGGTTCTTGGAGAAGATCAACAAAATAGATAAAATGTTAGTTGGACTAACCAAGTATATAAAACAAAAATAATTAAATGAGAAATGAAATGGGGACTTTACTATGGAACATACAGAAAAACATGGATTATAATAAAGTATAATGAATGTATGCCAACAAATTAAATAAGCTAAATGAAATGGACAAATTCCCAGAAACAAACAAATCACCTAACCTGACTCAAAAAGAAATAAAACTCAGCAGATCTCTCACAACAGTATAAGAATTTGTATTCTACTTATTAAGTGGAGTAATTTCGTCCAGTTTTAGTTCAGCATTTTTAGTGCTGAGGTTGAAGCAGTTCACAGCAAACAGCATTAGATTTCAGATACAGAACTAAGTATAAGCACTCGCATCTGTGAATTCAAGATTCCAACCAGGCAAGACCATTTTTTAGGCATCAGAAAAGAAGTTGTGCTTCGGAGTCACAGAGTTATGTTCCAAGTTCAAAGGACAAGCAAGGCTTTCCAAAACCATTTTTATCTTGTCAGTATTAGAATCCAAATTAACCTCAAAAATGGGCACATCAGTACAAGTATTTAGCAACCTCTAATGATCAGACGTTTGATTTCCCCAAAGGCTCATTAGCACAGTAAAAACTCATCTTTAGAAAAAATACCCTACAAGGGTAAGAATGACATTGACACATTTCTTCAAAACCATTAAAAGAAGAAAGTAGAATGAAATATATAAATTGTTGAAAGAAAAAAACACCCCAAATCCACAAACCTAGAACTCTGCTAGCAAAATTAACATTCAAAAATGAAGGAGAAATAAGGATTTTTCTCAGGCCAAAAAAAAAAAAAAAAAAAGAGGGAATTTGTCACCTTTAAATCTGCCTTGCAACAAAAATTAGAAGGTGTTATCCAGAGAGAATGAAAATGATATAGCTGAGTAACCTGTCCTATTAAAGAAAGAGTGTCTGAGAAGGAATAAAGGTGAAATAAAACCTTTATTTTTCTTATTATTAATTGGTTTAACATATAATAGTTTGTTTAAAATAATAACAGGAACAATGTATTGGGTGATTATAGCTTATGAAAAAAGTGAAATTAATCACAGCATAACAAAGAATGAGAGGGAAGAATTGGCAGACTGTTACACAATACATGAACTATCTATGAAACAGTCAAGTGTTATTTGAACACGGATCTAAATAGTTGTAAATGTAAATTTTCAGATCTAGTTTCCTCAGTGTGTATGCCCAGAAGTGGTATTGCTGGGTCATATGGCAGTTCTATTTCCAGTTTTTAAAGAAATCTCCACACTGTTTTCCATAGTGGCTGTACTAGTTTGCATTCCCACCTAAACTCTAGGTCAAAGACTAAATTAAAATAAAAAGAATTATAATAGATATGTTGAAAGGACAGACTATGGACTCACACAAAAAGCTCAATTAAAATTACATAAGATGAAAGATGAGTGGAAGACAAAAAACAAAGAACAAGGAGAGTGAATAGAAAGCAGTTATATGTATGGTACATGTTATTTCAACAATATCAATAATCACTTTAAATATGAATTGTTTAAATACACTCTGTTAATCTTTTGGGGTTACTATAAGAAAAGCACCATAAGCTGGGTGACTTATATATAACAAACAGTTATGGAGGCTATTTGTGACTCCATTGCTAAGATTACGGCACTGGAAGATTTGGTGTCTGGTGAAAGCCTGCTTCCTGGTCTATAGGTGGACATCTTTTCACTGTAACCATATGTGGTGGGAGAAATGACTTTTCTCAGACCACCTTTATAGGAGCACTAATTTCATTCATGAGGACTCTGCAATCTCAAACAAAATCCAAGCAAGTTATATTGTGGATATTAACAAACTTATTTTAATAGTAATATGAAATGACAAAATAGACCACACAAGGCTAAAAAAGAACAAAGTTGGGTAATGGATATTGCCCATCTTTAAAATATAAGATAAAGCTACAAGTAACAATTTCTATTTTTAAAAAAAGCCAGGGATATTTTTATGGGGACTATACTGAATCTGTAGATCACTTTGGATAGTATGGACACTTGAACAATATTAAAATTTCCATTCCATGAATACTGGATGTATTTCCCTTTCTTTCTGTCTTCTTTAATTACTTTCAGCAATGTTTTATAATTTTTAGCATACAAGTCTTTCTTCTCCTTTGTTAAGTTTGTTTCTAAGCATTTTATTTCTGCTGGTGCTACTGTAAATTAGATTGTTGTCTAATTTTCTTTTCAGAAAGTTTGTTGTTAGTTCATAGAAACAAAACTAATTTTATGTCAATTATGCATCCTGCAACTTTACTAAATTTTTTAATTAGTTTTATCAATTTTCTTGAGGAGTTCAGGATTTTCTACATAAGATCATGTCATCTGCAAACATAATTTTACTTCTCCTTTCCAATTTTGTTGCCTTTTTCCCCCCTTGTCTAATTGCTTGAACTAGAATGTCTAGTACTATTTTTTTGTTTGTTTGTTTTGTTTTATTTTGGCTTCACTGTGTGGGATGTGGGATCTTAGTTTCCCAGCTGGGGATCGAATCTACACTCCCTGCATTGGAAGCACAGAGTCTTAACAACTGGACTGTCAAGGAAGTTCTTCTAGTACTGTTTTGAATAGGAGTGATGAGAAAAGGAACACCCCTTCCTTGTACCAGATCTTAGATTAAAAAAACAAACAAACTGGTTTTCTCTGCTGCGTTTGATATAGCTGTGGCTTGTTATATATGGCTTTTATTATGTTGAGATACTTTTTCTGCATTTGTTGAGATGATCATGTAATTTTTGTATTTAATTTGTTAATGTGGTATATCAGGTTAACTGATCTGCTCATGCTGAACCCTCACGTCCCAAAGACAAATTCCACTTGACTGTGATATGTGATCCTCTTAATATGCTACTGAGTTTGGTTTACTAGTATTTTATTGAGGATTTGTACATCTATGTTTATCATGGTTATTGATCTATAGTTTTGCTTTCTTGTAATGCCTTTGTCTGGCTCTGGTGTCAGGGCAATGCTGGCCTTCTTAAATGAGCTTGGAAATGTTCCCTCCTTTTAAAATTTTGAAAGAATTTCAGAAGAACTGGCATTAATTACTTAAATGTTTGTGAGCATTCACAAGTGAGGCCATCTGGTCCTGGACTTTTTCTTGTTGGGATGTTTTTCATTTATGATTTATATAAACCAAAAAGACCCTAGATAGCTAAAGCAATTTTGAACAAGATTGGAGGTATCACACTTCCTCATTTCAAAATACATTACAAAACCATGGTAGATAAGAGAGTATGTATTGGGATAAAAATAAACATACAGACTAATGCAACAGAATAGAAAGCACAGAAAGAAACTCACATATATAGTCTACTGATCTTTGGCAGAGGAGCCAAAAAATATACAATGGGGAAAGACTAGTTTATTCAACAGTGTTAGGAAGACTGATAGCCACTTAGAAAAACTTATATTGGATCCCTTCCTTATGTGATACACAAAACACAACTGGATAGAGAGTAATGCTTAAGCAGAAAACCAGAAATTGTAGAAATCATAGAAGAAAACACAGGAGAAAAACTTTTAGACATTTGTCTTGGCAGTGATTTCTTTGCCACAGGATATGATGCCATAAGAATAGGCAGAAGAAAAAATGAACAAACGGGACTGCATCAAAGAAACTTCTGAAGAGGAAATCAAACAATCAACTGAGTGAAAATACAACCTACTGAGTAAAAGAAAATATGTGCAAACCATTCATCTGGTAAGCAATTAATATCCAAAGTATATGAGGACTTATACAACTAAAACCAAGAAAGGTGGTAAAGAAGAAAGTTGGGGACAAAAATGTATTACATATGGGAAACAGAAAAATCCAAGCTCCTTCCTGATAGTAATTATTTCACGTAAGAGGGTTAAACTTCTCAATGAAAGAAGCAGAGCTTGGCAGAATGAATTTAAAAAGAAATGATCCCACTATATACTAACTGTGAAGTCTCTCTTCATATCTAAAGACATACTTAGTTTGAAAGTAAAGTGGTCCCAAAAGATATTCCATGTATATAGTAAACAAAAGAGAGCAGTACATTGCCCTGGTACTATATCAGTACCAGGGTAGCAGGTACTGATATAGTAATATCAGATATGAGACATTAATTTTAAAAATGTTTCAAGAGACACAAAAGGAAGAGTCTTATATAGCAATAAAAGTGTGTGTGTGTAGTAACTCAGTTGTGTCAGACTCTTTGCAACCCCATGATCTTTCCAACTCAGGGATCAAACCCAGGTCTCCTGCATTGAAGGCAGATTCTTTACCATCTGAGTCACCAGGAAAACCCTAATAAAAGGGGTATATAGACCCTTTAATTACATATTGTATTTTATATATATATATATATATATATATATATATATATATATATATATCCAGAACTAATAAATAAATATGACAGTGGTGTAATTGAAGAAATAAATAGTTCTACGAGTCTGCCTGCAATGTGGGAGAGCCAGGTTCAATCTCTGGGTCGGGAAATTCCCCTGGAGAAGGAAATAGCAACCCACTCCAATATTCTTGCCTGGAGAATTCCATGGACAGAGGAACCCGGTGGGCTACAGTCCATGGGGTCACAAATAGTCGGACACGACTGAATGACTAACACATAGTAATAGTAGGAATCATCTGAAAACCCTACGTTCAACAATAATAGCACCATTTAAAGTAATAATAAAGAAATAGAGGACTTGAACAACACTATAAAGCAACTGGATGTAATAAGCATATACAGAACATTACACCCACCAAGAAGCAGAGCACATTTGTTCTTAAGTGCACATGAAAGAGTCTCTAGTATAGAACTTATGTAAGGACACAAAATGAGTCTTAGTAAATTTAAAGACAGAAATTGCACAAACTATGTTTTCCAACCACAATGGAATGAAACAAAAATCAATAGGGGAATGAAAAGGCAAATTCACAAATATGTTGACATCAAACAATAAACTCTGTAAAAAAAAATGGGTCAAAGAAGAAATCATAAAGGAAATTAGAAAATATCTTGAGACAAATGAAAACAAAAAGATATTCCAAATTTTATGGGATCAATTAAAGCAATGTTAAGATGGAATTTGTTGCTTTAAATATTTAATTACAAAAAGAAAAGCTATATCAAATGAATAAATTAACATTACACCTGAAGGTATTTGAAAAAGAATTAAGACCAAAGTTAGCAGAAAAACAACAAATATTAGAGCAGAGACAAGGTATTGAAGAAAAAAGTAAGAAAATCAATGAAACCAAAATACGGATTTCAAAAAAATCAGTAAAATTGACAAAACTGAAGGTAGGAAGAATAAGAAAAAAAGAGACAACACTCACATTACTAAAATTAAAAGTGAAAGAGAGAACTTTTGATTACCAATTTTACAGGAAGGAACAGGATTATAAGAATTCCATAAACAAAGATACATCAACAAATTAGATAATTCAGATGAAAAGGACAAACCTTTAGAGGTATATAGCCTACAAAGACTGATGCATCAAGTACTAGAAAATATGAATACACCTATAACCAGAAAGGATATCAGTAATCAAAATCTTCCCAATGAAGAAAAGTCTACAAACAAAAGCCCAGGACCAGATGGCTTCACAGGTGAATTCTACTAAAAATTTAGAGAAGAACTAACACCTATCTCTCAAACTCTTCCAGAAAATTGCAGAGGAAGGTAAACTCCCAAACTCATTCTATGAAGCCACCATCACCCTAATACCAAAACCAGAGAGAGATGTCACAATAAAAGAAAACTACAGGCCAATATCACTGATGAATGTAGATGCAAAAATCGTCAACAAAATTCTAGCAAACAGAATCCAACACCATATTAAAAAGATCATACATCATGCCCAAGTGGGCTTTATCCCAGGAATGCAAGGATTCCTTAATATCTGCAAATCAATCAATGCAACACACCACATCAACAAATTGAAAGATAAAAACCATATGATTATCTCAATAGATGCAGAGAAAGCCTTTGACAAAAATTCAATACCAAATTATAAAAACCCTCCAGAAAGCAGGCATAGAAGGAACATACCTTGACATAATAAAAGTGATATATGATAAACCCACAGCAAACATTATCCTCAATGGTGAAAAATTGAAAGCATTTCCCCTAAAGTCAGGAACAAGACAAAGGTGCTCACTCTCACCACTACTATTCATCACAGTTTTGGAAGTTTTAGTCACATCAATCAGAGAAGAAAAAGAAATAAAAGGAATCCAGATTGAAAAAGAAGTAAAACTTTCACTGTTTGCAGATGACATGATCCTCTACATAGAAAACCCTAAAGACACCACCAGAAAATTACTAGAGCTGATCAATGAATGCAGTAAAGTTTCAGGATATAAAATTAACACACAGAAATCCCTTGCACTTCTAAACACTAACAATGTGGAAACAGAAAGAGAAATTAAGGAAACAATTCCATTCACCATGGCAACAAAAAGAATGAAATACTGAGAAATAGATCCACCTAAAGAAACAAAAGACATATATAGAAAACTATAAAACACTGATGAAAGAAATCAAAGATGACACAAATAGATGGAGAAATATGCCATATTCATGGATGGGAAGAATCAATATAATGAAAATGAGTATACTTCCCAGAGCAATCCATAGATTCAATGCAATCCCTATCAAGCTACCAATGGCATTTCTCAGAGAACTAGAACAAATAATTTCACAGTTTGTATGGAAATACAAAAACCTCGAATAACCAAAGCAATCTTGAGAAAGAAGAATGGAACTAGAGGAATCAACCTGCCTGACTTCAGGCTCTACTACAAAGCTACAGTCATTAAGACAGTATGGTACTAGCACAAAAACAGAAATATAGATCAATAGAACAAAATAGAAAGCCCAGAGATAAATCCATGTACCTACAGACACGTTATTTTTGACAAAGGAGGCAAGACTATACAATGGAGAAAGACAATCTCTTTAACAAGTGGTGCTGGGGAAACTGGCCAAACACCTATAAAAGAATGAAACTAGAACACTTTCTAACACCATACACACACACACACACACACACACACACACACACTCACACACACAAAAAAAAAAACCTCAAAATGGATTAAAGATCTAAATTTAAGACCAGAAACTGTAAAACTCTTAGAGGAAAACATAGGCAAAACACTCTCTGACATAAATCACAGCAGGATCCTCTATAATCCACCTCCCAGAGTAACGGAAATAAAAGCAAAATAAATAAATGGGATCTAATTAAACTTAAAAGATTTGCACAATGAAGGAAACTATAAGCAAGGTGAAAAGATAGCCTTCAGAATGGGAGAAAATAAAAGCAAATGAAGCAACTGACAAAGAATTAATTTCAAAAATATACAAGCAGCTCATGCAGCTCAATACCAGAAAAATAAACGACCCAATCAAAAAGTGGGCCAAAGAACTAAACAGACATTTCTCCAAAGAAGACATACAAATGACTAACAAATACATGAAAAGATGATCAACATCACTCATTGTCAGAGAAGTGCAAATCAAAACCACAATGAGGTACCATCTCAAGTCGATCAGAATGGCTGCTATGAAAAAGTCTACAAACAATAAAAGCTGGAGAGGGTGTGGAGAAAAGGAACCCTCTTACAGTGTTGATGGGAATGCAAACTAGTACAGCCACTATGGAGAACAGTGTGGAAATTCCTTAAAATACTGGAAATAGAACTGCCATACGACCCAGCAACCCCAATGCTGGGCATACACACCAAGGAAACCAGAACTGAAAGGGACACGTGTACCCCAATGTTCATCACAGCACTGTTTACAATAACTAGGACATGGAAGCAGCCTTGATGCCCATCGGCAGACAAATGGATAAGAAAACTGTGGTACATATACACAATGGAATATTACTCAGCCATTTAAAAAGAACATATTTGAATCAGTTCTAATGAGGCGGATGAAACCGGAGCCTATTATACAGAGTGAAGTAAGTCAGCAAGAAAAACACCAATACAGTATATTAATGCATATATATATAGAATTTAGAAAGATGGTAATGATGACCCTATGGGCAAGACAGAAAAAGAGTCATAGATATAAAGAACAGTCTTTTTGGACTCTGTGGGAGAAGGCGAGGGTGGGATGATTTGAGAGAATGGCAATGATACGTGTATATTACCATATGTGAAATAGATCAGCAGTCCAAGTTTGATGCATAAAACAGGGCACTCACAGTCAGTGTACTGGGACAACCCTGAGGAAGGGGGTGGGGAGGGACGTGGGAGGAGGTGGTGAGGGAGGTGGGACGGGGGTTCAGGATGGGGGACACATGTAATGTACAACCATGGCTGATTCATGTCAACGTATGGCAAAAACCACTACAATATTGCAAAGTAATTAGCCTCCAATTAAAATAAATAAATTATGTATTTAAATAAAGAAAAGTTTAGGACTGGATATCTTTACTGGTGATTTCTATCAAACATTTAAAGAAATAATACCAATCCTACTCAAACTCTTCTAAAAAACTGAAGAGGAGGCAACAGTTGCTAACTCATTTTAGCAGGACAGCTTTATTCTGATATCAAAGGAAGACAAAAACACTATGAGAAGAGAAAACTAGAGACCATTATCCCTTATAAGTATTGATGCAAAAATCCTCAATAAAATACTAGCAAAATGAATTCAGCAATATTAAAATTATTATATACCATGACCCAGTGGGATTTATTCCTCAAACACAAGTGTTGATGTGAAACAAAAACAAAGACTATCAGATACATCTCCAGTAAGTATGGGTTTATTCAGAATCAACAGAGAATTGCAATTCAGGACCTGGAACCATGGTGAACCACGTGCAAATCCCCATATGGCAAGGAAAGGTGATGGCATTAATAAAGATGAAAAAGAAGGTTGGGAGAGCTACAGTAAACAGAGTCTATGGCTTTTCACTGGCTGATACCTTGCCAGGAAAAGAAAAGGAGACTTTCTTCTTCCTACTGGACTCATTATTGTCACAAGGCATGAGAAAACCCCTTCTTGTCTGCAAATATATTTAATTGAAGTTTCTCTTCATTAATTCCATACTAGGATGGTTCAACACATGAAAACCAATCAATGTTATATACTACAAAGTATATAAAAGGGAAAAACCCACACGATCAATTTAAGAATAAAAAGCGTTTGACATGAATCAGCCATGGACTTACATGTATTCCCCATCCCGAATGTATGACAAAACCCACTACAATATTGTAAAGTAATTAGCTTCCAACTAATAAAAATAAATGGAAAAAAAAAGCGTTTGACAAAATCCAATACATACTCAGGGGCTTCCTTAATAGCTCAGTTGGTAAAGAATCCACCTGCAATGCAGGTTAACCCAGTTCAATTCCTGGGTCAGGAAGATCCGCTGGAGAAGGGATAGGCTAACCACTCCAGTATTCCTGGGCTTCCCTTGTGGCTCAGCTGGTAAAGAATCCTGCTGTAATGCGGGAGACCTGGGTTCGATCCCTGAGTTGGGAAGATCCCCTGGAGAAGGGAAAGGCTACCCACTCCAATATTCTGGCCTGGAGAATTCCAATGAACTGCATAGTCCATGGGGTCTCAAAGAGTCGAACACAGCTGAGCAACTTCACTTTCACTTTCAGTACACACTCAAGTTAAAAAAAAATACTCAACAACCTAGGAATAGAAGAAAATTACTGGAATATGTATTAAGGGTATAACAAAAAGCCCACAGTAAACATCATACTCAATGTTGGAAGACTGAAAGCTTTTCATATCAAGAACCAGGTAAGGATTCTCACTTTCATCACTTCAATTCAACAAGTTTTATTCAGGTCAACTAGCAAGAAAATGGAAAAAAACGTGATATTCAAATTGGAAAGAAGTAAAATCCTCTCTGTTCACAGATGACATGATCATATTTGTAGAAACCCCTAAAGATTCCACAATTTTGTTAGAACTAATAATCAAGTTCAGCAACGTTCCAGGATACAAAATCAATAACAAAACAATTACTTCTTTATACACTAACAGTGAATAATTAAAAAGGGAAATTAAGAAAACATTTCATAATTCCATTTACAGTAACATTAAAAAGAATAAAATATTTAAGAATAAACCTAACCGAGGAGGTAAGAGATTTGGATACTGTAAACTATGTGAAATATTGCTGAAAGACAGAAATTAACATAAGGACACCCCATATTCATTGATTGGAAGAATTAATATTGTTAAAATGTCAATAATACCCAAAGCAATCTACAAATTTAATGTAATCCCTATGAAATCTCAATTATAATTTTGTGAAAATAGAAAAACCCATCATAAAACTCATATGGAATCTCAAGAGACCTTGAATAGCCCAAATAATCCTGAAAAAGAAGAACACAGTTAGATAACTCATATTTCTTGTTATCAAAACTTACTACAAGGTTACATGAATCAAAACAGTGTGAACTGGTGTAAAGACAGAACTATAGACCAAAGGAATAGAACAGACTCTTAAGAAATACATCCTCACATATATGGTCAAATGATTTTTGACAAGGTTGCTAAAATAATTCAATGCAGGAAAGGAGAAGCTTCAACAGATGATGCTGTAAAAACTGAATATCCACATGCAAAAGAATGATGTTGGACCCTTGCTTTCATCATATGCAAAAATTAACACAAAATATATCAAATATCTAAATGGAAGAGTTAAAACCATAACACTCTTAAAAGAAAACAGGGGCAAAGTTCCATGACATTGGCATTGGTAATGATTTCTTGGATATGACACCAAAAGCACAGGCAGCAAAAGAAAATATAAATTGGATTTCATCAAATCAAAAAGTTTCTTGCATTAAAGATATGATCAACAGAGTTTAAAGGCAACCCTAGAATGGGAAAAAATATTTTCAAATAATAAACCTGATTAATATACAGAATATACAAAGAATTTTTACAATTCAATGACAAAAAAGTCAAATCAAAAATGGGTAAAGGACTTGAATAGACATTTCTCCAAGAAAATATAATACAGCCATGAAGCTCATCAAAAGATGTTCAACATCACTAATTATTGGGGAAATTCATATCAAAACCACAATGAAATACCACTTTACATCCATTATGATGCCTGTTATCAAAGAAAATCACAGAAGATGGTATGTATTGCCATAGATGTAGAGAAATTGGAACCCTTGTAAAATGGCAGAGCCATAGTGGAAAACAGTATGACAGTTCTTCAGAAAATTAAATATTGAATTATCATACAATCCAGCAAGTACACTTCTGGATATATACCCAAAAGCAGGGTCTCAAACATATTTGTATGCCCATGTTCATAGCATCATTATTCACAACAGCCAAATGGTGGAATGGTGGGGAAACAAATGCCCATTGATGGCTGAAAAGATAAACAAGATGCATTTTACACATACAATCTAATATTTTTCAGTCTTAAAATGGAAGGAAACTCTAATACATGCTATAATATGGATGAATCTTGAAGACATTGTGCTAATTATTCAGACACAGAAAGACAAACATTGTATGATTCCACTTAAATGACTTACCTGGAATAGTCAAATTCATGGATACAGATAGTAAAATGATAGTTTCCAGAGGCTGGAGGCTGGGGGAGTAGGGAGTTATTGTATAATGAATATATAGCTTCAGTCTGGGAAGATAACAGGTTCTAGAATGAATGGTGGTGATGTGAATGTACCTAACACCACTGAACTGTACACTTAAAATGGTTATAATTCTTTAAAAGTCTCCTATAATTTAGATGCCCCAAAGACAATCTCATTACCCAAAAAAAAAAAAAAAAGACAGTAGTACTCTCAGTGACTATCAGATTCTACTCCCTGTATTCCATTTTTCACATTTTATATTTTCCAGTACCTCTAAGACTCTTGGGATATGCCCTCAATAGGTCAGTCCTTTTAATTCCTTTATCTATGAGTTCTTAATGACAGAAATACAATTTCATTGCTCTTTATATGACCACACTAAGACCACAGTAGACACATCCAAGTGTGAATGAATGAACAAACTATCTAAAGGTAAAACATATAAATGAGTTGTGGTTTGGAAAAGATTGAAGTACCAGTTTTACAAATATACACTCAAGTTCTTAAAACTCATGACATAACTCTGAATTGCACAGGTTGCTCAAATTACAAGAATAGTTGTAATTGAAATATAATTTTCAAGACTGTACATAAGCAATATACTGTGATTGGTTAAGTTGTTTCTCTTGGGGATATGGGTTAACAATTCTGAAACATGTATAATGGGATTAAGCAAATAATAAATGGATAATGGATGGTGAGAATCAGATTTTTCACTGTTGGAGTGAGAGGTTACAGAAAAACAAGGGAATGAGTCTAGAATGATCCATGTGGTAACAGATTAGGGTCAGAGAAATCAATATGAAAGCATGTTTAGCTTAATATAGATACTGATGAATAGATGTGGGGATAATTATAGAGATGTGAATACACTAGCTCTGTTTACTGAAAAGGTGTAGAATCAATAACATCACAGTAGCACTGAGCCCACCACTGCTCAGATACTGATTTCTGACACCATTCTCCAAAAACAGGAATAAAGCATCCTTGGAGAAATGACTGATTCTAGGATTGAAATAGGAACATACAAAATTAGTCAGTAGCATTTTGTAGTGCCAGGCACATACAAATATGGGGATATGCCTAGGGACATAGGGACCAACTTAAAGAGCTACCAATGGCCAAAGCTGGAAAAATCTATGTAACAAAAGAAATAATGAACTACTAGATTATAACCCAAATCATAAATACATATCTATGAATACATACATACAAATATGTACATAAATAGAAGAGATAAACCTCTTGCAAAGAAGAATTATAAAAAGTTTATGTGATACTCCTCTAGGAGATGTAGCACAAATCCCCAACACCCAAGTGTAGACTATGTTTAGTAAAACTTGCTTCCAAAGAGTAACATTATGGAAAGTGGAGGGGAAGAGGTAGTGTAACTTTACAGTGAAGAAATGTAGCTAACATAATCTTAGTCAGGTAATTAAGGTTAATAACATCAGGTATGTCATTTTGATGGCACTTTTCCTCAATGTGATGTGATAAGAAAGGCACTTCACCTCTTTACTCTTCTTCCCCCAAATCCATAAGCCCAGTTAAAGCATGAGAGAAACATCAAACAAATCTGAACTGAGGTCCCTATGTATCCTACAAAGTACCTGACTGATTCTCCTCAAAACTGTTAAGGTCATCAAAAACAAAAACACTCGCCCAGTAAACTTAACCAGGGTGACAGCCTGCTAAAATATAAGATTTAAATAGGATCCAGTGTCTTATAATACTAAAAATGTCCAGGATATAATTTAAAAAATCACTCATATCAAAAACCAGAAAATCACAACTTGAATGAGCAGAACTGATTAACAGATGTCACTCAGATATTGTAATTACCTGATAAGGATTTTATAGAAGCCATCATTAAATGCTTCAAGAAGCAGTTATGAACACTCTTGAAATAAATGAATAATAGAACATCTCAGAAAAGAAACAAAACAGTGAATCAAATAAAAATGATAACATTGAAAAAATAAAATAACTAAATTAAAAACTCACTGGCTGGGTTTAATTGCTGAATGAAGATGGCAGGAAAGAATAAATGAACTTGAACACATACAAATAGCACTGACCCAATCTGAACAAAAAGAAAACACACTGAAAAACATGAGCAAACCCACAATGCCTGTGACAATAATAAAAGATCTAAAATTCATGTCATCCAGGTACCATAAAGAAAGGAGCAGGAGTGCGGGGCAGAAAAAAATATTCAAGGAAATAAAAGCTGAAAAATTCCAAAATCTGGCAAAAAGCATAAACTTATAGGGTTCACATGATTTTATATTATATTTTTGTACCTGCCCATGAGTCTATAATTATTTCAAATAAAAGGAACAAAAAGGAAAAAAATGACATTTAACCACCTCAATCCTCTTCTGTTTGGGATTACCTCAGGGATATAAAGCTATAAAAGAGAAGCTATAATTTAACTCCCTAATATGTTTGAAGCTAATTATATTATAATTTGATGCCCATAAAAATTCTAAGAAGTGATGATGATGATTATAATAATAATCACCTAACATTTTAGGACTTGCTACGTGCCAGGAGTTGTGCTAAGTGCTTGACAGTCTTTATCACAATGAATTATGAAAACAATCTTATGACCTAGGTACTGCAATTATCTCCACTGTACAGATATGAAAACTGCTGACAAGTGGAATTTATTAGTTTGACCCAGGTCATAAAATATACAAGTTCCACAATAGGGGCAAGAACTCAGATTAAAAAAAAAAAAAAAACTCTGAGGTTTAAAAAAGGTAAAAATTTAAATTAAATCTATGATTAAGTGATAAGTAGGTCATATTACCAAAGTATAAATTGTAGAATATTTAAGAAGAAGTGAGATTTAATTCCTATAATATATATTTTTTAATTCCTATAATACTTTTACCTGTTAAGCTGCATTCGGAAGTTTTCTTAAAAAGCTTCAGCCTAGCTGTTTCCATATACTAAGTCAATGAATTAAGTTAATATCTATCCCAGTAGTAGTACCAAGAAGTTTTAATATGGGTAGAGACATTTTACCATAACTAAACTAGCAGCATCATTCAGGCTCACTAAAGGCAGCATGGTGTGATGAGAAGAGTGCAAGCAATGAGATCAGGTCTGAATTCTGGCTCACTAGTTAAATGATACTGGAAAATTACAATGAATATATCTCAGATTTCTCATCTGAAAAACTGAGATAATCACTTTTACCCAAACTCTACTGGGGACTTAATGCTGGAGTATTCTGCAAATGAGATATAGTAAAAGTATGTAAGTTTAATATTTGACCAAGAAATGTAAATGTCTTAAACTGCCTAATATGAGTCTTGGCAAGTAAAAGCAGTTTTTTTTCAATTCCTCTATGTTGTAAAATGAAACATATCTCATCATATTGAGGAAGAGATCTCATTGCAAATCACTTACTTTTTCCTTATCCATAGGATTCCTGATAAACTCTAGGTGATATTTTGGACAACAAAGATTATTGCCTATGTATCATTTGCAGTTTTTACTAACATATTCTGCATTAAAACATGTACATGTATGCACAGATGTGAGCATGAACACATACACATTATCAATTTTATTATCTCCTTTCACTTTGATAGATTATGGAGAAGTATCAAATGATAAAGCAGTCCATATTGGTTCCACCTGCTGTCAATCTCTCTGACCACAAGCTTCCACTCATTCTGGATCATCCTGCTGTGTATTGTGTGTGTGTGTGTGTGTGAGAGAGAGAGTATGTGTTTGTGTGTGTATCTGAGGGCATAAGTGTGAAATAGAAAATTTAATAAAAATAGTCACTTATTTTTTTTACCATTTTCATGAAGTTTCTTTGTGAAATTTTTATTTTAGCACCAATCTTACCAAATAAGACTACTTGGAAAGCTTTAACCCCATGGCCCAGTGATACATTTCATTGGAATGTAGAAGCTTTTGTATGGGGTTTAAATCAATAAATGGATTCTCTAGTTTACAGAGATAGTAAATTACAACTAGGGATCACAAAGGACCCCAGATCTTTATAAAACTTCTTTCTTAGGGCATATACAAGCATGGGGCACTTGATGCTTTATGAAACCATATTCTATGTGTAAGAGTACCTGTGACCTGTAAGAAGAAAGGCAATTCTAGCTGAGGCATATAGGGGTCAGGTGCCAAAAGCAGTTTTATGTTTTTTTTTTTTTTTTTTTTTTTTCATTTAATTTTATTAGTTGAAGGCTAATTACTTTACAATACTGTAGTGGTTCTTACCATATATTGACATGAATCAGCCATGGATTTACATGTGTTCCCCATCCCAATCCCCCCTCCCACCTCCATCCCCATCCCTTCCCTCTGGGTCTTCCCAGTGCACCAGCCCTGAGCACTTGTCTCATGCATCCAACCTGGGCAGGTGATCTGTTTCACACTTGACAATATACATGTTTCAATGCTATTCTCTCAGATCATCCCACTCTCGCCTTCTCCCACAGAGTCCAAAAGTCTGTTCTATATATCTGTGACTCTTTTTCTGTCTTGCATATAGGGTCATCATTATCATCTTTCTAAATTCCATATATATGTGTTAGTATACTATATTGGTGTTTATCTATCTGGCTTACTTCACTCTGTATAATGGGCTCCAGTTTCATCCATCTCATTAGAACTGATTCAAATGTATTCTTTTTAATGGCTGAGTAATATTCCATTGTGTATATGTACCATAGCTTTTTTATCCATTAATCTGCTGACAGGCATCTAGGTTGCTTCCTGTCCTGGCTATTATAAACAATGCTGTGATGAACATTGGGGTACACGTGTCTCTTTCAGATCTGGTTTCCTCTGTGTGTATGCCCATATGTTGGGTCATATGGCAGTTCTATTTCCAGTTTTTTAAGGAATCTCCACACTGTTCTCCATAGTGGCTGTACTAGCTATATATGACAAACCCACAGCAAACATTATCCTCAATGGTGAAAAATTGAAAGCAGTTCCCCTAAAGTCAGGAAGAAGACAAGGGTGCCCACTCTCACCACTACTATTCAACATAAGCAGTTTTGAAAGAAGCTAGAAGTGGAGACACATTAACACGTGTTAAAGTGTTCCATGTGAAGCTTATCTGCTTTCAAATAGTCAGCCATATGTTGTACACTGCTGTGTGGTAACTGAAAAATCAAATCGGTTATATACCTATGGATGATACACAATTTCATGGGATTTTCATTTTCTGTATTTTCTTTCTGCCTGGTTTCCAAATATTTTAATTTAATGATTCATTTGTTAGCCAGTTAACAAAATGGCCTGTGATCAGTGTTACACCTAGTGTACAAAGCTACAAGGCTAATCAATGCACTTGGCAGTGAGGAACAGCAGAGTCAGTCACTTTATTTTCCTTTTCATTAATCAGACTTGCCAATAACGTAAGTACTACTTGTAAATTAGCCCTTCTTATTACTTGCAGAAATCTTGAAGATTCTGTCATTTAAATGCAAAGCATATGCTTTCACTTTTTGTAAATTAGAAACAATTTAAAGGGACAATTATTAATAATTTAATAAGATTTACTGTATCCTTATTGTACACTAAACAATTTTGAGTGTTTTAGATATAAGCTTAATAATAAAAATATAAAAGATAGATATGCCTAGATAGCACTTATTATTTGCCATATATATTTCAATAATTTTACATAAATCAATTAAATCTTCATAATAATCTATGAGATAAATGTACAATTATCACCGTATTTCTACAGGTATGAAAACTGAGACACATAAGTAACTTGCACAAGGTCACCCAACTGATTTGAATCCAAACAGCCTGACTTCAAAGACTAATCACTCTGCCATATAATATATAATACTAAATATCATAATTTACTCTATAAATTATGTACCCCAAAATGGAATTTTGTTGTATTTATATACTTCAGTATTTTCCTTCAGAATACCAAACTTCTAACAATGCCCAACAGCCAGCTCAACAATCCCTCCAGGACAATATATATAATATAGTTTTAAAGAATGATTACAAAAAAAAAAATTAAGGTAAATTTCTATTTTTAGTCACACGAGCCCTAAATCCTGATAAAGTTCTCTCTGGCATGTGGACTAAAGTTGATGGCCTATCCTCAAGGCCTAAAGGGCCTCTGTGAGGGCTCATTGGCTCATTCATGTCCAACTCTTTGCAACCCTATGGACTGTAGCCTGCCAGTCTCCTCTGTCCATAATATTTCTCAGACAAGAATACTGAAGTGGGTTGCCATTTCCTTCTCCAGATGATCTTCCCTACCGAGGGATTAAACCCACATCACCTGCGTTGGCAGGTAGATTCTTTACCACTGTGCCACCTAGAAAGCCCCAAAGGGCCTCTACACTAGTCTAAACCCAAATCAAATGAACCTCCATCCCACCACAAGCTATGGGAATGATTACAGTATCAAATTGCATCTTTGAGAAGAGGCAAAAGAAAAAGAAATGTAAAAAGCAGTCCCTGACATCAGGAAGTTGACCTGATACTCAGAGCTAGGCCATGTTATTCTAGTGCACATAAACCATATCATAGAATATCATCCTCAGACAAGGTTACTCTGGGACCACAATAAAATGATTCAAAGCAAAACCTCAATTTTTTCCAAGTATAGACAAAAATAAAGTCACTTTGCCATCTACCAACCACCCCTGCCATGATAGCTTTAATGAATAGCTAAACCTTTTTATCAATTACTGCCTTATCCTTGTTCTAGTTTCTCCTCCTTATAGGTAAGATTTATTGAACTACCAATATCCCCACTTCCTTAGACCACCCACCAAATCAAGCAACCAAAGCCCAAATCCTGAAGTATGTTTTTTTCTTAACACCCACTTACTGAAAACATACAATGTTTCTCACAGCAATGAGTAAACTCAACTTGTTCAACTAAGGGTATGGCCCTGGTGGTCTTCAGCTGGTCACTGACAAGAGATACAGCAAAGGGGACAAGCCTGCCCTTACAGAAAGCCCAGAAGCAGCTTCACTACTCTGTTTCATAGAGATAAGAGAAAGGAAGAGGACTGATAGTCACTCAGTTGTGTCCGACCCTTTGCGACCCCATAGACTGTAGCCTATGGGGTTCCCTTTGTCCACAGAATTCTCCAGGCAAGAATACTGGAGTAGATTGCCAAGGAGGGACTTCAAAATGTCTGATATTCCTCCCTGAAATAGCAAGAAAGATATACCCATTTTCCTTACTTTTATTACATAGTAACAGCACCCACTCTTAAAAGGGGACCAATTTTCATGTGTGGGAGGGGTTTAGAGGGAGTCAGAAATTTAACAAAGGTCATAATTATTGGTGGTGAAAAGCGTGAAAAAGTCTACATTTATCAAGTATACATTGGAAGCATTTCCTGATTTGAGGTTCCCTTATCATAGTTGTCTATTTCCCAATACCCTGTCAACCACTGCAACCTCAGAGAAAATCAGGTGAGTGTTTACCACTGTCCCTAGGAGAAAGATACTATATTAGAGGAGGGTCCTGTTCAGACAGAAAAGGAAAAAAAAAAAAAAAACCCATACCTTCCTCCTCAGTTGATTGTAGAGATGAGACGGTGGTAAGAAAAGCAAGCAGTGTTAAAAACTTACCTCTTTGAGCCAAAATCCGAAGGAGGAGGTATGTTCAATAGTGGAAGAAAAAGTCACAAGCAGAGGAGCTTTAGTTCCACTTTCATTTTATAATTTTGTGGGATCACATCACAATCACTTGGGATGGAAGAGTGGATAGGCAGCAATAACGAGATAGAGTTAGCACTTCCAAGCTACTCTCAGCTCTAATATGGCATGGAAGAGATTAAGAAGTTTGCTGTTATCCCACAGAGATAGATTTGACCTTCACAGAGTATACTAAGGGGGGCAGTCAAACTTCTGTGTTTCCACACTTGAGGCAGCCAAAATTAGCTCTGGAATAAACTCAGCTCTCTGAGCCACCACATCCCATGGTTCTCAGTCAGTGCACTCCCAACCAATGTCATAAAGCAATATGTCCCTTCACCCCCTTTACATTCAGGTAACGATGTGGAAGAGTATTCTGAAATATAGACTAACACACATGAGCCTGTTATTTTTAGAGTATTTAAATTATTAAATGACAATGAATTTACTGTTGCTGATGTTTAGTCTCTAAGTCAGGTCCGACTCCTTTGTGACCCCGTGGACTGTAGCCTGACAGGCTCCTCTGTCCATGGGATTGGATTTTTCAGGCAAGAATGAATACAGCAGTGGATTGCCATTTCCTTCCCCAGGGGATTTTCCTGACCCAGGGATCAAACCCGCTTGTCCTGCATTAGCAGGCAGATTCTCTACCACTAGATAAATTAAAACAGATTTTGTTTTCCTACAATCTTGGGAGGTGGAGATGGACTCATGATTAAGATTAGATCATTTATAAACCATAAAAAGATACATTTCTTTGCACATCTAAGGATATTTTTAGTAAATTTTCATGAATATATAAACACACAGAAAAAGAACAGTAGGCAATAAATCAAAACATAAACAATGCTTTTCTTTGAGGAGTGGGTATATGGATTTTGGTCCTGCTATAAACATATTACTTTTATAATTTAAAAATATCAGTTTTATAACATGAAACAATAAAATTTTTATACATTTTGTGGTGAAGGAACATTAAACTCTTTTTCAAAATGATAAAGTGATCACTTTCAATGAATGATTAAATGTACTATAGGAAAAGAGAATTGTACACTGTAATTACAGTTTACACAATTACACAGAACAATACATGGCAATCTTTGGAAAATACTTTGATTAACACTTCACTGATAAATAACTTTAATACAACTAAGTTTCATTATTTATCATGGTCACATAAAATACAATAGCCTATGAACAAGCTGTTATTGACAATAAATGTGGTTTTGCCTGAAATTCTTAACCATATGCAGGTGTTTTCTTAAGCATTCAAGTTTTAAATTCTATTGCATTTTGATTGCAAAATGAAGCAGGTATGGCAAAATTAAACCCAGTAGCTAAAGAAAACACAAATACAAAAAACAGCAAAAGAACCTTGAGTTGGTTCTCCAAAATTTTCTTTTAGAATAAGTATTGATCTCATTTAGTAGTTCTGATAATATTCATAGCTACAGATTAATATTTACATGACAAAGGGACTTCAGAAGGATTAAACTACACAACACTATATTAACATGTCTTAAATCATTTACCACAGTCCACATTTCTTGAAAGTATTCTATACTAAAATGCAAGGTCAAATGAATTAGTATTTGAACTTTTCATATTTCTGAGACATACATTTTAACTTACACTACAAGAAAAATTAACAATACAAGACACTAACTGTTATATTTTGAGTAACTAGATCTAGCACAATTAATTTCAGGGTCATGTACACTCTGCTTTAGCGATCAATGTCTTCTACTATTGCCTCAAGATTTTTGCAACAAGCTTTAACTTCCTCAATTGCAGTCATCCAATTATCATAAATAATTTTGTCATAAATTTCATCATTAACTTCCCTAACTACCCCCTCTTGCTGAGATTCAAGTGCATCACCTGAGAAAAATAATACTGATCTTGGGATTATGTAAGTACGTAAATTGTGACCAAGTAGAAAATCATCATTTCCATTTGAGTTGATTCCTTGAGGAGTAAAGAAATTGAAGAATGAATCCTTGGGAAAATCTTCAGTTACAGTTCGGATTGTTCCCCAGACCCGGTGCTTCTGCTTTTTCTTGACTGTTTTCAAAGTGACATTCTTTCCTTCATTCCAATCTATTTTACAGCCTATGCAATACTCAATCGCGGTTCCCCTATAGGGATGGGGATCATAATATGCTAACCTTGACTTCAGCTTATAGGTCTTTGTCAACAGCTCATTTTTGAAATATTCATTTGGTTTGAAGTGAAACTCTAGTGTGAAACTGGGAGGTTCACCAGGATCTGAAAGCTTCACTTTAATATCTGTCAGGAGCTTCAGAATAGGCTCATCGTACTTTTTAATCAAAGGAGTCAGTGTGTCAACGTTTTTTAAGACAGTCAGCCAAAAATCAGGAATTCCTTTAGGATCCTCTTTATTCTCATCTCCAGCTGCCTTGGTGTTGTCGTCATTGTCATCATCATCGCCATCATCCTCTTCCGCCTCCTCTTCAATAGCATAATCATAATAATCTTCTTCACAATCGTCATCCTCATCCATGTAGTCAAGTAGCAGACCCTCCTCATTACCACACATCTCTTCCTCATCATACATTTCATCATCATAGTCCTCAGAATCTGATTTATATTCACATTCCTCTTTTGTAGGCTCATAGATTGCATTGATTATCTGACGCCTTTTTTCCAATAAAGGCTGATATATTTCAGCAAACTTTCTTTCAATACCATGAAATTCCCTCAGGAATTTGGACTCTAGATTGGCCACTCTAGTTTGAAGCTTTTTGAGGGCTAACACACGGTATTTAACTTTCACAGGTAGACTTTCAACAAAGTCTGTATCTAAAAGATAACCGATAAGTCCTTTTGGATGGTCTGGGTCTGAATCCTCATCAGTATCTTCACCTTTTTCCCCGCCTTCCCCGGACCCAGCAGCAGCCTCTTCACCTTTTCCCCCTTCTTCCCCAGGACCCACAGCGGCTTCTTCACCGCGCTCCCCATCATCTCCAGGCCCAGCTGCGGCATCTTCACCGCTCTCCGGCTGCTCCCCGGACCCCTCCATCATTACCTTATCACCAGACTCTTCTTGACTGGACTCTAACAGTTCCTTGTGGTCGGCTGACTCGGCCATTTTTTCAAAGGACCTCACACGCCTAACTGGCTACCGTCAATATCAGGAGACCTGACCTCCACAAGGAAAGACTCACCGGAATACCAGACGCGGCGCTGACTGGGACAGAGGCGAAATGAACGGTAGTGGTCTGACTGTGTTGCGGGAGCCTAGAGCGACGGTCGAGGCTGCTGCCGGAATGAAGGCGGTGCGGAGGCTGTGAGAACCAGAGGCAGCGGTATCCTGGCTGGGGTACAGAGAGCAGCGATGGCCGCAGTGACCTGCACGAGCAGGCCAGAGACTGCAGAGAGCCGCAGTGAGCTGATCTCCGCAAGCATCAGCTGCTACAAGAAACAACCGATGCCGCAATGATTACGCAGCCGTCTCTTGGCTAGATTTTTTTGGTGCAAATAGCTTGTTGCGTCACTCCCTCCCTCCCCGACAACTCTACTCTAATTTCATTTGCTGGGCTGCAGTGATCGACAAACCATGAACCAATAAATTATTAGATCTATCAAGTTTCCAACTCGTGTCACCTTCCCAGGTTCTCTAATACGGCTGTTTAATCCACCTCCCGCTAGTCCCACAGCACCACCCGAGTTTTCTAGAAACCAGGTTTTACTAGCTTATTCTTTCAGTTTTCAACTGGTATTATGTTTTTATAATTACAAAAGAAAAAAATAGCAACTAAAATGCCAGATAAACCATTCACCCATTCTAAATCTGTCCCTTTGATTTTAGCCCTGGGCTCTGGGAAGGAAAGAGATGAGAGGGAGAAGAATTTACAGAGAGGTTAGAGGGGAAAAACACTAAAAAAATTAGCAAATGCTGGTCTCAAGGTGGTGTAACTGCCAGTGATTTAAATATTCTGTATTCTGTTTTTCTGTATTTTCCACAAGCTATAGGATAAGTGACCAGTAATTTTAGATTGGAAAATCGCCCCTAACATTTCCTGGGGTAGGGGATGGGGACAGGAAGGAGGTTAGATGGTTAGGAGGAGGTTGGATTAAAGAGCACTTGCGATGAAGAGCCAAAACGCTGTATCCCAGTATATGAGTATCCCACTATATAAAACCTCTGTATATGTATCCCACTATATAAAACCAGCTGTCTGTCTTATAGTCAATAACCCAGTCCTAATACTGATAGGACTTGCCCCTCCCTCTCTCTTGATTCTGGCTTTAAAGCCATTGGGAATGTTTAGAAGAAATGCTCGATTGTAAAGTGATATATATCGTAAAAATCTTAACATTTGCTTGACAGCTGTTATTTAAAATAATCTAAATCTCAGTATTTAAAGACATGGTTAGATATATGATAGAGTGTCCATAGGATGGACTACCATGCAGCCATTAAAATTTTTCCTTTGGGTAGGCTCATTGGTGATGTTTACTTTGTCCATTTTGCCAATGCTGATAATTTTTTAAGTGAAAAATTTTTTAAAAACTGTCTTTTCCAGATTTGAACTCTAATTTTTATCATGCTACTATCATAGAGATAAACACTGTTTACATATACAACACTGTTTGTTGTATTTCTTTACAGATTCTTTCAGTATGTAAGTAAAATTCTTTTTTACTTATTTTATCTCTCTGTACTGTATATGATTACATTATTTACAAAATTCAATTTTCAGGTTCTTGTATCAATCTGGATACTTCCATGGGCAAAAGTCATACATTTCAGATTTTCTTTTCCTGGTGTTGGAGAAGACTCTTGAGAGTCCCTTGGTGATCAAACCAGTTAATCCTAAAGGAAATCAGTCCTGAATATTCATTGGAAGGACTGAAGCTGAAGCTGAAGCTCCAATGTGAAGAACTGACTCATTTGAAAAGACCCGGATGCTGGGAAAGATTGAAGGTCAGAGAAGAAGGGGACGACAGAGGATAAGATGGTTGGATGGCATCACCAACTCAATGGACATGAGTTGAGTAAACTCCAGGAGTTGGTGATGGACAGGTAGACCTGGCGTGCAGTCCATGGGTCGCAAAGAGTCAGACACCACTGAGCGACTGAACTGAACTGAAGGAATAAACTTATAAATCATTCTTTTAAGCTTAAGTGTGTGCAGCTATACATTTCCCTTTTAGAAATGCTTTTGCTGTGTCTCATAATTTTGGTATGTTGTGTTCTTATAATCATTTGTCACTGCGTTTTCTAATTTCCCTTCTGATTTCTTTCTTGGCTATTGCTTTTTAAGAGCATTTATTTCTATGTATTTGTAAATTTTCCAGTTTTATTCCTGCAATTGGTTTCTAATTTCATCTTGTTCTTTTCTTAACTATTTTCCCCTCAATATATTTATTTTTCTTAAATTTTCCTGTAAGCGGCCAGAAGAAATCATGCCACACTTTCACCGTTTTACCTTTAGGTATTATAAGTTCTTTTAACCTATACACACACACACACACACACACACACACACACACACACACATATATATATATATATATATATATATAGCTTTGGAACACAATTCAGGTAAGCCTCTGCCACTATCTAAAAAGAATTTATTTGCCTCTAATTTCCATAACGGAGAAGGAAATGGCAACCCACTCCAGTGTTCTTGCCTGGAGAATCCCAGGGACAGGGGAGCCTGGTGGGCTGCCTTCTATGGGGTCGCACAGAGTCGGACACGGCTGAAGTGATTCAGCAGCAGCAATTTCCATAACATGTTACTCATCTCCATCTGAGTGTTTACCAGCTGTGCCTTAAAGTACATATTTCTAGGAACAGTCTGTTCATGATGATTCAGGAATACTCTTAGATGGTATATTTTCCCCTACCATGCTCCCACTTCTTTCTGTGTTTTAACAGTCTTTAACATACATATTTCTACTAATAGTCTATTCAAGGAAATCTAGACCTTTTTTAATACTTCTCAAAATTCTTCCAGACTCTAATTCCAAAGTCACTTCTACATTTGCAGTTATTTGTTACAGCAGCACCTCTCTTACATGTACCAAAATATTATTAGTTTTCTGTTAAAAATATATACCATTAGTTTTAGTTTCTGGTAATAGATTGCTGTTAAAATAGTCGTATTGAAATCATAATAGTTTTTCATTGCTATCATGACAAATAACCACAAAATTAGTGACCAGTAACAACACAAAATTTTCTTTACTATTCTGGTCATCAGAAATCTGAAAGGGGTTTCACTGGACTAAAACCAACATGTTATCAACATTGAATTCTTTCTGAGTGCTTCAGAGGAGACTTCGTTTTCTGATCTTTTACATTTTTTACATATTGCCTGCATTCCTTGGCTTATGGCACCTTCCTCTATCTTCAAAACCAACTATTGCATCACTCTCATCTCTGTTAATATTTTTTCATCTTGTCTCACCCTTACCCTCTTCCTCCATCTTAAAATTACTTTTATGATCACATTGGGCTCATCTGGATAATACAACTTAACGTTATCATCACAAGATCTTTAACTTAATAATATTTGCAAACTATCTTTTGCCATGTAAAATAACATACTCATAGGATCCAGGAATTAAGATTTGAACTTCTGTCACGGGGCATTTTTCTGCCTGTCACATAAGCTATTATCTCAGAAGCTGGAAAAAAATGCAAAACAAATCCAAACATTTAGAATAAAATAATAATAGCAATAAATAAAACATAAACAGACTCATAGTAGAGACAATAAGCAAAGCTAATTTGCTGACTGACAAAATAGATGGAAGAAACAGTAAATCATGAATGAATAAAAGAATACCTTTATAGAATCTACTCTTATTAAAAATAAAAAAAATAACTGTATGAAACTATGTATATCCAAGATAAAATGGATGGCATTACTGAAAAAAATAACAAAAGAAAACATCTGAACATTCTTTGAAGAAATTGAATTGTTTGTTGTACTTTATCTGATAAAAATTATTTCAAATTCAGATGATGTAACTAGTAATTCTTACAAATATTTAAAGAAGAAATAAGATTTTTATTTAATAACCTTATATAATTTTTTCAGAGAATACAAAATATCAAACAGTTCCCAACTTGTTTTATAAAGCCAGGATAATTCTAACATGAAGACATGACTCAGTTACTATATGAAGAGAATATTACAAGCCTACATAGATGCAACATGCAAGAATTCTATAAAATAAAACTTAACAAGTTTCAGGGATATACAAAAAATACTATAGTTTATAATCCAGTGTTATTCAATCCAAAAAATACAAAATTATATTAACATTCAAAAATCATTCTAAATCACATAGGGACTTTCTTAGCGGTCCAGTGGTTAAGACTCCACATTTCCACTGTGAGGGTCCCACTGATTTGATCCCTCGTAATGGAATGAAGATCCCACATGCCACACAGGACAGCCAAAAATAATTATTGTAAGTCACATAAGAAGAAAAAAAATCCTGAAAAAAATATATTTGATAAAATTCAATACAGATGCATAATTTTTTATAATCTCAGAATATTTGGAACTGAAGAGTACTCCATTAATGGAAGAACAAATACTTATCATGTAGTGTCCTTCCTTATCTCTTGTAATCTTCTTTATTTCAAGGTCTATTTTGTCCTATATGAGGATTGCTATTCCAGCTGTTTTTTTTTTGCTTCCCATTTGCATGGAATATATTTTTTCATCCTCTCACTTTCAGTCTATATGTGTCTTGAGGTCTGAATGGGTTTCTTGTAGACAGCATATATATGAGTTTGGTTTTCATATCCATTCAGCCAGTCTGTGTCTTTTGGTTGGAGCATTTAATCTATTTACATTTAAAGTAATTATTGATATATATGTTCCTATTGCCATTTTCTTAATTGTTTGGGGTTGATTTTGTAGATCCTTTTTCTTTTTCTTTTTTATTTTCAGTTAGTTTAATAATAGCTATCACTTTAATAGAGACAGACAAGTTTATGAATATCCAGATGGAGGCCTTTAAGCTGTAACATTTTTTGAATATGGCAATCACCAGGAAAATTTGCAGCGAGAAAGTTCATGCCAAATTGATGTAAGTCTTTTTTTCTTAAAATACCAGATTAACACAAATTGCATTAAAAATTAATTCTTGAAGTAAAACAATTTTGTGTATGCCCATTATATTTGATGAAATTATCCAATCCTGCTTTACTTTTAATTTTTTTTTCTTTATTTTTTACTTTTTTTTTTCCAGTGGGTTTTGTCATACATTGATATGAATCAGCCATAGAGTTACACGTATTCCCCACCCCGATCCCCCCTCCCACCTCCCTCTCCACCCGACTCCTCTGGGTCTTCCCAGCCCACCAGGCCCGAGCACTTGACTCATGCATCCCACCTGGGCTGGTGATCTGTTTCACCATAGATAATATACATGCTGTTCTTTCAAAACATTGTAGATCCTTTTTCTTATCTTGTATTTCTTGACTACAGAAGTGTCTTTAACATTTGTTGTAAAGCTGATTTGGTGGTACTGAGTTCCCTTAACTTTTGGTTGTCTGAAAAGCTTTTTATTACTCCATCAATTTTGAATGAGATCCTTGCTGGGTACAGTAATCTTGGTTGTATATTTTTCCCTTTCAGTACTTTAAATATATCCTGCCATTCTCTTCTGGCCTCCAGAGTTTCTGCTGAAAGATCAGCTGTTAAGTGTATGGGGTTTCCCTTGTATGTTACTTGTTGCTTTTCCCTTGCTGCTTTTAATATTCTTCCTTTGTGTTTAGTCTTTATTAGTTTGATTAGTATGTGCCTTGGCATGTTTCTCCTTGGGTTTATCCTGTATGGGTCTCTTTGTGCCTCTTACACTTGATTGACTATTTCTTTCTCCATGTTGAGGAAATTTTCAACTATAATCTCTTCAAAAATTTCCTGTACCCTTTCTTTTTCTCTTCTTCTTCTGAGACCCTTATAAGTCAAATGCTGGTGCGTTTGATATTGTCCCAGAGGTCTCTGAGACTATCCTCAGTTCTTTTCATTCTATGTACTTTATTCTACTCTTCAGAAGTTATTTCCACCATTTTATCTTCCAGCTCACTGATTCATTCTCCTGCTTCAGATATTCTGCTATCCTGTGTTTTTATTTTGCCTTCCATTTAATGAATGGAGCAATTGCATAAGCTTCCAACTCATAAATATCAACACACAATAAACTGTGTTAATGTGTCTCAACAGGGAACTGAGCTTCCACTCAGTATTTGATGATAGTAAAGGTTGTTTGAAATCACCTACCTGAGTGCTATCAGTGGGACCAAGCAAGGAGCTGGATTTCCATGCCCACCTAGTATCAATAAACCTAGAGGAACGACGAAAGTCAGGGTTAGTAAGTACTTTGCTTTCTGCACTTGTGTAGTATCAGTAGGTATCAGTAGAGAGCTGAACTTTCAGCCCTACCAGATAGCAACGAGTTGCCACTATTAAATACATTGCTTTGCAACCCTTGGTGTCAGCAGAGCCCAGTAAGGGTCTGAACTATCTTTTCTAGCCAGAAGCAACAGTGAATTAGAACTGAGCCATTGTAGAGATAGTATCAGGAGGTCCCAGTAAGAAGGTGAACATACATTCCCAGCAATAGCAAACAGATACCACTAACTGGCACACTGCTTTCCCAACTCCTGGTATCAGCAGGGCACCATGGAAAGCTAAACTGCTACTTTACCATGAAACAACAGGTGATGTGAGGTGGTGTTAGCTGGCAGTCTACCTGTGCCCTTCAATGTCAGTGGAGCTCATTGGGGAGCAGAATTTCCACTCTAAACTAGTAGTACTGAGGTGGCAAGCAGGCCAAAATGAGCTAATGTAAAGCAATGTGTGTTGATGTTCTTTTACAAGAGTAGTGTCAGTGAAGCTCAGTAGAAAGTTTAGCTCACATTCACATGGAAACAATAGGTGGTGTGATGTGAGGTTACTGGGAACTTTGCATTTCCACAACAATAAAAAATGACAACATACTAAAAAACAAAACAAAAAAACCCCAAATACACATAAGATAAAAAAAATAAAACAGATATCAAAACTAGATCAGTCATATGAAGGAATTTTCTGATAAGCACATTAAATCAGCCATAATATGTGTTTCAATAAGTAATTATACATATTTTTGAAACAAATAAAAATATGGAAAGCCTCAGCAAAGAAATAAACATTATAAAAAAGAATGAAAGGAAATTTTATAAATGAAAAGATAAAAAAACTTAAAACAAAAGTCAGTGAATGGAGGAAAAAGTAGGTTGGAAAAAACAGATGAAAGAATCATGAGCTCAAATATCAATAGACTACCCAAACTGAAAAATATGCAGAAAATGAGCTAAAGACAGAGACAAAGAAAGTATGGGAAATCAACAAAATATATGATACTCATGTAATAAGAATTCCATAAGATAGGAAGGAAACACAAGAGAAGGAAAAGACCTACAAAAACAAACATATGAGAATCAATCATTAAAGTTTTTTGTCTTTTTTGTTAGTCTAATATTCACTTAATCTGAATCAGAACTATATTTTGAAGAACTATCATCTTCTGAAGACGTTAGTGCATATGTTGCTAGGACAATAAGAGGAAGTATCTGCATAAAATTTACTGAAAAATTCTTCACTCAAAATTTCACAAAACATCATTTTTTAAAAATTTTATGGCAAAAAACTTCCATTTATAATATACACAAGGTTGGAATAAAAACCTAACAGAGCAAAATGTGAATGATAATGACAATTATAAATTGTATAATGAATACTTGATCAATTTTAAGATAAACAACTTCACACATGATGTTAATTGTATCACACTCTAAAAAGGTATTTATATGTCTCCAGTCAATAACGTTCAGGGAACAAAAGATGTATTACTATGTCTCTAGTCAATAATGTGTTAAAGGGCACACACAAGATCCTGTGCACACCAGGACAAAGGGGATAAAAGCAGTGACTTCACAAGAGATTGAGTCATATCTACATGCTAGTATTATAGGGTTTCCTGTGGAGGTGGGGGAGGGCCAACTGTGGCTCACCACACAGACAAAAATATTGATAGTGGCAGCTCTAACAATTACTTATTGGCGTGAGCCCTCCTGGAGGCCACCATTTCCTCCCCAAGATCCAGCCCCACCCAATAGACTATAGGCTTCAGTGCTAGAACACCGCAGGCCAAACAACCAACAGGGTAGAACCGGAAGTGTTAGCTACTCAGTCATATCTGACTCTTTGAAATCCCATAGACTGTAGCCCACCAGCCTTCTCTGACTATGGAATTCTCAAGGCAAGAATATTGGAGTGAGTTGCCATTCCCTTCTCCAGGGAATCTTACTGACCCAAGGATCGAACCTGGGTCTCCTGCATTGCAGGCAGATTCTTAACTGTCTGAGCAACCAGGGAAGCCCCACAGGGTGGGAACACAGCCCCAACCATCAGCACACATGCTGCTGAAAGTCTTCCTGAGCATAGACACACCCACCAGGGGAAAAACACCCAGCTCCACCCACCAGTGGCCAAAGAGTCCCTCCCACCAGGAGGCCTGCAAAAGTCTCTTAGACAGCCTCATCCACCAGAGAGCAGACAGTAGATGAAAGAATTACAATCCTGCAGCCTGTGGAATGGAAACTGCAGGCAGAGAAAGTTGGAGAAAATGAGGTGGCAAAGAAAAATACTTCAGATGAAGGAACACAATAAAACCCCAGAAGAACAACTAAGTGAAGTGGAAATAGACAATCTACTAGAAAAAGATTTCAGAGTAATGATTGTGAAGATGATCCAAGATCTCAGAATGGAGGCACATGTCAAAAAGATAAAAGAAATGTTTAACAAAGACCTACAAGAAACAAAAAACTAACAAAGATGAACAATACAATAATTGAAATTTTAAAATACACTAGAAGGAATCAATAGCAGAGTAACTGAGGCAGAAAAATGGATAAGTGATCTGGAAGACAAACTACTGGAAATTACCACCATAGAACAGAATAAAGAAAAACAGTGAAAAGAAATGAGGACAGCCTAAGAGAACTCTGGGATAACATTAAATGCACAAATATTTGTATTATAAGAGTGCAAGAATGAAAACAGAGAGAGAAAGAACTTGAGAAATTATTTGAAGAGATAAAAGCTAAAAATTTCCTTAACATGGGAAAGGAAATAGTCACCCAATTCTAAGAAGCAAAGAGAGTTCCAGGAAGGATATACCCAAGGAGGAAAATGCAGAAACACATTGTAATCAAATAGACAAAACTTAAAGACAATATAATTGTCTTTAATTTAATGTCTCTCTATTTTTAAATTGAGATATAGTTGATATATAACATTATATTGGGCTTCCCAGGGGCACTAATGGTAAAGAATCTGCCTGCCAATGCAGGAGATGTAAGACATGTGGGTTCAATCCCTGGGTTGGGAAGATCCCCTGGAGTAGAAAATGGCACCCAACTCCAGGATTCTTGCCTTGAAAATTTCATGGGCAGAGGAGCCTGGTGGGCTACAGTCCATGGGGTCATGAAGAGTTGGACACAACTTAGTGACTGAGCAATAGAAAGACAAAGAAAGATATTAAAAGCAGCAAGGGAAAAGACACAAAAAACATACAAGAAAACTTCCATAAGGATATCAGATGATTTCTCAGAAGAAACTCTGCAGGATAGAAGGGAGTGAAAAAATATATTTAAGATGATAAAAGGGAAGAACCTGCAACCAAGAGTACTCTACCAAGAAAGGCTTTCATTTAGATTTAGCAGAGAAATCAAAAGATTTACAGACAAGCAAAAGCTAAGAGAATTCAGACCAGATCTATGACAAATGCTAAGGAACTTCTCTAAGCAGAAAAAGAAAAGGCCACTACTAGAAACAATAAATAATTTTGGATGGAAAAGCTCACCAGTAAAGGCAAGCATGCAGGAAAGATAGTGAATAATTCACACACAGGTATGATATCAAAACCAGAAATTGTGAAAAAAAAAAGAGAGAGAGAGCACAAATTCAGGATATTGCAAATGAGTATGAGATTAAAAGACCAGAAATTTAAAACAACTTAGCTTATTTATAGATGGCTACCTCAAAACCTCATGGTAACTTCAAACCAAAATTCTACAGTATGTACGCACAAATAAATAAAAAGGAATCCAAACACAACACTAAATTTAGTCATCAAATTACAGGAGAAGAGAACAAAACAGAAAGGGAAGAAAAATACCTACAAGAGAAACCCAAAACAATTAAGAAAATGGCAAGAGGAATATACATATTGATAATCACCTTAAATGCAAATGGATTAAATATTACAACCATAAGACATAGGGTGGCTGAATGGGTACAAAAACAAGACCCATACATATGCTGTCTATAAGAGACCCATTTCAGATCTAGGGACACATACAGACTGAAAGGGAGAGGAAGGAAAAAGGTATTCCATGCAAATGGAAAACAAAAGAAAATTGGGGTAGCCATACTCATATCAAACATAATAGGCCTAAAATGAAGATTGTTACAAGAGACAAAGAAGCAAAGTAGCTAATGCTCGAGGGATTAATCCAAGAAGATACAACAATGTAAATATTGGTGGACCCAACATAGGCACGTCCCAGAATATAAACTAAATTCTAACATCTATAAAAAGAGAAATTGAGAGTGACACAATAATAGTGGGGGATTTAACACAACACCTTCTTCAACGGACAAATCATTCAGACAGAAAAATCAATAAGAAAACACGGGATTTAAATAACAAATTAGACCAGATAGACTTAACTGACATTTAAAGAGTATTCCATCCAAAGAAGCAGAACACACATTCTTCTCAAGGAGACATGGAACTTTCTCCGGGATTGATCACATGCTGTGTCACAAAGCAACCCTTGGTAAATTTAAGAAAAGTGAGATCATGTATTCCCCATCCCGATCCCCCCTCCCACCTTCCTCTCCACCCGATTTCTCTGGGTCTTCCCAGTGCACGAGGCCCGAGCACTTGTCTCATGCATCCAGCCTGGGCTGGTGATCTATTTCACCATAGATAATATACATGTTTCGATGCTGTTCTCTCGAAACATCCCACCCTCGCCTTCTCCCACGGAGTCCAAAATTCTGTTCTGTACATCTGTGCCTCTTTTTCTGTTTGGCATATAGGGTTATCGTTACCATGGCTGATTCATGTCAATGTATGACAAAAACCACTACAATATTGTAAAGTAATTAGCCTCCAACTAATAAAAATAAATGAGGAAAAAAAAAAGAAAAGTGAGATCATATCAAGCATCTTTTCTTATTATAATGCTATGAAATTATAAATCAACTACAAGAAAAAAAACTAAAAAAAAAAAAAACACGTGGAAACTAAACAATACGCTACTACACAATCAATGGGTCACAGAAGAAATAAAAGAGTAAATAAAAACAGACAAATGAAAACAAATGCACAACGATCCATAGCCTATAGAATGTGGCAAGATCCGTTCTAAGAGGGAAGTTTATAGTCGTACAATTTTACCTCAGGGAACAATAAAAATCACAAATAGACAATCTAAACTTAAACCTAAAGGAACTAGGGAAAAAAGAACAAGCAAAACCCAAAGTTAGTAGAAGGAAACAAAGCATAAAGATCAGGAGAGAAATAAATTAAATAGAAAAGAAAAGAATAGAAAAGATCAGTGAAACTAAAAGCTGGTTCTTTGATAAGATAAAATTGATAAACTTCTAGTCAGACTCATCAAGAAAAAAAGGGAAAGGATTCAAATCAAGACTATCAGAAATGACAAAGGGAAAAATAAAACTGGTACCACAGAAAAATAAAGGATCATAAAAGACTACAAGCAAGTTTATTCCAGTAAAATGGACAGCCTGGAAGAAATGGACAAAATCTTAGAAAGTTACAATCTCCCAAAACAGAACCAGAAAGAAATAGGAAATATGAACTGACCAATCACAAGTACCAAAATTGAAACTGTGATTTTTAAAAAACCTAAAAAAAGTTAAGGACAAGGGATTTTACAGGTGAATTCTATCAAACATTTAGAGAAGTGCTAACATGTATCCTTCTGAAACATTTTCCAAAAATTGCAGCAGAAAGAACACTTAGAAGCTTATTCTATGAGACCATCATCCATGTAATACCAAAAGCAGATAAAATATCACAAAAAAATTAAATGACGGGTCAATATCACTGATGAACAAAAACTCAAAATCCTCAACAAAATACTAGGAAATTGAATCCAACAACTTATTAAAAGTATCATACTCCCTAATCAAGCGAGATTTATCCCAAAGGTTTCAGGGATTCTTCAATATATGCTAATCAATCAATGTGATACATGACATCAACAAATTGAAGGACAAAGTCCAACACCATTTATAATAAAAATAAAAAACAGCCTCTTCAGAAAGTGGACATAGAGGTAATATGCATGTGTGTGCTAAGTCGCTTCAGTTGTGTCCAACTCTTTGAGACCCCATGGACTGTAGCCCGCCAAGCTCCTCTGTCAGTGGGATCCTCCAGGCAAGAATACTGGAGTGGTCTGCAATGCCCTCCTCCAGAGGATCTTCCCAACCAAGGGATTGAACCCACATCTCTTAAGTCTCCTGCATTGGCAAACATGTTCTTTACCACTAGTACCACTTGGGAAACCCAGAGGGAATATACCTCAACATAATAAAGGCCATATAAAACAAACCTATAGCTAACATTATACTCAATTGTGGAACGCTGAAAGCATTCCTTTAATGTCCTCTAAGGTCGGAACAAGACAAAAGTATCCACTCTTGCTATTTTTATTCAGCATAGTTTTGGAAGTCCTACTCATGAGCATGAGAGATGAATAAGAAATAAAAAGAATCCAAATTGGAAAAGAAATAAAATTGTCTCTGTTTAGACAACATGATACTATACATATTCTTGTCCAGTCACCAAGTCCAGTCCAACTATTTATGACCCCGTGGACTGTGGCATGCCAGACATCCCTATCCTTCACCATCTCCTGGATCTTACCCAAGTTCATGTCCATTGAATAAGTGATGCTATCTACCCATCTCATCCTCTGTTGCCTCATTCTTCTCTTGCCCTCAATCTTTCAAAGCATCAGTGTCTTTTCCAATGAGTCAACTCTTCACATCAAGTGGCTAAAGTATTGGAGCTTCAGCTTCAGCATTAGTTCTTCCAATGAATATTCAAGGTTTATTTCCTTTAAGATTGACTGATTTGATCTCCTTGCTGTCAAGGGACTCTCAAGAGTCTTTTATAACACCACAATTCAAAAGCATCAATTTCTTGGTGTTCTGCCTTCTTTATGGTCCAGCTCTCACATCTGTATATGACTACTAGAAAGACCATAGCTTTGACTATACAGACCATTGTTGGCAAAGTGATGTCTTTGCTTTTTAATGCAGTGTAGGTTTGCCATGGCTTTCCTGCCAAGAAGCAATCGTCTTCTAGTTTCATGGCTGCAGTCACCATCCACAGTGATTTTAGAACCCATGAAGAGGAAATCTGTTACTGCTTCCACCTTTTCCCCTTCTATTTGCCATGAAGTGATAGAACTGGATGCCATGATCTATATTTTTTTAATATTGAGTTTTAAGCCGGCATTTTCAATCTCCTCTTTCACCCTCATCAAGAGGCTCTTTAGTTCCTCTTCACTTTCTGCCATTAAAGTGGTATCATCTGCTTATCTGAGGTTGTTACTTCTGGCAAACTTGATTCCAGCTTGTAACTTATCCAGCCCAGCATTTTGCATGATGTGCCAATAAACAGCCTTGTTGTACTCCTTTAGCAATTTTGAACCAGTTGATAGTTCCATATAAGATTCTAACCGTAGCTTCTTGACCCACATCCAAGTTTCTCAGGAAACAGATAAGATGTTCTGGTATTCCCATCTCTTTAAAAGTTTTCCACAGTTTTCTATGATCCATACAGTCAAATGCTTTAGCATAGTCAATGAAACAGAGGTAGATGCTTTTCTGGAATTCGCTTGCTTTCTCTATGATCCAGGGAAAGTTGTCAATTTGATCTCTGTTTCCTCTGCCTTTTCTGAACCCAGCTTGAATATCTGGAAGTTCTCTGTTCATGTAATGCTGCAGCCTAGCTTGAAGGATTTTGAGCATAAACTTACTAGCATGGGAGATGAGTGCAACTGTCCAGTAGACTGAACATTCTTTAGTACTGCCCTTCTTGCAACTGGGATGAAGATTGACCTTTATAGTCCTATAGCCTCTGTTGGGCTTTCCAAATTTGCTGACATATTGAGTGTAGCATTTTAATAGCATTATCTTTTAGGATTTGAAATAGCTCTGCTGGAATTCCATCATGTCTATTAGTTTTATTGGCTGCAGTGCTTCCTAAGGCACACTTGACTTCACACTCCAGAATGTCTAGCTCTGGGTAAGTGACCATACCATTATGGTTATCCAGATAATTAAGACTTTTTGTACAGTTCTGTGTATTCTTGCCATTATCTCTTCTGCTTTTATTAAGTCTTTCCTGTTCCTGTCCTTTATTTTGCCCATCTTTCAATGAAATGTCCCTTTAATATTTCCAATTTTCTTGAAGAGATATCTAGTTTCCCCCTTTCTGTTGTTTTCCTCTATTTCTTTCCATTGTTCATTGAAAAGAAGGCCTTCTTGTCTCTCCTTGCTATTTTCTGGAACTCTGAATTTAATTGGTTATACATTTCTGTGTTTCCCTTGCTTTTCGCTTCGCTTCTATCCTCAGCTATTTGTAAAGCCTCCTCAGACAACCATTTTGCCTTCTTGTGTTTCTTTTTCTTTGGTATGGTTTTGTTGGCTTCCTCCTGTACAATATTACAAACTTCTCTCCATGGTTCTCCAGATACTCTATTTACTAGATCTAATCCCTTGATTCTATTCATAACTTTCAATGTATATCCTTAGGGGATTTTTTTAAGTTTACCTGACTGGCCTAGTGGTTGTCCTTGTTTTCTTTAGTTTAAGCCTGAATTTTGCTATAAGTAGCTAATGATCTGGGCCACAGTCAGCTCCAGGTCTTGTTTTTACTGACTGCATACAGTTTCTCCATCTTTGGCTGCAAAGAATTTAATTAATCTGATTTTGGTATTTACCGTTTTGTGATGTCCATGTGAAAAGCCATTTCTTGTGTGGTTGAAAAAGGGTATTTGATATGACTAGTGTGTTCTCTTGGCAGAATTTTGTTAGCCTTTGCCCTGCTTCATATTGTACTCCAAGGCCAAACTTACCTGTTATTCCAGGTATCTCTTGACTTCCTACTTTTGCATTCTAGTCCTCTATGATGAATAGGACATCTTTTTTGGTGTTAGTCCTTGGAGACTGGTAAGTCTTCATAGAACTTATCAACTTCAGTTTCTTTAGCATGAGTGGTTGGGGTATAGACTTGAATCACTGTAATGTTGAATGAACAGCAGACTGGTTCCAAATTGGGAAAGGGGTACATAAAGGCTGTATATTGTCACCCTGCTTATTTAACTTTTATGCAGAGTACATCATGTGAAATACTGGGCTGGATGAAGCACAAGTTGGAATCAAGATTGCCAGGAGAAATATCAAGAACCTCAGATACACAGATGACACCATCCGTATGGCAGAAAGTGAAGAGGAACTGAAGAGCCTCTTGATGAAAGTGAAAGAGGAGAGTGAAAAAGCTGGCTTAAAACTCAACATTCAAAAAACTAAGATCACGGCATCCAGTCCCATCACTTCATGGCAAATAGATGGGGAAACAATGGAAGCAGTGACACATTTCATTTTCTTGGGCTCCAAATCACTGCAGATGGTGACTGCAGCCATGAAATTAAAAGACGCTTGCTCCTTGAATGAAAAGCTATAACCAACCTAGAGAGCATATTGAAAAGCAAAGACATTACTTTACTGACAAGGATCCATCTAGTCAAAGCTATGGTTTTTCCAGTAGTCATGTATGGATGTGAGAGTTGGCCTATAAAGAAAGCTGAGCACCGAAGAATTGATGCTTTTGAACTGCGGTATTGGAGAAGACTCTTGAGAGTCTGTTGTACTGAAAGGAGATCAAACCAGTCAATCCTAAAAGAAATCAGTCCTGAATATTCATCGGAAGGACTGATGGCTGAAGCTGAAACTCCAATACTTTGGCCACCCGATGTGAAGAACTGACTCATTGGAAAAGACCCTGATGCTGGGAAAGATTGAAGGCAGGAGGAGAAGGGGACAACAGAGGATGAGATGGTTGGATGGCATCACCGAGTCAATGGACATGAGTTTGAGCAAGCTGTGGGAGTTGATGATTGACAGAGAAGCCTGGAGTACTGCAGTCCATGGGGTTGCAAAGAGTCAGACACGACTGAGTGACTGAACTGAACCGAACTGATGTTGAATGGTTTGCCTTGGAAACGAACTGAGATCATTGTGTCAGCCTTGAGGCTGCACCCAAGTACTACATTTCAGATTCTTGTTGATTATGAGGGCTACTCCGTTTCTTCTATGAGATTCTTGTCCATAGTAGTAGATATAATGGTCATCTGAATTAAAATCTCCCATTCTAATCCATTTTAATTCACTGACTCCTAAGATGTTATTTACTCTTGCCATCTCCTGCTTGACTACGTCCAACTTACCTTGATTCCTGGACGTAACATTTCAGGTTCATATGCAGTATTGTTCTTTACAGCACTGGAGTTTACTTTCATTACCAGACACATCCACAAATGAGCATCATTTCCACTTTGGCCTAGCCATTTCATTCTTTCTGGAGCTATTATTAGTCATCCTCTGCTCTTCCTCAGTAGGGTGTTAGACACCTTCCAACCTGAGGGGCTTATCTTTTGGTGACATAACTTTTTGTCTTTTTGTGCAGTTCATGGGGTTCTCACAGCAAGTATACTGGGGTGGTTTGCCATTCCCTCCTCCAGTGGATCATATTTTGTCCAAACTCTCTGCTATGACTAGTCTGTCTTGGGTAGCCCTGTGTAGCATGGCTCATAGCTTCATTGAGTTATGCAAACCCCTTTGCCATGATAAGGCAGTGATCCATGAAGCTGGTATTATACATATATACATATAAACTCCTAAAGATGACAATAGAAAGCTACTAGAGCTCATCAACGAATTCAATAAGTTTTCAGGAAACAAAATTAATACACAGAAATCTCTTGCATTTTTTGTTGATGTTGTTGTTTACTCATTAAGTCATGCATGACTTCTTTGTGACTTGATGGACTGTGGCTCGCCAAGCTCCCTTGTCCACGGGATTTCCCAGACAAGAATACTGGAGTGGGTTGCCATTTTCTTCTCCAGGGAATCTTCCCAACCCAGGGATCAAACCTGCATCTCCTGCTTTGACAGTCATATTCCTTACCATTGAGCCACCAGGGAAGCCCCTTGCATTCCTATACACTAACAACAAAAGATCAGAAAGATAAATAAGGGAAAAAAATCCCATCCCATTTACCAGAGCACCAAGAAGGAATAAACTTACCCAAGGAAGCAAAAGACCTGTACCTAGAAATCTGTAAGATACTGGTGAAAGAAATCAAAGATGATACAGATGGAGAGAGAGTCCATGTTCTTGAATTGGAAGAATCAATATTGTCAAAATAACTATACTATCCAAAGCAATCTACAGATTTTATGCAATCACTGTCAAATTACCAGGATTTTCCAAGTGGCTTTAGTGGTAAAGAACCCACCTGAAAATGCAGGAGATGTAAGAGATATGGGTTCTATCCATGGGTTGGGAAGATCCCCTGGAGGAGGGCATGGCAATCCATTCCAGTTTTCTTGCCTGTAGAATCACACGGACAGAGGAGTCTGGTAGGCTAAAGTCCATAGGGTCACAAAGAGTTGGACACAACTGAAGTGACTTAGAACACGTGCACATCAAATTACTAATGGCATTTTTCACAGAATTAGAATTTAAAAAATTACAATTTGTATGGAAACACAGAGGACCCTGAATAGCCAAAGCACTCTTGAGAAAGTGAAATGGTGCTGGGGCAATCAGGGTCCCCGAGTTCAGATTATACTATGAAGGTATAATAATCAAAACAGTATGAACTGACACAAAAACAAACATATAGATCAATGGAACAGGATAAAAGTCCAGAGATAAACAAATGCACCTATGGCCTCCTAATCTATGACAAAGAAGGCATGAACATACAATGGAGAAAAGCCAGTCTCTTCATTAAGTGGTGCTATGAAAACTGGACAGCTACATGTAAAAGAGTGAAATTAAAACACTCCATAACACCATACACAAAATTAACTCAAAATACATTAAAGACATAAAAGTAAGTCTACACTATAAAACTCTTAGAGAAAAACATAGGCAGAACACTCTATGACATAAATCACTACAAGATCCTTTTAGATTCACTGCCTACAATAATGAGAGTAAAAACAAAAATAAACATCAGAGACCTAATTGAACTTAAAACCTTTTGCACAGTAAGTGAAAGTCCCTCAGTTGTGTCTGACTCCTTGTGACCCCATGGACTACATTGTCCATGGAATTCTCCTGGCCAGAATCCTGGAGTGTGTAGCCTTTCCCTTCTCCAGGGGATCTTCCCAACCCAGGGATAGGACCCAGGCCTCCCATATTGCAGGTGGATTCTTTACCAGCTGAGCCCAAGGAAATCCCTTTGCACAGTAAAAGAAACCATAAACAAACAAAAAGACAACACTCAGAGTGGAAGAAAATATTTGCAAATGAAGCAACTGACAATGGGTTAACTGTCAAAATATAAAAATAGCTTATGCAGCTCAATATCAAGGAAAAAACCCAACCAAAAAGTGAGCAGAAGGCTAAAAAGGCATGTCTCAAAAAAAAAAAAAAAAAAAGACATACAGATGGCCAAAAAGCACATGAAAAGATTATCAACATCACTAATTATCAAAGAAATGCAAATCAAAATTACAATGAGGTATCAGTTCACACCACTCAGAATGACCATCATCATGTCTACAAAAAATAAATGCTAGAGAGGGTGTGCAGAAAAGGGAACCCTTTTATACTGTTGGTGAAAATGTAAATTAGCACAACCAATATGGATAACAATATAGAGGTTCCATAAAAGCCTAAAAATAGAACTAGCGTATGATTCAGCAATCCCCCTACTGGGCATATACCCTGAGAAAACCAGAATTAAAAAAAACACAGGTACCCCAATATTCACTGTAGCATTATTTACAGTAGCCAGGACATGGAAGAACCTAAATATTCATCAAGAGATGAAGGGTAGAGTGACATAAGTTGGAAGAGTAGGATTTACACTTATTCAAAATCATGTGTAAAACACATAGCTGTTGAGAACCTGCTGTATAGCCCAGGGAACTCAGTTTGGTACTGTGTGATGACCTACAGGGGTGGGATGGAGGGATGGGAGAGAGGTTCAAGAGGGAGGGAACAAATAAATACATATAGCTGATTCACTCCATTGTTCATCAAAAACCAACACAACATTTAAAGCAACTATACTCCATTAAACAAATAAAAATAAGAGCAATATACTGGTATGAAAAAATAGAATAAAAATAAATTTTAAAGATATGATTTACAAAATAGATAACTAATAAGGATGTACTTAAGCACGAGGAAGGAGAAACTAACACAATATTGTAAGTCAACTATACTTCAATAAAAATTTAAAGTGTTATTGCTCAGTCACCAAGTCATGTCTGATTGTTTGTGACTCCATGTACTGTGGCACACCAGGCTTCCCTGTCCTCCACTATCTCCCATCACTTGCTCAAATTCATGTCCATTGAGTTGGTGATACTATCTAACCATCTCATCCTCTATGGCCCCCATCTCCTTTTGTCTTCAATCTTTCCCAGCATCAGTGTCTTTTCCAATGAGCCAACTCTTCACATCAGGTGCCCAAAGTATTGGAGCTTCAACCTCAGAAAGAGTTCTTCCAATGAATATTCAGGGTTGATTTCCTTTAGGATTGACTGGTTTGCTGTCCAATTGACTTCTTGCTGTCCAAGGGACTCAAGAGTCTTCTCCAGTACCAAAATTTGAGAGCATCAATTCTTTGGCACTCAGCCTTCTTTATGGTCCAACTCTCATATCTGTACATAACTACTGGAAAAACCATAGCTTTGACTATATGGATCTTTGTCAGCAAAGTGATTTCTCTGCTTTTTAATACACTTAGTTTGTCATAGCTTTCCTTTCAAGGAGCAAGCATCTTTTAATTTCACCATCTGCAGTGATTTTGGAGCCCAAGAACATAAAATTTGTCATTGCTTCCACTTTTCCCCCATCTTCAACTTAACAAAGGCCATATACAACAAACCTACAGCTAGGAATGAAATACCTACCTGAGGAGATAAAAGAATTGTACTCCAAAAACTATAAGATGCTGATGAAAGAAATTGAAGAAGACATAAACAGATGGAAAGATATACCATGTGCATGGGTTGGAATAATTGATACTATCAAAATGACTATACTACCCAAGGCAATCTACAGATTCAATGAAATCCCTATCAAATCACCAATGGCATTTTTCACAGAAGTGGAACAACAACAACAAAAATCTCAAAATTTGTATTGAGACACAAAAGACCCAAAATAGCCAAAACAATCTTAAGAAAAAATGAATCCAGAGTAATCAGGCTCCCTGAATTCAGACTATACTACAAAGGTATAGTCATCAAAACTGTATGATACTGGCACAAAAATGAAATATAGATAAATGGAAGAGGATAGAAAACCCAGAAATAAGCCCATGCACCTATGATCAATTAATCTATGACCAAGGAGACAAGACTACACATTGTTGGAAAGACAGTCTCTTCAACAAATGGTGCTGGGAAAATTCGTGCTGGGACAGCCACATATTTTTTAAAAATGAAATTAGATCACTCTTTAACTCTACACAAAAATAATATCAAAATGGATTAAAGACCTAAATGTGAGACTGGACACTATGAAACTCCTATGTATTAGTCATTCAATTGTGTCCAACTCTTTGCTATGTGATCCCTATAGGGTCTGGACCACCACGCTCCTTCATCCATGGGATTTTTCTGGTAAGAATACTGGAGAGACTTGCCATTTCCTTCTCCAGGGGATCTTCCTGACCCAGGGATTGAACCTGGGTCTCCTGTATTGCAGGCAGACCTTTTATCGTCTGAGCCACCAGGGAAGCCCATAAAACCTCTAGAGGAAAACAGAACGCTCTGACATAAATCATATCCACATTGTTTTCAATCCACCTCCCAGAATAATGGAAATAAAAATAAACATATGGGACCTATTCAAACGCAAAAGATTTTGCACAGCAAAGGAAACAATAAACAAAATGAAAAGACACACACAGACTGGGGGAAAATATTTGCAAATTTCCAAACTATGTGACTGATAAGGGAGTAATCTCCAAAATTTACAAACAGCTTATGATGCTTAACAGCATTAAAACAAACAACTCACTAAAAATATGGGCAGAAGACCTAAACAGCCATTACTCAAAAGAAAATATGTATGGCAAAAACCACTACAATATTGTAAAGCAATTAGCCTCCAACCAATAAAAATAAATGAAAAAAGAAAGAAAATATACAGATAGATGGCCAAGGGGCACATGAAAAGATGTTCAACATTGCTAATCATTCAAGAAATGCAAATCAAAACTACAATGAGATATCACCTCACACCAGCTAGAATGGCTATCATCAAAAATAAATAAATAAATAAAATCAGAGATGAGACAATATGGCAGAGGAGTAGCTGGAGGAGCAGTACATCTCTCTCCATGGATGCATCAGGAAAACATCTTCAGAACACAGAAGATCTTGCAGAACAACATCTGAGAGTGGGCAGGAGTTCCTGACCACCAGGAAGGAATATATAGACCCATAGACACGGCAGGATTAAGGAAGGAGGGGGAAAGCAGAGAGTGAGCAGGACTGGACCTATAGAGGGGTTTGGAAATTGAACCAGGGATCAGATCTCTACATCAGGGAAATTATTTGGGACAGAAAAGAAGCATTTGAGGCTGTTGGAAAGTGCAGCAGCTGATCTCTGGCAGGCTGAATGGAGTGAAAATCACACAGACAAGCCTTGCCTCAGCCCTACATACCCCACACAGGGATGCAAGTCCCCTAGAAAGTGCAGGGGCTAGGAGCTGGAGCATAGGGATTGGAGAGCAATACCAGGATGAGGTCTGCTTTTGATTGCAGGGAGATGGCCCAAGAGGGAGACTACAGTGGGAAATGCCTGTGGAGGAAAGCCAGGCAGCCATGGAGGCAAGGTGATTCTGCTGAGTCATGTGTAGGGGGTGGAGCCATCACTGTAGCCTCTATCTCACCACATGCCAGTGTTGGCAGTTGAACAATAGAGAAAGACCCCAGAGAGGGTGACCCTTTAAGTGCCTAACAGGCTAAGCAATAAAGAGGGACACAAAACAGGGGGGCCGTTAAGTGCCTGAACATTCCAAACAGAGAAGAATCAGCCAAAGAGGCCCTTTTAGCGCCAGCTGCCAGAGGCTAGAAAAAGACTCCAATAGTGCCAAAGCTCCTGTGGCTGAGGCAGCTGGTATCCCTGCACTGTGGTGCCACCAAGATCCCCACAACCCAAGCAGCTGTGCCATCTCCACACTCAATCCTCAATGGGGCAGAGCTGTCAGAGGCTAGTTGGTTGTTGTTCAGTTCCTCAGTCATGTCCAACTCTGCAACTCCATGGACTGCAGCACACCAGGCTTCCCTGGGAAGGGATTTTGAGCATTACCTTGCAAATATGTGAAATGAGTGCAGTTGTGCGGTAGCTTGAACATTCTTTGGCATTGCCCTTCTTTGGGATTAGAATTGAAACTGACCCTTTCCAGTCTTGTGGCCACTGCTGAATTTTCCAAATTTGCTGGCATACTGAGTGCAGCACATTCACAGGATCATCTTTTAGGACTTGAAATAACTCATATGGAATTCCATCACCTACACTAACTTTGTTCATAGCAATGCTTCCTAAGGCCTACTTGACATCACACTCCAGAATGTCTGGCTCTACATGAGTGATCACATCATTGTGGTTATCCAGGTCATTAAGAGCTTTTTCGTACAGTTCTTCAGTGTATTCTTGCCACCTCTTCTTAATCTCCTCTGCTTCTGTTTGCTACAGACTGTATCTGTCCTTTATTGTGCCCATCTTCGCATTAGATGTTCCCTTTGTGTCTATAATTTTCTTGAGGAGATCTCTAGTCTTTCCAGTTCAAAAGCATCGATTCTTCAGCACTCAGCCTTCTTTATGGTCCAACTTTCATATCCATACATGGCTACTGGAAAAACCATAGCATTGACTAGACGGACCTTTCTCAGGAAAGTAATGTCTCTGCTTTTTAATATGCTGTCTAGGTTGATCATAGCTTTTCTTCCAAGGAGCAAGCATCATTTAATTTCATGGCTGCAGTCACTATTTGCAGTGATTTTGGAGTCCAAGAAAATAAAGTCTCTCACTGTTTCCAGTTTTTACCCATCTGTTTGCCATAAAGTGATGGGACCGGATGCCTTGATCTTACTTTTTGAATGTTGAGTTTTAACCCAGATTTTTCACTGTCCTCTTTCACCCTCATCAAGAGGCTCTTTAGTTCCTCTTCACTTTCTGCCATTATGGTGGTATCATCTGCATATCTGGAGAAGGAAATGTCAACCCACTCCAGTACCCTTGCCTGGAAAATCCCATGGATGGAGGAGCCTGGTAGGCTGCAGTCAGTGGGGTCGCTAAGAGTCAGACACGACTGAGCAACTTCACTTTCACTTTTCACTTTCATCCATTGGAGAAGGAAATGGCAACCCACTCCAGTGTTCTTGCCTGGAGAATCCCAGGGACGGGGGAGCCTGGTGGGCTGCTGTCTACGGTGTCTCACAGAGTCGGACACAACTGAAGTGACTTAGCAGCAGCAGCAGCATCTGCATATCTGAGGTTATTGATATTTCTCCTGGAAATCTTGATTGCAGCTTGTGATTTATCCACCCTGGCATTTCACATGATTTACTCTGAATAAAAGTTAAATAAGCAGAGTGACAATATACAGCCTTGACATGCTCCTTTCCCAATTTGGAACCAGTCCATTGTTCCATATCTGGTTCTAACTGTTGCTTCTTGACCTGCATATAGGTTTCTCAGGAGGCAGGTAAGGTGGTTTGGTATTCCCATTGTTTAACAGTTTTCCACAGCTTGTTGTGATCCACACAGTCAAACATCATTTGGCATTGCCCTTCTTTGGGATTGGAATAAAAACTGATCTTTTCCAGTCCTGTGGTCACTGCTGAAATTTCCAAATTTGCTGGCATTTTGAGTGCAGCACTTTAGCAGCAGCATCTTTTAGGATTTGAGATAGCTCAACTGGAATTCTATCATCTCCACTACTTTTGTTCATAGTAACACTTCCTAAGGCCCACTTGACTTCACACTTGACTGTCTGGCTCTAGATGGTTGACCACACTATTGTGGTTATCCTGGTCATTAAGAGCTTTCCTGTACAGTTCTTCTGCATATTCTTGCAACCTCATCTTAATATCTTCTGCTTCTGTTAGGTCCTTAGAGTTTCTGTCCTTTATTGTGCCTATCTTTGCATGAAATGTTCTTCTGGTATGTCTAATTTTCTTGAAGAGATCTCTAGCCTTTCCCATTCTATTGTTTCTTTTCTTTTTTTTTTTTGCATTGCTCACTTAAGAAGGCTTTCTTATCTCTCCTTGCTATTCTTTGGAACTCTGCATTCAATCAGGTATATCTTTCCCTTTTTCCTCTGCTTTTCACTTCTCTTTTTTTCTCAACTATTTGTGAGACCTCCTCAGACAACCATTTTGCCTTCTTGAATTACTTTTTCTTTGGGATGGCTTTGGTCACTGCCTCCTGCACAATGTTATGAATCTCCATCCATAGTTCTTCAGGCACTCTGTCTATCAGATCTAATCCCTTGAATCTATTTGTCATTTCCACTGTATAATCATAAAGGATTTGATCTAGGTGATACCTGAATGGCCTAGGAGTTTCCCCTACTTTTTTCAATGTAAGTCTGAATTTTGCAATAAGGAAGTCTTGATCTGAGCCACAGTCAGCTTCCAGTCTTATTTTTGCTGACTGTATAGAGCTTCTCCATCTTTGGCTGCAAAAAATTTAACCAACCTGATTTCGGTATTGACCATCTGGTGATATCCACATGTAGACTCATCTTTCGTGTTGTTGGAAGAGAGTGTTTGCTGTGGCCAGTGTGTTCTCTTGGCAAAACTCTGTTATCCTTTGCCCTGCTTCATTTTGTACTCCAAGGCCAAACTTGCCTATTATTCAAGAATCTCTTGACTTCCTACTTTTGCATTCCAGTCCTCTATGATGAAAAGGACATCTTTTTTCTTTTTTTGGTGTTAATTCTAGCAGGTCTTGTAGGTCTTCACAGAACCATTTGACTTCAGCTTCTTCAGCATTAGTGGTTGGGACATAGACTTGGATTACTGTGATGTTGAATGGTTTGCCTGGGAAACAAACAGAGATCTTTCTGTCATTTTTGAGATCACACCCAAGTACTGCATTTCAGACTCTTTTGTTGACTATGAGGGATACTTCATTCCTTCTAAGGGATTCTTGCCCACAATAGTAGATATAATGGCCATTTGAATTATATTTGCTTATTCCTGTCCATTTTAGTTCACTGATTCCTAAAATGTCAAAGTTCACTCTTGCCATCTCCTATTTGAGCACATCCAATTTCCCTGATTCATGGACCAAGATAGTATGGTTTTTGTGAAAGAATAGACAAGAATAGACAAGTAGAACCGAATACAGAGCCCAGAAATAGAGCCACATTAATATAGCCAACCGATTTTTGAAAAGAACCAATACAGTGGTGCAAAGACAGGTTTTTGGACAAATGGTACTGGAACAACTGAACATTCACATGTTTAAAAAAAAAAAGAAAGAAAGAAAGACTCTTTACACCCTTCACAAAAATTGACTCAGGATGGATAATAAACTTAAATGTAAAATTTAAACTTTATAAAACATCTGGAAGAGAATATAGGAGAATACCTATTTGACCTTGGGTATGGCAATGACTCTTTAGATGCAATATCAAAAGTAGGATCTATGAAAGAAAATCTTACAAAAGTCTATGTCAAGAGAATGAGGAGACAAGCCACAGACTTGGAGAAAATATTTGCAAAAGACACCATTTGTAAAGGACTTTCATCCAAAATATACAAAGAACTCAACAATAAGTAAACAAACAATTCAATTTTTTTATGATCAAAAGATCTGAACAGATTCAACAGAGATATTCAGATGCCAAGTAAGCATGTGAAGGACGTACAACATCATGTGTCATTATGCAATTGCAAATTAAAACAAAAATGAGTTACCACTACCTACCTATTAGACTGGCCAAAATGCAAAACACTGACACCAAATGATGGCAAGAAAGTGTAGCAGCTGGAACTCTCATTCACGGGTGGTAGGAATGCAAAATGGTACAGCCACTTTGAAAGACAGTTTGGCAGTTTCTTTTGAAACAGCATAGTCTTATCATGTGATCCAGCAGACACTTCTTAGTATTTACCCAAATTAATTAACTTTTATCTTCACAAAACCTGCACACATATATTTATAGCAGTTTTATTCATAATTTCCAAAATTTGGAAACAACTAAGATATCTTTCAGTAGGTGAATGGGTAAATAAACCATGGTACACCCAAGGAACAGAATATTATTCAGTGATGGGAAAAAAAAAAGAGCTATCCAGCTTTGAAAGACATGGAGGAAATTTAAATATATATTAGAATGAAAAAAGAAAATCTAGAAAGGCTACATACTGTATGATTCCAGCTATATGACAGTCTGGAAAAGGCAAAACTATGGAGACAGTAAAAATATCAGTGATTGCTAGGGGTTAGGTGCAGGGTGGGATGAATGGGCAGAGCACAAAGGATATTTAGGGTGGTGAAAGTATTTTGTATGATACTACAATAGTGGATATATGTCAAAACCCATAAAATATATAACACCAAGAGTGAACCCTAATGTAAGCTATGAACTTAAATGATGATGATGCATCAAAGTAGGTTCACTGACTGTAATAAATGTACCACTGTGTAGTAAAGAAGGTTGTGGGTAGGAGGGAACAGAGGATATTTACCCTCTGTACTTTCAGTTTTGCTGTGAACCTAAAACTGATTTTAAAACAAATTTTATTATTTTGTAAATAATATATAATTCATAAAGTTATATAGTTATGCAATTCATATATATATATATATGATTTATATATACCAAATATATATATACCATTATTAACTCACAGCTCACGGTTTGGTTAGGTGAAGGATAATGAAGTTTGGGTCTTTAGGAAAGAATGAAAATGCAGTGGAGAAATTATTCAGTGAGAGAATGAGCAAAAAGTAGTAAAATGGGAAGTTCCTTGGGGGTCTAGTGGCTAAGACTCGACACTCCCAATGCAGGAGGCACAGGTTCAATTCCTGGTCAGAGAACTAGATCCCACATGCTGCAACTAAAGAGTCCACATGCCACAGTGAAGATCAGGGATCCTGTGTGCCACAACTAAGATTGAGGCAGTCAAAGAAATAAATAAATATTTTTTAAAATAGTAAGATTATATGATGCTAGAGGTATTTTTAAGTGGGAGAGAATAAGGAAGCTGAACTGGAGATGGGTCAAATTAAAAGCAAATCTTTTAGAGTAAAAATGCTCATTATAAAATCAAACATCAGTCACATCAATCACTATATTGGCTTCAAAATCAAACTGTTCTGAAACAATCCCTCACAGAATGCCACCTTGGCTTCTAAAAAGACCACACATCATGTTTCTTCCATCAACTTGTTCACCCTCTACAGTGCTTCCTGGCCCTCATAGTGTACATGCTCTTCTTCAGAACTAATCTAAATCTTTACCATTATAGCTTATGTCAATTTTTTTTTTATCCTGTGTTCAGTAATTATGGGCATAACAACTAGACTAGGCATGCTGTTATAGAATTGCCAGGAATTCTCCAAGTCCTGATCCCCAGACCCTGCATGAACATTATGGCCATAGTGATTTACTGGCTCCTTCTTACTAGATGTTTGTCCTTGGGCCTGTCACTAAACCTCATTGAATCTCCATTCTCACCTCTATCCCCCCACCACTATAAACCAGGGCTGATACCATCTACTTCCTTTGATTGTAACGACCCTAATGGAAGTTCACATTGGAAAGGAACCAGTGCTGGTCCTGACTTGGAGTACATGCTCTGTGAACTGGGTTTCTGGTTCTATTTCCCTAAAAAGATAGCACGCATTTGCATTTCTCTTTTTCTTTCAGAGAATCAGCCTACATTAATCCTCTCATTAAGGATTAATCAACCTACCTTAATCCTCTTAATCTCTCATTAATCCTCTTAATCCTTTATGAGATTTCCCTGATGGCTCAGAGGTAAAGTGTCTGCCTACAGTGTGGGAGACCTGGGTTCGATCCCTGGGTCGGGAAGATCCTTTAGAGAAGGAAATGGCAACCCACTCCAATACTCTTGCCTGGAAAATCCCATGGACAGAGGAGCCTGGTAGTCTACAGTCCATGGGATCACAAAGAGTCGGACACGACTAAGCAACCAAACTTTCACGTATGATTGGCCTCTCTGTCTTCCTCCTCTCTCTTCTGTAAACCCTTCCCCTGACCTAACCTTCTTAAGTCTGGGGTCTTGGCATTAAGCAATAGCCTTTGCTTGCTTCCTTATACATATCTTCTCTCTTTTAGAGTTGATGATGCCTTTTGATGGACAAGAAGCCTTTTTTTCCACTATGTTGTCTTTTTGCCTCCATCTCAAAGCCCAGACTTCCCTCATTCTTTTTGTTCTCCTAACCCAGATCTGCGTAATTTGACCTGGGGTTAGGGTGGTTACAGATCCCTGGCCCTCCACCACTCCAAGGAGTACTTGCCCTGACTATTCACATTCCTGTCAAAGAATATTAATCTTTCTCCAGACACTCCTTGGTCCTTCCCGTACTGCAATACTTTGGAGGAGGCCAGAGCCCTGGTGGCTTAGTGGTAAAGAATTAACCTGCAATGCAGGAGACACAGGTTCAATCCCTGGGTCAGGAAGATCCCCTGGAGTAGGAAATGGCAACCCACTCCCATAGCCTTGCCTGGAAAACCCCTGGACAGAAGAGCCTGGTGGGCTATACAGTCCATGGGGTCGCAAAAGAGCCGGACATGACTTAGCAACTAAACAACAACAGAGCCTAGCAGTGCTCATTCTCGAGGGTGTCTGGCCTTGCAATTACAAAGGCCCATCACAGTGTCAAAGATGGATGAAAAGGCGACAAGGCTTCTTTCTTGTCCCAAGACACATTACTAAGTTTTCAAGTAGCTCAGGGAGGTAGGTAAGAATTGGTAGGTGGAAGGATGCTGTTTACAGAGATCAAAGTGCAAAGCTTGAATTGAGAGACAAAAGTCAGGGATGTCTAAACTGCTTTGATAATCCTTGTATAGCCTGAGCCCTGATCCTCAGCCTGTGGGTTTTGACTTTTGCCGCTGGCCACTCTGCTTCCTGGAGTGCTACAGTCCATGGGGTCGCAGAGTCGGACATGACTTGGTGACTGAACAACAACAACTCTGCTTTCTGCAGTGAGGTTCCCTCTCTGATTAATTTCCAGATTAAAAAAAAAGAAATCAAAATTTTCAGTCAAATAAACTAGATTGAACCTTCCTGCCACTCCGCCTCTCTCTCCCACCTCCCTGCCCCCACATTCTACTCCCATTTCCAGAAACAAACAAAAACACAAAACTAAAGTAACCTTGAAGCCAAGTTCCACTAAGCACTGGACAACTTACTGGTTTCTCTTCAAGACATCCCTAGAGTTGAGTCAAAATGGTGACTTAAAATCTACATTTCCAAGGTCACTTATTGATTCAGCATACAAATGTTTCTTGAGATCCTATCATGTGCATGACACTCCATTCTGCAGGGCTCAGACATGCCCCTTGACACCTTTCCAATGTGTTCAAATTCCAAAATATTCAGATAAGACCCCAAATAATACTAAGATGACAAGAATAGTATTAGTGGGGGAGTTGATAAGGAGTTTCAGGCAAGAGGAAATACACTCTCTGAGAGGAATATCATAACATAAGACTTTTGGGAGGAGGTGACATTTAAGCTGAATCTTTAGGGAGAATTGAAACAATGTTTATGCATAAAAACTGTCTAGGTATAAGCAAACATACATTTTTTAAGTGAAAGACTGTTGGTCTGGGAGTCAACAGACCTGAGTTAGAATCTCAGTTCTGTCATTCATTGCCTTAAAGACTACCTTCCCCACTCAGACCCTCTGTTCCCTCATAGATAAAATGACAATATTTGGTTAGCTTAGTCTTAAAGGTACTGAATATGCTTCCATACTGATATAGCTTTTCAAGTGTTAGATAGACCAGTTTGCTTCAAGATAGAATAGGTGAAAGAGAATAATGCAAGGGTATTGGGTCTATGTTGTGAAAAGGATTGAATGTAGGGCCTGGGAGCCTGAGCAGAGAAAGAAAATAGAAGCCAAGTCCCAGGCTTAAGCCCTGAGGTTGTACATTTTGCCTGGTTCCAACTTAAGAACATGAACTTTGCAATCTGAGCTACCTAGAATGGGAACCTAGCTCTACTACATACCAGTAGTTCATTTAAATAATCATGCCACCTCTCTGAGCCTTGATTTCTTTGTCTCTAAAATGGGAGTGATAGTAAGTAAAATTGCAAAGATTGAATGAGGTCATGTACACAAAGTGCCTATAAATATGTGATTTTCCTGCTCCTTAGTCCCTTCTCCCCAGTGCCAGGTTTTAATTAGTCTAAAACCCTACAATGTCTTCCTATCTCATTTAGAGTAAAAGCTTAGGAATTAAAAATGACCCACCCTATGTTTGGACCTCATCTACCTGTTAGCCACACTTTCCTTCTTGCTATTTCTCCAATAAAAGACAGGCTTTTCTTTTTATTTGCTGTTCCCTCTGTCTGGATCCTCGCTTCATAGCTCAATCCATCACTTTTTCTATATTTTACTTAAACATTATTTCTAAGTAAGGTCCTCCCAGACCACCATATATTAAATTGAAACATCCTCTAGCATTCCTTATTTTCTTTTCTGCTTTCTTTTTCTTTACAATGTTGATAATTACTATCTGACATACCATAAAATTTAATTACTTATTAGTATACCTCCCCTTGAGAATATAAGCTTAACAAGGGCTTTGTTCACTATTGATGTTTCCATATATAGAATAGCACCTAGCACTCAATAAATATTGAGTAAATTAATGAATATAGTGGTCCTGTGCTGTGTGCCAAGTGTTATTAAACAGTTTGCATACATCATCTCAGGAAATCCTGCCTTCAAAATACAGACACTGTTAGTATCCCTATTATACAAGGGGAAACCCTGAAACTCCCAGAAGTAATATGATATTTCTGAAGCCAAAGAGGGTTAGTTAATGAAGGTGCCAGGTTGTGTTCGACTTTATGGAGAAGCATATTCTCTGAATAGGAACACATCTTGAATTAAAGGTTGTGGTAGGCTTTGGGAGGGGTCAGGAGTGAGGGAGAAGGAATGTGCGTGCATGCTAAGTCACTTCAGTCGTGGAGGGAGAAGGAATACTGGAATATAAACTGGTTTTGTCATCAAGAGGTGATCTGATTTCTTGAAGTAAAATCTTGAGTTCACTGGCATTTACTGGCAACTCCATGTCTTTTTCAACAATTTTAACTTTACAAAGGAAATTGCAAGTGTGAAAGCAAGTTGGGAGCTTCAGCTGCTCTGAGTTTGAGCCTGCAGGAATTTGGCTTTTTGTGAGTACTGGCAGAAAGAGACACCTAAGCAAGACTAGTGAACTGACAGGAAAATAAGAAAGCCCACTCACTATCCACAAGAGTCTTCTCCTTCTTTCCTTTCTGTTTTCATAACGTCCTCTCTTTATCTTTCTTTAATTTGTACACATTTGTAAAACATTCAATTAATCCAGCCTATCACCTACTGGAATACAACCTCAGGAAGGCAGAGCAGGAATGTTTGTCTTGTTCACTGCTCTATCCCCTGAGTCTACAGCAGCCTAGCACATAGTAGGCACACAATATATAGTTGTGAAATGAATTTCTGTCCTCAGAAACAAAGCTCTCCTCCTATTGGGGGGTGGGCAATGAAGAGAAGGGAAAGCCCTTTTTAGTACTATCATGGGCCAGTGCCATGTGGAGTGCCTGTGTCAGGGACTGTGGGCAGAGAAGACACCAAGAATGCAGACTAGGTGCAGATCAGCATAAAGGGAAGAAGCCACAGGGTAAGGACCAAATAACAGGATTTTGCCCTGATTCTACACCTCTCTATCTCACTTTGCGGGGAACTGGTCAGAAACCTCTGGAGGAGCTCCTGCTTCCAAAAGCGCAAAGTTAGTGCTATGGGATCAGGTGGACAAAAGCGAGAAAGATGAGATTGAAAGGCACAGGATCTCTTGGAGAGGATGTAGAGTGAACAAGTCCTTGTGAAAGTGAAATGGCCGTTCATTTGAATGCAAATGCTATGTAAAAGCCTAAAGCCCCTTGACGTCAGCCCAGCAATTGGGGGCCCGTCTATACAGGGCTACCAGTCACCTGGAAACCGTCAGGGTAGGAAACGCCTATGGAGTAGTCGGAGGGGCGTGCAGCACAGCTAAACTTCTGGTTCCCTACTGCTTCTCAAAGTCGGATTGGGACCTTATAGGGACTTCAGGATGCCTTAGGGAGCTCCTTTCTCATATCCAAGCCACTATGTACAGAAGCTGCCTTTTGGAAAAAGAAGCGGACATGTACTCCAGCACTCTCAGGAGCCCCGCAGGAGGTGGCACCGCCGGGGCTGGTGCCACTGGGGATGGTGGGAGTCTTCTGCCAGCCTCCAACTTCGCAGCGGCCCCTTCTTATGCGCACTACATGAGATATCCCCATATGCCTGGTATGGATCCTCACGGGCCACCGCTGGGAGCCTGGGGGTCACCCTATAGTCCCCCCCGTGAAGACTGGAGCGTGTATCCCGGGCCATCCAGTACTATGGGTACGGTCCCCATGAACGACATGACCTCGAGCCCCGCCGCTTTCAGCTCACCGGAATATAGCAACCTGGGCCCCGCAGGGGGTGGAAACAGCGGTAGCAGCTTGCCAACACCAGCGGGAGGATCACTGTTCCCCATCGACGCTGGCATCGCAGGTGAGAGTTCTAGCAGAAGCCGTCACAGCCCCTATGCATGGATGCGCAAGACAGTGCAGGTGACTGGTGAGTAACTGATACCAATGCTCTGGTCCTTTTCCTTCCTTTGCTTCTTCTCTACTTCTCTTGGCCTTCTGGTCCTCCTACTTCTCAGACTTCTCTCCGAACAGCTTAGCTAAGGAGACCACTACGTGGCTTACTGCCCAGGGCCCCAGACCACAAGTGACCTCCCTCGTTTGTGCCTCTGCTCAAAAACAGAGTGTAGTGCTTGGAACTAAGCTGACAGAAGAGGACTTTTTCATCATTTTCTGATCAGCCAAAGGAGCAACTGCGGTGACGATGGACATACTGAACCACAAAGATCAAGATCCAACCCTACAGTTGCCCAGATAGGAAAACAGATTCACGGGGAAGGTCAGTGGGTGAATGAGGAGAGGACAACTATGTTTCTCTATGCTCAGTCACTGCTGCTCGCCTGTTCCATTTCAAAACCTTCTCTATCTGAGCAGATCGGCTTCTCCCCCAAATCTGGTGACAGTTAACTTAGATTTAGTGCTTGATTGGCAATAGGCAGTCCAGTTTAGCCACAAAGGCCCTTATGGCAAAATGGCCTCCTCACCCTGGACTCTCAAGGAGGCTCCAGTTTCCTTTGCCCAAGCTGGCAGGAGCCAGCTGAATTCAAACCCAATGCCTTTGTACAACTTTCCTTCCACCAATGGAAAGCTACAGCACACCACTGGGACATAATAAGCTGCTCAACCCTAACATTCCAGGGGTGTGCACCAATATCAGCCCCAGCATCAATAAAGTTAAAGGGATTAAAGCCCTCCTAACAGTACAGGCAGGCATTTCCAGGTGCAGGGACTGGACACAGGCTTTTCAGGACACATAGGAAAGCCCAGAGATCTCAGCCTAATGCCAACTCACGCTCCTACCAGCAAGCTACTGGTTGGCGGCTACTGGGAGGGGGGTGTGTGCAGGGGTGTGGGGTGGGGGTGGGGGTGTACTTTGCATACTCTGCTTTAATCTTGGACAGGGGCTGGAGGAGGGAGGTGGGGAAATGTTTGTTTTCAGCTATAGTTGTGCTTTTATCACATTCATATTCCAACTCATCACTCCCTTTCATTAGAGAAAATTAGTAAAATTCAGCTCTATCACTTTCATCCCCCTGGGGAAGAAATGACAATTCAAAAGCATTTGCCCATAATGATTATGCTTCTGCTCACAGTTCTGCACTTTTTCTCTGCTTAAAAATAGCAAAAGCAAGAGGGTGGAAAGGGACCAAATTTTATCATTGAGAGTACTCAGCCTGGAGGAGGCAATTCCAATTGATTAGGACATTACTAGGGTAACAATCCCAAATTAAGAGTAGAGCTTAAATATTTAGCTCTAAAGTGTTTGTAAGTAAATCTGCATATTGCCTTTTGAAATACGAGTGAGTTGGTGGGCTAAAAATAATAGAAAGTATGCTTAGGGTGGGGCACTGTCAAGGTTGTTATTATATCTAATCTTAGGGTGGTAATTAACACCTATTCACTAAGACCTAACCATCAGCAAAAGACACAAAAGCCAGAAAAGTGGCTGCTCCAGTTCAGGATTATGTTTTGAAATACTTTAAAAAAGGAAAGTCACTAGTATGTTGTTTGGAAGACAAAACAATGGGAAGGAAAGGACAAGGTAAAATAATTATCTTGAGTCATGAATTTTCTGTTTAAAAGAGAAAATATGATGGGTTTTTCTCTGTTTGATAGTCTTCATTTGCCTTTGTCAGAGTCTCTCTTTTGTATAATTCCGGTGCCAGGAAAAGTTTAGAAAGGGACTCTAAATTACTCTGTGGAGTCTTCATCTTTAGCTCAGTCTTCAAACCTTGCTGTACAATACCATCTTCACAAGATTTTCTCTCCAACTTCTATGAGAAATTCTAAATTGAATGATTTTAGAACCTCACTAACTTGTGGCAGCCTATCCTATAGATGAGGCTTTATTAAATTCAATCACCATTTCATTTTAATGTCTTATAAAAATACCCCTTTACTTTATTCTTGCAGCCTAAGTACATATTTAGCAATGATTCAAGAATATGATGAAAAGTATGGACCCTCTTCCAGAAAAATGCTCAAGGGCACAAATGCATATGTACACACTTCATTTTTTCCACCAGATTTTTTAAATTTTTATTTACTTTTTGGTCTTGCCAAGCAACATATAAGATCTTACTTCCCTGACCATGGACCAAACCCATGCTTTCTGCAGTGGAAGCACAGAGTCTTAACCACTGGACTGCCAGGGAAGTCTCACATATGTCATTTATTTGAATAATTTGGGGAGACTCATGGATACACTGAAAACCCTTCCATAGATCTCAGGTTATGAACTGATAATCTGAGAAAAAATTAAGCTGATCATCTCTCTGTATCACTCCAAACCAAAAGGCATCCATTTGTATGCTTAGTACATAATGAGTGTTAAACAAATATCTGTTAAGTGAATAAGTCAGATCCTCCTAAATTTTATATTTCGCTCTGTAGTATTATAGGACATTTGACTTATGCCTGAGAACAAAACAGATGATCTACAAAATGGAAGTAACCCCTCCTTGATTATGGTAGTCAAATGAAAACTCTTTATATTATTTAAGAATGTTTTAACTAGCCTTAAGTTAAAGAAACAAAAATACGCACATTAGGGGACAATTGGAAAACATTTCATAGTGATTATCATGGCATTTGATTTTTGAATGACAGAAAGGGGACTGACATACAGAATAAATGACTGTTCACTAAGAGATTTGATTTAAGTGAGATATTTTTATTTTCGCTTTGTTCCCTAAATAGTCTGTTTGAAAACATACCTTGTTTTAAAAATTATGTGAAAAGGAAACTGACAGAGATCTTCCACGAAAAGTTCATAATTTTCATATTTTAAACATTGTCAGTTTAAAAGTTCAGTATTTTCATATTTTAAACATTGACAGCACTACTCTAGGGATTTTTTCATTTTGTTTTTATTTTACCCAGAGTTGTAGCCTTGTATGAGTATTGGAAAGGCGGTAACCTAAGCAGGGCTGGAAAGGAGCTTTGTTTTTAGGGGTGGGAAAGAAGAGGAGAGAAGGAAGTGACTTTGAATAATTCTGATTAACCCACTGGACAAAAGACAGAAAACCAAGGAAGTTAAAAGGTTTTCTTTAGTTAGACATTTCAGAAAATGAGTTACTTAGCAATCCCTAAAGCTTATCATTATCTTTCTTGGTTTTGATCATTTTTTAAAATTGGACAATTTTTATAAATGAATTTGGATGCAATTTTTAACTAAAAGCAGCAAAAGATTACCATCGCATGAAAACTCATTATGATGGTGTTAATTACACTCTGCTCCCTATTGAAAGGGATTGGTGTTAATCATCTTTACCCTCACTGTCACCATCATCATAATCCTTAGGTCTGGAGAGTGCTTTTCTGCCTAATAGCACTTTCACAGCCAGTCTCTCAAATGAGCACATTTAGGTGATGATAAGTCATCATATATAATGACATTTGTTTGCAAACTCTGTAGGGATCCTGTCTCCTTATGGGAACTACAGAGGTTTGTCAAAGTCATTGGTCAGGGCAAGTAATGAAATCCCACCACAGAGCTTTGAAGCAGCCCTGTAATACAACTTAAAGTTTATTATTTTCATAGATTAACTCACAATAATGCTGGAGAAGGGGAAGCCCTCACCCTCAGCACTGTCATAGTCTCTGGGAGAAGAGAATGGCTTGAACAATAAAAGCTACTGCTTTCAGTACTTTGTTAGTGTTTTAGTATGGAAATATGGTTCTATGCTCCACTAGAAAATGTCCAAAACCCAGTCAATCAGATTTCATCATTTAAGGGAAGAGACAATGAAGTAAGTGGAAAGAAAATAGCTTGGAAGGAGGGACACAAGAGGAGCACCAGGAAATGAGAATTCATTTCTCTTCGTTAAACGTGCAAGTCAGTATTTCCAACTAATCTAGTCTTCTTGAGGTCTGAGGTCTTATCCATAAGATTGGGGCAACAGACTTTTTTTTAACACTTTGCATGGCTTTGATATGCAGCCTAGCTCTTCCTCATCCCTCCTTTCTTTAGGGGTTATATTGCCGGAAAGGGTGAGGATTTTCATGGCAAATAAAGAGGCCTGGTATTGACTTTATTGTCCTCAGAAGAAACTGCAAGAGGGGAATTTATGACCAATGGGGGTGGGGAAGAATTGCAACCTTCCAGAATTCTTGAAGTCTGGTTATATTTACTGATTATCAAAGAGTTGAAAACAGACAAACACACATTAAATTTTAACTTCTGCCTCAAGTTAGAATTTAAACACTCAGTCACTTTGGGATTAGGAACAGTTTTAGGGACCATCTCTTCAAAGATATACTTTGATTCTAAGATTTTAGGTTCTAGAAATAAATTAAACCTCAATGTTTTCATTGTGACCTCAAATATACATTCTGCCTTTGTAACATACCAGATGACAGAACTTTGGTTTCCTAGATTCCGAAAAGCAGCTGAAGTTTGTTTTCTGTATCTGTGAGTCTGTTTCTGTTTTGCATATACATTCATTTGTATTATATTTTTGATTCCACATATAAGTGATACCATATAGTATTTGTCTTTCTCTGTCTGACATTTCACTGAGCATAATATTGCCTTGGTCTTTCCAGGTTGTTGCAAATGAACCTAACACAATATTGTGAATCAACTATACTTCAATTTAAAAAATTGGTTTCAAAAAACTTCATGAAAAACAAGCAAACAAAGAGAAAACCAGCTCATAGTTTGAGCCTTTGAGATAGATTAACTGACTGGAGCTCATCATTTTCCATTTTCAAGAAGGAAAGTTTTGTTTAGTTCTTTAGTCCATGACTTAATCCTAAAACATATCTCTCATCTAGAATTTGTTTTTGCATTCATGTCCCCTTTTTTTTCTTTCCTGGAGATGAAAGGGTGTCTGACATTTGTTTAGGGCTTGTAAATTCCAAACCAATTGGCTGGTGTTCCTGAATGTAAAGAGGGTTCAAGATGGGATCTGATGCTTTGTAACTCTTTGTTAAGCTTGTGCTGCATCTTAACACCTCAATGGAGTTTAGGGAAACACTTTAAAGAAACCTTTGTCTTACAGATCGCTCCCCAAAACTTTACATCAAAAACAACCAGGGAAGATCAGAAGGGGGTTTCCAAAAGCTATAGAGAAAAGGAGGAAGGTCCTGGAGGGGGTTAGAAAAATTGAAAAGAAAAAGAAACTTCCTAATCACCTTTGGAAAATTTAAAAAGAGGAATAAAACTCTATTTGAAGGAGGGCATGAGAAATTAGTTAAACGTTGTAACACAAAGCAAATGTTTGGATATCCTTTCAAAGAATACTAGAATACCCATTTTATTCTGGTAAAGTCAACAACTCCCCCTACTTCCCCCACTCATTTTCCAATCGGGAATAAAAAATTTTTTTTAACTCCCTCAAAAATCCCTGGAGAAGGAAATGGCAACCCACTCCAGTATTCTTGTCTGGGAAGTCCCATGGACTAAGAAGCCTGGAGGGCTACACTCCATGGGATTTGAAGAGTTAGATACAACTGAGTGACTAAACAACATCAGCAACAAAAAAACTAAACTATTTTTCTAATAGGTGAAAAGAAAGTGAAAGTGAAGTAGCTCAGTCGTGTCCGACCCTTTGAGACCCCGTGGACTGTAGTCCGCCAGGCTCCTCCATCCATGGGATTCTCCAGGCAAGAGTACTGGAGTGGGTTGCCATGTCCTTCTCCAGGGGATCTTCCTGACCCAGGGATCTTCCCGAACCCTGGTCTCTTGCATTGCAGGCAGACGCTTTACTGTCTGAGCCACCAGGGAAGCCCATAGAGCTATTGTAGAACAGAATCTAAGTGACAATATATGTTTTCTTTTTAAATTACTATCCAAATGAAATTCTGTCTAGAATGTGCATGTAATAAGAATGTCAGTATCACAAAACAGTTTGCTACACTTGGGCCATTCTTATGCTGCCCAGCATATTTAAACTAGGAATAACATTTGGCACACTGGACTTGGAGTCAGAGGTATATGTTTGGGTCCCCATTCCTAAGCCCACTAGCACAAAGCCACTTACCTACACTGAGCCTGTTTCCTTCTCTGTACAATGGGAATAAGACACATTCTGCATAAGTTGAAAGGGTAGGTGAGTGAAAGGTTCAATAGGAGACAACATGAAAGAACTGTATACAATATAAATGGAAGTGCGTGTATAATGGATGGTGCTACTATTGCCAATACTGTTCTCATATGTGAGTGGGAAGGGAATGCAAATCATGGCTAAAGTGTTTGCTTTAAAATGCTTTGGTATAACAGTATGTCAATGGTGCTGTGATAGATGTGTTGAATGCATGTGTGTGTGTGTATGTGTGTGTGTGAAATAGCCACGGATGACAAAGTACTTAATGAAGAAATGGACTTATGACATATTTGGTTCAAAAAATGTACTTGTTTTATATTTGAAAGTAATAGCTAAGGGTAGGAACAGTGGTTCTGATTCCTCCAACCAAAATAATCTCCAAAGGAAAAAAATATGATTAAATACATTCCTTTCTCCCCTAACAGGGAAAACCAGGACAAAAGAAAAGTACCGTGTAGTTTACACAGATCATCAAAGGTTGGAGCTGGAGAAAGAATTCCACTGCAATAGATATATCACCATTCGGAGAAAATCAGAGCTTGCAGTCAACTTGGGCCTTTCTGAGAGACAGGTACACCGGAAGTACATTTAGCATTTTTCATATAAGCATTTCAATAGGCTAAGATTTTAAGGACATCTATAAGCAGGAGGCAAGCAAAAGAAGACTAACCAATTCTCAAAGCTTTCCTAAAGCCCATTTTTTTCCTATTGAACCTCTTAGTGTGGTGGGCACTATGTAGGTGTGGAAACAAGGGTGGGGACAAAGTGGATGGAGAAGGATTAAAATCCTCAGCCAGGTCAAAACCTTGATATGATTTCCCAAGTAGTTACAATCTATGTGTGAAGTGGAAATCTGTCAATCATGGCAATTATCTGGCTTATATCAGTCAAATTATAACAGTAAATGAACACCAATGCTTATACCTGAAGCAAGTTTTTCTATTATTCAGGCTAGGAGATTTAATTTTCTGTAGTCTATTAATCCTATGATTCCTGCCTCAAATTTAGCTTACTGTGGACACTCAGTGAAAATTAAATCTTGGCAAGAATCAGTGGTTTCCACTCACCCAGATTTTGACATGACATAACTACTTGATGTTCTTTTTTTTTTTTTCCACTAAGGTCTAGGAGTAATCCTGGATATCATAGAATTCTAGAACTGTAAAGTCCTTTAGTGTCTTATCCCAAGTAGTCTGCATTTGAACCATTTATAAAGACACAATGATATCACAGCAAGAGGTATAGTACTTCATCACCCTTGTTCACCCAGTTCTGTTTCATTAACCTTACTTTTAAAAAAAATTTTTACATGGCATGTAGGATCCTAGTTCTCAGACCAGGGGTCAAACCTGTGCCCTGTGCATTGGAAGTGCAGAGTCTTAACTTCTGGGCTGCCAGGGAAGTCCCTAACCTTAGTGCTTTACTAACAGTTCATAATCACCTTTGCTATTTAAATCCCTCCCTTTTCATCACCATGTCTCAGAATCTGCCATTCTATCATTATTTATTTTTACCTGTGCAACAAAGATGGTGAGTGAGGTATAATGTAAAGACTACTGCATTCAGAGTCTGAGGCCCTGGGCTTGATTTCAATTTCATCTCATGCAATATATTTTCCCTCTCTGAGTCTCAGCTTTTTTTAAAAAAATCTGTTGTCAAATGGGCATGCTTCACAAGGTCATTGTGAGGCTCAAGTGATGTATGTGAAAAGGCTTTGTAAATATTAATACTAAAGTCCCTGAACAATATCAGCAATGACTTTGAAAAATGCATTCAGTATGTTGCCCATTAAATCCAAAGCATTTTTTGTTTCAGGTGAAAATCTGGTTTCAAAATCGCAGAGCCAAGGAGAGAAAGATTATCAAAAAGAAAATATCCCAGTTTGAGAACACTGGAGGCTCAGTGCAAAGTGACTCTGGCTCCATCAGCCCTGGGGAACTACCTAATACTTTTTTCACCACCCCATCTGCTGTCTGTGGATTTCAGCCTATCGAGATTCAGCAGGTCATAGTCTCTGAATGAAATCTGAATGAAAGAAAGGCAAAGAGAAATGGAAAATGCTCTTCCTTTAGCATTGTTTTTTTGATCTCTTAAGATATCAGCAGGGGAGTTGCAACATTAGGTAATAATTCCTTGTAAGACAGTATTCAGAATGAGTGGATGCACCATGGACTGAAGATAATTCAAGGATCACTTACTGTTAGGAACTATACCTAGAAAACTCTTGTGTGCGATGCTATGTCAGTCACTCAGGGAACTAGGTGGTAAGCTGTATAATTGAAAGCTATAGTCGCAAGCCCTTGCAACTCTATTATTCACAATTTCAGAAATTTGCTTGTAATATAACATAAAAAAGTTCTGCCAGGATGCACATTTGTGTATGTATACTTGTGTTTATCATTTGATGCTGAGTGTGTCCTTTGACGCTCTTTTTGGGGTGGGGAGAAGGTAAACAGAAAGGTATCTATCTCTAGCTACCTTTTCAAGTGTTTGATTCAAAAGCAAACAGAATTTTCATAACAAGACAAAGGTTTATTAAAACATCAGGAGGTGATTCTGAATCTGCTGTCACTTGTTATTAAAAATAATAAACATTAAAAAGGTTTTGTCCCTTGCTCATACTTGTCTAGCATCAGTTATCTCAAAACTTCCAACCTGCAGTGTCAATTTCAAATCTTGCCAAAACAATGAACTCAGACTAGAACAACACAGTCAGCTTGGTTGAATCACTAGAAAAGGCAGCTCTCCAACACTCAAAGTAAATTCTTCCCCTGTTCTGCCTCTCTATTCCATTTACTGTTAGAAGGTGGAACAGCAGTGAAATTGAACATGAGTACAAGGATAGTATATGTTCTCTAGTTTCTCTCATTGCCGTCATCTCCAGTCTGTTCCATTTTACCTACCTATCATGTCAATGCAATGTGGTCCAAGAAGCTGCAGTTTACAGGTTACAAACACACAACTTAGGCTATAGTGAGCAGAGTTGTCTGGAGTTTGTTGGTCCAGTTTACTGCTTGCATATCCCAGTGGTCAGAAACAGAACTCTGAATCATTTTAAATTGAGATGATTTAAAAGAAAATGTGATTAAAGTAGAAAATCAGAGCATAACTTTCCTTTTCAAAAACCATCTTTGGGTTGGAAACGAGAAGTTTATCCTCCCCATCCTTATGAAAATCTCAGAAAGAGGGTGCCACTTCATTGCCTCCAATAAACATGGGCCAGACAAAAGGTCATCTAAATTGCTGATCACAGAAAATCAGCATTAAAATAAGCCCTTCCAATCTAATAAAGGGAATGTGGGAATCACAAAGATGAAGAAGCTAACTTCTGAGTGTACTTGTCTATTTACACTCAGAAGTTAGCTTCCTCACCCATAATATCCCCCAACAAAGGTATACCTTTGACAATAGCAGTTAGATTTCCCTGAGGATTGTTCTTTCCTGCTGTAAACTTTTTGTTCCACAAGGAAGAAACATTTCTCTATTTTTATAGGTTCTAATTTTATAGAACCTGTTAGCAAAGCCACAATATAAAGCTTTTTTTCTTAGTAGTACATTGCAGCCACTTCTTCTAAGAAGACATGTTGATTCTTTCTCTGAAACCTGAGAATATACTCCCGTCTCTTATGGTTATATTATGATGGTGTGGCGGAGAAGGCAATGGCACCCCACTTCAGTACGCTAGCCTGGAAAATCCCATGGACAGAGGAGCCTGGTAGGCTGCAGTCCATGGGGTTGCTAAGAGTCGGACACGACTGAGCGACTTCACTTTCAATTTTCACTTTCATGCATTGGAGAAGGAAATGGCAACCCACTCCAGTGTTCTTGCCTGGAGAATCCCTGGGACGGGGGAACCTGGTGGGCTGCTGTCTTTGGGGTCGCACAGAGTTGGACATGACTGAAGTGACTTAGCAGCAACATGGTGGTGTGGAGAAGGGGGCGACAGAGGATGAGATGGTTAGATAGCATCACTGATTCAATGGACATGAACTTGGGCAAACTCCAAGAGATGGTGAGGGATGGGAAAGCCTGGCATGTTGCAGTCCATGGGGTCACAAAGAGTCAGACACAATTTGGCGACTGAACAACAACAATGGTGGTATGTGCCAGAGGTATGTAGACAAAAAGTTAAACACAAAAATGCAAAAGTTGTGTTAAAAGTAGATTTCAATAAAGAATTTTTTCTGGTGTTGGGAGGTGAGATTCAGAAATGAAAACATGCCAAATGACTGACAGTGTTCAGTTAGGGTAGCAGGATTATGCAGATTTTCTTATCATTGCTTTTCAAATGTATGCTGTTTTGCAATAGAAGTTTCCTTAAGAAACATGCTTTCACCTCAGATCTTTAGTTGATCTTCAAGTAATTTGCAACTTTAGTGTCCTACTTACAATTTATAGAAGTGTTTCAACCTCCTAGTTCCTTACTTAAGGAAGGCCTTTGATCTAGTCTTAGTGTTGCTCCTGTACAGCTACAAAGATAAGTCTTTGGCAGGGTCTGACTTCTTTTCGAAGGAGAAAGGAAGCAAGAACCAAGGGATGTTTTCTACTCTTACTTCAGATCCAGAGAATCTAGCTGTTTTTCTCAGTTGGAACATTTCAACATTATCAAACAAAGCCAAGAAGGGCAGAAGGAGCTAGCAAAGGAGTTAGGTGGTAGGAGGAAGGGATATATTATAACAGGATATGAGGAACATCTGGGGGAGGATAGTAGACATGTTTATTATCTTAATTCTGGTGATGGTTTCATGAGTGTATACATGTATCAAAAAATCAACCTTTATACTTCAAATATATGCAATTTCTTGTATGTCAGCTATACGTTAAGAAAGGGGCAAGCAAATGTAACAATGTGTTTCCAACTGTAATAATAATACAGCAGGGAGGAACTCACTAGAGGACTATCTATGGAGATGGCCACCTTAGATAACTTAGATTCAGCCCCCAAGTAGGATCACTTCCTTGTATACTCATGTCTGAGTGTGCTGTTGAGGAAGGACACCAATAATTCATCATTGATGATTCTTTAATAAAATGATGGTGGGTTTGGAGGGTAGGAAGAAACCAAGATATGTTGGCATTGAATCTTGAAGTATGAGTGTCAATGCAAAGCAAAAAAGTCCCCTCTGTGTTCTTTCAGAACTAGTATTGTGAGTTGGAAGTAAAAGTAGCTATTCACATCGAATAGAAAGAGAAGCACTGGCCACAGGTGGGATTAAGATGGCAGACTAGAAACACCCTGAGCTCACCTCCCCCCACAAACATATCAAAACTTCAACTACATAAAGAGCAACTCTCATTGAGAATGACCTAAAGATTAGAAGAACGGCTCTCCTACAGCCAAGGCTGTAAAGAAAGATCTACACACATACACACAGTTTGGTAGGAAGGCAGGAGAAGTGATCAAATCAGGACCTACATCCCTAGTGGGTGACCCAGCAGGCTCAGGGATCCTCCTTAGGGAGCAAGGGGTTTAAGTCACATATTAGGCACCCCAGCCATAAGGTCCAACATTCAGAAATCAAGTTCCCTTATATGATTTGAAAATCAGTGGAGCATAACGGAGAGATGTAAGAAACCAAGCCTCCACTCTTGAAGAGCTCACACACAGACTTGGCTCCCAGTCACAGAATGGATGTTGCAGATTGAAAAAATGAATGGTTCTCTGGCCAACCTGACAAGACTGCCTCAGCATGCCCCACAGCCTGTACCAGGCTACCACTCCAGCTCCTCTTGCTTTAGAACTGCTCCCTACTAAGATGGAGGCCACTACTGCCAATGCACATGTTCTCATTGGGGAAGGGACAAAGACAGCTTGGGCCACAGTCTTGCCCTTAGCCGGGGTGTAGATTGCCTTTGCCAGTGTGTACATACACCAGGGAAGCAGCAGAGCCTGCTCAGTAGAGTGGCTCCAACTTCTCTGGCCCCAACTCTGTCTCTCACAATGACACACACACCAGGGAAAAAATGAAACCAGCTCAAAAGTGCAACCCCAAGCCCTCAGGCCTCAGCCGCAATTCCAATAAGGCAGCAGCTACTATTGTGCTTAGGAGAATCCCCAATTCATACTTGGTTCTGTCTCTAGCACCTCTGATTCCAGCCCTATCTCCAGCCCAGTGTACCCAGAGAGAATATGTAACTCATGCACACTTCAAATCCAGTACTCCCAACAAGTCACTAGGCATATGCAGGCTGCACAGTGATGCCTTCACACAAGGACATGGCTTCAATATCAGAATAGGTAACTATTTCCCCTAATTTCATAGAGACAGAGAAAGTTAAACAAAATGAGAAAACAGAGAAATAGATTTCAAATGAAAGAACAAGATAAAGTCTCAGGAAAAAATCCTAATGTAACAGAGAAAAATAATTTACCTGAAAAAGAATTCAAAGTAGTAGTAATAAAAATGTTAAATGAACTCAGGAAAAGAATAGATGAACAAAAACAGAACTTTAACAAAGAACTAGAAAATACAAAAAAGAATCAATGAATGCAGAAAAATACAACTGAAAAGAACAATATATTAGAAGGTATTAACAGCAGATTAAGTGATACAGAAGAAATATAAATTATCCAAAAAATATAAAAGTGAAAATCACCCAATCAGAATAGCAAAAAAGAAAGGAAATTAAAAGAATGAGGATAATTTAAAGGATCTCTAGTACATCAAGCATACTAGCATTCATATTATAAGGGTACCAGAAGGAGAAAAGAGAGCAAAAGGGGCAGAAAATGCATTTTATGAAATTATGACTGAAAAATTCCTGAAGAAGAAAACAGAAATCCAGTTATAAGAAACATAGAAAGTCCCAAACAAAATGAACCTAAACAGACCCACACAATATATGTCCAAATTAAAATGGCAAAAGTTGTTTTTTTTTTTTTTAAAGGCATCATATACAAGGGAACCTTCATAAAACTATTAGCTGATTTTTCTGCAGGAGGTTTTCAGGCAAGAAGGGAGTGCCATGATATATTTAAAGTGCTGAAAGAGAAAAACCTATGAACTAGAATATCTAGCAGAGTTATCATTCAGAATTTAAAGAGATAAAGAGCTTCTCAGACAAGCAAAAATTAAAAGCACTCATCAATACTAAACCAACCTTACAAGAAATGTTAAAGGGTCTTCTTTAAACGAAAAAGAGAAAGCTATAACAAGAAATAAGAGGTTACAGGAAAGGAAAAATGCAACAGATAAAAGCAAATATGCAGTAAATACAGTGGATCAATTACTTAAATAAACCAGCACAATGACTAAAAGATAAAAATTATAAAATCAAATGTAACAACAATAGTTAAGGAATAGATATGGATTTTTAAAATATGACAACAAAAGCACACAACACAAAAGAAGGCAGTAAAAGATGTAGAGTTTTTTAGAATGTGTTTGAACTTAAATGAAAGTGAAAGTGAAGTAGCTCAGTTGTGTCCCACTCTTTGCAACCCCGTGGACTGTAGTCCGCCAGGCTCCTCCATCCATGGGATTCTCCAGGCAAGAATACTGGAGCGGGTTGCCATGTCCTTCTCCAGGGGATCTTCCCGATCCAGGGATCTTCCTGAACCCAGGTCTTCTGCATTGCAGGCAGACACTTTACCGTCTGAGCCACCAGGGAGTAAACATACTTATAGGTCAACTACATGAACTCCATGATAACCAAAAATAAAAAGCCTACATTAGAAACACCAAAATTAGCAAGAAAGGAATCCAAACATAACACTAAAGAAAATCACTAGCTTCCAGTTCAAGATGGTGATGCTCATCTCCTCCTGTAAGAGCACCGAAAGTGCAACTATCAGCTGAGCAACAATCCACAGCAGGATGCTGGAACCCACAAGAAAAAGATACCCCACATCCAAAGACAAAGAAGGAGGCACAATAAGATGGTAGGAGGGGCATAATCATGATAAAACGAAAGCTCATACCCACTGGGTGGGTGACTGAAAAACAGGAGAATAATAAGACCAAAGAAATTCTCCCACTGTTGTGACGGTTCTGAAGACCACTTCAGGCTTCCCAGTCTAGAATCTAACAAAGGGACTGGGAATCCCCAGGGAATCTGACCTTGAGGGCCAGAGGAGTTTGATTATAGGACTTCCACAAGACTGGGGAAAACGGAGACTTCGGTCTTGGAGGGCACAAACTAAATCTTGCCCACACCAGACCCAGAAGAAAGGAGCAGTGACCCCACAGGAGAGTGAATCAAAATTACCTGCTAGTGTTAGAGGGTCTCCTATTGAGGCATGGGTCTGCAGGGGCTCGCCACAGGCACAGGGGTGCTGGCAGCAGCAGTCCAGGAAGATCCCCCTTCATGTAAGCCCCCTTATATGTCACTGTTAACCCTACCACAGAGCCCGTAGACCACAGGGCTAGGTTGCCTCAGGCTAAACAACTACCAGAGAGGGAATGCAAACTCACCCATCAGCAGATAATTTACTGAGCAAGGCCCTGCCCACCAGAGCAAGACCCAGTTTTTCCCACAGCCAGTCCCTCCCATTGGTAAGCCTACACAAGCCTTGTAGCCTCCTCCATCAGAGGGTAGACAGAAGAAGCAAGAGAACCACAGTACCACAGCACCTAAAAAAAAAAAAAAAACACATTACAGAAAGTTAATCAGGATGAAAAAGCAGAAAGTTATGTCCCAGACAAAGGGACAAAGTAAAACTCCAGAAAAACAAATAAATGAAGTAGAGATAGGGAACCTCCCAGGAAAATAATTTAGAATAATGATAGTGAAGATGACCCAGGATCTCAGGAAAACAATGGAAAAGATGCAAGAAGTGTTTACCAGAGATCTAGAAGAACTAAAGAACAAACAGAGATGAATAATACACTAGAGGGAATCAATAGCAGTATAACTGAGGCAGAAGAATGGATAAATGACCTGGAGGACAGAATGATGGAAATCACTGTTGCAGAACAGAATATAGAAAAACAAATGAAAAGAAATGAAGACAGCCTAAGAGACCTCTGGGACAACATTAAACGCACCAACATTCGCATTATAAGGTTTCCAGAAGGAGAAGAGGAAGAGAAAGGACCTGAGAAAATAGTTGAAGAAATAATAGCTGAAAACATCCTTAACATGGGAAAGGAAATAGTCAACCAAGTCCAGGAAGCACAGAGAGTCCCAGGCAGGATAAACCTAAGGAGCTTGAGACACATAGTAATCAAATTGACAAAAATTAAAGACAAAGATAAAATACTAAAAGTAACAAGGAAAAAAACAACAAATAACATACAAGGGTATTCCCATCAGGCTATCAGCTGATTTCTCAACAGAAACTCTACAAGTCAGAAGGGAATGGCACTATGCATTTAAAGTGGTGAAATGGAAGAAACTATGACCAAGAATACTCTACCCAGCAAGACTCTCCTTTTGATGGAGAAATCAAAAGCTTCCAGCCAAGCAAAAGTTAAGAGAATTTAGCACCATCAAACTAGCTTTACAACAAATGCCAAAGGAAATTCTCTAGGTAGGAAACACAAGAGAAGGAAAAGAGCTACACAAAATAAATCCAAAACAATTAAGAAAACAGTAATAGGATCATACATATCAATAATTACCTTAAGTGTAAATGGATTAAGTGCACCAACCAAAAGACATAGACTGGCTGGGCAGATGAAAATATATACATATATGCACTTACACTTACCACATCACTGTGCTTGACCCCCCCCAAATTGTATGCAATTATTTATATTGTTAGGTTAGTCATGTTCCCATTATGTCTTACAATTACAATTATCTTTGTTTTTTTGTCTGGCTATTGATTGTGAAAACTAATAAACATCTTTTACTATTGTGATTATGTAACTGTTAATCTCTTAATAGACTTGTATCATAATTGGTCAACAGAAAAATAATAGAATTCTATGTCACCAAAACTACAATTTAATAGAAAAACATGTAATCACTCTTTAAAATCCATATGCCTATCAGAATTATCTTGGAATTTTTTGAAAAATACAAATACCTAGGTATTGCTATTCTTCTCCAGAGTTCCAGATATGTTTCTAATGAGCAAACATGTTTAAAAACAGCTGGACTATATAATGATCTTTTACTTTTATCTAGTTTGTTTCACTTTTTCTATTTCATATTCAGTGCTCCCATTTCATTTAGTTTGTTTTCCAATTTCTCCATCTTTTCTCTTTTTTTTCTTTCTCAACCCTTTATTGCAAACATAGTAGAAAAGCTTTTGTATACATATATATAAATAATATGTATAATATGTATATTTTAGAAAACATGAATTTTTGCCTAAGAAATTTATGACACTTTGATTCCACTTGTTTGACTTAGTGTAAATAGAATGCTAGATTTCTAATTTAAAATAGATATACAACAAGAATGAAAGTTTACTATATAGCACAGGGCACTATAGTCAATATCTTGTAATAACTTATAATGGAAAATAATTTAAAAAATAATATGTGTGTATATGTATAACAATCACCTTGCTGTGCACCTGAAACATTGATTTTGTCATTCAGTCATGTCCAACTCTTTGCCACCCCGTGGACTGTAGCCCACCAGACTTCTCTGTCAGTGGGATTCTCCAGGCCAGAATACTAGAATGGATTGCCATTCCATTTTGCAGAGAATCTTCCCAACCCAGGGACTGAACCCTGGACTCTTGCATTGCAGGCAGATTCTTTACCATTTGAGCTACAGGGCAGTCCTCCTGAAACACTGTATGTCAACTATTCAATTATATATATATAAAAGAAAATCATCAAACCACAAAGGAAGAACGTAAATGAAAAAGAACAGAAAACAAGTAATAAGTTTGCAATAAGTATGTACCTATTAATAATCACTTTAAATATCAATGCTCCAATCAGAAACAGAGTGACTGAAAGTGAGGTCTAGAAAAAGATATTCCATTTAAATGGCAATGAAAAGAAAGCTGGGGGTAACAAAACTCACATCAAACAAAGTAGATTTTAAAATAAAATCTATAATAATAGACAAAGAAATGAATTATATTATGATAGCAAGATTAATACAAGAAGAGGATATTATAATCATAACATATATATATATATATACATATATATATATACCTAATACAGGTGAACCTAAACAAAGAAAGTAAATATTAACAGGCATAAACAGAGAAATTGACAATAATGTAATAATAATAGAGGACTTTAACACTCCATTCACATCAATGGACAGTTCATCTAGACAGAAATCAATAAGGAAACAGCAGCCTTAAATGACATATTAGATCACTTGCACTTAAAATATATCTACAGAATATCCCATTTGAAACAGCAGAATACACATTCATTTTAAGTGCACATAGAATGGTCTCCTTCTCCAGGTCAGGTCACATAAATAAGTTTCAACAAATCCAAGAGGATTGAAATTATGTCAAGCATCATTTCCAACCACAATGGTATGAGACTACAAAAAATTACAGGAGGAAATGTGGGAAAACAGAAACATGTGTAGATTAAACAACATGGCCACTAAAAAAAAAATGAAGAAATCAAAGAGGAAATTTAAAAATACCTTGAGACAAATGACAATAAAAACATAACTTTCAAAAATTGATGGAACACAGCAAAAGCAGTACTAGTAAGGAAGTTTATAGTGATACAGGCCTATACCAAGAAACAAGAAATATCTCAAATAAACATGTAATCTACCATCTAAAGGATTTAGAAAAAGAAGAATTAGCAAAGCCCAAAGCCATCGGAAGGAAGGAAACAATAGATATCAGAGCAAAAATAAATAGAATAGAGACAAAAAATAAAAAAGATCAAAGAAACCAAGGGCTAGTTTTTTGAAAAGATAAAATTGATAAATCTTTAGCTAGGCTTATTAAGGAAAACATAAGAGGACCCAAATAAACAAAATTAGAAATGAAAGAGGGGGAAATTACAGGAATACAAGCAATCATAAGAGAATATTACACACAGCTATACTCCAAAAAATTGGAAAAATGAGAAAAAAATGGAAACATTCCTGGAAACACAATTTTCCAAGACTGAATCAGGAAGACACAAATAATATGAAGAGACCAATTGCTAATACTGAAGCTGAATCAGTAATCAAAAACTCCTAACAAATAAAAGTCCAGGACCAGACAGCATCACAGGAAATCTACCAAAAACATAAAAAAGAGTAAATATAATTATTCTCAAATAATTTCCAAAAACTGAAGATAAGAGAACACTCCCAAACTCATTCTTTTAGGTCTGCTACTGCTACTGCTAAGTCACTTCAGTTGTGTCTGACTCTGTGCGACCCCATCCCTGGGATTCTCCAGGCAAGAACACGGGAGTGGGTTGCCATTTCCTTCTCCAATGCATAAAAGTGAAAAGTGAAAGTGAAGTCACTCAGTCATGTCTGACTCTTCGCGACCCCATGGACTGCATCCTACCAGGCTCCTCCATCCATGGGATTTTCCAGGCAAGAGTACTGGAGTGGGGTGCCATTGCCTTCTCCTATTAGGTCTACTTTGCCCTAAGACCAAAACCAGATAAAGATACCCACCTCCAGAAAAGAAAATTATAGACCAATATAGATGAAAAATTCTTTAACAAAATATGAGTAAACCAAATAAAAAAAAATACATTAAAAGGATCAGACATCAAGATCAAGTGGGATTTGGATGATGTTTCAATATTCACAAATGTGGTGTGATACACCACATTAATAAAAGAAAGGATAAAATCACATGATAACCACAAGAGATTCAGAAAAAGCTTTTGACAAAAATCAACATCCTTTTACAAAAAAAAAAAAAAAACTCAACAAAGTGGGTATCAAAGGAACATATCTTAACATAGCAAAGGCCATGTATGACAAACTCAGAGCTAATATCATGTTAAACTGTGAAAAACTTAAAGGTATTCTTCCAAGATCAGAAACAAGAAAAGAATGCCCATTTATCACCATTTATATTTCACATAGTTTTGGGAATCCTAGCCACAGCAACTAAATAAGGAAAGAAAATAAAAGGCATCAAAATTAGAAGGGAAGATATAAAGCTGTCATTATTTGCAGGTGACATAACACATATATAGAAAACCCTAAAGATTCCACCCCAAAACTATTAGAATTAATATATGAATTCAGTAACTTTATGCAAGATTAATATACAGAAATATGTTGGTTTTCTATACATTAATAATGACTATCAGAAAGAAAAATCAAGAAAACAATTCCATTTACAATAGTATGAAGTAAACAAAATAATGAGGAATACATTTAATTAAGGACTAAAAGACCTATATTTTGAAAATTAGAAGAAATTGACGAAGGAAATCAAAGAAAATATAAATAAATGGAAAGGTATTTCATTTTCATGGATTGGAAAAATTAATATTGTTAAAATATCTATACTACCCAAAGCAATTTACCAATTTAATGTAATCCCTATCAAAATAATTATGATAGAATAAAACTAAAACAAATAATCCTAATATTTTTACAGAAACACAAGAGACTCCAAATTACCAAAGTAATCTTGAGAAAAAAAAACAAACCTAGAGGTATCATGCTTCTTGACTTCAGAATATATTACAAAGCTACAATAATCAAGGCAGTATCGTACTGGAAAAAAAAGAACAAATATACAGATGAATGTAATAGAATAGAGAACCTAGAAACAAACCTACACACATATACTTAATTAATCTACAATAAATGAAGCAAGAATATACAATGAGAAATGACAATCTTTCAATAAGTTGTTTTGGGAAAACTGGATAACTAAAAGAATGAAATTAGAGCATTTTCTCACACCATATACAAAAATAAACACAAAATGGGTTAAAGACCAAAATGTAAGACCAGAAAAAATAGCTGCTAGAAGAAAACATAGGTAGTACTCTGTCTGACACAAGCCTTAGCAATATTTTTTTGGATCTATTTCTAAAGGCAATGAAAATAAAAGTAAAAATAAATGAACTAGACCTAATTGAACTATGAAACTTTTGCACAGTGAAGAAAACCATCAACAAAATGAAATGACAACTTACTATACTAATTGGGAGCAAATATTTGTATATGATATGATCAATAAGTGGTTAATATCCAAAACATATAGAGCTCATACAACTCAATATCATAAAAATCAAACAGCTTAGTTTAAAAGTGAGCAGAGGACCTGAATAGACATTTTTTTTTCTTTTTTTTTTTCAGTGGGTTTTGTCATACATTGATATGAATCAGCCATAGAGTTACATGTATTCCCCATCCCGATCCCCCCTCCCACCTCCCTCTCCACCCGATTCCTCTGGGTCTTCCCAGTGCACCAGGCCCGAGCACTTGTCTCATGCATCCCATCTGGGCTGGTGATCTGTTTCACCATAGTTAATATACATGCTGTTCTTTCAAAACATCCCACCCTCACGTTCTCCCACAGAGTTCAAAAGTCTGTTCTGTACTTCTGTGTCTCTTTTTCTGTTTTGCATATAGGGTTATCGTTACCATCTTTCTAAATTCCATATATATATGTTAGTATGCTGTAATGTTCTTTATCTTTCTGGCTTACTTCACTCTGTATAATGGGCTCCCGTTTCATCCATCTCATTAGAACTGATTCAAATGAATTCTTCTTAATGGCTGAGTAATATTCCATGGTGTATATGTATATGTATATACCACAGCTTCCTTATCCATTCATCTGCTGATGGGCATCTAGGTTGCTTCCATGTCCCTGAATAGACATTTTTGTAAAGAAGACATACAAGTGACATGAAAGGATACAAGCATATGAAAAGATGCTCAGCATTACCAATCATCAGGGAAATATAGATCAAAACCACAATGAGATATCACTTCACATCTGTCAGAATGAATATTATCAAAAAGTCAAGTAATAACGAGTGCTGGCAAAGATTAGAATAAAAGGGAACACTAGGATACTGTCAGTGAGAATGTCAGTTGGTACAGCCACTATGGAAAATATTACAGAGTTTTCACAGAAACTTAGAAATAGAGCTACTGTATGATCCAGCAAAATTTCACTCCTGGGTGTTTATCTGAAAAACAACAAGTTCAGTTCAGTTCAGTTGCTCAGTCGTGTCCGACCCTTTGTGACCCCATGAACTGCAGCACGTCATGCCTCCCTGTCCATCACCAACTGCCGGAGTCTACCCAAACCCATGTCCATTGAGTTGGTGATGCCATCCTACTATCTCATCCTCTGTTGGCCCCTTCTCCTCCTGCCCTCAATCTTTCCCAGCATCAGGGTCTTTTCCAATGAGTCAGGTCTTCACATCAGGTGGCCAAAGTATTGGAGTTTCAGCTTCAACGTCAGTTCTTCCAATGAACACCCAGGACTGATCTCTTTATGGATGGACTGGCTGGATCTCCTTGCAGTCCAAGGGACTCTCAGGAGTCTTCTCCAACACCACACTTCAAAAGCATCAATTTTTCGGAGCTCAACTTTCTTTACAGTCCAATTCTTACATTCATACATAACTACTGGAAAAACCACAGCCTTGACTAGATGGACCTTTGTTGACAAAGTAATGTCTCTGCTTTTTAATATGCTGTCTAGGTCGGTCATAACTTTTCTTCCAAGGAGTAAGTGTCTTTTAATTTCATGGCTGCAATCACCATCTGCAGTAATTTTGGAGCCCCCCAAAAAAGTCAACTACTGTTTTCACTGTTTCCCCATCTATTTGCCATGAAGTAATGGGACTGGATGTCATGATCTTAGTTTTTTGAATGTTGAGCTTTTTTTTTTCTGGTAGTTTATTACTTTTTAAAAATTTTTATTAGTTGGAGGCTAATTACTTCACACTTTTTTACTCTTCTCTTTCACTTTCATCAAGAGGCTCTTTAGTTCTTCACTTTCTGCCATAAGTGTGGTGTCATCTGCATATCTGAGGTTATTGATATTTCTCCAGTAATCTTGATTCCAGCTTGTGCTTCCTCCAGCCCAGTGTTAACAACAAGAAACTAAGTCAAAATATATGTCCATCAATGTTCATATCAGAATTATTTACAATAGCCAACAGCAATACAGAAGATGCAGGTTTGATCCCTGTGTCAGGAGAAGGAAATGGCAACCCACTCCACTATTCTTGCCTGGGAAATTCCATGGACAGATGAACCTGGCAGGCTAAGAATCAGACATGACTTAGCAACTAAACAACAACAACAATATATTTTATATATATATACATATGTATGCATGTATATATATGTATATATATATGTATATGTGTATATATATACACACACACACACACATATATATATATATTCACAATGAAATACTGCTCAGCCATAAGAAAGAATGAAATTTTCCATTTGCAACAACATGGATGAATCTGAAAGTTATTATGCTTAGTGAAGTAAGTCAGACAGAGAAAGACAAAAACTGTGTTTTCACTTACATGGAAATCTAATAAACAAAACAAAGGGACAATTATAACAAAACAGAAACAGACTCACAGATACAGAGGACAAACTAGTGATTACCAGCAGGGAGAGTGGGGCGGGGGGCAAGTTAGTGGAAGAGGATTAAGAGGCACAAACTCCTAGGTATAAAATAAGTAAGATACAAGGTTTAAATGTACAGCATTGGGACTATAGTGAATATTTTATAATAACTTTATACAGAGTATGATTCACGAAAATATAAAATCACTTTTGTGCACCTGAAACCAATATTTTAAGACAACTACATGTCATTAAAAAAACTAAATAAATGCTATTTTTAAAGGAAACACCAAATTGGAAAATGATACTTGAACTTCTAATTCTATCTAATTCTGCAACTAAATAACTGTGTCATTTATGGTTAAGTCACTTTACTAATAAGGGTCTTGGTCATTTCATTTCTGTAGTTTGGGGTTTTGACTTGGCATTATGAATTTGTTCCAATTCTAGTTTCTACATGACATCCTGGGAAGAGCCCATATGCTTTCACCCTTCCCCACTACTCACACAAAATAAAATACACACACATACACACACAAGCACACACACACCCTCTTTGTTTCTTACAGATTAAAGTACCATTGATGCTGGATTCAATCCTTTGGACTCAGACTTTTTCTTTCTTCCAATGTTTACCATAGGGACTTTCCCTCTCAGAGTCCCCATGTCTCCATCTGGGAAATGTGGATTTAGAGCTTAATCTTACCAATCTCTAAAATTCTAGGTCTGTGAATCTCTAATTAAAATGCAAATATCATGGGGAGAGGAAGACACTAACAAGCTATTAGTCATTTCTTTAAACTCCTCCCAAGCAGAAAAAACTGGAAAAGCCAGACAAAAATGGAACATATGGAGATGCCTCCCTAAAGCAGTCGTGAACCCCCTAAAACAGGAGAATATCACAAAATAATAAATACACATTACTTGGACTTTATAAATTTGTCTTTATTTGTATTTGTGCAAGCATTTCTGATTTTCTCCTATGGGTAAGGGAAGCAGCAAGTCAAATGCTTTCTGAAGAAAAGGGAATTCTTCCCTCTCCTCTTTAGCAGTAGTCATGTACGGATGTGAGAGTTGGACCATAAAGAAGGCTGAGCACTGAAGGACTGTTGCTTCCAAACTATGGTGCTGGAAAAGACTCTTGAGAGTCCCCTGGACTGCAAGGAAATCCAACCTGTCAATCCTAAATGAAATCAACTCTGAATATTCTTTGGAAGGACTGATGCTGAAGCAGAAGCTCCAATACTTTGGCCACCTGATGTGAAGAACCAACTCATTGGAAAAAACCCTGATGATGGGAAAGATTGAAGGCAAGAGGATAGGGGGCAAGAGAGGATGAGATGGTTAGGTAGCATAATCGACTCAATGGACATGAGTTTGAGCAAACTCCAGGAAAGAGTAAAGGATGGGAAGCCTGGCATGCTGCAGTCCATGAGGTCGCAAAAAGTCAGACACAACTGATTGGGTGAACAACAACAGTTCTGAAAACTAGAAATCCATATTTTTATTGCCCCCATATTATTGCTTTTTCCTAAATGTCGTAAAGTTGGAATCCCACAGTATGTTTAATGTTTCCTTCTTTCACTTGGTAATAAGCATTTAAGTCTCCTCCATGTCTTTTCATGACTTGACAGCTCACTTTGATTTAGCACTGTTTGGATATTCCACTGTCTGGTTGTAACAGACTTAATATTTGATTTGATTGCATACATGCTCAGTTGTGTTTGACTCTTTGTGACCCCATGGACTGTAACTCATCAGGCTCCTCTGTCCATAGGACTTTTCCAGCAAGAATACTGGAGTGGGTTGCCATTTCCTTCTCCAGAGGATCTTCCAAACCCAGAGATAGAACTCACGTCTCTTGCAACTCCTGCATTGACAGACGGATTTTTTATCACTAGTGCCACCTGAGAAGCCCACTTTAGTTATTTACAGTTCACCTACTGAAGGACAGCTTGATTCCAAGTTTTGGCAGTTATGAATAAAGTTCATAACAAACATGCATGTGAAGGTTTTTGTGTGACATAAATTTGCTAGATCTTATGGCAAGAGTATGTTTGGCATTGTAAAAAAAAAAAAAAAAAAAAAAAACCAAAAAACTGCCAAACTGTCCTCCAGTGTGGCTGCACAATTTTGTATTTCTATCAGCAATGAATGAGAGTTCCTATTGTTCCACATTCTTATTAGCATTTGGTGTTGTCAGTGTTTTGAATGTTGGCCATTTTCATAGGTGTTCAGTGGCATCTCATTGTTGTTTTAATTTGCATTTCCCTGATATGCAGAGGATCCATATTATGTGGAGCATATTTTTACACTATTGCCTACCATTTGAATATCTTTTTTGGTGAGGTGTCTGTTCAGGTCTTAAGCCATTTTTAGATCAGTTTTTTGTTTTTTTACTGTTGAGTTTCAAGAATTCTTTGTATATTTTGAATAACAGTCCTTTATTAGATGTGTTTTTTGCAAATGTTTTCTCCCAATATCTTGCCCTCTCACTCTTTGAATATTGTCATTCATAGAGCAGAAGTTTTTGATTATAATGAAGTTCAGTTTATCATTTTTTTCTTTCATGGGTTGTGCTTTTGATACTCTATCTAAAAAGTCATTGACCCATGATCATCTAGGTTTTCTCCTATGTTGTCTTTTAGGAGTTTAAACTAAATTTATTGTGGCACTCATTACACAATATATGTAAGTTGAATTATTATGCTGTACATCTTAAATGTACTGAGTGCTGTACATTATATATGTCAATTATACCTCAAATTTTTTTAAAGAATTAAATTTTTTCTTTGGGGAGAATAACATTTTACTTAATTTAGGTTCAATATTCTGTTTCTTATTATCAAAATATTCACTTATTAAAAACAAGCCTTAGCTCATGGGCTGGATTTGGCCCATGGGCTCTAGCTGACTGACTACTAATCTAAGGAAAGGATGCGAAAGTCCACATTTGCCCTACCTACATATTTCTGTAGACCAGATAATTAATATATTTTGGAATAGGTCATTTTGCCTTAGAAACTACATAATGCCTGGGAAGGAACACCAACAAGGCTGAGATCAGTAGGAAGCCATATGATGTGTCTCGATTTTAAAGGGAGTAAACTTAAAACACTTCTTGGAAATACCAATCCATCACTAGAGAATTATAAGGAAAAGTGGAAGAATGAAGGAAAAGCATTTAGAAACTCAGATAAGGCCTCTGAAGTCAGTGAGAAACTCTGATTTTCATTGAATAATTCTCTTGTCATTGTTCAGTTGCCAAGTTGTGTCTGACTGTTTATGACCCCACGGACTCCAGCGGGCCAGATTTCCCTGTCCTTCACCATCTCGGACTTCAGCACATCAGACTTCCCTGTTCTTCACCATCTCCCAGAGCTTGCTCAAACTCGTGTCCATCGAGTCGGTGATGCCATCCAACCATCTCATCCTCTGTTGTCCCCTTCTCCTCCCGTCTTCAATCTTTCCCAGCATCAGAGTCTTTCTAATGAGTCAGTTCCTTGAAGGGAAAGTTATGACCAACCCAGACAGCATATTAAAGAGCAGAGACATTGCTTTGCCAACAAAGGTCCGTCTAGTCAAGGCTATGGTTTTTCCAGTAGTCGTGTATGGATGTGAGAGTTGGACTATAATGAAAGCTGAGTGCCAAAGAATTGGTGCTTTTGAAGTGTGGTGTTGGAGAAGACTCTTGAGAGTCCCTTGGACTGCAAGATCCAACCAGTTCATCCTAAAGGAGATCAGTCCTCAATATTCACTGGAAGGACTGATGCTGAAGCTGAAACTCCAATACTTTGGCCACCTGATGCGGAGCGCTGACTCATTTGAAAAGACCCTGATGCTGGGAGAGATTGAGGAAAAGAGAAGAAGGGGATGACAGAGGATGAGATGGTTGGATGGCATCACTGACACAATGGACATGGGTTTGGGTGGACTCCGGGAGTTGGTGATGGACAGGGAGGCCTGGCATGCTGCAGTTCACGGGGTCTCAAAGAGTCAGACACGACTGAGCAACTGAACTGAACTGAACTGAATGAGTCAGCTCTTCACATCAGGTGGCCAAAGTATTGGAGCTTCAGCTTCAGCGTCAGTCCTTCCAATAAGAGTTCAGAATTGATTTCCTTCAGGATGGACTGGTTGGATCTCCTTGCAGTCCAAGGGTCTCTCAAGAGTCTTCTCCAGCACCACAATTCAAAAGCATCAATTCCTCAGTGCCCAGCCTTCATTATGGCCCAACTCTCATATCCATACATGACTACTGGAAAAATCATAGCTTTGACTACACAGACCTTTGCAGGCAAAGTGATGTCTCTGCTCTTTGATATGCTGTCTAAGTTTGTCATAGTTTTTACTCCCAGGAGCAAGTATCTTTTAATTTCGTGGCTGCAGTCACCATCCGCAGGGATTTTGGAGCCCAAGAAAATAAAATCTGCCACTGCTTCCACTTCTTCCCCATCTATTTGCCATGAAGTGATGGGATGAGATGCCATGATCATAGTTTTCTGAATGTTGAGTTTTAAGTCAGTTTTTTCACTCTCCTTTTTCACCCTCAACAAAAGACACTTTAGTTCCTCTTTGCTTTCTGTCATTAGAATGGTATCATCTACATATCTGAGGTTGTTGATAATTTTCCCAGCAGTCTTGATTCCAGCTTGTGTTCCTCTAGCCTGGCATATTGCATGATGTTTTCTACATAGAAGTTAAATAAGCAAAGTGACAATATACAACCTGGTTGCATTCCTTTCTCAATTTGGAACCAGTCAGTTGTTCCATGAAAGTTTCTAACTATTGCTTCTTGATCCACATACAGGTTTCTCATTAAGCAGGTAAGGGGGTCTGGTACTCCCATCTCTTTAAGAATTTTCCACAGTTTGCTGTGAGCCACACAGTGGCTCATGATATAGCATGATATAGCAGTCAATGAAGCATGATATAGCAGTCAATGAAGCAGAAGCAGATGTTATCTGGAACTCCCTTGCTTTCTCCGTGATTCAACAAATGTTGGCAATTTGATCTCTGGTTCCTCTGGCTCTTCAAAACCAGTTTATACATCTGGAAGTTCTTGGTTCACAGACTGCAGTAGCCTAGCTTGAAGGATTTTGAGCATAACCCTGCTAGCATGTGAAATGAGGACAATTGTAGGATAGTTTTGAAAATTCTTTGGCATTGCTCTTCCTTGGGATTGGAATGAAAACTGACCTTTTCCAATCCTGTGGCCACTGCTGAGTTTTCCAAATTCACTGACATATTGAGTGCAGCATTTTAACAGCATCATCTTTTAGGATTTTAAATAGCTCAGCTGAAATTTTGTCACTTCCACTAGGTTTGTTAGTAGCGATGCTTCCTAAGGCCTACTTGACTTCACACTCCAGGATATCTGACTCTGTGAGTGACCACACCATTGTGGCTATCCACATTATTAAAACCTTTTTTTTTTTTTTTGGTATAATTTTTCTGTGCATTCTTGCAAGTTTTTCCTAATTTCTTCTGCTTCTGTTAGGTCCTTGTGCTTCTGTAGTCAGATATTGGGGCTTCCTTGGTGGCTCAGATGGTAAAAATCTGCCTGCCATTGTAGGAGACCCAGGTGTGAGCCCTGCATTGGGAAGATCCCCTGGAGAAGGGAATGGCTACCCACTCCAGTACTCTTGCCTGGAGAATTCCGTGGACTGAGGAGCCTGGTGGGCTACAGTGCACGGGGTCACAAAGAATCAGATAGTAAGTTGACACTAGCCCTCTAGTCAGGAAGCACTTTTGTACAACTAAGAAACTCATCTGAGAAGTAGGGTCTGGGCCCAGTGAAGCATGTTCTGAGCTTTTTGGGAGCAACAGATTGATTATATCACAACTGGATTTTCAGAGCTAAGTTCAAGGTGCTGGTGTCTCACCTTAACCTCCTATTGACTGTAAGCCCAATTTTACATACGGCAGACCCTCACAGTACCCATTTAGAGTACTTGATTCATATCAAGGCTTCCTTACTGATCAGTGAACCCCTCTCAGTTCAGTGTTGAAGTGATTCTGATATATGGCCATATGGCATATTCTCCTAAGAATTTAAGAATGAATGAGTAGATGCTATGCTGGCAGCGTGCTTTGCTTCTGAGGAAAGCAAATTAATAAACTGTCATATATATTTGGTCATTCTTTGTATTAATAACCACACTTGTGTACAGAGAAGCCTTTAAATTTCGAACGGCATGAATACCTAGACAAGCATTCATGATGAATCACGAATTATCCTAGGAATGATAAATAATCCCAAAGAAATGACAGACTTACTGTTTGTAGAATCTTTTTGGTGATGGCCATTCTGACTGGTATCATCTCATTGTAGTTTTGATTTACATTTTTGTATTAATGAGCAATGTTGAGCATCTTTTCATGGGTTTATTGGACATTTGTATGCTTTCTTTGGAAAAATATTTCTTTAGGTCTTCTGGTCATTTTCTGATATTGAACTATATAAGCTGCTTATATATTTTGATAATTAATCCATCATCAAAAAATCTACAAACAATAAATGCTGGAGAGGATGTGGAGAAAAGGGAAACCTCCTGCACTGTTGGTGGGAATGTAAACTGATATAGCCATTGGAGAGTCCTTTAAAAAAACAGGAATAAAACTGTTTGACCCAGCAATCCTACTACGGGGCATATACCCTGAGAAAACCACAATTCTAAAAGACACATGTACTCCAGTGCTCATTGCTGCAGTATTTACAATAGCGAGGATATAGATGCAACCTAGATTTCTAAAGACAGATAAATTGATAAAGAAGTTGTAGTACATTTAGACAATGGAATATTAGTCACAAAAGAAACGAATTTGAGTCAGTTGTAGTGAGGTGGATGAACCTAGAGTCTCTTATACAGAGTGAAGCAACTCAGAAAGAGAAAAACAAATATTGTATATTAATTCATGTATATGGAATCTAGAGAAATGGTACTGATGAACCTGTTAGAGAACAGACTTTTGGACACAACAAGGGAAGCTGAGGGTGAGATTAATTGAGAAAGTAACATTAACATATATACATTATGATGTATAAAATAGTTAGTGGGAAGTTACTATATAACATAGGGAGCCCAGCCTTGTGCTCTGTGATGACCTAGAGGGGTGGGGTCAGGGGAGGAAAGGGAAGGGATATATATAGATAGATAGATAGATACACATATATATATAATTATGACTGATCTGCATTGTTCTATGGCAGAAATCAACACAAAATTGTAATACAACTTAAAAACAGAGAAACACAGGTATTTCAATATCATAAGTACTTCAATAAACTTTATAAAACTGTTTCCAGGAAAAAAAATCCTCTAGTAGCAGTGATTAGAAATTAAAAAAAAAAAATCAAAGAATTGGAAGAAGCCATTTATGGTGGATAACCACACTAGTTTCATTGATTCAGCTGCAATTTCTCCATCTTTGTTTAAAAGACAAATTAGCCAGGGTCATACCATACGAGAACACTGTGCTGTTTTCTTAAACCATGCCCTGAACAGCTTACCTAATTACATTTGTTACTATGTTGGCCTAAAGTCAATAACAATGGATTTCAAGTCTTCTTCTGTCACTAATTTATAAAGTGAAGAAAAGCAAGCCAGTTAATGCCTATGTGCCTTAATTTTCTAAACCATAAAATGGGTATTATAATACATTTGCCCTACCTACCTCCCAGAGTTGCTGTGAGGATTAAATCAAGGAATATAAGAATGTGCTAGGAAATAAACATAAAAATCTTTTTACCCAGACTCTTTGCAGTGACTCTAAATGTAGCAATTGACAATTGCAAACTTATATGATTTCTTTCATAATCTTCAATGAAGATATTTCAACTTCCATGTCTTCCATTTCATTTGCTGAGTTTTCTCTGCTGATAATCATGTTGTTTCAGTGTTATGATAAGTATAAATCTGTTATGAAAATCACCTTCTCAGTTATTGGTTCACCACTGTGAAAGTTGGAGTTTTGGCTGTTGAAAACCATGGTAATGCTTGTTTAGGTTTTATTCCTTAGAAATCTTTACTTAAAGTTTTCCATCTCTTTGGCAAAGAAAGTCTTTCTTGTTCATTGCTTTATCTTCCAGCATAAGGTTGGGCATATAGTCTGTACCTAATCAATATTTATTAAATAAATGAATGAACAAACTCTTAAAATATATTTTGTACTTATTTGTTCTACAAATTAATGTTGCTATGATTAATACAATACAAAATAATCTAAAAGAGAAAACTCATTATGTCATAAATAGGAATACCTCAAACTGAGTAAAAAATACAATCAATAAATACCAGAGACTTCTGGTTCAAAATGCTGGAGTAGAAGGACATGCACTCATCTCCTCCTGCAAGAGCACCAAAATCACAACTAGCTATTGAACAACTATGGACAGGAAGACACTGGAACCTACCAAAAAAAGATAACCCACGTCCAAAGACAAAGAAGAAGCAACAGCGAGATGGTAGGAGGGGCACAGTCATGATAAAATCAAATCCCAATCCACTGGGTGGGTGACCCACAAACTGGAGAATAATTCCAAAGAAGTTCCCCTACTGTTGTGAAGGTTTGGAACCCCACATCAGGCTTCCCAGCCTGGGGACCTGACAAAGAGACTGAAACGCTAGGGAATCTGACCTTGAAGGCCAGGGATATTTGATTATAAGACTTCCACAGGACTGGGGGAAAGAGAGACTCTGGTCTTGGAGGGCACAAACAAAATCTTGCACACACCAACCAATACTCAGAGAAAAGGAACAGTGGCTCTACAGAAAATTGAACCAAATCTACCTGCTAATGTTGGAGGGTCTTCTGTGGAGGCCTGGGTCAGCCGGGGCTCACTACAGGAATGGGGGCACTGGCGTGGCTGTCTGGAAAGTTCCCCTTTGGCGTAAACCCTCTTGGGTTTACCAGACCATAGAGCCCAGGGCTGGATCACTTCAGGCCAAAACTATCTATCAGGGAGGGAATGCAAGCCCACCCATCAGCAGATAATTGGATTGAAGTTTTAATGAGAAGGGCTTGCCCACCAGAGCAAGACCCAGTTTTTCCCACCACAGTTCTTCCCATCCCCATCAGGAAGCTTACACAAGCCTCTTAGCCTCCTCCATCAGAGGGCAGGCAGAAGAAACAAGAAGAACCACAATCCCACAGCAAGTAAAACAAAGCCACATTACAGAAAATTAATCAGCATGAAAAAGCAGAAAGTTATGTCCCAGATGAAGGGACAAGATAAAACTCCAGAAAAACAAATAAATGAAGTGGAGAAAGGCAATCTTTCAGAAAAATGATAGTGAATATGATTCAGGATCTCAGAAAAAAAAATGAAGGCAAAGATTGAGAAGATGCAAGAAATGTTTACCAAAGACCTAGAAGAACTAAATAACAAAAGAACAAACAAACAGAGATGAATAAGACACTAGAAGGAATCCATAGCTAAATAACTGAGGCAGAAGAATG